>NC_086447.1:416792800-417392800 GCF_028390025.1 Pseudophryne corroboree | reverse complement strand
ATCATTTCAGTGACAGGGTCTGCCACACGACTGTGACTGAAATGACGGCTTGGTTTGGACCCCCACCAAAAAAGAAGCAATTAATCGCTCCTTGCACAAACTGGCTCTACAGAGGCACGATCTCCACCTCATCATCATCCTCCGATATATCACCGTGTACATCCCCCTCCTCACAGATTATCAATTCGTCCCCACTGGAATCCACCATCTCAGCTCCCTGTGTACTTTGTAGAGGCAATTGCTGCTGGTGAATGTCTCCACGGAGGAATTGATTATAATTCATTTTAATGAACATCATCTTCTCCACATTTTCTGGATGTAACCTCGTACGCCGATTGCTGACAAGGTGAGCGGCGGCACTAAACACTCTCTCGGAGTACACACTTGTGGGAGGGCAACTTAGGTAGAATAAAGCCAGTTTGTGCAAGGGCCTCCAAATTGCCTCTTTTTCCTGCCAGTATAAGTACGGACTGTGTGACGTGCCTACTTGGATGCGGTCACTCATATAATCCTCCACCATTCTTTCAATGGTGAGAGAATCATATGCAGTGACAGTAGACGACGGTCCGTAATCGTTGTCAGGTCCTTCAGTCCGGACCAGATGTCAGCATCAGCAGTCGCTCCAGACTGCCCTGCATCACCGCCAGCGGGTGGGCTCGGAATTCTGAGCCTTTTCCTCGCACCCCCAGTTGCGGGAGAATGTGAAGGAGGAGATGTTGACAGGTCGCGTTCCGCTTGACTTGACAATTTTGTCACCAGCAGGTCTTTGAACCCCAGCAGACTTGTGTCTGCCGGAAAGAGAGATCCAAGGTAGGCTTTAAATCTAGGATCGAGCACGGTGGCCAAAATGTAGTGCTCTGATTTCAACAGATTGACCACCCGTGAATCCTTGTTAAGCGAATTAAGGGCTCCATCCACAAGTCCCACATACCTAGCGGAATCGCTCCGTGTTAGCTCCTCCTTCAATGTCTCCAGCTTCTTCTGCAAAAGCCTGATGAGGGGAATGACCTGACTCAGGCTGGCAGTGTCTGAACTGACTTCACGTGTGGCAAGTTCAAAGGGCATCAGAACCTTGCACAATGTTGAAATCATTCTCCACTGCGCTTGAGACAGGTGCATTCCACCTCCTATATCGTGCTCAATTGTATAGGCTTGAATGGCCTTTTGCTGCTCCTCCAACCTCTGAAGCATATAGAGGGTTGAATTCCACCTCGTTACCACTTCTTGCTTCAGATGATGGCAGGGCAGGTTCAGTTGTTTTTGGTGGTGCTCCAGTCTTCTGTACGTGGTGCCTGTACGCCGAAAGTGTCCCGCAATTCTTCTGGCCACCGACAGCATCTCTTGCACGCCCCTGTCGTTTTTAAAAAAATTCTGCACCACCAAATTCAAGGTATGTGCAAAACATGGGACGTGCTGGAATTTGCCCATATTTAATGCACACACAATATTGCTGGCGTTGTCCGATGCCACAAATCCACAGGAGAGTCCAATTGGGGTAAGCCATTCCGCGATGATCTTCCTCAGTTGCCGTAAGAGGTTTTCAGCTGTGTGCGTATTCTGGAAAGCGGTGATACAAAGCGTAGCCTGCCTAGGAAAGAGTTGGCGTTTGCGAGATGCTGCTACTGGTGCCGCCGCTGCTGTTCTTGCGGCGGGAGTCCATACATCTACCCAGTGGGCTGTCACAGTCATATAGTCCTGACCCTGCCCTGCTCCACTTGTCCATATGTCCGTGGTTAAGTGGACATTGGGTACAACTGCATTTTTTAGGACACTGGTGAGTCTTTTTCTGACGTCCGTGTACATTATCGGTATCGCCTGCCTAGAGAAGTGGAACCTAGATGGTATTTGGTAACGGGGGCACACTACCTCAAGAAATTGTCTAGTTCCCTGTAAACTAACGGCGGATAACGGACGCACGTCTAACACCAACATAGTTGTCAAGGCCTCAGTTATCCGCTTTGCAGCAGGATGACTGCTGTGATATTTCATCTTCCTCGCAAAGGACTGTTGGACAGTTAATTGCTTACTGGAAGTAGTACAAGTGGGCTTACGACTTCCCCTCTGGGATGACCATCGACTCCCAGCAGCAACAACAGCAGCGCCAGCAGCAGTAGGCGTTACACGCAAGGATGCATCGGAGGAATCCCAGGCAGGAGAGGAATCGTCAGAATTGCCAGTGACATGGCCTGCAGGACTATTGGCATTCCTGGGGAAGGAGGAAATTGACACTGAGGGAGTTGGTGGGGTGGTTTGCGTGAGCTTGGTTACAAGAGGAAGGGATTTACTGGTCAGTGGACTGCTTCCGCTGTCACCCAAAGTTTTTGAACTTGTCACTGACTTATTATGAATGCGCTGCAGGTGACGTATAAGGGAGGATGTTCCGAGGTGGTTAACGTCCTTACCCCTACTTATTACAGCTTGACAAAGGCAACACACGGCTTGACAAATGTTGTCCGCATTTCTGGTGAAATACTTCCACACCGAAGAGCTGATTTTTTTGGTATTTTGACCAGGCATGTCAATGGCCCTATTCCTCCCACGGACAACAGGTGTCTCCCCGGGTGCCTGACTTAAACAAACCACCTCACCATCAGAATCCTCCTGGTCAATTTCCTCCCCAGCGCCAGCAACACCCATATCCTCCTCATCCTGGTGTACTTCAACACTGACATCTTCAATCTGACTATCAGGAACTGGACTGCGGGTGCTCCTTCCAGCACTTGCAGGGGGCGTGCAAATGGTGGAAGGCGCATGCTCTTCACGTCCAGTGTTGGGAAGGTCAGGCATCGCAACCGACACAATTGGACTCTCCTTGTGGATTTGGGATTTCGAAGAACGCACAGTTCTTTGCGGTGCTTTTGCCAGCTTGAGTCTTTTCATTTTTCTAGCGAGAGGCTGAGTGCTTCCATCCTCATGTGAAGCTGAACCACTAGCCATGAACATAGGCCAGGGCCTCAGCCGTTCCTTGCCACTCCGTGTGGTAAATGGCATATTGGCAAGTTTACGCTTCTCCTCCGACAATTTTATTTTAGATTTTGGAGTCCTTTTTTTACTGATATTTGGTGCTTTGGATTTGACATGCTCTGTACTATGACATTGGGCATCGGCCTTGGCAGACGATGTTGCTGGCATTTCATCGTCTCGGCCATGACTAGTGGCAGCAGCTTCAGCACGAGGTGGAAGTGGATCTTGATCTTTCCCTAATTTTGGAACCTCAACATTTTTGTTCTCCATATTTTAATAGGCACAACTAAAAGGCACCTCAGGTAAACAATGGAGATGGATGGATACTAGTATACAATTATGGATGGACTGCCGAGTGCCGACACAGAGGTAGCTACAGCCGTGGACTACCGTACTGTGTCTGCTGCTAATATAGACTGGATGATAATGAGATGAAATCAATATAATATCACTAGTACTGCAGCCGGACAGGTATGTATATTTATTATGTAATGACTGATGACGGACCTGCTGGACACTGTCAGCTCAGCAGCACCGCAGACTGCTACAGTAAGCTACTATACTATAGTAGTATGTACAAAGAAGAAAGAAAAAAAAACCACGGGGAGGTGGTATACAATTATGGATGGACTGCCGAGTGCCGACACAGAGGTAGCTACAGCCGTGGACTAACGTACTGTGTCTGCTGCTAATATAGACTGGATGATAATGAGATGAAATCAATATAATAATATCACTAGTACTGCAGCCGGACAGGTATGTATATTTATTATGTAATGACTGATGACGGACCTGCTGGACACTGTCAGCTCAGCAGCACCGCAGACTGCTACAGTAAGCTACTATACTATAGTAGTATGTACAAAGAAGAAAGTTAAAAAAAAACCCACGGGGAGGTGGTATACAATTATGGATGGACTGCCGAGTGCCAACACAGAGGTAGCTACAGCCGTGGACTAACGTACTGTGTCTGCTGCTAATATAGACTGGATGATAATGAGATGAAATCAATATAATAATATCACTAGTACTGCAGCCAGACAGGTATGTATATTTATTATGTAATGACTGATGACGGACCTGCTGGACACTGTCAGCTCAGCAGCACCGCAGACTGCTACAGTAAGCTACTATACTATAGTAGTATGTACAAAGAAGAAAGAAAAAAAAAAACCACGGGGAGGTGGTATACAATTATGGATGGACTGCCGAGTGCCGACACAGAGGTAGCTACAGCCGTGGACTAACGTACTGTGTCTGCTGCTAATATAGACTGGATGATAATGAGATGAAATCAATATAATAATATCACTAGTACTGCAGCCGGACAGGTATGTATATTTATTATGTAATGACTGATGACGGACCTGCTGGACACTGTCAGCTCAGCAGCACCGCAGACTGCTACAGTAAGCTACTATACTATAGTAGTATGTACAAAGAAGAAAGAAAAAAAAACCACGGGGAGGTGGTATACAATTATGGATGGACTGCCGAGTGCCGACACAGAGGTAGCTACAGCCGTGGACTAACGTACTGTGTCTGCTGCTAATATAGACTGGATGATAATGAGATGAAATCAATATAATAATATCACTAGTACTGCAGCCGGACAGGTATGTATATTTATTATGTAATGACTGATGACGGACCTGCTGGACACTGTCAGCTCAGCAGCACCGCAGACTGCTACAGTAAGCTACTATACTATAGTAGTATGTACAAAGAAGAAAGAAAAAAAAAACCACGGGGAGGTGGTATACAATTATGGATGGACTGCCGAGTGCCGACACAGAGGTAGCTACAGCCGTGGACTAACGTACTGTGTCTGCTGCTAATATAGACTGGATGATAATGAGATGAAATCAATATAATATCACTAGTACTGCAGCCGGACAGGTATGTATATTTATTATGTAATGACTGATGACGGACCTGCTGGACACTGTCAGCTCAGCAGCACCGCAGACTGCTACAGTAAGCTACTATACTATAGTAGTATGTACAAAGAAGAAAGAAAAGAAAAAAACCACGGGGAGGTGGTATACAATTATGGATGGACTGCCGAGTGCCGACACAGAGGTAGCTACAGCCGTGGACTAACGTACTGTGTCTGCTGCTAATATAGACTGGATGATAATGAGATGAAATCAATATAATAATATCACTAGTACTGCAGCCGGACAGGTATGTATATTTATTATGTAATGACTGATGACGGACCTGCTGGACACTGTCAGCTCAGCAGCACCGCAGACTGCTACAGTAAGCTACTATACTATAGTAGTATGTACAAAGAAGAAAGGAAAAAAAAAACCACGGGGAGGTGGTATACAATTATGGATGGACTGCCGAGTGCCGACACAGAGGTAGCTACAGCCGTGGACTAACGTACTGTGTCTGCTGCTAATATAGACTGGATGATAATGAGATGAAATCAATATAATAATATCACTAGTACTGCAGCCGGACAGGTATGTATATTTATTATGTAATGACTGATGACGGACCTGCTGGACACTGTCAGCTCAGCAGCACCGCAGACTGCTACAGTAAGCTACTATACTATAGTAGTATGTACAAAGAAGAAAGAAGAAAAAAAAACCACGGGGAGGTGGTATACAATTATGGATGGACTGCCGAGTGCCGACACAGAGGTAGCTACAGCCGTGGACTAACGTACTGTGTCTGCTGCTAATATAGACTGGATGATAATGAGATGAAATCAATATAATAATATCACTAGTACTGCAGCCGGACAGGTATGTATATTTATTATGTAATGACTGATGACGGACCTGCTGGACACTGTCAGCTCAGCAGCACTGCAGACTGCTACAGTAAGCTACTATACTATAGTAGTATGTACAAAGAAGAAAGAAAAAAAAAAACCACGGGGAGGTGGTATACAATTATGGATGGACTGCCGAGTGCCGACACAGAGGTAGCTACAGCCGTGGACTAACGTACTGTGTCTGCTGCTAATATAGACTGGATGATAATGAGATGAAATCAATATATATGTATATATAATATCACTAGTACTGCAGCCGGACAGGTATATATATTTATTATGTAATGACTGATGACGGACCTGCTGGACACTGTCAGCTCAGCAGCACCGCAGACTGCTACAGTAAGCTACTATAGTAGTATGTATAAAGAAGAATGGAAAAAAAAAAAACCACGGGTAGGTGGTATACAATATTATATATATATATATTATATACAATTATATATATATATATATATATATATATATATATTAAACTGGTGGTGGTGATTGATTATTAAACTGGTGGTCAGGTCACTGGTCACACTATCAGCAACTTGCAAGTAGTACTCCTAAGCAGACAATCACAAAATATATTATACTGGTCTGGTGGTCAGTGTGGTCACAATGGCAGTGTGGCACTGACTCTGGCAGCAAAAGTGTGCACTGTACGTTATATGTACTCCTGAGTCCTGCTCTCAGACTCTAACTGCTCCCCACTGTCAGTGTCTCCCCCACAAGTCAGATAATTAATACAGTCACGCTATCTAATCTATATCACTTCAGCAAGTAGTAGTAGTGTAGTAGTACTCCTCCTAATAATGCTCCCCAAAATTACTACTACTGTGTCTCTCTCTACTGTCTCACTCTCTTCTCTAAACGGAGAGGACGCCAGCCACGTCCTCTCCCTATGAATCTCAATGCACGTGTAAAAATGGCGGCGACGCGCGGCTCCTTATATAGAATCCGAGTCTCGCGATAGAATCCGAGCCTCGCGAGAATCCGACAGCGGGATGATGACGTTCGGGCGCGCTCGGGTTAACCGAGCAAGGCGGGAAGATCCGAGTCGCTCGGACCCGTGTAAAAAAACCTGAAGTTCGGGCGGGTTCGGTTTCCGAGGAACCGAACCCGCTCATCTCTAGTTTTCAACCCAAAAATTGTAAGCCCTTATCACCGCCTTTTGTGGTTATAAGAAATTAACATTTGCAACAATGTATAAAGAAACAGATACATGGACAGGTGCACATCCCTGCAATGTATTAGAACTTGAAGGGATCACATGTTATGCCTCCACAGTGCTACAGCACAAGAGTGTTCTGCTGACCATGCATGTGCAGTAGCCATTGCTGTGAACCCTCTCCCGTTTTGTTTTTGTGTGGAATGTAGCCCTTTGGCCAGTGGTTCTCAAACGGTGTGCCGTGGCACCCTGGGGTGCCTTGGAACACTTTCAGGGGTGCCTTGCAGTGTCAAATGCAGATTTTTTAAGGGGGGGTTTCCAGATAAGTGCAAAAAATAATAATTATATATATATATATATATATATATATATATATATGTACTACACATAACCACATCCCATATATATAGATAGACATAAAATAAAAAAATTATATATATATATATATATATATATATAGTACACTCACACACACATCTATCATATACTGTATGTATGTATGTATGTATGTATGTATGTATGTACTGTATGTGCTTCATACATACAACTACATACACATTTAAGCAGAACTGGGGACAGAAGCCCTCCCCAGACTGACTGCATAACAGTACAGCCGAGTGTCACTCTGCAGCTGTAAACGTCAGTGAAGACTTGTGCCTACCGCTCCCTCTGCTCCCATCCCGAGTGACTGCTGCTCCCACCGCTGCTGATGACAGCCGCTCCCTGGTGACTCTCGCCACCGCTAAGTGCCCGCAGCTCCATCATACGCTGTGCTATGCCGGCATGAGGAGCCGCACGCTTAACGGTGTGGCCAGGCAATAGTGGAGGTATGGCCAACCACCACAGAGGATTGGCTAACCTTTATGATACTATACCAGATTAATAACAGCAAGGCACTGTAGAAAATACACCATAGTCCTGTGCAGTATAATGTAACATATGTATAATGTATAATTAAAGTACACTAGGATAGAGTTTGGAACCTAATCTCTAGAGGCAGAGGAGGTGAGCCTGCAGGCAATGGGGCCTACCAGCGGTTTCCCCTCTGGGCCAGTCCGAGCCTGCTTATGTGCCTCTTAATGGCCCCCATACATTACTGACATATTGCGGAAATTTCCCAATCCCCCGATGGCTGGGTCAGAGAATCAGGAAGATTGAACATGTTTATCTAGGTTCCATCTAAAATCTAGAGTCCCTGATTCTGAGCAAAAATGGTTGGGAGCGGCAAATTTTTTAAGTTAAGAATTTCCCCTATTCCCCGATGGGGATGCTGTCAAATTGGGGAATTGGAGAAGTGGCTTCCTGAAGTATGTAGTGTGAAGACCATAATTCCCCAACTCTCTTCATCTTCAGGTGTTCCGGTTTGGGACCATCTCCTTGGGGACCAGTTCACTGGCCAGTGAGAGTTGTGGGGGAGGTATTGTTCCTGCCAGCTCTTACTGTGCAACTAAAGGGGGGTACTCACGGAGCGATATTATAAGCAATCTGACTAGATTGCTTAGAATTTAAGCATTATCGCTCCGTGTGTACCCCCTACAGCGATAGCGATGCGTAGCCCCGCGCTATCACTTCACCTGCACGCTCCCCCCATCTCCCCCCGCACGCTCAGCACAGATCGCGCTGTGCTGAGTGGCGGGAGAGATGTGTGCTGAGCGGTTCGCTCAGCACACATCTCTCCCACATCGGCCCATCTATATAGGCCTTAACGGTTAAGGCCCATATAGACGGGCCGATGTGGGAGAGATGTGTGCTGAGCGAACCGCTCAGCACACATCTCTCCCGCCGCTCAGCACAACGCGATCTGTGCTGAGCGTGCGGGGGGAGACGGGGGGGGGGGGGGCTCATTTCACCCAGCGGGTGAAGTGAGCGATCCGTTAGATTGGCCTGCATGCAGGCCAATCTAGCACCAGCGATAGCGATACGCGGGGCTACGCAGCGCTATCGCTGTAGGGGGTACGCACGGGGCGATAATGCTTAAATTCTAAGCAATCTAGTCAGATTGCTTAGAATATCGCTCCGTGAGTACCCCCCTTTAGGTCCATTGTATAGCAGATCTTTTTACAAAACAATTATTTCTTGTCTTTGCAGATAAAGTGCCAAGTGATTGTATCTATTCAGAATTTAGGGCCACTGAGATCCACCTTTATCTCATATACGCTGCTGCAACTTATTTCACTAGAAAAAAAAAATCTTCAGCAAAAGGTCTTTCCTTTGATGATTGACTGTGCATAAAATCACCTTTTAATGGGGAGGGGGGGCTGAGTACATTGATTCAGAGTTGATCGCAGCAGCAAATTTGTTAGCAGTTGGGCAAAACCATGGGGGTAATTCCAAGTTGATCGCAGCAGGAAATTTTTAAGCAGTTTGGCAAAACCATGTGCACTGCAGGGGAGGCAGATATAACATGTGCAGAGAGAGTTAGATTTGGGTGGGGTGTGTTCAAACTAAAATCTAAATTGCAGTGTAAAAATAAAGCAGCCAGTATTTACCCTGCACAGAAACAAAATAATCCACCCAAATCTAACTCTCTCTGCAAATGTTATATCTGCCACACCTGCGGTGCACATGGTTTTGCCCAATTGCTACACATTTTTTGCTGCGATCAACTCTGAATTACCCCCATTATACGACAAGTCTTATTCTTCTCTGACTTGCTTCTCAGGCTGTGGTAAAAAGATACATTGTGGAATAAAATTAATGAATTCATGTGCTTCTGAGCTGGGAAACTTTGCCCACTTGCATGGCAGAAGGTGTAATCTGTATGTTATGGATTTCCTAAATCTTCAGATAATTGTTCCATTAAATATGGTAACCAATAAAATCATAATAATGTTTCCTGAATTTATATGTAAATATGTTTCATAACATAGTGTTGATGTATGGTTGATGTATGACATAATATAAAACACCTATTGTTCCATGTAATACAGAACCAATTATCTGTCACTAGTCACTACTCCATACAACAATACATTAAGAAGATTATATGATTTAAGCATAACTTCCAACAATACATTATCTGTATTTGTCAGATGAATGCATTGAAACAAGTGCATACATGTATTTCAAAAAGAGTTGTGCAAAGCAGGACGCAACACTGAATCTATTTATTGGTTCCTGAATGTTACAATTGTGATGGAAGCATTTACATGAAAATCTGAGTAGCGTAAATGTTTATAAATAGAAGTAAGAAGGTCAATTTGTCTGAATAGATATCAATACAAATGCTGTAAACTCAGCCCTTATCAATTTAGGAATCATGCCTCATTTAAGCTTGGGGAGGCAACGAGAATGAATAAATGTAATGGGGTTAATATGAGATTTAGATGATTGGCTGAGTGTTTATTTTATTTTCGTTATGGCTCCCGTGGGAGCAAGATATTTATTTGTTTTTCTATTTCATATACATATGGACTGCTTCAGGAAAGACAAGAAAATATTCACTGTGTAATTCTGTATGATAATTAGGAATAACAAGGGGTTTGGATGAGAACATTATTTTATTTGTAGCAGCAGTTGAGGAGAAGAAAACATGTTCGTGAACATAATAAAACAATATAGCAAAATTAACTTGGAAGTATAAAATAAAAATAGTACAATAAGAGACATGGTATTGCCATCATCCCTGGGCTAGCCTATTGGATGAGATGCAACTGAACCCCCATCCCCTTCCTCAATCCAACTACAGCCCCACAGTAACAAAAACACACATTGCCCCCACAGGAAAAAAAATACACACATATTGCCTCATCATATAGTAACACCCCTAGCTCCATACTACAGAAACGCAAACACATTAAAACCTACACTACAGCAGCACCACTGCTTCTAACTGTGCACTACTGTTACACCACCATTTCTAACCCTGTATCACAGCAACTCCACCACTTCTAACATTACCATTCATTCCTCAGTTTACATTTTTCAAATTCACTTTAGTGTGAATGTTTTACACACATTAAATATGATTGTGCCTCCTAATGCAGTATGACAATCACCAGTGCTGAAATGAATTACAAAGTGGTCCGATATCAATTAATAAAACATAGCTTATCTGATATGTGAACACAATTTCAAGAACCAACAACTTCAGTAAAACTCTCAATTAAAATTAAAACAAAGGTGCATGTTGTAATACCATCAGGATATTGAAATGTACCAGAAGTCCTGAAAAAAAAGAGTAAATTGTGTGCAATGTAAAAAATAATTATGCACTTATCCAGGTCCAGCTACAACGCGTTTTGTCGTAGTGCTTTATGTGGAGTCAAACAGAATTCAGTAGGGGCACATGTTCCTGGGGTGGCTGGATTAGGATGGACAACAAATGAAATAGCCTTGTTGCTGATTGCAAAGCACATAATAATGTGGACGGACCCCTGACGAGGGGCGGCTACCAGAACATCAAAACTGCACTAATTTGCGCAAGCTTTCATAGTATAAACTAAAGATGCCATCAGTCATGGAAATAGAGGACATACAGAGCCCCCTATAAGGTAGTGCACCCTATGTGACTGCACTATTCAAATGGTCCCTGAGCTAGACCTGAAATGTAGGTCTTTAGAGATTTGTATGTTGGCAGTAACAATTTATCAGATCCAGCACCTCATCTCATAATCTGGAAAGAAAAAGATAATCCCACCATCCATGGATAAAGGAACCATTATGACCGCAGTTCCTACAACAAACCAGAGATCTAAGCTTAGATAGTATGAAATATGGTGTGCCATGTGCCATCTATTATAAATATTGTAGGCAATTTCCTTAACCGTAATATTTGTAGACGCTTAGCAATCCTTTGATGGATAAGCTACCATCCCTCCCCAAACAAAGAAATCCTTAGGTCCAGTTTCCAAGCTTGGTGGAAAGGTTCAACTCCTCACAGGAAGATGATACTATCAAATTGTATCATAGTAGGGAGATAGTACCATGTTCCCCAGAAATACAGTATAGTATGTGCAAATTTACCCTCAAATGAGGTCTAAGATTTGAAGATTAAGTTTTGGGCTTGAATTAAGCTCTTTAGTTGGATATAAACAGAAAGGGGGAAAAAAGGCTATACCATTCCCACATATCGGCAAAGGAGAGTGGTATGAACCTCCTAATACTCTGTAAGAATCTTTCTACTCCCATGAAACTGAATGATTAGCCTAGAGGGGAAAAGGGGATGCTTCGAAAGTGGGGAGAAAAGGGAAGGGTATGTACGGTACAAATAGAAGCTATTTGTTCAGTTTGTTCCATACACCTAGTGTAAAATGAATGGCAGAAAATGAGTAGGCAGATGCTGGTCTAAGATCTTATGGCAGTTAGTAGCCATGGTAGGAGTGAATATTCTGACTGAGGGGTAATGCATTCTATATATCTACCCATGGCAGCAGAGAATACAGCTTAATTACATGGAGTGTAATAATTTTCACATAATGGGAGACCAAGGCCCCCATTATGAATCAATTTGGTTAGAGAGAAACTCTCCGTTCCATATAAAAGAGCAGCATCATTTCTAGTAGGATGACAAAAAGGAGGCACACACTTAAATTGGGAGTGTGCTTTTTCATATTGTGTACTGCTGTGGAACAAAATATTCCAATGAGTCCTGGCTGTGAGGTTATGCTGGCACTTGTAGTTCTACAATCTCCAGTATGAACTAGGTGTTATGGGCATGATTGCATTGCCAGTTCTACAAAGTCAGACTAATCAATGGCTGTCTGGTTTTGCTGCAACTTGTAGTTCAACAAAGCATTTAATAAAAAATTGATTATCCGTTATTATTTTGATAGACACCAAACCTATACTTCCAGCAACGGTCAAGTTCTGTTCACCATGGGACTGGTTGTTCCTACAAGAGAAGCACAGTCTTTTTTGCAGAATTGAAAAATATTTTGTGAAAGTTAAAAATTAAAGTAGCGAAAATAAAACAATGGTGGCAAATACTTTCCCTTGTTACCATTCACATAACTATTATTACTTTAAAAGCATAAAGAAACAACCCACAATCCATCTAAACCATACCTCTCAAAATTTGAGCTTGCAAAATTAAGACATGGCCCTACTTCCTCAAAAAGTTGGTGTGGGAGAGCTACATTGACCGCTAGTAAGTGCCTCTGTCTAGGGTTAGTCTACCCCCAGTGGGACAGAAAGAATCCATCAAATCCTTGGGACTGCATGACAATATAGCTTCCAATTAACCACAGCTATGTATGTATGTAGCCATGTATGTATAACTGTGGTAACATACTTCTAAACGTTCCCATCAAGTCAAGACCAGTGAAGTTGAGGAGGCAATACCCATGGTCAAAGCCCCAGGTGCAGATTCTATTTTCATCCTTAGGTAGTATGTACATATTGTAAAAAAATTAGTTACTTTTAATACCAAGTTAATGAAAAGATTCCTTTTGGTCGGATGTTATGATTTCAACATCAGTTTGACTGCAGAAAGGTTTCAAGTTGAGTTTTAGAAAGGTGGTTGCTACCAGCAAGTTAAAGAATCCAAAGCAAAGCACAGTTAAGAAACCCTCTACATTTCTTTGAGTCTTAGGTCTCCATAGGAGGATTGGGAATAAGTAATTGAGGATTAGCTTGGGCTCTTCCTGCCACAGTGAGCACTAGAGGCTGTACTATTCTTGCAGGTATTGCATGACCAGCTGCTGTTATTCTTTCTGCTTCTCAGTTTGGGTAACCAGGTCCTGGAGCAGAGGAGAAGGGCTCCAAATGGCATCCATGGCCAGAGTATACTGTCATGTTTATGGGTAGACTGGATGGTGTCAAACCAGGATTTATGTTGTCAGCGATGAGGTGGGGAGGAGTCTTGTGGATACCATGTTCATCAGTACAAACCGCTGCAATCCTTCTCTGATGGTAGCCTGCAAGTCACAGCCCTCCAACTGCTCCCTGGAGGTGATAGTGTGTGGTGAATAGTAAACTAGCTTGGTGCAGAATCAGCAGGCAAAAGAATGGTCAACAATTTACGAGCTCAGAGACACTAGGGAAGGTGCATTATGAGAAGTCAGTCCAAGGTCACACGTGAATGTGCAGAACAATAAGACTAGGGTCAAGGCCACAAACAGAGATTCCAAGTTTGATATCTAGCAGGGTTACGTACACGGAGAGCACTTAGAGATTACAATAGGCAGGAGCAGGAATATATGACCCCGCACTATGCTCTAGAGAGTAGAGGGTGACTGTCTAATTATTGTTGCGGCAGCCTGCCCTGCATTTGTCCATTGATGTTACCTGATTCTCTGTGCCGCATTATCATCATGCCTAAAACAGAAATAAATCTTACACTCTTGACAGGTTAAAAGCTACTACAATTATTTCTTCAGATAACGGTACAGTATTCAGGCTATGACTACTGACATCGACAAAATTTCCACTAAAATATTAGTCTATAGGACACACATATTTAATTAAGAACCACATATTCATATTTAAGGCTTTCAGAAAGTTGCTCTGGAGAGACATTTTCAGAACAGAGAAAATATTACAATGCAACTGCTCCTCAATAAGTTTAGAGGGCTAGATGCATCATCGCTTGGAGAGTGATAAAATGGAGAGTGAAAAAGCACCAGCCAATCAGCTCCTAACTTCCATGTCACAGGCTGTGTTTAAAAAATGTCAGTTAGGAGCTGATTGGCTGATACTTTTTCACTCTCCATTTTATCACTTTGCAAGCGATGATGCATTTGGCCCAGAATCTCTCATTTCTATTTTGAGCAAAATAGAAAGACATTTTGTAACTCTTCCGGTACTTAATGTTACTGAATATAAAAACACTATGAACTGAGTGAAATGTGAGATCCAGACCTTAAAAGAAAATACACTTTAAAATGCTGAACCTTTGAAAACCTACACTATTGATATAGATACAACTATTCCCATTTGTTTTGGCATTCTACACCCTGAAAGCCAACACCATTCATACACTACAGACAAAAAAACAGTAGTTATCTCTCAATACTGTAAAAACATTGCAGGAATTACTATAGAAAGTACATAATATCCAAATACTGAAAATAATGGCTATAGCAGAATAACTGAAAAGAAAAGAGTAAGACAAGTTCGGCAAGTCAACACAAGTACAACAGCACAATTAAAACGCAAGATAAAGAAGAAATCTTCAGCTATTTAGATCACTGGGGGTAATTCCAAGTTGATCGCAGCAGGATTTTTGATAGCAATTGGGCAAAACCATGGGGGTAATTCCAAGTTGATCGCAGCAGGAATTTAGTTAGCAACTGGGCAAAACCATGTGCACTGCAGGGGAGGCAGATTTAACATGTGCAGAGAGAGTTAGAATTTGGGTGTGGTGTGTTCAATCTGCAATCTAATTTGCAGTGTAAAAATAAAGCAGCCAGTATTTACCCTGCACAGAAACAAAATAACCCACCCAAATCTAACTCTCTCTGCACATGTTATATCTGCCCCCCCCTGCAGTGCACATGGTTTTGCCCAACTGCTAAAAGATTTCCTGCTGCGATCAACTTGGAATTACCCCCCATGTGCACTGCAGGGGAGGCAGATATAACGTGCAGAAAGAGTTAGATTTGGGTGGGTTATTTTATTTCTGTGCAGGGTAAATACTGGCTGCTTTATTTTTACACTGCAAATTAGATTGCAGATTGAACACACCCCACCCAAATGATAAATCTAACTCTCTCTGCACATGTTATATCTGCCTCCCCTGCAGTGCACATGGGGGGTAATTCCAAGTTGATCGCAGCAGGATTTTTGATAGCAATTGGGCAAAACCATGTGCACTGCAGGGGAGGCAGATATAACATGTGTAGAGAGAGTAAGATTTGGGTGGGTTATTTTGTTTCTGTGCAGGGTAAATACTGGCTGCTTTATTTTTACACTGCAAATTAGATTGCAGATTGAACACACCACACCCAAATCTAACTCTGCCTCTGTTATATCTGCCTCCCCTGCAGTGCACATGGTTTTGCCCAATTGCTAACAAAAATCCTGCTGCGATCAACTTGGAATTACCCCAATGGTTTTGCCCAATTGCTATCAAAAATCCTGCTGCGATGAACTTGGAATTACCCCCATTATGTATTACTATTCATGGCACTGCCATGATTATTATTACTCCAGCAGCGGGATTTAATGGCGTCCTAGTTTGACGGAGGTGCGGAATGCTGGACAAACTCTGAGTTTTATTAAAGTGGCAGTCATTTACAAGGCATGGTTTTGCCTTGTAAATGACTGCAGCTTTAAAAAAAAAATCTGAGTTCGGCCGGCATCCCGCACCTCCGTCAAATTCGGATGCCAATACATCTCACCGCAGATATTGTAATTTTTAATCGAAAATATCCCCGCTATGTATGTTGGGAGTTCCGCAGGGACAGCGGCAATGATACTCACTGTCCTTGCTAGCTACTTCCCCTGCATTTTGGATGAGTTTTTACATTTGTGAGAGACCCCTCTAGGGGGAATCTGACACTGCACATGCACACAGTGTCAGTTTCCTGGATCGCAGCTGGTGACAGGCGGAGACTGCAGGAGGGGGATTGAAAGATCTCTCTTCTGCTACCATGCTTCCATGGGTTTAAACCAGTTTTTTTATCGCTTTTCAAGTTTTCATAGCTTGGAACATAGTAGTCAGATCGTAGTACCCACTGATAATAATGGGAGTGCAATCTGCAGTGCTAATTAGCATTCCGCAGATTTCTGGGAATTCTACTGCATTATGCTTGTGTACATACTGTAGCCACAAACAATAAAATTATGCACAAACTTCAGAAAAAAGCTTGATAAAAAGGTCATTTAGTTTGAAATAAAAGTATGTGGTTACAAAAGAGAGAACGTCCAGGGCCGGCGCCACCACTAGGCAGCTTTAGGCAGGTGCCTATGGGCGGCGACCACTGGAGGGCGGCACCGCACAGTGAATGAGAGACAGAATGCTTTTGTTATCATCCTGCCTCTGTCTCTGCAATACTGCCGCCCCTCTTCTCTGCAACAGCACCCGGCAAAGCTATACCAGTCCAGCACTCCACTCCTTGATTGAGCTCCCGCATATCACCCGCTCTCCCCCCCCCCCCCCCCGCATCATGATGTTACTCGCTCTCTCCCCTCCCTCCCTCTCCTCCTCCTCCCCCCACCCCCCGGCGATTACAAATGTAACTGCACCGCCGAGCTAATTCCACAGTGCTCGGCGGCGTTACTAGTAGTCAGGCAGGGCGGCTGGGAGCGTGACGCTGACGCCGTGCAGTCACGCTTCCTGTCCCTGCGCAAGAGGATCCAGGTCTCCTGCTATGCGCTCCATGCAGCAACCCGCCTGCAGTGCCAGTGCCACCTGTACTCCGCTACCCCCGGTCCATGTGATGTCTGGGACGGTTGGTTCTATATCGGAGTGGGAGAAGGGACCTTCTGACGTACCTAGGGGAGGAGACCCGTCACCAGGGGGAGGCGCTACGGCTTCGCTCGCCACCTAATTACTGAAGGTAATAGTTGGTGGCGTGGATACTAGAGCAACTGTACCGCTGGCGTAGCTCCTCCCCCTTGTGTCATGGCTCCTCCCCCTGACAGTAAAGGTCCCTTAGGCCACTTGGATCTAGCCTCAACCGTCTGGGACGCAGCAGGGAGAGCTCAGCAGAGACTCCCCTGCTGTAAACACTGCGGGCCATCTGATGGTAAGCGGCTCAGCGGGTGGACTGGGGAGCTGTTTGGTTGCCATGGTGACCTTAGATCCTGGCAAAGCTTGCCATGTGAGCCCCGGACATGCAGCTTCCATACATATTTTATTTGCTTAGCAATGTATGTATGTTCCATGTACAATGTAACACATGTTCTGTATGGGTATGGGTTAATGTAGCACATGTATTTTCACAGTGTGCAGTGGATATATGCTATGTATGGTCTATGTGGACCCATGTAACTGTTTGCTCTTGGTTACATGTGTGTTCTATGTGTGCAGCTGGTGTGTTCTATGTATGTTCTGTTTGGGAACTATGTTACTGTGTCTCTTGGCTTACATGCATGCATGCATACATACATACTGAGAGACACAAGTTGCGGTAGGCTGAGAGGGTTCCATTATGAATGGTCAACCATGTTATGGTCGACAGTCATTAGGTCGACCACTATTGGTCGACATTGACATGGTCGACATGGACACATGGTCGACACATGAAAATGGTCAACACATAAAGGTCGACATATGAAAAGGTCGACATGAGTTTTTTAAACTTTTTTTGGTGTCGTTTTTTGCGTAAAGTGACTGGGAACCCCAATTAGTGCACCGCTTCGCTCGCCATGCTTCGGGCATGGTGCCTTCGCTCCGCTACCGCTTCGCTCGGCACACTTTACCGTTCCAATCGTAGTCCATGTGGATCGTAAAGTATGGAAAAGTTCCCCAAAAGAAAAAAAAGTAAAAAAACTCATGTCGACCTTTTCATGTGTCGACCTTTCATGTGTCGACCATTTTCATGTGTCGACCATGAGTCCATGTCGACCATGTCAATGTCGACCAATAGTGGTCGACCTAATGACTGTCGACCATAACATGGTCGACCATGTGAACGGATACCGGCTGAGAGATGCAGGGAGGAGGGGTGCAGCTGAGGATGCAGGGGCGAGATGATGGTGTGGCTGAGAGATGTAGGGGCAGATGATGGTGGCTTAGAGATGCGGGGGGATGGTGTGGCTTAGAGATGCGGGGGGGATGGTTTGGCTTAGAGATGCAGGGGGGGGGGATGGTGTGGCTGAGACGCAGAGGAGAGATAGTGTGGTAGAGAGACGCAGTGGGGAGATGATGTGGTAGAGAGACGCAGGGGAGAGATGGTGTGGTAGAGAGACGCAGGGGAGAGATGGTGTGGTAGAGAGACGCAGGGGAGAGATGATGTGGTAGAGAAACGCAGGGGAGAGATGATGTGGTAGAGAGACGCAGGGGAGAGATGGTGTGGTAGAGAGACGCAGGGGAGAGATGGTGTGGTAGAGAGACGCAGGGGAGAGATGGTGTGGTAGAGAAACGCAGGGGAGAGATGATGTGGTAGAGAAACGCAGGGGAGAGATGATGTGGTAGAGAGATGCAGGGGAGAGATGGTTTGGTAAAGAGACGCAGTGGGGAGATGATGTGATAGAGAGACGCAGGGGAGAGATGGTGTGGCTATTAATAAGTATAAGGGGTAAGCTATGTGGGTTTATTATAGTGTAATGGGTTAATGCTGTATGGTTGGCTTAATATTTTTATTAAGGTTAGGAATTGGTACTTTAGATTACATAGAGCAGATTGAGCGTTATGGAAAATAAATGTAATTAATAATGTAAGGGTATGGTGGGTATGAGGGAGTTAATGATTATTATTGGCTAATTATGTTAAATGAGGTTGTTGCTGAAGCAGTTAATGAATTTTTAGGAAGGTTATTTAATGATGAGGTAAGATTTTCAATGATCACAAAATTGCTCTCCGTACTGTCTGGCGGTCATAAACATGCTCGCCGTACTGTCTGGCGGTTATAAAAATGCTCTCCGTACTGTGGCGGTTATAAAAATGCTCTCTGTACTGTCTGGTGGTCATAAAAATGCTCTCCGCACTGTCTGGCGGTCATAAAAATGCTCTCCGCACTGTCTGGTGGTCATAAAAATGCTCTCCGTACTGTCTGGCGGTCATGAAAATGCTCTCCGTACTGTCTGGCGGTCATGAAAATGCTCTCCGTACTCTCTGGCGGTCATAAAACTGCTCTCTGTATTGTCTGGCTGTCACAAAAATGCTCTCCGTATTGCCTGGTGGTCAAAATAATGCTCTTAGTATTGAGGTACAGACAATTAAATGCTGTTAATATTGTATGGCTGTCACAGTAATGGTCTTAATATCTGATGGTGACTAAAATTCTCTTCATATTGCTTGGTGGTCCCAAAAATGATCTCCTTATTGTGCAGTGGTCACAAAAATGCTCTTAGTAAAATTGTGGGGCAGCCACTAAAAGGCAGTCAGTGTTTTATGGCGGTCAAAGAAATGTTCTCCGTGATGTCTCGTGTTCACTTAAATTGACTCCTTATTGTCTGGCATTAACTTATATGCTCTTTGTGTTGTCTGGTGGTTACTAAAATGTTCTTAGCATTACAGTACATGGTGGTCCTGCATTGTAATACATATTATAGTGTTATTATATTTTTATGTTCAGAAATCTAAAAAATTAATATAATAATATTTTAAGTAGTCATTTGTGTATGTGAGTGACTGGGCGGGGGAGAGGGGGGTATTTTTTGGGGGAGCAGGGGCGGTCTTTTGTAGCTTTGCCTAGGGTGTCTAGAAACCTAGCACCGGCCCTGAGAACGTCTATAATCCAAGTAAACCAAACTATTTCTAGCCACTACCCCACAGGCAGTAAGGAGGTTAACTGTAACAGTGACAGGGCAGAGAATGGGTGTGTGCAATATAGAGCCAGCATGAGAAACAGATAAATCAAGAAAATTTGCATGCCTGAAACAAGAGAGAGCGCCATGAGGATTATAGCATATAAAAGAACATTGCATCAGATTTTGGAGGGGTTAGAAGTCAGCACTGCGGGATCACTGACTGCTACGTGGTCCAGTCAGCGATCCCCAACTACTGTAATTGCCGGAGCTTGATGGCAGAACATCAAAAAAATGGCTGAGAGGCTGTTGACTAGTAATCACCCAGAGAGGACTGGTGATACCTACGGCTTTTAGTATTGTTGCCAGTTCTAATTTGTCGCAGAGTGGAAGCAAGCAAGTCAAAGGATTCAAGAGAGCCAATTGCACTGTCAGTAATTTCCCAAGGATCAAGACACAAAAGGGTCTGAACCAGTGACATGTGGTGAGGTAAATGTCACTGGCTAGCATCAGAGCCATATTTACACGCCACATGTTATGAGCCCAAGGGTTCATGTGAGCATAATACAAAGATGCAGCAGTATGTACTGATGGAAATTTGCTGAGCTTTGATCAGAGATGTGCAGACAAGGTAGGCAGGGGAGGCACTGCCTCACCTGTCATAGTCCAGTATATTCCAGAGCTTTGACAGGAGAGGCTTTGAACATCACTGGTCTGAACCTGCGAATCCTTACTATGTTCTGGAGGCCAGGTAGTTGTGCTCTACACCCCCCACCCCCACCCCGTAAGAAGTTGCCAATAACCTCAGAAGTATCAGCGGTAAAGACATAGCAGAAATGATGCTGTGATATAGATGTGCCCACATACACCTTGCTGAAATCAGACAAAACAGCCTGTTTAGATTTTTTAGTATCATCTTCTGCACCAGAATGGCGTAGGCATAAGTGCCATTATTAGTAATGATGGTTGCTCTCACAGTTATAGTATTAAGAATGGTGCACTGTGTAAATGTGTATAAATAAAAATACAGGCAGATAGTCGCATAGATCTTCAGATCTATGGAGGTTTTTGGAAATGAAACCACATTATGGCCCTCATTCCGAGTTGACGCAGCAGGATTTTTGTTAGCAGTTGGGCAAAACCATGTGCACTGCAGGGGAGGCAGATATAACATGTGCAGAGAGAGTTAGATTTGGGTGGGTTATTTTGTTTCTGTGCATGGTAAATACTGGCTGCTTTATTTTTACACTGCAATTTAGATTGCAGATTGAACATACCACACCCAAATCTAACTCTCTCTGCACATGTTATATCTGCCTCCCCTGCAGTGCACATGGTTTTGCCCAACTGCTAACAAAAATCCTGCTGCGATCAACTCAGAATTACCCCCTATATGTGAATAAGAATCAGGCCCACTATCAGCAATAGTTTGGTTCAAATTGATGAGCTAAATGACCTGAATGTAGAAACTGTATCAAGGAATAGTTTTCATACAATAAATAATTTTAGAGAAATAGACTTCTGTTAAAGTGAAGATACTTAGTAAATCTACTATCTACTACAGATTACATTACTTAAATCAGTGGTTGCCAAACTTTCTTGGTTCATGGCTGCCTTAGAGGGAATTCAATTGTGGGGGAAGGGGGTGAATTGTCATTACCGTGGTGTTTAAATGCCAGCAATGGCAGTCTAATTCTCACCCTCGCCAGTCCGATTCAAACCCCTTTTGCACAAATGTGCCCTCTACCCTATGGTAGTGCTGCGGGTGACACTCTAATTCGTCCGGCACTCCCACAATTGAATTTCCCCCGTAGTGTCTTGAACTTTATTCTCTGCACCCCTAGATGCCAGTGGGACCAAATTCTGAAAAGCTGTGCTTATTGGAGTTTGCTACATAGGGGTCAGGCTGTAGTCTTTATTAATAATGGGGACTGCGATCTGCAGCGCTAATTTGCCTTCTGCAGGAGATTTCTGTGAAAACTTCTGCATTAGGCTATTAGCACATAGCATCAATGAATAAAATTATGCAGAAAGTACTGTTTACACATCATTGTATGAAACAAATGCTTGATACATAGGCCATCTAAATATAAACCTTCAGAGCTGTCACTCAGGTATGTAAACTAACAAGAAGATTGTACTTACTGTATCGACCATCCTCTTGTTTCTCGCCTCAGCAGAAAAGGAGGAAGAAAGTAAGTGGTACAGAGGGCAGAAGTGAAAGAAAATAGGTGGCAGGAGAAATAGTGGTTTGTGAAGGGCACAGGGGAAAACTGGGTTGTGAGAGTAATGCTGCTTTCAGATCGCAAATGCCGGATCCTACCCGGTAAGAGAAACGTGTACTTACCGGATGGGATCTGGCATTTGCGCTCCGTTGCTGGCTTTCCGACCCGGCAATATACCGGGTCGGTTGCCATAGCAGCGGAGGGCGCAGCAGCAGCAGGGGCGGGGGTGGAGGCGGCGCCGGGAGATGAGCTCATCTCCTGCGCCGCCTCTGCCTATGCTGTGAATGGGAGCCGTGTCGCATCGGAACGGCTCCCATTCACACTGCACCTGACCCGGTAATCAACCCGGTAATAACCCTTCTTTTTTACCGGGTTGAATTACCGGGTCAGGCGACCCGCTAATTCACCAAAGGACCTTTCACATCGCACACGGACCCGTTTCGACACGGCAATATGCCGTGTCGATACCGGGTTTTTAGTGCGATGTGAAAGGGGTATAAATGTTAAAGCCTGAACAAAAATGGGTGTAGATACTATGTTGGGTGCGCACTAATTAGAGCAGCAAGGTGACGTGATATGGTAACCTGGAGGCAACTCTCTATAAAACACCTCCCATCCAACAAGTGGAAATAATCATGCAGAAAAAGAAGTTGGTACCAATACATACAACCTAGCGCTTCATGTAGGAGGGCCACTGTGTTAAGTAGTCCTCATGAATGGAGTCCCACAGGAAAAAGCAAGAAAAAGTGCATATAGTGAAGAACCGTTACACAATGTACAGTACAATTCTTATATTAAAATACATTTATTCTATAGAATTAAAACATCCATCCACACATATGGGAGTGTGTAAGCAGCAACAAGAATGACACAAAATGCAATGTGTCTAGCAGCAATACAGTACAATTCTTGTGTTAAAAAACATTTAATCTGTAGAATTTAAACATCAATCCGCACATATGGGAGTGTGTAAGCAGCAACAAGAAGGACACAAAATGCAATGTGTCTAGCAGCAATAATGATATCCACATAGGGAGTCCAAATGTACAATTACCAGATATCGGAGAAAAGTAGGCATGTAATGTGTGTAAGTCCACGACAACAACAACTGCTCCTTCTCCTTCCGTCTGGCGAAAGGTCCAGGATCTCCCTCCAATGGTAAGGTTAGTAATGCCAACGCGTTTCTCCCCTATGCAGCGGGGCTTTCTCAAGGCTTCCAGGAATATTAGATGGTCCAGTATTTCCTCCCTATTTAAACGTCAATCCACCAATCCCTGTGTGGCTGATCCTGGTGTATCCCGTCAGGAGTAATGAGGCTAACGTCTCCCACAAGTCCCCCATACATCATTTCCGTTTGTAGTCCTTAGTTTCCTTACGTCCTCATGGTGGCAGGGCGGGCGCTGCTGGCTCCTATACATATGAATACTACAAGTCCCATGAGCCTCCTTGCGCCCCGCCCGCCGCTTCCGTCTTCCCGTTTCGCTAGCGTCAAGGACTCGTGTCTTGTTCCCTTGGTATATTACTATAGTAACAGAAACGTCACTTCCGCCGCTGTGATCGGCCGTTGTCATGGTGATGCTAGATGTTTCCCAAATCGTTCTAAGCGTCCGTGAAGTCTCATACCAGTTTGAATTCATATGACTCATATTTGCCAATGGTGTCCGGAGTCAGGGAATAAATAGATAATAAATGGATTATTATAGAGGATGATATAGAGAACATTACAAGACATGTAAAATACATTACATGGTATATAAAAAAGACGGAGACTCATTAAAAAATATATATGCATAATCCCATTAGACCATACCACCTCCTATATCCCGCCTATATATACAGAAAAATATATAAAGTGCTGGGTGACCCTATATAAAAGAAAGAGTATATAGAGGGTGCTAAGTGACCCTAATATTTCTCAGGAGGTTCCTCCCTTTTTATAAAAACCATTTGACCTCAAAGTCAAGGTTGAGGCCCCCCGGTTTTAATGTACTACATTCATAGATGGAACGCATCTCTGCCTTGGCTAATTGGGTTGTAAGGTCTCTTTGTCTCCAATTGCCCTTGACCCACTTTATTCCCAAAAATCTCTTTATGTCAGATGTGCATTTGTTATGGGTCGTACGGAAGTGGTCAGATAATGCATGGGTCTCCAGACCGTTTCTGATGTTCCTGAGATGTTCGCCCATCCTGACCTTCAGGGGTCTCGTGGTCCTCCCTATATAGAAGAGGCCACATGTGCACTCAATGGCATATATTAAATTTTTTGTATTGCAGGTAACAAATTCTCTAATGCAAATTTTTTTATTGTTGATAATCAACTCTGCAGTTTTGCTATTGCCATCCCCCTTTATATTTCGGCAGCCGATACACATGCCGCAACGAAAGAATCCTTTGGATTTTATCGTGGGGAGTGATTTCACAGGAGGTAATGCGCCTCTCACAAGAGAATTACTTATATTTGGTGCCCTCCTGTAAATACACTTTGGTTTGCTGGGGAGTTTATCTCCCACTATGGGGTCTCTTTTTAGTACTCCCCAATGCTTTCCTAGGATTCTTTCGAGATCTTTATACTGGCTATTGAAGGATGTGATGAACGCCCACTCATAGGGGGTGTTCCTCGTCTTCGTTCCTCTTTCTTTCTTGTTGAGTAGATCTTTTCTTCCTAAGTTTCCATTTTCTTGACTGTATTATTGATTATTCTGTATTGTACCCTGAAGCCGTAAAATCTTCCTGCATACCTTTGGCCTGTTCATTGTAGACCATGGTTTCAGTACAATTCCTCCGTAGGCGGCGTATCTGCCCGCTAGGTATTGACCTAAGCCAATCGGGGTGGTGGCAACTGTTTTGTCTCAAATATGCTCTTGAATCTGTAGGCTTCTTGAAATTTTTTGTATGTAAGCTCCCATCTTTAGAGTAAACTGTGATATCCAGAAAATGAAGTTCCTCATTACTGGTCTCAAAGGTGAAGGCCACATTAATGGAATTCTGATTTAGATATTCGCAAAATTCATTTAGGGTGGACACACTTCCTTTCCATATAAAAAACACGTCATCTATGTATCTTGACCAGGACACCAGGTTCGCTCCGAAGGGGTTGTTACCCAAATGTATTGCTCCTCCCACAGCCCCATAAATAGGTTGGCATAACTCGGAGCGAACCTGGTGCCCATGGCTGTGCCCACCTTTTGCAAATAAAAAGCATCTTTGAAGTAAAAATAATTGTTAGTTAGAATAAAATCCACTCCCTCCACAATAAAATCCTGCATGCCTTTTGGTAGATTGCTTTTGCCTACCGCTTCAGTTTCTGCTAAAATACCATCCTTGTGTTGGATTACTGTATACAATGACTTCACATCCGCCGTCACCATTGTATAAGAATCATCCCAATCAATGCTGGTAAGCATATTTAAAAAATCAGTGGTGTCTCTAAGGTGGGATTTGTTTTTTAAAACTAATGGTTGCAGATGAAAGTCTAAAAATTCAGACAGGTTAGAGGTTACAGAGTTAATCCCTGAAACAATGGGTCTTCCCGGTGGTTTAAGGGGGCCTTGTGTATCTTGGGCAAGATGTATAGAATTGGAATAACTGGTTCCTCGTTAAATATGAATTTGGATTCCCTTTCTTCCAACACCCCTTTTTCTACATAACTCATCAACAATTTCTGTAACCTGTCCATGATTTCTTGTGTAGGGTCCTTTTTCAGTTTCTGGTAAGTTCCCTGGTCTTCCACTTGTCTGAGTCCCTCTTCCTCATACATTAGTTTAGTTAAAACCACTACCCCTCCGCCTTTATCAGCGGGTTTTATGACCAATTCATTATTTTCTTTCAGTGCTTTCAGAGCTTGTCTCTCCTTCCATGACATGTTAAATTTAACATTGTTGTTCGGTAGCTCTTTAAGATCCTGGTGGACTAGGTCATAAAAGGTATCTATGAATTTACCTTTGGCATGCATAGGGTAAAAGATGGATTTGGGCTTGAAGGTAGTTGATTCCACCTCCAATTGAGCTGGTTCCACACATTCCTTACTCAGGAAGAATCGTTTGAGGGTTAGTTTCCTTATATATTTGTTGAGGTCTATAAATGTGGCGAATTTGTTCAAGGGAATAGAGGGAGCAAATTTTAGTCCTTTTTCAAGGACTGCAATTTCTTCCTTCGCCAATACTTGTTCGCTAAGGTCAAAAATCTTAACCCTACCGCCTTTACTTTCCATATCCTCATTCCCTGTTTTTTCAATGATCCGTTTTTTAGACCTGACTCTTTTCCTCTTAGTTCTAACTTTTTTTCTGCCCTTTCCACCCCTACAGCCTCTTTTGGTTACTTGTATCTGTGTATTGCACGTCCTGTCCCTAAAAAAGGTGATGTTCCACTTTTTTGGGGGTTTGAGGGGTGATTTGATCTCCCTAATTTTGAGACAGCATTACGCCTTTCTTTAAAAGAACCTACTAGTCTAAGGGGATTCTCCATGGATCCCCACCCTCACTTTCTCGTAATGAATCCTCATTATTTGAATGATGACGTGCCCGTCTGTTGTCCTTCCTATAATTAATTCTTTGTGGTAACGGTCTATTTTCAGGCTTTTCGGAGTAGATAGTGTTAATATGATTGGGACTAATCCCTTCCTCCCTACTCCTTCCCTGTTCTAATCTAACTCCCCGGTTGCCTTTTCTCAACCGTGTATTGTTGGGAGTCCTATAATTGGGGTGAAGATATGTGGGTTCTCTGTGTTCTAATACCTGTCCCTCAGTTTTGTCTCTGTTAAATTTCTTGACTTTTCTCTCCATGAGAGTTTTTTCATTTTTCTTCAGATTTATTTCTATCTTGGTTTCAAAGTCTTTATATTCCCTTGTGTCAGCAAATCGAGTTATCAATTCTTTTTGGGAGGTAATTTCCTCCTCTAATTTGTTGAGATCTTTCTTTCTATCTTCTATGATTAATCTCATAAGTGAGAAGAAACAGGTACACAGTATCCTGTCCCAGTCCTGTCTGAAGGAATCGCTGGCAGATGTGAAGGAGGCACTTTTCTGGATTTTGAGGCCTTTCGGTATTGTTTGGTCTCTCAGATACTTCTCCAGTGTTAGTACCTCCCACCAGATGTGGCTCTCCTTAAGTAGAGCATGTTCTAATTCACGCATAGCTTCCCCCAAGTTGGTGTCTACAACAATGGGGGGAGCTCCTTCCTCCTTGAATGCATTGTCAAAAACGGCTTTCCGATTTTCTCTGTATTTAAACATAGCTAAACTGCAGCACTTAAACAAGGTATCTACCAGAGAGTGAGAGATAATACCTGAACAAGAATGGGTGTAGATACTATGTTGGGTGCGCACTAATTAGAGCAGCAAGGTGACGTGATATGGTAACCTGGAGGCAACGCTCTATAAAACACCTCCCATCCAACAAGTGGAAATAATCATGCAGAAAAAGAAGTTGGTACCAATACATACAACCTAGCGCTTCATGTAGGAGGGCCACTGTGTTAAGTAGTCCTCATGAATGGAGTCCCACAGGAAAAAGCAAGAAAAAGTGCATATAGTGAAGAACCGTTACACAATGTACAGTACAATTCTTATATTAAAATACATTTATTCTATAGAATTAAAACATCCATCCACACATATGGGAGTGTGTAAGCAGCAACAAGAATGACACAAAATGCAATGTGTCTAGCAGCAATACAGTACAATTCTTGTGTTAAAAAACATTTAATCTGTAGAATTTAAACATCAATCGGCACATATGGGAGTGTGTAAGCAGCAACAAGAAGGACACAAAATGCAATGTGTCTAGCAGCAATAATGATATCCACATAGGGAGTCCAAATGTACAATTACCAGATATCGGAGAAAAGAAGGCATGTAATGTGTGTAAGTCCACGACAACAACAACAGCTCCTTCTCCTTCCGTCTGGCGAAAGGTCCAGGATCTCCCTCCAATGGTAAGGTTAGTAATGCCAACGTGTTTCTCCCCTATGCAGCGGGGCTTTCTCAAGGCTTCCAGGAATATTAGATGGTCCAGTATTTCCTCCCTATTTAAACGTCAATCCACCAATCCCTGTGTGGCTGACCCTGGTGTATCCCGTCAGGAGTAATGAGGCTAACGTCTCCCACAAGTCCCCCATACATCATTTCCGTTTGTAGTCCTTAGTTTCCTTACGTCCTCATGGTGGCAGGGCGGGCGCTGCTGGCTCCTATACATATGAATACTACAAGTCCCATGAGCCTCCTTGCGCCCCGCCCGCTGCTTCCGTCTTCCCGTTTCGCTAGCGTCACGGACTTGTGTCTTGTTCCCTTGGTATATTACTATAGTAACAGAAACGTCACTTCCGCCGCTGTGATCGGCCGTTGTCATGGTGACGCTAGATGTTTCCCAAATCGTTCTAAGCGTCCGTGAAGTCTCATACCAGTTTGAATTCATATGACTCATATTTGCCAATGGTGTCCGGAGTCAGGGAATAAATAGATAATAAATGGATTATTATAGAGGATGATATAGAGAACATTACAAGACATGTAAAATACATTACATGGTATATAAAAAAGACGGAGACTCATTAAAAAATATATATGCATAATCCCATTAGACCATACCACCTCCTATATCCCGCCTATATATACAGAAAAATATATAAAGTGCTGGGTGACCCTATATAAAAGAAAGAGTATCTAGAGGGTGCTAAGTGACCCTAATATTTCTCCGGAGGTTCCTCCCTTTTTATAAAAACCATTTGACCTCAAAGTCAAGGTTGAGGCCCCCCGGTTTTAATGTACTACATTCATAGATGGAACGCATCTCTGCCTTGGCTAATTGGGTTGTAAGGTCTCTTTGTCTCCAATTGCCCTTGACCCACTTTATTCCCCAAAATCTCTTTATGTCAGATGTGCATTTGTTATGGGTTGTACGGAAGTGGTCAGATAATGCATGGCTCTCCAGACCGTTTCTGATGTTCCTGAGATGTTCGCCCATCCTGACCTTCAGGGGTCTCGTGGTCCTCCCTATATAGAAGAGGCCACATGTGCACTCAATGGCATATATTAAATTTTTTGTATTGCAGGTAACAAATTCTCTAATGCTAATTTTTTTATTGTTGATAATCAACTCTGCAGTTTTGCTATTGCCATCCCCCTTTATATTTCGGCAGCCGATACACATGCCGCAACGAAAGAATCCTTTGGATTTTATCGTGGGGAGTGATTTCACAGGAGGTAATGCGCCTCTCACAAGAGAATTACTTATATTTGGTGCCCTCCTGTAAATACATTTTGGTTTGCTCGGGAGTTTATCTCCCACTATGGGGTCTCTTTTTAGTACTCCCCAATGCTTTCCTAGGATTCTTTCGAGATCTTTATACTGGCTATTGAAGGATGTGATGAACGCCCACTCATAGGGGGTGTTCCTCGTCTTCGTTCCTCTTTCTTTCTTGTTGAGTAGATCTTTTCTTCCTAAGTTCTCCATTTTCTTGACTGTATTATTAAGAGGAACGAAGACGAGGAACACCCCCTATGAGTGGGCGTTCATCACATCCTTCAATAGCCAGTATAAAGATCTCGAAAGAATCCTAGGACAGCATTGGGGAGTACTAAAAAGAGACCCCATAGTGGGAGATAAACTCCCCAGCAAACCAAAGTGTATTTACAGGAGGGCACCAAATATAAGTAATTCTCTTGTGAGAGGCGCATTACCTCCTGTGAAATCACTCCCCACGATAAAATCCAAAGGATTCTTTCGTTGCGGCATGTGTATCGGCTGCCGAAATATAAAGGGGGATGGCAATAGCAAAACTGCAGAGTTGATTATCAACAATAAAAAAATTTGCATTAGAGAATTTGTTACCTGCAATACAAAATTTGTTATATATGCCATTGAGTGCACATGTGGCCTCTTCTATATAGGGAGGACCACGAGACCCCTGAAGGTCAGGATGGGCGAACATCTCAGGAACATCAGAAACGGTCTGGAGACCCATGCATTATCTGACCACTTCCGTACGACCCATAACAAATGCACATCTGACATAAAGAGATTTTTGGGAATAAAGTGGGTCAAGGGCAATTGGAGACAAAGAGACCTTACAACCCAATTAGCCAAGGCAGAGATGCGTTCCATCTATGAATGTAGTACATTAAAACCGGGGGGCCTCAACCTTGACTTTGAGGTCAAATGGTTTTTATAAAAAGGGAGGAACCTCCGGAGAAATATTAGGGTCACTTAGCACCCTCTATATACTCTTTCTTTTATATAGGGTCACCCAGCACTTTATATATTTTTCTGTATATATAGGCGGGATATAGGAGGTGGTATGGTCTAATGGGATTATGCATATATATTTTCTAAGGAGTCTCCGTCTTTTTTATATACCATGTAATGTATTTTACATGTCTTGTAATGTTCTCTATATCATCCTCTATAATAATCCATTTATTATCTATTTATTCCCGGACTCCGGACACCATTGGCAAATATGAGTCATATGAATTCAAACTGATATGAGACTTTACGGACGCTTAGAACGATTTGGGAAACATCTAGCGTCACCATGACAACGGCCGATCACAGCGCGGAAGTGACGTTTCTGTTACTATAGTAATATACCAAGGGAACAAGACACAAGTCCGTGACGCTAGCGAAACGGGAAGACGGAAGCGGCGGGCGGGGCGCAAGGAGGCTCATGGGACTTGTAGTATTCATATGTATAGGAGCCAGCAGCGCCCACCCTGCCACCATGAGGACGTTTGGAAACTAAGGACTACAAACGGAAATGATGTATGGGGGACTTGTGGGAGACGTTAGCCTCATTACTCCTGACTGGATACACCAGGGTCAGCCACACAGGGATTGGTGGATTGACGTTTAAATAGGGAGGAAATACTGGACCATCTAATATTCCTGGAAGCCTTGAGAAAGCCCCGCTGCATAGGGGAGAAACGCGTTGGCATTACTAACCTTACCATTGGAGGGAGATCCTGGACCTTTCGCCAGACGGAAGGAGAAGGAGCTGTTGTTGTTGTCGTGGACTTACACACATTACATGCCTACTTTTCTCCGATATCTGGTAATTGTACATTTGGACTCCCTATGTGGATATCATTATTGCTGCTAGACACATTGCATTTTGTGTCCTTCTTGTTGCTGCTTACACACTCCCATATGTGCGGATTGATGTTTAAATTCTACAGATTAAATGTTTTTTAACACAAGAATTGTGCTGTATTGCTGCTAGACACATTGCATTTTGTGTCATTCTTGTTGCTGCTTACACACTCCCATATGTGTGGATGGATGTTTTAATTCTATAGAATAAATGTATTTTAATATAAGAATTGTACTGTACATTGTGTAACGGTTCTTCACTATATGCACTTTTTCTTGCTTTTTCCTGTGGGACTCCATTCATGAAGACTACTTAACACAGTGGCCCTCCTACATGAAGCGCTAGGTTGTATGTATTGGTACCAACTTCTTTTTCTGCATTATAAATGTTAAAGGTAGGTGGGGAGACAGATATAAAATGAGGGGTAATGGGAAAAGAAGGAAAAAAAAGGATGGTAAGAGACACACATGGTCCTGGGGTGACATGTATATATATATTGGGGACTGACTGGACATGGTGATATACATACTGGAGGGGGAACACATAAACATAAACACTGGGGCTTAGGAAGGTGACAAGGTGACACACAAAATGGGGCCTGAGGGTGACACATACACACTGGATCCTGAGGAGGGGTGCCACAGCACAACATTTTGGAACCACTCACTTAGGTTATTAAAGGCCTGGGTCCTACAATTTCCATACAAAGCGAACCAAAGAGTGGCCACATTTCACGCACAATTTGAAGATGTATGCTGCAGTGTGGATGGCAGAAGTTGCATCATTGCCATCCATTTGTCATTCAGGAAGTGCCTCTGTAGCCATTATTTACCATGTAAGTAGTAAGTAAAAACATACATCTGCAGTTCTCCTGCATTCTGTGGGGTTTTGCACAGAGCCCACTTACACAATTGGTTGACAGATAGAAATAAAACAGTGAGTGGCGCATCAAGATGGCTGCATACACTAACCTCACTCAGCATTCCTATATACCATCCGTGGGCATATTAAACATAGAATTTGATAGCAGATAAGACCCATCTATACTGCCCTAAAACACATATTAAAGGTTATATTTTTGTCTGGTGCCAATTAACCTACTGTACCAGTATATTTTTGGATTGTGGGAGGAAACCGGAGTACCCACATGAAACCTATGCAAGCATGGATAGAATATATAAACTCCACACAGTTAGGGCCATGTTGTGATTCAAACCCATTACCCTCCCTAATACTGTGAAGCAGTACTGCTAACCATTACACCATCCATACTGCCCAGCTTTACAGGGTTGACTTATTCCATGTGCTTTGGTGAGTGGCTGTCTGATATTACCAACCATGCCTTGGTGAGTGGTGAACTTTTCCCTCTACAACTGTACTGGGGCAATACAAGGGCATCTCTCTAAACATTCCTAGCAGGACTGTACTGGATATCAGGTTTAATCACCTGTACTTTGCTAACATATTACTTTCTGACAATAGAAGTAATTAATACCTTCCTCTGCATACAGTCTTGAATGCTCTGTTTATTATAGGATCTTTGGTTTGGTTGCTTTATTTGGACTGTTGCTTAACTTTTACTGTACATGGTCCACCATCTAGTGGCAACTACCGGTAATTAAGATGTGTATATTGCTGATACAGTACAATCATTGTATGTTTGCTCTTTGCATTGGTGAGGCCACCTAGTGGCTCTCAGGCTCACCTCCTCTTTCCAGTCGTTCATTATATGTTCTTGTACTCCTGCCCCCTATTAATACAACCTTTATTCACACATTACTATTATTTTGGCTTTTTTTATTTATCTGCAAATAAATCAATTATCTTGTAATAGACTGTCGGGGCCGGATGTAATGGAGTGCAAGATGGCCGGAGCTCCGATATTCTGGCCGAACTCGTAAGTTTTTTTAAAGCAGCAAACATTTACAAGGCAACATCAACCTGCTTGGTTCTGAAGCTTACCTCACCACCTTTTTTTTGTTTCCTTCTTTTTATCATAGCTAAGGCATAGTATTGTGGCAAGTCAATACCTCTATCACCTACTAGATCTGCACTGGACTTCCCGAACCCCAGGGAGTAATAACCCCTACCCCATCTCCCCCTCCAGCTTCCATATTGCTAATGCCTCTTATAGATAGGCAACTTGATGACCAAAATTTTTGCCTTGAAGCTGCTCTTGCATTTTGATATGTAATGCGGTTATGTGACACTGCCGGGATCCAGCATCTGAAAATCCCGCCGGTCGGCAAGCCGACCAACAGGGACTATTCCCATTAATGGGTGTCCACAACAGCGAGCCCGCAAGTGGTTTTGTTGCGCTCGTCCCCCGCCGGCCATGTAACAGGCAGGATCCCGCCGTCGGTATTGTAACCAGCAGTCTCCTGACCGCTAGTCACACATACCCAACCCTTTAATATGCTAATGGCTTTGGAAACCAGAACTAGTGATGCTGAGGATCATTAAATACAGGTGACAATATAGATAATTAGGCCAGGACATTTCAGTCCATGGCAGATAGAACATCTACAGTGTCTTGAAAACTGTAATCACAAAACAACTTGAACATTAGAAGCGGCAAAGGGCCAATCCTTGCTAGATTTTTTGTGTATATTGCCCGATAATACCTTAGGTATACACAATGACATCTCACTCACTCAAATCGAATGGGCTCATAGGCTGAGTCCAGAAACACATTGAGATAACTCCAGACCTCATCCGGTAATTGCCAAAATTCTCGACTAGAGAACAAAAGAGATCTTGATTTATTATAGAAAAATCCCTTTGGTCAAGATGCTTGGCCAAAAGATCCTGTAATTTTTCAGAAACAGAGATAGATCTCAGAAGTGTGACGCTTCCTTCGCCAACCTATGAGCTGTAATAAGCGTTTTGCCCTCCTTTACCCTGCTGAACAGCAAGTTAATGATAATTACAGACTTTTTGAGGATCCTTCTGCTGCTATGCAATACTTATTAGTCCACAGGTTATCTCCACATTCAACACATCTAGACTTTTATATATCATTAATATTACTTTCAGAGGGTCCACTGTTAGTATGACTAATGTGGTTAGGTCCCTTTGTTTTTCAACTAATGCTTTTTTTGCATTGTGTACATTTGTAAAGTAATAATACTTTAAGGGGATTTATTTCCTAAATTGGTCCTAAAAGTCTGACCGCGATTTGTGATCCAACCTGAATTAGCCCCATAGTACATTATAAGCACAGGCCATTGTTGTTGATGTTTTTCTCCTTACCATAATAAGACTAAGGTGGGGTACATATTAGGCAATATATCGTTCTTATGCGGATTGTAATGATATATTGTCCATGTCATCTAGCATGTATCCTCAATCACACGTTCACATGATCTGTCAGCGCTGTCATCCTATCTGATGTGCTACATGTCAGATGGGCCCACTCTGCTGACAACCGCATGTAGTTGACTATGGTATGGAAGGATATATTGCACGGTCGTACACAAAATCCTGCAGTGTGTACGGCCACCCCATATAGCCTTCCATCGGGCATAGGGTCAGCTGGAATATACACTGCTCAAAAAAATAAAGGGAACACTAAAATAACACATCCTAGATCTGAATGAATGAAATATTCTTATTAAATACTTTGTTCTTTACATAGTTGAATGTGCTGACAACAAAATCACACAAAAATTATCAATGGAAATCAAATTTATTAACCCATGTTCCATGGAGGTCTGGATTTGGAGTCACCCTCAAATTTAAAGTGGAAAAACACACTACAGGCTGATCCAACTTTGATGTAATGTCCTTAAAACAAGTCAAAATGAGGCTCAGTAGTGTGTGTGGCCTCCACGTGCCTGTATGACCTCCCTACAATGCCTGGGCATGCTCCTGATGAGGTGGCGGATGGTCTCCTGAGGGATCTCCTCCCAGACCTGGACTAAAGCACCCGCCAACTCCTGGACAGTCTGTGGTGCATGGAGCGAGACATGATGTCCCAGATGTGCTCAATTGGATTCAGGTCTGGGGAACAGGAAGGCCAATCCATAGCATCAATGCCTTCGTCTTGCAGGAACTGCTGACACACTCCAGCCACATGAGGTCTAGCATTGTCTTGCATTAGGAGGAACCCAGGGCCAACCGCACCAGCATATGGTCTCACAAGGGGTCTGAGGATCTCATCTCGGTACCTAATGGCAGCCAGGCTACCTCTGGCGAGCACATGGAGGGTTGTGCGGCCCCCCAAAGAAATGCCACCCCACACCATTACTGACCCACTGCCAAACCGGTCATGCTGGAGGATGTTGCAGGCAGCAGAATGTTCTCCTTGGCGTCTCCAGACTCTGACACATGTGCTTAGTGAGAACCTGCTTTCATCTGTGAAGAGCACAGGGTGCCAGTGGCGAATTTGCCAATCTTGGTGTTCTCTGGAAAAGGCCAAACGTCCTGCACGGTGTTGGGCTGTAAGCACAACCCCCACCTGTGGACGTCGGGCCCTCATACCACCCTCATGGAGTCTGTTTCTGATCGTTTGAGTAGACACATGCACGTCTGTGGCTTGCTGGAGGTCATTTTGCAGGGCTCTGACAGTGCTCCTCCTGTTCCTCCTTGCACAAAGGCGGAGGTAGCGGTCCTGCTGCTGGGTTGTTGCCCTCCTACGGCCTCCTCCACATCTCCTGATGTACTGGCCTGTCTCCTGGTAGCACCTCCATGCTCTGGACACTACGCTGACAGACACAGCAAACCTTCTTGCCACAGCTCGCGTTAATGTGCCATCCTGGATGAGCTGCACTACCTGAGCCACTTGTTTGGGTTGTAGGGAGGTCATACTGGCACGTGGAGGCCACACACACTACCAAGCTAAGTTTACTCTAGTCAATTACTCTAGTCAATTTTTATGCCACAAACTCTGGGGCACAAGGCTTCTTTAATACTAACTCTCAACATCTAGCTCAACATGAAGCCTTGCCTATTGTTAAGGGGGGGGGGGGATTTTAACATGTTAGTGGGACCACACGTGTATGTAGTGATGAGCGGGTTCGGATCCTCGGGATCCGAACCCGCCCGAACTTCACATTTTTTTTACACGGGTCAGAGCGACTCGGATCCTCCCGCCTTGCTCGGTTAACCCGAGCGCGCCCGAACGTCATCATCCCGCTGTCGGATTCTCGCGAGACTCGGATTCTATATAAGGAGCCGCGCGTCGCCGCCATTTTTACACGTGCATTGAGATTGATAGGGAGAGGACGTGGCTGGCGTCCTCTCCGTTATAGTAGAACACAGAGTGACTTAGTTAGTTATAATTGTGGGGAGGATTGGGGACGGGGAGCAGCTGTTAGGGAGTACAGTGCAGGGTTTTGATTATACCACCAGTGAGTTTAATCCTTTGTTTCTCTGCCTGAAAAAAACGCTCCACCATATCTGTGCTCACTCAGTGTGCTGCACGATATATCTGTGCTGAGTGCACTGCTCTGCTCACACTGCCTAATTGTGGGGACTGGGGAGCAGTTATAGCAGGAGTACAGTGCACAGTTTTGCTGACAGTGACCACCAGTCCAGTATACGTTTGTCTGCCTGAAAAACACTCCTGTGTTTTTTTTTTTCCCTTCATACTAGTTTAGCAGTCTGCTGACAGTGTCCACCAGGTCGGTTATACAGTATATTATATATATAAGCAGCAGTACGGTAGGCCACGGCTGTACCTACCTCTGTGTCGTCAGTGCACTCGTCGTCCATAAGTAATACAATACTATACTATCCATCCATCTACATTGTATACCTGTGGTGTTTTTTTTTTTCTTCATACTAGTTTAGCAGTCTGCTGACAGTGTCCACCAGGTCCGTTATACAGTATATTATATATATAAGCAGTACGGTAGGCCACGGCTGTACCTACCTCTGTGTCGTCAGTGCACTCGTCGTCCACAAGTAATATAATACTATACTATCCATCCATCTACATTGTATACCTACCTGTGGTGTTTTTTTTTCTTCATACTAGTTTAGCAGTCTGCTGACAGTGTCCACCAGGTCCGTTATATACAGTATATTATATATATAAGCAGTACGGTAGGCCACGGCTGTACCTACCTCTGTGTCGTCAGTGCACTCGTCGTCCATAAGTAATATAATACTATACTATCCATCCATCTACATTGTATACCTGTGGTGGCTTTTAGTTGTGCGCATTCAAATATGGAGAACAAAAATGTGGAGGTTAAAAAAAATAGGGAAAGATCAAGATCCACTTCCACCTCGTGCTGAAGCTGCTGCCACTAGTCATGGCCGAGACGATGAAATGCCATCAACGTCGTCTGCCAAGGCCGATGCCCAATGTCATAGTACAGAGCATGTAAAATCCAAAACACAAAAGATCAGTAAAAAAATGACCCAAAAATCAAAATTAAAAGCGTCTGAGGAGAAGCGTAAACTTGCCAATATGCCATTTACGACACGGAGTGGCAAGGAACGGCTGAGGCCCTGGCCTATGTTCATGGCTAGTGGTTCAGCTTCACATGAGGATGGAAGCACTCATCCTCTCGCTAGAAAAAAGAAAAGACTTGCGGCAAAAGCACAGCAAAGAACTGTGCGTTCTTCGAAATCACAAATCCCAAAGGAGAGTCCAATTGTGTCGGTTGCGATGCCTGACCTTCCCAACACTGGACGGGAAGAGCTTGCGCCTTCCACCATTTGCACGCCCCCTGCAAGTGCTGGAAGGAGCACCCGCAGTCCAGTTCCTGATAGTCAAATTGAAGATGTCACTGTTGAAGTACACCAGGATGAGGATATGGGTGTTGCTGGCGCTGGGGAGGAAATTGACAAGGAGGATTCTGATGGTGAGGTGGTTTGTTTAAGTCAGGCACCCGGGGAGACACCTGTTGTCCGTGGGACGAATATGGCCTGGTCAAAATACAAAAAAAAAATCAGCTCTTCAGTGTGGAATTATTTCAACAGAAATGCGGACAACTGGTGTCAAGCCGTGTGTTGCCTTTGTCAAGCTGTAATAAGTAGGGGTAAGGACGTTAACCACCTCGGAACATCCTCCCTTATACGTCACCTGCAGCGCATTCATAATAAGTCCGTGACAAGTTCAAAAACTTTGGGCGACAGCGGAAGCAGTCCACTGACCAGTAAATCCCTTCCTCTTGTAACCAAGCTCGCGCAAACCACACCACCAACTCCCTCAGTGTCAATTTCCTCCTTACCCAGGAAAGCCAATAGTCCTGCAGGCCATGTCACTGGCAAGTCTGACGAGTCCCCTCCTGCCTGGGATTCCTCCGATGCAACCTTGAGTGTAACGCCTACTGCTGCTGGCGCTGCTGTTGTTGCTGCTGGGAGTCGATCGTCATCCCAGAGGGGAAGTCGGAAGACCACTTGTACTACTTCCAGTAAGCAATTGACTGTCCAACAGTCCTTTGCGAGGAAGATGAAATATCACAGCAGTCATCCTGTTGCAAAGCGGATAACTGAGGCCTTGACAACTATGTTGGTATTAGACGTGCATCCAGTATCCGCCGTTAGTTCACAGGGAACTAGACAATTGCTTGAGGTAGTGTGCCCCCGTTACCAAATACCATCTAGGTTCCACTTCTCTAGGCAGGCGATACCGAGAATGTACACGGACGTCAGAAAAAGACTCACCAGTGTCCTAAAAAATGCAGTTGTACCCAATGTCCACTTAACCACGGACATGTGGACAAGTGGACCAGGGCAGACTCAGGACTGCATGACTGTGACAGCCCACTGGGTAGATGTATTGCCTCCCGCTGCAAGAACAGCAGCGGCGGCACCAGTAGCAGCATCTCGCAAACGTCAACTCGTTCCTAGGCAGGCTACGCTTTGTATCACCGCTTTCCAGAATACGCACACAGCTGAAAACCTCTTACGGCAACTGAGGAAGATCATCGCAGAATGGCTTACCCCAATTGGACTCTCCTGGGGATTTGTGGCATCGGACAACGCCAGCAATATTGTGCGTGCATTACATCTGAGCAAATTCCAGCACGTCCCATGTTTTGCACATACCTTGAATTTGGTGGTGCAGAATTATTTAAAAAACGACAGGGGCGTGCAAGAGATGCTGTCGGTGGCCAGAAGAATTGCGGGCCACTTTCGGCGTACAGGCACCGCGTACAGAAGACTGGAGCACCACCAAAAACACCTGAACCTGCCCTGCCATCATCTGAAGCAAGAGGCGGTAACGAGGTGGAATTCAACCCTCTATATGCTTCAGAGGATGGAGGAGCAGCAAAAGGCCATTCAAGCCTATACATCTGGCCACGATATAGGCAAAGGAGGTGGAATGCACCTGTCTCAAGCACAGTGGAGAATGATTTCAACGTTGTGCAAGGTTCTGCAACCTTTTGAACTTGCCACACGTGAAGTCAGTTCAGAAACTGCCAGCCTGAGTCAGGTCATTCCCCTCATCAGGCTTTTGCAGAAGAAGCTGGAGGCATTGAAGGAGGAGCTAAAACAGAGCGATTCCGCTAGGCATGTGGGACTTGTGGATGGAGCCCTTCATTCGCTTAACCAGGATTCACGTGTGGTCAATCTGTTGAAATCAGAGCACTACATTTTGGCCACCGTGCTCGATCCTAAATTTAAAACCTACGTTGGATCTCTCTTTCCGGCAGACACAAGTCTGCAGAGGTTCAAAGAACTGCTGGTGAGAAAATTGTCAAGTCAAGCGGAACGCGACCCGTCAACATCTCCTCCTTCACATTCTCCCGCAACTGGGGGTGCGAGGAAAAGGCTACGAATTCCGAGCCCACCCGCTGGCGGTGATGCAGGGCAGTCTGGAGCGACTGCTGATGCCGACATCTGGTCCGGACTGAAGGACCTGCCAACGATTACCGACATGTCGTCTACTGTCACTGCATATGATTCTCTCACCATTGAAAGAATGGTGGAGGATTATATGAGTGACCGCATCCAAGTAGGCACGTCAGACAGTCCGTACGTACACTGGCAGGAAAAAGAGGCAATTTGGAGGCCCTTGCACAAACTGGCTTTATTCTAAATAAGTTGCCCTCCCTCCAGTGTGTACTCCGAAAGAGTGTTTAGTGCCGCCGCTCACCTTGTCAGCAATCGGCGTACGAGGTTACTTCCAGAAAATGTGGAGAAGATGATGTTCATTAAAATGAATTAATTCCTCCATGGAGACATTCACCAGCAGCAATTGCCTCCAGAAAGTACACGGGAACCTGAGATGGTGGATTCCAGTGGGGACGAATTAATAATCTGTGAGGAGGGGGATGTACACAGTGAAAGGGGTGATGAATCAGACGATGATGATGAGGTGGACATCTTGCCTCTGTAGAGCCAGTTTGTGCAAGGAGAGATTGATTGCTTCTTTTTTGGTGGGGGCCCAAACCAACCAGTCATTTCAGTCACAGTCGTGTGGCAGACCCTGTCGCTGAAATGATGGGTTCGTTAAACTGTGCATGTCCTGTTTTTACAACATAAGGGTGGGTGGGAGGGCCCAAGGACAATTCCATCTTGCACCTCTTTTTTCTTTCATTTTTCTTTGCGTCATGTGCTGTTTGGGGAGTATTTTTTGGAAGGGCCATCCTGCGTGACACTGCAGTGCCACTCCTAGATGGGCCAGGTGTTTGTGTCGGCCACTAGGGTCGCTTAGCTTAGCCATCCAGCGACCTCGGTGCAAATTTTAGGACTAAAAATAATATTGTGAGGTGTTCAGAATAGACTGGAAATTAGTGTAAATTATGGTTATTGAGGTTAATGATACTATGGGATCAAAATGACCCCCATATTCTATGATTTAAGCTGTTTTTTTTAGGGTTTTTTGAAAAAAACATCTGAATCCTAAACACAAACGAATCCGACAAAAAAAATTCGGTGAGGTTTTGCCAAAACGCGTTCGAACCCAAAACACGGCCGCGGAACCGAACCCAAAACCCGAAAAATTTCCGGTGCACATCACTAATAAATACACATCAGTATCAGACATTTCCTAAGTTCTTAGCACATATTTGCCCAAATATGTGGGCCAGTAGTTCCCAAACTTTCCTGAAACATGGCAATCTAGAGTATCAGCATTTTTTTCATGGCATCCTCCTTGTTTCAGTTATGATGTGGTGTACATGTCACAGATACTAGGCTTCTCTGTGTGTGCGCAGGAAATACATGAAATGAGGTATACCGAGACAAGAGGAAATGTATATAGATTTATAAATGCAACAACAGAATCCATAGGCATAAACTGTGTTATCAACAGATAAGAGACCAGGTATGTAAGCAAGTAGCTGTGAACATGCAGGACACCAGAGTGCTGGGAGAATGCAGGCCAGCTACTCTGTTACTTGTAGTTACCATGAATAGACCATAGTGAAGAACTGGGACAAAGCAGGTCAGCTATGCAGGATAGCAGAGTACTGGGAGAATGCAGGCCAGCTATGCAAGATAGCAGAGTACTGGGAGAATGCAGGCCAGCTATGCAAGATAGCAGAGTACTGGGAGAATGCAGGCCAGCTACTCAGTAGTCCATTAACAATGAGCTGAGAGAATGCAGGTCAGCTATGCAGGATAGCAGAGTACTGGGAGAATGCAGGTCAGCTATGCAGGTTACCTGAGTACTGGGATAATGCAGGCCAGCTACTCAGTAATCCATTAACGATGAGCTGAGAGAATGCAGGTTACTTGAGTACTGGGAGAATGCAGGCCAGCTACTCAGTAGTCCATTAACGATGAGCTGAGAAAATGCAGGTTACCTGAGTACGGGGGGAATGCAGGCCAGCTACTCAGTAGTCCATTAACAATGAGAGATTGCAGCCTCAAAGGTAGACTTGATGAACTGGCACAGGAATGCTTGTGAACAGAGGATAAATAGCAGCTTCCCAGGTGCAAACCACAGCTGCACATAACTAGTACATCAACCCTGCCAGGTCACAGAGTGGAAACTGCTAGACAGACCAGGAGGCAGAGAGTGACACCTAGAGGCAGAAAGGAGATATGGCACAGATCATGACAGTAGAGAGTTGTGTTTCTGGTTGTCCACATGTTTCATGATTGGCAGCCACTAGCGTTAGTTTTCCTATCATTTTGACCATAAATAATTTAATTTGGTCCTGGACCACCAACCTGAGGCACCCATGATGCCTAAGCACACAGTTTGGGAACCACTGCTGTGGACTCATAGGGGGTAATTCCAAATTGATCGCAGCAGGATTTTTGTTAGCATTTGGGCAAAACCATGTGCACTTCAGGGGAGGCAGATTTAACATGTGCAGAGAGAGTTAGATTTGGGTGTGGTGTGTTCAATCTGCAATCTAATTTGCAGTGTAAAAATAAAGCAGCCAGTATTTACCATGCACAGAAACAAAATAACCCACCCAAATCTAACTCTTTCTGCACATGTTATATCTGCCTCCCCTGCAGTGCACATGGTTTTGCCCAACTGCTAACAAAAATCCTGCTGCAATCAACTTGGAATTACCCCCATAAACCAACATTCTAATATGTACAGTCAGCAATGTAGAAACCTGTGCTAATTAAAACACCTGAGGAAAGATGGGAGAGATGCCAATACCAGAAGATAAATGTTTTTTATTCAGCAAAAAAGGTGAATGAAAAAAGGTTAGTACCAGTAGCCGGGAAGCATATCACTGTGAGCTCACTTCACTTTTAAAGGACGTGTTTTAGGAGTTTGCACTAATCATACTAACATTTTTTGCTGAATGAAAAACATAAATCTATGAAAACCTATTTTCCTGTCTAGGATGGGACATTGAAATTAATGAATGGAGAGTGTTATTCACTTTAACTTTTTCTAAACCTTATGACACATAACACTGTCAATAGATCTGAGAAGTTACCTAATTCCTATACTGAATTTATGTTAGCATAAATTGTGTTATAAATACAGGACAGTGTTTTTGTTAGGGTCTCCTGCTCTGTGCTGCCACGTCGTCATGGCAACCGGGAGACAAGTGCTAGCGGAGTAACCTGAGCGTAGCTGATACTCCGGTTCGGGTCTTTTGCTGTGCAGTGGTTACAGGCTCTGTGCACGGCAGGGGATCCGGTGCTGGTTTTTGTGCTCACAGTCTGTGAGGTCTGAGTGGGGCGTGGACAGCACCTGCTATATAAACCCTCTTCTCAGGTTAGGCAGATGCTGCTGAATCTTTGTTGGTTAGTCAGTTCCTGAAAGCTAGCTAGTACTGTGTTAACTTTGTATTTGTTTGTTGCTTACTGCAAATAGGCCTTGGGATTTGGTATTACACTCTGCCAATCCAGACCTAGCAGTAAGACTGGAGTCAGTCGTTTAACCTGCTGGGGTTCTTTTGCTACTCTGTGAACCTAGCAGGTTTGCGGCTGTATTCTCAGACTTGCCTGCCAAAATCCTTTCTCACTGTGCAAGGTGTTCAGGTGTCAGTTTAGTGGCAGTAAGCTGAACCAGTGCACTGCAAGTGAGGACTAGGATTGTGGAGACTCTCCTTGTGTCTATTATTCCATCTCTGACCAAGGAGTTTACTGCCACACCCGTTGGTAACCCTTTAGGGTTTTGCTGTTGCCCTTAGCAACAGCATTTTGGGTTCTCTACGTATTAAATCACAACATCTCGCTTCTTTCCATCTGAGCATTCCTAATACTAGGGAGACACCCAGTTTCTTAGCCTTTGGGCTTCTCTGTTCACTTTGTGTTTATTTTGTTACCCTATCACCTTATATGTATGTAATGTCATATTCCCCAGTCTGTCTGTGAGTTCATTTGTTTTGCATCCCTCTCCATTTAGACATCAGTATATTCCTGCTGGCACTGCTGTGCATAACATATTCAGCAGCCTAATACTCCTGTTGAAATTTTGTGGTAATATGGAGCATACCCCTCAAAATACTTTGCAACAGGTGGTCGATCAGGTGCAGGTCCTGACTCGACAATTTAATGATTTGTTCATTAAAATGCACACCTCGCAGGCCGCTGGCGGAGCTCCCGCAGCAGCAGTGCCTTCAGGGGTTAAGGAGCCGAAAGTAAATCTCCCGGATCGTTTTTCTGGAGATCGCTCGCAGTTCTTTTGTTTCAAGGAGAGCTGCAAGCTATATTTCCAGCTTAGGCCTCAGTCTTCTGGGTCGGAGATTCAGCGGGTGGGCATAGTGATTTCCTTGCTACAAGGAGACCCACAGGTCTGGGCATAAGGGTTGCAGCCTGACTGTCTGTCGCTTAAAAGTGTTGATGCTTTTTTTACGGCACTGGGCATGTTGTATGATGACCCTGACAAGACGGCCTCAGCCGAGGCTCAGATTTCGATCCTTAAGCAAGGGCGAAGGCCAGTTGAGGTTTATTGTACGGAGTTTCGGAGGTTGGCCCATGATACCCAGTGGAATGACCCAGCCCTGAGACACCAGTACCGAAGAGGTCTTTCTAACCAGTTAAAAGACCAACTGGTACAATATCCCTTGCCTGATAGCTTGGATCAGTTCATGCAGTTATCCATTCGGGTGGATAGACGGCTGAGAGAGCGCAGGCTTGAAAGGGAGACCGAGGTTTCTTTCTTTCCCAAGGGAACCTCAGACTCTGAGGAATTTTCCGAGGAGCCTATGCAGATTGGGGCTACCCGCCTCTCCTCGCGTGAGAAGACGCGGAGGAGACAGCAGGGGTTATGTTTGTACTGTGGGAATAAAGGTCATGTGGTAGTATCATGCCCAGAAAAGCCGGAAAACTTCAGGGCCTGAGGGTGATGGGAAATATCCTGTCAGGCCAGAAGTCAGAATTTCCCAAGAAGACTTTTATCATTTCGGTGACCTTGAAGATCCTCGGTCAAACTGTCAAGACTGAGGCCTTTGTGGACAGTGGGGCCGACAGGGTTTTTATGGACCGCCAATTCGCCCTAAAACACTCTGTTCCCTTAGTACCCTTGGCATCGGAGATTGAGATTTGTGGGTTAAACGGGGAACCATTATCCCAGGGTAAAATTACCTCTTGCACTAGCCAGATTTCTTTGTTTAGTGGAGCCACACACTCTGAAAAATTGTCCTTTTATGTGACTGTCTGTACTTTTGCCCCATTGGTGTTGGGGTTACCCTGGTTAAGGGCCCACAATCCTCAATTTGACTGGGTCTCTGGGGAGATTCTTAGTTGGGGTACTGATTGTTTCAGGAGTTGCTTGAGCCTTCCAGTCAGGCTTTCGCAGCTAAGTTTGCCAGGATTGCCAGGATGTTATGCAGATTTTGCGGACGTGTTCTCCAAAAGAGTTGCAGAGGTACTACCTCCCCATCGCCCCTATGGCTGTGCCATTGATTTGTTGCCGAATGCTAAGCTTCCCAAGAGCAGGTTGTACTCCCTGTCACGTCCTGAGACTCAGGCTATGGCAGAGTACATTCAGGAGAACTTGGCTAAGGGATTTATCAGACCTTCACAGTCTCCAGTTGGGTCGGGGTTCTTCTTCGTGGGTAAAAAGGACGGTTCGTTGTGACCCTGCATCGACTTCAGGGAATTGAACCGTATCACGATTAAAAACTCATACCCACTGCCTCTCATTTCGGTCTTGTTTGACCAGCTTCTTACTGCCACCATTTTTTCTAAGATTGACCTACGCGGTGCGTACAATCTAATCCGAATAAGAGAGGGGGATGAATGGAAGACTGCCTTTAATACCCACTCAGGGCATTATGAATATTTGGTGATGCCTTTTGGGCTCTGTAATGCCCCGGCAGTCTTCCAGGACTTCATGAACGATGTGCTCAGGGAATATTTGGATAGATTCTTAGTTGTATACTTAGATGACATCCTAATCTTCTCCCATTCCCTGGAGGAACATCGGAAGCATGTACGCTTAGTCCTCCAGAAACTCAGAGACCACCGGCTTGGGACGAAGCTGGAGAAGTGCGAATTTGAAGTTCAGCAAATTGCATTTCTAGGATATATTATCTCCCCAGAAGGTTTCCAAATGGAGGGTTCCAAGGTACAGGCAGTCCTGGATTGGGTGCAGCCCACTAGTTTGAAGGCGCTTCAGCGTTTTCTGGGCTTTGCGAATTTTTATAGACGATTTATCGCTGGATTTTCGTCTATAGTGGCGCCCTTGGTGGCACTCACTAAGAAAGGGGCGGATGTTGCTCACTGGTCTTGTGATGCCAAAGCGGCTTTTGCCCGTCTCAAAAGGGCATTTGTCTCGGCCAAGGTGCTGCGACACCCAGATTCAGAGCGTCCTTTTGTGGTGGAGGTGGATGCCTCTGAGATGGGTATTGGGGCAGTGCTCTCTCAGATGGGGGTGTCTGATAATCGCCTTCATCCCTGTGCTTACTTTTCCCGTAAATTTTCGCCTGCCGAGATGAATTATGACGTGGGTAACCGGGAATTGTTGGCTATTAAGGATGCACTCGAGGAGTGGAGACACTGGCTTGAGGGGGCTAAGTTTGTGGTCTCAATTCTCACCGACCAAAAGAATTTGGCATATTTAGAGTCAGCGAAGCGCCTCAATGCCAGGCAGGCACGATAGGCTTTGTTTTTTGCTCGCTTTAATTTTTTGATAACATATTGCCCTGGGTCAAAAAACATCAAGGCTGATGCGCTCTCGCAGAGTTTTGCTCCAATCCAGGAGACCACCGAGGAGCCATTGCCCATTGTGTCCCCATCATGTATTAAAGTGGGCATTACCCAGGACCTCTTGTCATTAGTCCTTAGAGCACAGCAGCAGGCTCCTCCAGACCTTCCGGTATGTCTTTTGTTTGTGCCTCCTAGGTTAAGACAGCGAGTGTTCCTGGAATTCCATGCCAAGAAGTCGGCAGGTCACCCGGGTATTGCCAGAACTCGGGAGTTGCTATCTAGGGCGGTGTGGTGGCCCTCGGTGGCTAGGGATGTGGATCAGTGGGTTCGGGCATGTGACATCTGTGCCCGAAATAAGACTCCTAGAGGGGTTCCTGTTGGCCCATTACATCCACTCTCTATTCCATCTAAGCCATGGACCCACATTTCAATGGATTTTGTGGTGGACTTGCCCAAATCCTCGGGGATGACAGCCATCTGGGTTGTCGTTGACAGGTTTTCGAAGATGGCGCACTTCGTTCCATTGGTTGGGCTGCCATCGGCCAGACGCCTGTCTGAATTATTTATGCTGCATGTTGTGCGCCTCCACGGGTTGCCACTTGATGTGGTCTCTGACCGCGGATCCCAGTTTGTGGCCAAATTCTGGAGGGCATTTTGTTCCGATCTCCAGATTTCTGTCAGCTTGTCGTCAGGCTACCATCCGCAGTCTAATGGGCAGACTGAAAGGGTGAACCAGTCCTTGGAGCAGTTCCTCAGGTGTTATGTCTCCAAGTGTCAGACTGACTGGGTTGCTCATCTGTCCATGGCGGAGTTTGCCTATAACAACGCAGCTCACTCTGCTACAGGGATCTCTCCCTTCCTTTGTGTGTATGGGCATCATCCTAAGGCCAATTCTTTTGACCCCCAGGACTCCACGCCTGGTGGTTCCTCTGTGGTTTCGGTCCTTAGAGGTATTTGGAGGAAAGTGAAGAAAGCCCTTGTGTCTGTGTCATTAGTGACCAAAAGGGTTTTTGATAAGCGGAAAAGACCCTGCAGCTTCAAATTAGGAGACTTCGTCTGGTTGTCTACCAAGAATTTGAAGTTGAGACAGCCATCTCATAAGTTAGGCCCCAGTTCATCGGTCCTTATAAGATCACTAGGGTTATCAATCCGGTGGCATTTCAGTTAGATCTACCCCGTTCTTTGGGTATCAATAAAACATTTCATTGTTCCCTTTTAAAACGGGCGATTTGTAATCCTTCTTCCAGTGGAAGACCTTCCCCTCTTCTGATACGTGGCCAGAGGGAGTTTGTTGTTGAAAGGATTCTTGACTCCAAGATGGTTCGGGGTCGGCTGTCATTTTTGGTGCACTGGAAGGGGTATGGCCCGGAGGAGCGGTCGTGGGTGCGCAGTTGTGATCTTCATGCCCCCAGACTGTTACGCTCTTTCTTCTCGCAGTTCCCCGATAAACCCGGTGGTAGGGGTTCTTTGACCCCTCGTCAGAGGGGGGGTACTGTTAGGGTCCCCTGCTCTGTGCTGCCACGTCGTCATGGCAACCGGGAGACAAGTGCTAGCGGAGTAACCTGAGCGTAGCTGATACTCCGGTTCGGGTCTTTTGCTGTGCGGTGGTTACAGGCTCTGTGCACGGCAGGGGATCCGGTGCTGGTTTTTGTGCTCACAGTCTGTGAGGTCTGAGTGGGGCGTGGACAGCACCTGCTATATAAACCCTCTTCTCAGGTTAGGCAGATGCTGCTGAATCTTTGTTGGTTAGTCAGTTCCTGAAAGCTAGCTAGTACTGTGTTAACTTTGTATTTGTTTGTTGCTTACTGCAAATAGGCCTTGGGATTTGGTATTACACTCTGCCAATCCAGACCTAGCAGTAAGACTGGAGTCAGTCGTTTAACCTGCTGGGGTTCTTTTGCTACTCTGTTAACCTAGCAGGTTTGCGGCTGTATTCTCAGACTTGCCTGCCAAAATCCTTTCTCACTGTGCAAGGTGTTCAGGTGTCAGTTTAGTGGCAGTAAGCTGAACCAGTGCACTGCAAGTGAGGACTAGGATTGTGGAGACTCTCCTTGTGTCTATTATTCCATCTCTGACCAAGGAGTTTACTGCCACACCCGTTGGTAACCCTTTAGGGTTTTGCTGTTGCCCTTAGCAACAGCATTTTGGGTTCTCTACATATTAAATCACAACATCTCGCTTCTTTCCATCTGAGCATTCCTAATACTAGGGAGACACCCAGTTTCTTAGCCTTTGGGCTTCTCTGTTCACTTTGTGTTTATTTTGTTACCCTATCACCTTCTATGTATGTAATGTCATATTCCCCAGTCTGTCTGTGAGTTCATTTGTTTTGCATCCCTCTCCGTTCAGGCACCAGTACATTCCTGCTGGCACTGGTGTGCATAACAGTTTTATATCACTATTTTACTTGTGATTTTATTTTATATTTGACCATTAAATTTTGACTACTAGTGCTTTCTTTTCTTGGTTTGTTTAAACAGGAGGCATAATGTGGCATGTAATGTACCATAAGGGCACATGGTGGCATGTTGTATAAATTGGGGGCATCATTTTGCATGTAGTGTACACTGGGGTAACAGCAGTGTGGCATGTAGTGCAAACAGGGGACACAACAGTGTGGCATATAGTGTAAACTGATGGCACTACAGTGTGGCATGTAGTGTAAACTGAGGGCACAATTGTGTGGTATGTAGTGTAAACTGGTGGCACTACAGCATGGCATGTAGTGTAATTTGGGGCACTACAGTGTGGCATGTAATGTAAATTGGAGCACTACACTGTGGCATGTAATAAGAGCTGGAAGCACAAATGTTAAAATCTCTCCTTAAAAACCAGATGATGTGAAGGTGTAAAGTTGGTGTTACGTTTGAGGGTTGGGTTTGGCTTGGGTAGGTGTGGGTGGGTGTAGCTGATTCAGAGAGAGTGTGAATTAAGCAAGGAGGCTTGATCCAGCTTCTTCTCATAGAAGTTGGAACTTAGCAGGAAGGATAGGAACTGTGGGTAATGGTCTTGTGAAAAATCGTTGGTGGTTGGCAGTGGTTGGCCTGAAGATGGAAGTGAAATTAAGAACAATAACTTTATTGTATAGGAACTCTGGATCACTGCTTTAAAACTGGAACTGGATGATGACTGTACTGAAACTAGCTGGAGACTGGACTGGAACCTAATGGTGAATGGGATGGAACCGGAATGCTGACCGGAATGGAACCAGAATGGTGACCGGAATGGAATAGAAATGCTGACCAGGCTGGAACCGGAATGCTGACCAAACTGGAAATGGAAAGGTGACCAAACTGGAACTGGAATGGTGACCGGACTGGAACCAGAGTGCTGACAGGGCTGGAACTAGAATCAGCCAGGACAGACACCACAGTGGTAAAAAAAAAAACAGATTTAACACTCTGGAGTGTGACAGTATCTCCCCCCCCCCCCCCACCTTACTTAACGGTTGGCCCCAGGACACCTTTTTGATTTACTTGGAAACTTGGCATGGAAGGCCTGGATCACTTTGGTGCATGGACATCAGTTACATTTGTCAAGAAAGCTCTTCTGAACACCCTTCCAATTGATTAAATATTGGAGTTTTCCATAATGAATTCGAGAGTCCAGAATTTTAGCTATCTTGTTTTCAATTCCATGTTGGGTTTGGACTTTAAGTTCCTACGACTTGATCGTAGGAACTTTAAGCCTCAATTTCTGGGTAGAAAGCCATACTCAATCTCCAGACTTGAAACTAGGAATTGCTCATCGTTTCCTGTCAGCAAATTTTTGGTACCTCAAAGAAGCCTTGAGAAGAGAAGAGTGAACCCCTTTCCAGATCTTAGCCACCAGTCTAATCTGGTGATGAACTAGGAAGTTTTCTGGATATCTGCATGACCTGTGAAGTAGGAAGAGTAGAATCAATGATGAAAGTCTTTCCAACAGGAGGTGTGGTAGATACTCCGACTGCAGAAAATGCCACAGGATCAATAATGAGATGTTTCTCAGTGGAGATAGTCTCACTTTCCTGCTCCATGCCGGAGAGTGACAGCCCTTTGATTCTGAACCCCTAGACAGAATGACAACTTGAAATTAAAACAAGAGAAAAAAAGAGCCCACCTGGCTTGCTTCGGGTTTAAACAGTGGGCTGTCTTGAGATAAAGCCAAATTTTATGATCAGTCAGAATGGTAACTGGATGTATAGCCCCTTCCAGTAGATAACGCCATTCTTCCAAAGGCAATTTTATGGTGAGTAACTTCTGATTCCCGACAGAATAGTTACACTGTGCCGGCAGGAATTTGCAGGAGAAGAAACCACAAGGGTAGAGATGACCATCTTGAGAGCACTGGGTGAGAACTGGTCTGACACCTATGGAGAAGGCATCTACCTCCAGAATAAATGGCTGTGAAACATCAGGTTGACAGAGAACAGGAGCAAAGATTAACTTTTACTTGAGAACCTGAAAAGCCCTACTGGCCTACTCTGACCAACAATATGGGTTGGCACCACTGTGATGTATCACAATCCGAGACTGTGGCGAATGCCACACAGCATCACACACAGACACGGCGGCACACTGCTGGAAGCATCATGCGGGCAAAGTGCCAATGGACCCCTCTGTGAACTGGGAGAGATGCATGGAAGCAGCACACCTGGACCTCAGCACCAGCCAGGATAGATACCGCAGGAGCAAGAAACCTGATTTAACACTCCGGAGCATGAGAGCTGGTTTTGGGGGTGTAGGATAAATTTATGTGTATAGATTTGGTCCTTCTTCTGGTTTGCCTTTGAAAGGTGATATAAATAGAAACTGAATCTGCAATCTCTGATGTCTTAAATGCAAGCCAAGGCCATCCTTGGGGTATGGGTCGTTGGGTCGACACAACTTAGGTCGACAGTCATTAGGTCGACTACTATTGGTCAACATGCATTAGGCCGACAGGGTCACTAGGTCGACATGGTCATGAGGTCGACATGTACTAGGTCGACAGGTCAAAAGGTCGACATGAGGTTTTTTGTGTCGTTTTCTTTGCAAAGTGACCGGGAACCCCAGTTAGTGCATCGTGTCCCCTCGCATTGCTCGCCATGCTTCGGGCAAAGTTACCATTCCCAATCGTAGTCCACGTGGATCGTAAAGTATGAAAACGTCCCCAAAAAAAAAAAAAACCTCATGTAGACCTTTTGAACTATCGACTTAGTACATGTCGATCTAATGACCATATCGACCTAGTGACCCTGTCGACCTAATGCATGTCGACCAATAGTGGTCGACCTAATGACTGTCAACCTAAGTGGTGTCGACCTAATGACCGTATCCCCATCTTTGTATACAGTTATATGCACTCATTAAATAAAGCCTGTGCATTATGTCTATGCATTATGTTCTAAACAAACTTTTTCAATAAATGAATATTAATATATTTAATGTGGAGAGGTGTGAAGTGCATGTAAGAGACCAGCAGGGAGGTCTGATGCGGCAGTATGTGGGCAATCAGATGGGAATTTTAAGGGCATGTTGAAAGGTCTGAGGTACTGAACATTTATGGGACTTGTTGGCAGGACAAAATAATAGGATTTTTATTACCTACCGGTAAATCCTTTTCTCGTAGTCCGTAGAGAATGCTGGGGTCCATTTTAGTACCATGGGGTATAGACCGTTCCGCAGGAGCCGTCGGCACTTTAAGACTTTTCAACAGTGTGAACTGGCTCCTTCCTCTATGCCCCTCCTCAAGACCTCAGTATAGGAACTGTGGGGGTAATTCAAAGTTGATCGCAGCAGGATTTTTGATAGCAATTGGGCAAAACCATGTGCACTGCAGGGGAGGCAGATATAACATGTGTAGAGAGAGTAAGATTTAAGAGGGTTATTTTGTTTCTGTGCAGGGTAAATACTGGCTGCTTTATTTTTACACTGCAATTTAGATTGCAGATTGAACTCACCACACCCAAATCTAACTCTCTCTGCACATTTTATATCTGCCTCCCCTGCAGTGCACATGGTTTTGCCCAACTGCTAAAAAATTTCCTGCTGCGATCAACTTGGAATTACCCCCTGTGTCCGAGGAGACGGACAACTTCGAGAGAAGAATTTACATTAAACTAGTGGCGAGATTCACACCAGCTCACACTTACAAAACATGCCGCCTAACCTGGCCTTCAACATAACCCATGCCAACGTGCATGCATAACTCAACAGCAACAGCTGTGAACATCTTAACACATGAGAACCTGTGTAAAAAGACAAAACGTAATTCTGCAGGAAAAATTAGCACTAGGCGGGCGCCCAGCATCCTCTACGGACTACGAGAAAAGGATTTACCGGTAGGTAATTAAAAACCTATTTTCTCTTACGTCCTAGAGGATGCTGGGGTCCATTTTAGTACCATGGGGATGTACCAAAGCTCCCAGTACGGGCGGGAAAGTGCTAATGTTCCTGTAGAACTGACTGACCAACCTGAAGGTTGTCAGCAGCCAAGGTGTCAAACTTGTAAAACTTAGCAAACGTGTTTGCCCCTGACCAAGTAGCTGCTCGGCAAATCTGCAACGCAGAGACACCCCGGGCAGCCGCCCAGGAATAACCCACTTTCCTTGTAGAGTGGGCCTTTACCGAACTCGGTAACGGCAATCCTACCGTGGAATAAGCGTGCTGAATGGTACCTCTGATCCAGCGTGCAATAGTCTGCTTAGAAGCAGGACCCCCAATCTTGTTGGGGTCATAGAGGACAAACAAAGATTCTGTTTTCCTTATCCGAGCTGTTCTTGCAACATAAGTCCTCAACGCTCTGATGACATCCAAGGACTTTGAAACGGCTTAGGTGTCAGAAGCCACTGGCACCACCACAGGTTGGTTGATATGGAAAGAAGACACAACCTTTGGAAGAAAATGCTGACGCGTCCACAGTTCAGCTCTATCTTCATGAAAAATCAAATAAGGACTCTTTCCAAGTGAGAAACTTCAACTCCACCTCTTGCAGAGGCTCAAACCAGTCCGATTTAAGGAACTGCAACACCACATTAAGATCCTATGGTGCCGCAAGAGGCACAAAGGGAGGTTGGATGCGCAGGACTCCTTTCACGAACGTCTGGACCTCATGAAGGGAAGCCAACTGTTTCTGAAAGATAATGGACAAGGCTGAAATTTGGACCTTGATAGACCCTAATCTCAAGCCAGCATCCACACCCGCCTGTAGAAATAGGAGAAGAGTCCTAATTGAAACTCCACCAAAGGAGACTTCTTGGATTCACACCAAGATACATATTTTCTCCAAATACGATGGTAATGTTTAGACGTTACCTCTTTCCTGGCCAGAATAAGAGTGGGAATGACTTCATTGGGAATACCCTTACGGGCTAGGATCTGGCGCTCAACAGCCATGCCGTCAAACGTAGCCACGGCAAGTCTTGATCAACTAACGGCCCCTGCTGAAGCAGGTCCTCACGAAGAGGAAGAGGCCAAGGATCTTCCAGTAGTAACTCCTGAAGATCTGGATACCAAGCCCTCCTTGGCCAGTCTGGAGCAATGAGAATTGCTCGAACCCTTGTTCTTCTGATGATCTTGAGAACTTTTGGTATTAGTGGATGTGGAGGGAACAGATACACCGACTGAAACACCCACTGGGTCACCAGTGCATCTACTGCTATTGCTTGTGGGTCTCTCAACCTGGAACAATATTTCTGAAGCTTCTTGTTGAGACGTGATGCCATCATATCTACTTGAGAAACGCCCCAACGACCTGCTACCTCTGCAAAGACTTCTGGGTGGAGACCCCATTCTCCTGGATGGAGATCGTGTCTGCTGAGGAAGTCTGCTTCCCAGTTGTCCACTCCCGGAATGAAAATTGCCGACAGAGCTTTTGCATGTTTTTCTGCCCAGAGGAGAATTTTTGTCACCTCTGCCATTGCCGCTCTGCTTTTTGTTCCGCCCTGACGGTTTATGTAAGCTACTGCCATTACATTGTCTGACTGGATCTGTATGGGACGACCTTGAAGAAGGTGTGCCGCTTAAAGTAGGCTGTTGTACACAGCTCTCAATTCCAGAATGTTTATGTGAAGGAGTACTTCTTGACTTGACCATCTTCCTTAGAAGCTTTCCCCTTGCGTGACTGCTCCCCAACCTTGGAGGCTTGCATCTGTGGTCACCAGGATCCAAGTCTGAATCCCGAACCTGCGTCCCTCCAGGAGGTGAGAACTTTGAAGCCACCACAAGAGTGAAATTCTGGCTTTTGTTGACAGGATTATCCTCCGGTGCATGTGTAGGTGAGATCCTGACCACTTGTCCAGTAGGTCCCATTGGAAAACCCTGGCGTGGAATCGGCCAAGTTGTAGAGCCTTGTAGGCTGCTACCATCTTCCCCAGCAGGCGGATGCACTGATGAATCGATACGCATGCTGGTTTCAAAACTTGTTTGACCATCTTCTGGATCTCCAGAGCCTTTTCCACCGGTAGGAATACTTTCTGTGCTTCTGTGTCCAATATCATTCCCAGAAATAATAACCTCATTGTGGGTTCCAATTGTGATTTTGGAAGCACCGTCAGGGAAAGCGCAATGTTCTGCACTAGTTTCTCCCTGGATCTCGCTTTTATGAGGAGATAGTCCAAGTATGGGATTATGTTGACTCCTTTCTTGCGAAGAAAGCTGCAGATCACCGCTCTCAGGGATTCCATCTGGAATTTGAACCTTTTCAAATAGAGGTTCAGAGTTTTTAGGTTTAAAATCGGTCTGACCGAGCCATCCGGTTTCGGCACTACAAACAGGCTTGAATAAAACCCTTTTTCCTGTTGTGACACAGGAACTAAGGAAATTACGTTGTCCTGACATAATTTCTGTATTGCGTTCAGCACGTTTGTTCTTTCCTAAACAGAAGCTGGTAAGGCTGATTTGAAAAATCGGCATGGGGAAGGTCTTGAAATTCCAATTTTTTACCCTTGGGATACTATCTGTAATACCCAAGCATCCAGATCTGAGTGAATCCAGACCTGGCTGAAAAACAGTAGACGTACCCCCACCCGATCGTACTCCCGCAGGACAGCCCCAGCGTCATGCTGAGGTTTTAGCAGAAGTAGCTGTTGACTTCTGTTCCTGCGAGCCTGATGGTGTTGTAGATTTGTTACCTCTTCCTCGCCCTCTTCCTGCGAAGAAGGGGGTTCCCTTTGCCTTTTTGGACTTTTTGGGGCGAAAGGACTGCATCGTATGAGAATGATATCCTTTCCTAGGTGGAGCAGCTGCGGAAGGCAGAAATGCTGATGTAGTTATTGAAATCATGGCATCCAGCTTGTCTCCAAAGAGGGCTTCTCTATTGTAAGGGAGCGCCTCAATATTCTTTTTTGATTCAGCATCAGCATTCCATTGGCGGATCCACAGCGCCCTGCTGGCTGAAATTACCATAGCGGAGGATCTTGAACTCAGCAACCCAATATCCTTCATAGCTTCAACTAAGTAACCTGCAGCATCTTTGATATGACCGAGAGTTAGGACGATTTCATCTCTGTCAACTGTGTCTATGTTAACAAGCAAGTTGTCAGACCATTTTTCCACAGCGTTACCCACCCACGCACAAGCAATGGTGGGCCTGAGCTCTGTTCCGTTAGCCGTATATATGGTTTTCAGGGTTGTTTTATTTAATTTAAAATAATCCTTTTTCTCTCGGACCAGTGTTGTTCCAGGAAACTCCAACACTTCCTTCATAGCAACTATCATACATTGTATGCTTTTGGCTAATTTGGGGTCTACCCCTCTCAAATCCCCAGTGTCGACGTCAGAGTCGGAATCTGTGTCTGTGTCCCCTTGCATTATCTGGGCCAGAGACCTTTTCTGGGAACTGGATGGTACCCGCGTGGATGATATGGAGGGGTCAGTAAACAGTGCATCCTCCACGGACTGCCTCCAATATTTAGTCTGTTGTTCAGACTCAGAGAATTTCTTTGCAAGCATTGACATATTCTTAATGTCAGCTAATCTAAAACACTCAGTCATCTGCAAGGTTTGCAAAACCAATGGGAAACAGTCTGCAGGTATAAATCAGGGGATTTCTGGGTAGGTGCAGGGTTTTTCTTTGTACAGAAAAAAGATGGAGGTCTTCGCCCTTGCATTGATTACCGGGGTTTAAATGAAATAACAATCAAAAATCGTTACCCATTACCCCTGATCTCGGAGCTTTTTGATCGAGTTAAGGGTGCTTCAATCTTCTCCAAATTAGATCTCAGAGGAGCATATAATCTGATCCGGATTAGAGCGGGTGATGAGTGGAAAACGGCCTTTAACACTCGAGATAGGCATTTCGAGTATCAAGTTATGCCCTTCGGCCTTAGTAATGTGCCAGCTGTTTTCCAGAACTTTGTGAATGAAATCTTCAGAGATCTACTTTATAAATCGGTCGTAGTATATCTAGATGACATCTTGATTTTCTCATCCTCTATGAAAGACCATCGTTTGCAAGTTCAAGAGGTGCTTAAGAGACTGCGGCAACACCACTTATACTGCAAGCTTGAAAAATGTGTTTTCAAACAGCCTTCTATGCCTTTCCTGGGGTACATAATTTCAGGCTCTGGGTTGGAGATGGACCCAGCCAAGGTACAAGCGATCCTCAATTGGCCCAAACCCAACACTCTTAAATCTATACAGCGATTCTTGGGCTTTGCAAACTTCTATCGAAGATTTATCAAGGGATTCTCTGCTATAGTGGCTCCTATCACCGCTCTTACCCGGAAGGAGGCTAATCCTAGGGAATGTTCACCAGCGGCTGAAGCAGCATTCCTACACTTGAAACAGGCCTTCACTATGGCTCTGGTTCTAAGGCAACCTGATACCAACAAAGCCTTTGTATTGGAGGTTGACGCTTCTGCCGACGCTGTGGAAGCAGTCCTCTCCCAGAGGTCGGAGGATAACAAATTGCATCCATGCGGATTCTTTTCCAAAAAATTTCTTCCAGCGGAGAGGAATTATACTATAGGGGAGCAAGAACTTTTGGCCGTAAAATTAGCTCTAGAAGAGTGGCGGTATCTCTTGGAGGGAGCCAAATTTCCCATCTCTATTTTCACTGATCATAAGAACCTAATCTTCCTCAGGAATATCCAGTGTCTGAACCCTCGCTTAGCTCGGTGGGCTGTGTTCTTCACCAGATTCAACTTTGTTCTTACTTTTAGACCCGGGGCTCAAAACCAAAAAGCAGATGCTCTCTCCCGGTCCTACTCCTCAGATGACTCTAAGGACTCACCTTCTCCTCAGCCGGTATTAGAGACTCAAAATTTTGCTTCGACTAAGATTCAACCCCCAGTGGGGAGGGTGTTCGTTCCTCTCTCTCTCCGGAAGAGGTTGTTATCCTGGGCTCATTCTTCACGGTTTTCCGGTCATGCTGGAGTCCACAAGACGACAGAATTTATTCAGCGCTCTTATTGGTGGCCTTCTTTAAAGTCTGATGTCTCTACCTTCATTGCCTCCTGTACCAAATGTGCACAACACAAGATCCTTCGACAACGTCCCGTTGGGCAGTTGTCTCCGTTAGCTGTTCCCAAGTTGCCTTGGACACATCTTTCTATGGACTTTGTCACAGATTTACCCGCCTCTAAAGGGTACACAACCATTTGGGTAGTTGTCGATCGCTTCTCCAAGATGGCTCGATTTGTACCCCTCAAGGGTCTTCCTTCGGTACCTGAATTAGCACAGCTCATCATCTCGGAAATCTTCAGATTCCATAGTCTGCCAACCAAGATAGTTTCCGATCGCGGAGTCCAGTTCGTGGCCAGGTTTTGGAGAGCTCTCTGCACAGCTTTACAAATTCAACTAAATTTTCGACAGCGTATCATCCTCAGACCAACGGGAGCATGGAAAGAGTCAACCAGGATTTGGAGACCTTCCTCAGAATTCATGTCTCGTCCTCCCAGGACGACTGGTTCGAACATCTGCCATGGGCAGAATTTGCTCATAACAATTCCTACCACTCTTCCACAGGTCATACTCCCTTCTTCACAGTATATGGGTTACATCCCCAGGTTCCTCAGTTCTTGGCTCTACCCAATCTGGATCTTCCTGCAGTACAAAAAACTTTTAAGGAACTCTCCAGAATTTGGAAAATAGTTCATCAAAATCTACGAAAGACATCCATCCGTTATAAATTATGGGTGGATAAGAAAAGAAGAATTGCACCTAAACTATCTGTAGGTGATCAAGTTTGGCTCTCAACTCGTAACTTGAGGTTATGTGTTCCATCTATGAAATTTTCTCCTCGCTACATCAGTCCCTTCCCAGTGGAACAGGTGATCAGCCCAGTAACTTACAAACTTAAGTTACCTTCCTATTTAAGAGTCTTCCCAACCTTCCATATCTCGCTTCTAAAACCCCTAATTTTAAACAAGTTCTGCAAAATTCTTCCCCGTTCTCCAAGAGTGGTCACAGACCGCGGGGTCGAATTCGAGGTTAAGAAGGTCCTTGATTCCCGGATGCGACACGGTCGTCTACAATATCTCCTGGACTGGAAGGGGTATGGTCCTGAAGAGCGTTCTTGAGAGGATCCATCAGATATACACGCCCCTGCGTTGCTTCACAAGTTTCATGAAGAGAATCCTAGCAAGCCTGGTGGCTGTCCAGTGGCCATCCCTAAAAGGGGGGGGTAATGTCACGGTCCGGCAGATCGGGTTCCGGGACCAGCGGTACTTACCTGTCCGGACACTCTGGCGCGGTCCCTTCGGTGGGGGTGCGGGCTGCTGGCGAGGGGCATGACTTGCAGGCATATCTGGGAGGAGAGGTCTCAGAGGCAGCAGCAAACGATTGTGCAGCTTCCAGGTATGGGATGGGCGTCGCCGCCTTGGAAGGATCAGCTAATCTAAAACACTCAGTCACCTGCAAGGTTTGCAAAACCAATGGGAAACAGTCTGCAGGTATAAATCTGGGGATTTCTGGGTAAGAAATCGCCAGTGCAACGTCTCTCACACAGTACTGTGTGTGTGTGTGTGTGTGTGTGTGTGTGTGTGTGTGTGTGTGTGTGTGTGTGTCAATCTGCGCTCCACAGCCTTGAATCTACAGCATTCTGTTCAAGTTTCTCTGCAAGTTCCTAGAATTCCAGGCTTCTTCACTTCACTGACTGAATCCTCAGTTCTCAGCTCCAGCATAATCCTCTCAGAAGTCCTATGAAAAAGACTTTTATCCAGCCTGCCCGGTTTATCCTGTGGAAAGCTACCGACACCGAAACCCATGCCTTGCTGGGTACTTCGTAAGGACCATGGGGAATAGATGGGCTCCGCAGGAGACTGGGCACTCTAAAAGAAAGATTAGGTACTATCTGGTGTGCACTGGCTCCTCCCTCTATGCCCCTCCTCCAGACCTCAGTTAGGGAAATTGTGCCCGGAAGAGCTGACACTACAAGGAAATGATTTGGAATCCAGGGTAAGACTCATACCAGCCACACCAATCACACCGTACAACTCTAGAGATGAGCGCCTGAAATTTTTCGGGTTTTGTGTTTTGGTTTTGGGTTCGGTTCCGCGGCCGTGTTTTGGGTTCGAACGCGTTTTGGCAAAACCTCACCGAATTATTTTTGTCGGATTCGGGTGTGTTTTGGATTCGGGTGTTTTTTTCCAAAAACACTAAAAAACAGCTTAAATCATAGAATTTGGGGGTCATTTTGATCCCAAAGTATTATTAACCTCAAAAACCATAATTTACACTCATTTTCAGTCTATTCTGAATACCTCACACCTCACAATATTATTTTTAGTCCTAAAATTTGCACCGAGGTCGCTGTGTGAGTAAGATAAGCGACCCTAGTGGCCGACACAAACACCGGGCCCATCTAGGAGTGGCACTGCAGTGTCACGCAGGATGTCCCTTCCAAAAAACCCTCCCCAAACAGCACATGACGCAAAGAAAAAAAGAGGCGCAATGAGGTAGCTGTGTGAGTAAGATTAGCGACCCTAGTGGCCGACACAAACACCGGGCCCATCTAGGAGTGGCACTGCAGTGTCACGCAGGATGTCCCTTCCAGAAAACCCTCCCCAAACAGCACATGACGCAAAGAAAAAAAGAGGCGCAATGAGGTAGCTGTGTGAGTAAGATTAGCGACCCTAGTGGCCGACACAAACACCGGGCCCATCTAGGAGTGGCACTGCAGTGTCACGCAGGATGTCCCTTCCAGAAAACCCTCCCCAAACAGCACATGACGCAAAGAAAAAAAGAGGCGCAATGAGGTAGCTGTGTGAGTAAGATTAGCGACCCTAGTGGCCGACACAAACACCGGGCCCATCTAGGAGTGGCACTGCAGTGTCACGCAGGATGTCCCTTCCAAAAAACCCTCCCCAAACAGCACATGACGCAAAGAAAAAAAGAGGCGCAATGAGGTAGCTGACTGTGTGAGTAAGATTAGCGACCCTAGTGGCCGACACAAACACCGGGCCCATTTAGGAGTGGCACTGCAGTGTCACGCAGGATGTCCCTTCCAAAAAACCCTCCCCAATCAGCACATGATGCAAAGAAAAAGAAAAGAAAAAAGAGGTGCAAGATGGAATTATCCTTGGGCCCTCCCACCCACCCTTATGTTGTATAAACAAAACAGGACATGCACACTTTAACCAACCCATCATTTCAGTGACAGGGTCTGCCACACGACTGTGACTGATATGACGGGTTGGTTTGGACCCCCCCCAAAAAAGAAGCAATTAATCTCTCCTTGCACAAACTGGCTCTACAGAGGCAAGATGTCCACCTCATCTTCACCCTCCGATATATCACCGTGTACATCCCCCTCCTCACAGATTATCAATTCGTCCCCACTGGAATCCACCATCTCAGCTCCCTGTGTACTTTGTGGAGGCAATTGCTGCTGGTCAATGTCTCCGCGGAGGAATTGATTATAATTCATTTTAATGAACATCATCTTCTCCACATTTTCTGGATGTAACCTCGTACGCCGATTGCTGACAAGGTGAGCGGCGGCACTAAACACTCTTTCGGAGTACACACTTGTGGGAGGGCAACTTAGGTAGAATAAAGCCAGTTTGTGCAAGGGCCTCCAAATTGCCTCTTTTTCCTGCCAGTATAAGTACGGACTGTGTGACGTGCCTACTTGGATGCGGTCACTCATATAATCCTCCACCATTCTATCAATGTTGAGAGAATCATATGCAGTGACAGTAGACGACATGTCCGTAATCGTTGTCAGGTCCTTCAGTCCGGACCAGATGTCAGCATCAGCAGTCGCTCCAGACTGCCCTGCATCACCGCCAGCGGGTGGGCTCGGAATTCTGAGCCTTTTCCTCGCACCCCCAGTTGCGGGAGAATGTGAAGGAGGAGATGTTGACAGGTCGCGTTCCGCTTGACTTGACAATTTTGTCACCAGCAGGTCTTTCAACCCCAGCAGACCTGTGTCTGCCGGAAAGAGAGATCCAAGGTAGGCTTTAAATCTAGGATCGAGCACGGTGGCCAAAATGTAGTGCTCTGATTTCAACAGATTGACCACCCATGAATCCTTGTTAAGCGAATTAAGGGCTGCATCCACAAGTCCCACATGCCTAGCGGAATCGCTCCCTTTTAGCTCCTTCTTCAATGCCTCCAGCTTCTTCTGCAAAAGCCTGATGAGGGGAATGACCTGACTCAGGCTGGCAGTGTCTGAACTGACTTCACGTGTGGCAAGTTCAAAGGGCATCAGAACCTTGCACAACGTTGAAATCATTCTCCACTGCACTTGAGACAGGTGCATTCCATCTCCTATATCGTGCTCAATTGTATAGGCTTGAATGGCCTTTTGCTGCTCCTCCAACCTCTGAAGCATATAGAGGGTTGAATTCCACCTCGTTACCACTTCTTGCTTCAGATGATGGCAGGGCAGGTTCAGTAGTTTTTGGTGGTGCTCCAGTCTTCTGTACGTGGTGCCTGTACGCCGAAAGTGTCCCGCAATTTTTCTGGCCACCGACAGCATCTCTTGCACGCCCCTGTCGTTTTTTAAAAAATTCTGCACCACCAAATTCAAGGTATGTGCAAAACATGGGACGTGCTGGAATTTGCCCATATTTAATGCACACACAATATTGCTGGCGTTGTCCGATGCCACAAATCCACAGGAGAGTCCAATTGGGGTAAGCCATTCCGCGATGATCTTCCTCAGTTGCCGTAAGAGGTTTTCAGCTGTGTGCGTATTCTGGAAAGCGGTGATACAAAGCGTAGCCTGCCTAGGAAAGAGTTGGCGTTTGCGAGATGCTGCTACTGGTGCCGCCGCTGCTGTTCTTGCGGCGGGAGTCCATACATCTACCCAGTGGGCTGTCACAGTCATATAGTCCTGACCCTGCCCTGCTCCACTTGTCCGTGGTTAAGTGGACATTGGGTACAACTGCATTTTTTAGGAGACTGGTGAGTCTTTTTCTGACGTCCGTGTACATTCTCGGTATCGCCTGCCTAGAGAAGTGGAACCTAGATGGTATTTGGTAACGGGGGCACACTGCCTTAATAAATTGTCTAGTTCCCTGTGAACTAACGGCGGATACCGGACGCACGTCTAACACCAACATAGTTGTCAAGGACTCAGTTATCCGCTTTGCAGTAGGATGACTGCTGTGATATTTCATCTTCCTCGCAAAGGACTGTTGAACAGTCAATTGCTTACTGGAAGTAGTACAAGTGGGCTTACGACTTCCCCTCTGGGATGACCATCGACTCCCAGCGGCAACAACAGCAGCGCCAGCAGCAGTAGGCGTTACACGCAAGGATGCATCGGAGGAATCCCAGGCAGGAGAGGACTCGTCAGACTTGCCAGTGACATGGCCTGCAGGACTATTGGCATTCCTGGGGAAGGAGGAAATTGACACTGAGGGAGTTGGTGGGGTGGTTTGCGTGAGCTTGGTTACAAGAGGAAGGGATTTACTGGTCAGTGGACTGCTTCCGCTGTCACCCAAAGTTTTTGAACTTGTCACTGACTTATTATGAATGCGCTGCAGGTGACGTATAAGGGAGGATGTTCCGAGGTGGTTAACGTCCTTACCCCTACTTATTACAGCTTGACAAAGGGAACACACGGCTTGACACCTGTTGTCCGCATTTCTGGTGAAATACCTCCACACCGAAGAGCTGATTTTTTTGGTATTTTCACCTGGCATGTCAACGGCCATATTCCTCCCACGGACAACAGGTGTCTCCCCGGGTGCCTGACTTAAACAAACCACCTCACCATCAGAATCCTCCTGGTCAATTTCCTCCCCAGCGCCAGCAACACCCATATCCTCCTCATCCTGGTGTACTTCAACACTGACATCTTCAATCTGACTATCAGGAACTGGACTGCGGGTGCTCCATCCAGCACTTGCAGGGGGCGTGCAAATGGTGGAAGGCGCATGCTCTTCACGTCCAGTGTTGGGAAGGTCAGGCATCGCAACCGACACAATTGGACTCTCCTTGTGGATTTGGGATTTCAAAGAACGCACAGTTCTTTGCGGTGCTTTTGCCAGCTTGAGTCTTTTCAGTTTTCTAGCGAGAGGCTGAGTGCTTCCATCCTCATGTGAAGCTGAACCACTAGCCATGAACATAGGCCAGGGCCTCAGCCGTTCCTTGCCACTCCGTGTGGTAAATGGCATATTGGCAAGTTTACGCTTCTCCTCCGACAATTTTATTTTAGGTTTTGGAGTCCTTTTTTTACTGATATTTGGTGTTTTGGTTTTGACATGCTCTGTACTATGCCATTGGGCATCGGCCTTGGCAGACGACGTTGCTGGCATTTCATCGTCTCGGCCATGACTAGTGGCAGCAGCTTCAGCACGAGGTGGAAGTGGATCTTGATCTTTCCCTAATTTTGGAACCTCAACATTTTTGTTCTCCATATTTTAATAGGCACAACTAAAAGGCACCTCAGGTAAACAATGCAGATGGATGGATTGGATACTAGTATACAATTATGGACGGGCTGCCGAGTGCCGACACAGAGGTAGCCACAGCCGTGAACTACCGCACTGTACTGTGTCTGCTGCTAATATATAGACTGGTTGATAAAGAGATAGTATACTCGTAACTAGTATGTATGTATAAAGAAAGAAAAAAAAACCACGGTTAGGTCACTGGTATATACAATTATGGACGGGCTGCCGAGTGCCGACACAGAGGTAGCCACAGCTGTGAACTACCGCACTGTACTGTGTCTGCTGCTAATATATAGACTGGTTGATAAAGAGATAGTATACTCGTAACTAGTATGTATGTATAAAGAAAGAAAAAAAAACCACGGTTAGGTCACTGGTATATACAATTATGGACGGGCTGCCGAGTGCCGACACAGAGGTAGCCACAGCCGTGAACTACCGCACTGTACTGTGTCTGCTGCTAATATATAGACTGGTTGATAAAGAGATAGTATACTCGTAACTAGTATGTATGTATAAAGAAAGAAAAAAAAACCACGGTTAGGTGGTATATACAATTATGGACGGGCTGCCGAGTGCCGACACAGAGGTAGCCACAGCCGTGAACTACCGCACTGTACTGTGTCTGCTGCTAATATATAGACTGGTTGATAAAGAGATAGTATACTCGTAACTAGTATGTATGTATAAAGAAAGAAAAAAAAACCACGGTTAGGTCACTGGTATATACAATTATGGACGGGCTGCCGAGTGCCGACACAGAGGTAGCCACAGCCGTGAACTACCGCACTGTACACTGGTTGATAAAGAGATAGTAGTATACTCGTAACAACTAGTATGACGACGGTATAAAGAATGAAAAAAAAACCACGGTTAGGTGGTATATAATACAATTATGGTTGGACGGACTGCCTGCCGAGTGCCGACACAGAGGTAGCCACAGCCGTGAACTACCGCACTGTACACTGGTTGATAAAGAGATAGTAGTATACTCGTAACAACTAGTATGACGACGGTATAAAGAATGAAAAAAAAACCACGGTTAGGTGGTATATAATACAATTATGGTTGGACGGACTGCCTGCCGAGTGCCGACACAGAGGTAGCCACAGCCGTGAACTACCGCACTGTACACTGGTTGATAAAGAGATAGTAGTATACTCGTAACAACTAGTATGACGACGGTATAAAGAACGAAAAAAAAACCACGGTTAGGTGGTATATATTATAATACAATTATGGATGGACGGACTGCCTGCCGAGTTCCGACACAGAGGTAGCCACAGCCGTGAACTACCACACTGTACACTGGTTGATAAAGAGATAGTAGTATACTCGTAACAACTAGTATGACGACGGTATAAAGAACGAAAAAAAAACCACGGTTAGGTGGTATATATTATAATACAATTATGGATGGACGGACTGCCTGCCGAGTTCCGACACAGAGGTAGCCACAGCCGTGAACTACCGCACTGTACACTGGTTGATAAAGAGATAGTAGTATACTCGTAACAACTAGTATGACTATGACGACGGTATAAAGAAAGAAAAAAAAAACCACGGTTAGGTGGTATATAATACAATTATGGATGGACGGACTGCCTGCCGAGTGCCGACACAGAGGTAGCCACAGCCGTGAACTACCGCACTGTACTGTGTCTGCTGCTAATATAGACTGGTTGATAAAGAGATAGTATACAATACTACTAATATACTGGTGGTCAGGCACTGGTCACCACTAGTCACACTGGCAGTGGCACTCCTGCAGCAAAAGTGTGCACTGTTTAATTTTAATATAATATTATTTATCATGTACTCCTGGCTCCTGCTATAACAACCTGCAGTGCTCCCCAGTCTCCCCCACAATTATAAGCTTTATATACAATACATTGATGTGCAGCACACTGGGCTGAGCAGTGCACACAGACTGAGTCACTGTGTGACTGTGTATCGTTTTTTTCAGGCAGAGAACGGATATATTAAATAAAACAAACAACTGCACTGTCTCTGGTGGTCACTGGTCACTGTGGTCGTCAGTCACTAAACTCTGTCTGCACTCTGCACTCTCTTCTAATCTACAGTATCACAGCAATCTCTCTCTCTCTCTCTCTTCTAAATCTAATCTAAATGGAGAGGACGCCAGCCACGTCCTCTCCCTATCAATCTCAATGCACGTGTGAAAATGGCGGCGACGCGCGGCTCCTTATATAGAATCCGAGTCTCGCGAGAATCCGACAGCGTCATGATGACGTTCGGGCGCGCTCGGGTTAACCGAGCAAGGCGGGAAGATCCGAGTCGCTCGGACCCGTGAAAAAAAAAGTGAAGTTCGTGCGGGTTCGGATTCAAAGAAACCGAACCCGCTCATCTCTATACAACTCGTGATAACTATACCCAGTTAACAGTATGAATAACAACTGAGCCTCACTGAACAGATGGCTCATAACAATAACCCTTTAGTTAAGCAATAACTATATACAATTATTGCAGACAATCCGCATTTGGGACGGGCTCCCAGCATCCACTACGGACTACGAGAAATAGATTTACCGGTGAGTAACATCTTATTTTCTCTGACGTCCTAGTGGATGCTGGGTACTCCGTAAGGACCATGGGGATTATACCAAAGCTCCCAAACGGGCGGGAGAGTGCGGATGACTCTGCAGCACCGAATGAGCAAACTCAAGGTCCTCCTCAGCCAGGGTATCAAACTTGTAGAATTTTGCAAACGTGTTTGATCCCGACCAGGTAGCAGCTCGGCAAAGTTGTAAAGCCGAGACCCCTCTGGCAGCCGCCCAAGAAGAGCCCACCTTCCTCGTGGAATGGGCTTTGACTGATTTAGGATGCGGCAGTCCAGCCGCAGAATGTGCAAGTTGAATCGTGCAACAGATCCAGCGAGCAATAGTCTGCTTAGAAGCAGGAGCACCCAGCTTGTTGGGTGCATGCAGGATAAACAGCGAGTCAGTTTTTCTGACTCTAGCCGTCCTGGAAACATATATTTTCAGGGCCCGGACTACATCCAGCAGCTTGGAAGCCTCCAAGTCCCGAGTAGCCGCAGGCACCACAATAGGTTGGTTCAAATGAAACGCTGATACCACCTTAGGGAGAAATTGGGGACGAGTCCTCAATTCTGCCCTGTCCATATGGAAGATCAGATAGGGGCTTTTACATGACAAAGCCGCCAATTCTGACACACGCCTAGCCGAAGCCAAGGCCAAAAGCATGACCACTTTCCACGTGAGATATTGCAACTCCACAGTCTGAAGTGGCTCAAACCAATGTGATTTTAGGAAATCCAACACAACGTTGAGATCCCAAGGTGCCACTGGAGGCACAAAAGGGGGCTGAATATGCAGCACTCCCTTAACAAACGTCTGAACTTCAGGCAGTGAAGCCAGTTCTTTTTGAAAGAAAATAGAGAGGGCCGAAATCTGGACTTTAATGGATCCCAATTTTAGGCCCATAGTCACACCTGACTGTAGGAAGTGCAGAAATCGACCCAGCTGAAATTCTTCTGTTGGGGCCTTCATAGCCTCACACCAAGCAACATATTTTCGCCATATGCGGTGATAATGTTTTGCTGTCACATCCTTCCTAGCTTTTATCAGCGTAGGAATGACTTCAACCGGAATACCCTTCTCCATCAGGATCCGGCGTTCAACCGCCATGCCGTCAAACGCAGCCGCGGTAAGTCTTGGAACAGACAGGGCCCCTGCTGTAGCAGGTCCTGTCGGAGCGGCAGAGGCCAAGGGTCCTCTGAGATCATTTCTTGTAGTTCCGGGTACCAAGTCCTTCTTGGCCAATCCGGAACGATGAGTATAGTTCTTACTCCTCTCTTTCTTATTATCCTCAGTACCTTTGGTATGAGAGGAAGAGGAGGGAACACATAAACTGACTGGTACACCCACGGTGTCACTAGAGCGTCCACAGCTATCGCCTGAGGGTCCCTTGACCTGGCGCAATATCTTTTTAGCTTTTTGTTGAGGCGGGATGCCATCATGTCCACCTGTGGCCTTTCCCAACGATTTACAATCAGCTGGAAGTCTTCTGGATGAAGTCCCCACTCTCCCGGGTGGAGGTCGTGCCTGCTGGGGAAGTCTGCTTCCCAGTTGTCCACTCCCGGAATGAACACTGCTGACAGTGCTATCACGTGATTTTCCGACCATCGGAGAATCCTTGTGGCTTCTGCATCGCCATCCTGCTTCTTGTGCCGCCCTGTCGGTTTACATGGGCGACCGCCGTGATGTTGTCTGACTGAATCAGCACCGGCTGGTTTAGAAGCAGGGGTTTTGCTTGACTTAGGGCATTGTAAATGGCCCTTAGTTCCAGAATATTTATGTGTAGGGAAGCTTCCTGACTCGACCATTGTCCTTGGAAGTTTCTTCCCTGAGTGACTGCCCCCCAACCTCGGAGGCTTGCATCCGTGGTCACCAGGACCCAGTCCTGTATGCCGAATCTGCGGCCCTCGAGTAGATGAGCACTCTGCAGCCACCACAGCAGAGACACCCTGGCCCTCGGGGACAGGGTGATCAGCCGATGCATCTGAAGATGCGATCCGGACCACTTGTCTAACAGATCCCACTGAAAGATCTGTGCATGGAATCTGCCGAATGGAATTGCCTCGTAAGAAGCTACCATCTTTCCAAGGACTCACGTGCAGTGATGCACCGACACCTGTTTTGGTTTTAGGAGGTCTCTGACCAGAGATGACAACTCCTTGGCCTTCTCCTCCGGGAGAAACACCTTCTTCTGTTCTGTGTCCAGAATCATACCCAGGAACAGCAGACGCGTCGTAGGAACCAGCTGCGACTTTGGGATATTCAGAATCCAGCCGTGCTACTCCGACCAACAACTGCTCCCTGGACCTCGCCTTTATAAGGAGATCGTCCAAGTACGGGATAATTATAACTCCCTTCTTTCGAAGGAGTATCATCATTTCGGCCATTACTTTGGTAAATACCCTCGGTGCCGTGGACAGACCAAACGGCAACGTCTGGAATTGGTAATGGCAGTCCTGTACCACAAAACGGAGGTACACCTGGTGAGGTGGGTAAATGGGGACATGTAGGTAAGCATCCTTGATGTCCAGTGATACCATGTAATCCCCCTCTTCCAGGCTTGCAATAACCACCCTGAGCGATTCCATTTTGAACTTGAACTTCCTTATATAAGTGTTAAAGGATTTCAAATTTAGAATGGGTCTCACCGAACCGTCTGGTTTCGGTACCACAAACATTGTGGAATAGTAACCCCGTCCCTGTTGAAGGAGGGGAACTTTTATTATCACCTGCTGGAGGTACAGCTTGTGAATTGCCGCCAGTACTATCTCCCTGTCCTGGGGAGTAGCTGGCAAGGCTGATTTGAGGTAACGGCGAGGGGGAGACGTCTCTAATTCCAGCTTGTATCCCTGAGATACCACTTGTAGAACCCAGAGATCCACCTGTGAGCGAACCCACTGGTCGCTGAAGTTCCGGAGATGGGCCCCCACCGCACCTGGCTCCACATGTGGAGCCCCAGCGTCATGCGGTGGACTTAGTGGAAGCAGGGGAGGATTTTTGTTCTTGGGAACTGGCTGTATGGTGCAGCTTTTTCCCTCTACCCCTGCCTCTGGGCAGAAAGGACGCGCCTCTAACCCGCTTGCCTTTCTGAGGCCGAAAGGACTGTACTTGATAATACGGTGCTTTCTTAGGCTGTGAGGGAACCTGAGGTAAAAAAGTCGACTTCCCAGCTGTTGCTGTGGATACGAGGTCCGAAAGACCGTCCCCAAACAATTCCTCACCCTTATAAGGCAAAATTTCCATGTGCCTTTTAGAATCAGCATCACCCGTCCACTGCCGAGTCCATAATACTTTCCTGGCAGAAATGGACATTGCATTAATTCTAGATGCCAGCCGGCAAATGTCCCTCTGTGCATCTCTCATATATAAGACTACGTCTTTAATATGCTCTATGGTTAGCAATATAGTGTCCCTGTCAAGGGAATCAATGTTATCAGACAGGGAATCAGACCACGCTGCTGCAGCACTGCACATCCACGCTGAAGCAATAGCAGGTCTCAGTATAGTACCTGAGTGTGTATATACAGACTTCAGGATAGCCTCCTGCTTTCTATCTGCAGGCTCCTTTAAGGCGGCCGTATCCTGAGACGGCAGTGTCACCTTTCTTGATAAGCGTGTGAGCGCTTTGTCCACCTTAGGGGATGTCTCCCAGCGTAATCTATCCGTTGGCGGGAAAGGGTACGCCATTAGTAACCGCTTAGAAATTACTAGTTTCTTATCTGGGGAACCCCACGCTTCTTCACACGATTCGTTTAACTCATCAGATGGGGGAAAAGTCACTGGCTGCTTTTTCTCCCCAAACATAACACCCTGTTTTGTGGTAACCGGGTTAATGTCAGAAATGTGCAACACATTTTTCATTGCCGTTTTCATGCATCGGATGGCCCTAGTGGATTGTATATTTGTCTCATCCTCGTCGACACTGGAGTCAGACTCCGTGTCGACATCTGTGTCAGCCATCTGAGGTAGCGGGCGTTTTTGAGCCCCTGACGGCCTCTGAGATGCCTGGGCAGGCGCGGGCTGAGATGCCGGCTGTCCCAAAGCTGCGTCATCGAACCTTTTATGTAAGGAGTTGACACTGTCGGTTAATACCTTCCACATATCCATCCACTCAGGTGTCGGCCCCGCAGGGGGCGACATCACACTTATCGGCACCTGCTCCGCCTCCACGTAAGCGTCCTCATCAAACATGTCGACACAGCCGTACCGACACACCGCACACACACACAGGGAATGCTCTGACTGAGGACAGAACCCCACAAAGTCCTTTGGGGAGACAGAGAGAGAGTATGCCAGCACACACCACAGAGCTATATAATCAGGGATGTACACTAACACACAGTGATTTTTCCCTATAGATGCTTTACATATACAATTTGCGCCTAAATTTAGTGCCCCCCCCTCTCTTTTTTACCCTTTGAGCCTGGAAACTGCAGGGGAGAGCCTGGGGAGCTGTCTTCCAGCGGAGCTGTGAAGAGGAAATGGCGCCAGTGTGCTGAGGGAGATAGCCCCGCCCCCTTCTCGGCAGACTTCTCCCGCTCTTATATTTATATTATGGCGGGGGATTTTGCACATATATAGTTTATTGGACTATATTATGTGCTTTTTGCCATAGAAGGTACTCTAATTGCAGCCCAGGGCGCCCCCCCAGCGCCCTGCACCCATCAGTGACCGGAGTGTGTGCTGTGCATGGGGAGCAATGGCGCACAGCTGCAGTGCTGTGCGCTACCTTAATGAAGACCGAAGTCTTCAGCCGCCGATTTTCAGGATGTTCTTCTTGCTTCTGGCTCTGCAAGGGGGACGGCGGCGCGGCTCCGGGACCGGACGATCGTGGACGGGCCCAGTGTTCGATCCCTCTGGAGCTAATGGTGTCCAGTAGCCTAGAAGCCCAAGCTAGCTGCAAGCAGGTAAGTTCGCTTCTCTCCCCTCAGTCCCTCGTAGCAGTGAGTCTGTTGCCAGCAGATCTCACTGAAAATAAAAAACCTAACAAATACTTTCTTTACTAGAAGCTCAGGAGAGCCCCTAGTGTGCAACCAGCTCGGGCCGGGCACAAATTCTAACTGAGGTCTGGAGAAGGGGCATAGAGGGAGGAGCCAGTGCACACCAGATAGTACCTAATCTTTCTTTTAGAGTGCCCAGTCTCCTGCGGAGCCCGTCTATTCCCCATGGTCCTTACGGAGTACCCAGCATCCACTAGGACGTCAGAGAAATGCACAATAGTTTAGTGCAGTGTAATGCAACATATCTACCATGTATAATCCAAGTGCACAGTCTTGAACCTGATCCCTAGAGGAAGGATTGGGCCCTCAGGCAGTGGGGCCTACCGGGCGTTTCCCTGGTACCCCTGTGGGCCAGTCCAACCCTGTTCTCACCCACTACGGCTCCTTCTGGGAGGGGAAGGGCCACCATATTACCCTCTTGGGCATCTAAAATGGGTTCTTCCTGGGAAGAACCCTCCCCAATGTCTGACATGTTACACACTCACACACCCCTATCACACAGGGGAGCTTTTGGGGACAGACCCACACCAAAGTCTGTCAGAGAGATACAGAGGGATTTGCCAGTTCACACACTGCGCCTTGTATGTGAATTGTGGAAATATTACCCACTTACAGCGCATCTACTAATAATAGGCCCACAGACCTAATTATAATGAACACTCCCTGCCCCTTCTATAACACCCTGTACTTGTATCAGCATTGTCATGAGGAGAAACAGCGTTCAGGAGCTTCACACAGGCGATTCTGCAGGAGAAAATGGCGCCCAGTGAGTGTTCTGGCAAGTCTGAGGAGAAGCCACGCCCCCCTGTAATGGCGCAATTCAGCCTCAACAATGTAATATTTATACTGGCTAGGGATGTCACATCAGCGGCTGTACATGTATGTTCCCTTTTTGCCAGTGAGAGTAAGGTTTTAAAACATGCCCTCAGAGCGCGCCCCCCGAGCTCTGTACCCTTGTGCTGAGACATGGCGCACAGCGTCCTGCTGCTGCGCGTGTACCTGTATGCCGCCAACGATGACCGGAGTATCCCCTCTCTGCAGGTAATATACTCACCAGCCTTCTGACTTCTGGCTCTGTTAGGGGTGGCGGCAGTGTTGTGGGAGTGAACGCTGGCCAGGCTTGGGCTGTGTTCAGTACCCTTCAGGAGCTAATGGTGTTCTGTCAGCGGAAGCAGAACCATTAACTAATTGAGGAGTTGGTTCCTACTTCCCCCCTAAGTCCCACGAAGCAGTAAAATAAAAAACCTAAGAAAGTCTTTTTCCAGCAAAGCTCTGTAGAGCTCCACTAGTGTGTATCCAATCTCCTGGGCACATTTTCTAAACTGAGGTCTGGAGGAGGGGCATAGAGGAAGGAGCCAGTTCACACTGTTGAAAAGTCTTAAAGTGCCGAAGGCTCCTGCGGAACCGTCTATACCCCATGGTACTAAAATGGACCCCAGCATTCTCTAGGACGTAAGAGAAATTTGGTTACGCTATGTTATTTTCATTGTTTCTCTCATATTGTTACATTACAATGGGTCCCAGAAAGAGAGATGGACACAAAATGTCTTAAATTATGGGTCCTCGGGAGCCACATCATTTTCATCTCAGTGAGATCACTGCATACAATTAAAATAAAACAATTCCAAATGGGAATGAACGTTTTCACGTAACACTGTTGTATTTATGTAGAACAGTGGTTCTTAAACTGTGTGCCATGGCACCCAGGGCTGCCTCAGGACACTTGCAGCAGGAACATGCAGTCAGGGGAGGCATTGCCTGTGATTAATTATTAAAATAATACAAAAAAGAAAATACTTATGATGACACATATTCTGTGTCATAAGTATCGTCTTTATTTTATTCTAATAATTTTAACTAGTAAAATCAGTTTGGGAGGCACTGACAGCAGTGCCTCCCGTTGACAATGGAAATGGGATAGAGCGGGGGGCGGGGCCCAAGCACTGGGCTTTAAAATCCCATTTAAAAAAAGGTTGAAGGCGGCACGTAAACAAGTGCCCCGCTGACAGGGACACCACCCTCAAGTCAGCGAGGCAGCTGTGATTGGATAATGGATCCTGTGCTAGATCCGCTGTCCAATTACCCCTATATGTGGCGCGGCAGGCGGAAGTGACGGCGGGTCCCGGCGGTGGAGCTGTCCCGAGCACCCGGCTACAGCAGCGGAGGAGCAGTGGCCCTGAAGACTGGAGAGGAGGGAAGCGGCGGACAATTGTACCTAAGGATGACATATAAACACAATATATTTAATTTAATATTTCTCTCTAAATTTCTCGATAAGAAACTTTTGGCCTAGGTGATTCCCCCGCTCCAGAAAACGAGAAGATCATACGCCGTGATTCAAAAAAGTTTGAGAACCACTGATGTAGAATATGATGTAATTAAATTACGAGCAGAGTTAATTCAGAAATATAACACGTTGCATTCTACAGTCAGTGGGCTTTACGCTCTACCTGGCAGTATTTATGGCTCGGATTTAAACAGTAGCTGAATGGATTCTGTCTTTCATTATGTATACTTTCTTTCTTCTTCTAGTGCAGTGGTTCCCAAATTTTTGAATCACGGCTCTCTAGAGCAGGGGTGGGGAACCTGCGGACCTCCAGCTGTTGTTGAACTACACATCCCTTCATGTCCTGCAACAGTTTTAGCATGGCCAAATAGCAAAACTGTAGCAGGGCATGCTGGGATGTGTAGTTCAACAACAGCTGGAGGGCCAAAGGCTCCCCATCCCTGTTCTAGAGTATTAGAATTTTTTTCATGGCCCCTCTAGTTTCATATTGAGAATTTTAGTAAGAAATATTAAATTAAGTAAATTGTGTTTATATACTGTATCATCCTTAGGTTCAATTATTTGTTGAGGGACAAGATTTGCTTCTGTGTTTCCACATATTTTATGATTGACAGCCACTAGCACTGGTTTTGTATTCAAGGTCTCTTTGCACCCTAGGCAAAGCTTCAGCCTAGCCCTAGAGCCCCCTAACATGCAACTCCCACCACCACCACCTCTCGGAGGGGAGATGCAGGTGGCCACTAGGTGGGCTGGGGAGAATTGCATCATTAAACATATACAGAGAAAAGGAATAACACTCACTGCATCCGCATTTGGGGTCTGTTGGGGATATTAAAATGTATGTGTATGCATACAAATATACACTCATACATATATTTGTATGCGCCTTATTGTGTTCCATCCCCCCATCTGTAAGTTCATTACTGACCCCACCTCCTCCATATGTACTGTATTGTGCCCCAGTGCCCGTGTTTTCCCTATTATACTGCTTACAAGTGCAAACCACCCATCAGGCTGTAAGATCTGTACTCTCTGTGGTCCTGCAGAAACCCCCATGGGTTACTTACCTAAAGGGCCCCATACACTTACGCGACATGTCCGTCTGACATGTCGCGGGCGATCACCCCTGACAGCCTCCTGGGGGACAGGATCGCCCAAGATACATCATATGCTGTCCTTTTGCATACGATGTATCTTGGGCGATCCTGGGCGATCCCAGCCATGCCTGCGGGGTCAGACATTATTGAATGTGCAGCACATTCAATCTGGAGGATCCAATCCGATGCTCATGGTAACGTGCATCGGATCGGATAGGATTGGAAAAGCCTCCAAAATGCCCGATTTCATCCAATATATTGGGCCGAATGCCCGAAATTGGATGAAATCTGGCATTATCGTCCTAGTGTATGGGGACCTTAAAAGTTGTTTCCTTGTTTTCCCTCGGCATTGGCAGGATACCTCTTTCAGGCGGCAGAATTACAGTGACACTGCTGGGTGCAGACATGTAGTCAGGTGCTGCTTGCTGCTGGAGAGCCGGGATCCAGGAGCCCAGAGTTGGTGCATCAGGGCTATGAGGAGTGCTGTCACATGACTTGATGTTACACGTGTCAGCACTGAGGAAGCGCTGAGACACTATGTGGAGCAGCCTGATAGCAGTTGCTACGCCTGATAAGAGCCGCAGCAGCAGCCAGCACAGTGTAAAAGGAGGAGGCCGCGTACAGAAACATCCTTAAGTTTTTTGCTAGATGAATTCAGTGGCGCCCTCCAGGGGAAGCTGCCTAATGGTAGAGCCGGCCCTGTTTGTTTTATACTGGCACGGGTCATGCAGGTATAACTCTTCCTGCTAGGTGAAGCAGGAAGCACTAGTGGCAAGATGTGTGATCTCATTTTCTGGAGCGGGGGAGTGAAAACGCCCCCCTCTGGCGATGCCTGCTAGACTCCCTCCCCACAGTGCATCAACCCCTCCCGGCCAGCTCCAGTGTGCATGCGCGAGATCTTGCAAACCTTGCGAGATCTCACATGCAGTATGGAGATCGACAGACGCAGCAGCCACTACAGTGGCTGTGAATGGACATCGACACCTGCACCTATCCAAATCGATAACTGCAGGTGTCAGAACAGTCAGTTCCACTGATCGTTCTTACATTGCCACGCACATCAGCGTGCTTACAGGTAGCAGCACTGATATAGACAGGGGCACATATCGTCATTTCACACACACTGCCACAGTAATACATGGGGGAGAAGTGGTATCAGTGTATAAAGGGATGTGCGGTGAGCTAAATAACTCAGGAGGCACTGGCTAGCCCCAGAGCCAGATTTACATGCAATTTATGAGCCAAATCGTACATCTGGGCATTATACACAGGTGCAGCAGTGTAAACGCCTGGAAATTTGGTGAGTTTTGAACAGAGATGTGTGGAAAAGATAGCCAGGTGAGGCACTGCCTCCCCTGCCATAGACTTTTTACTCCAGAGTTTTGGCTATAAAATTATTCGAATAATGCAAAGAAGATATTTCTAACATATTCTTTGTATTTTTTATATACTTTATACAGTCAAAACTCTGGTGCAAACGTTAGTATGACAGTAAAGACTCTGCCTCACCCCACCGCACGTCAGTGGTGCATATAATGTGTGCTGATACTGCTTCTCCCCCATAATGGCAGATAATCTACCCCTAAGTTACTAAAGGATAACGTGGACGGAGATAAAGTACCAGCCAAACAGCTCCTGTCATGTTACAAGCAGTGTTTTAAAAAATGGCAGGAGCTTATTAGTTTGTTGTTTATCTCTCTCAACATTATCACTCTCCAAGACTATTAGTAGATCTAATACATTAGTACAGTTTTCAGTCGGATATATTGCACAGCCTCTCCTCTAGGCGGCAGCGTTGCCACTGACACTGGCACAGTACACTCCTCCGTGTATGCGCTGTTTCTGAGATACCCGTGCCGCATGCTAGGCCCCACTGTATGACATAGAGTAGGGAGAGCAGGTAACTTATGGCTCGGGCTCTCTTATGCCTAGTGTATGGCGGGCGCTGTGCTGTGAGCGGCAGCGTGTCCGGGATGAGGAAGGGGGACGGCTCCCAGGCTCTAGGAGGAGTCTGCGGTGTTTGCTAGCAGCTGACTCAGGGATGCTGCTTCCTAGCACGGGACTCGGCTGACGGAGAGGGAGGATAAGGCTGAGCTGCTGCCGGTCCCCCAGCAATATGCCTGCATGGGGAAGCGACAGCGAAGCGGAGGACCGGAGCCCTCTGCTGGCAGAGGAGGATGTGGTGCGGCAGGGCAGCATACAGAGCCCCCCTCCTGCTAAAGGTAAGGAGGGTCCACATTATACTGTAGTACATATCATCAGGAAGTGGCCCAGCCAATCCCTGCCCCATTTAATAATAATGCAGTGACAGGCACAGAGGAGGCTGTATTATGCTTGCAATATCATCATCACTTTGGTTTAGGCAAAGAAAGTAGTGGTGACCACCGACTGCTCCATGCATCAGTGGTCGATGGGTAATCACCATCATTCAGTATCCATTCATGGTGATCAATTAGTAGTGGTTTGTGTTTTGCACGTGTGTGGTTGGCGCATGGACAGAATGCATTTGTGTTTTACCTTCAGGCTCAGCTGTTTACATTATGCCATCAGTGGCAAAACCACTTATAATTGGCATTTGGCCATTGATGTTGTTAAACCATCGATGGTTGATGGCCAATCCTAAATGAAGGTGCTCAGTAGAACGTATGAGCCAAGTTTTAAAAATGATTGAAGTTGCTTTCATTACAGTATCTCCCCATATGACTGAAAAATGCCATACAAAGGGGTCTATTCATTTAGCAAAGAAAAGACCTGTTTTGCGTAAAACGTGTTTTCTCTGCTTTGGGCTTTTCACAGAAAGGGCTAACATGGAGATGTTCCTGACTTCTCCAGCAGCACCCCCGCTCCATGCCTTAATGGCATCACCATACTTTAGTGTGAGTGCGATTCATGAAGGAAAGGAAAGCTCTGTTTTGCACTTCTCCATAGAGTTCAAGTTCGATGTATAGTGATAAGTAACCATTCACTTTTCACTTTTTGTACGTCAGTAGACCCCATAGTCTTGTGTTATGGCAGATCAGGTACCCACAGATCTGGCTATTATGTAAGACTTGTCGGTGCCTGGATCTTTTACTTGCACGCTATTCCGATGGTCATGCATTTGAGCAATTGTCTGTGGTGTGTACCATCTTTTGATGGCATTAGCCACTGTAACATATTTGTTTCAATATAGCAAACATTTTCAGTGAGGGTCCTTTGGATCCCACTCTGTTAGTGGCCTATTGCTGCTCTATGGTAGTGGGAAAATTGACATTTAATGAGATACATTTCCCCCTCAGTGTCTTAATTATCATCATGGCTCACCCACATTGAGCATTGACCACTCACATGAAGGGGCTTTGCATGTGTAAAGCTGCTAGGTACTGCTCTTCCATGTTAGTATTGGCAGTGTGGCATTTGGCTGGGATATCACTGTCAAGAATAGAGAATGCCACCCTGGTCTACACTAGGTAAGAAGTGGGGGGCTTGCAGGATGCACACACTGGCTTTATCCGGGGGTTAACTTTAACCTTTCAGTACACCTATATATTTTGCAGCACCTTAAAAAGAATATTCAACTACTCACATCAGTCCATGTCCCAATGGAGCTTACAATATATGTTTCTGCTGCGGGGTACACTGGGCTCCACAAGGATAGACGTTGGGGTGTAGAGTAGGATCTTGATCCGAGGCACCAACAGGCTCAAAGCTTTGACTGTTCCCAGAATGCACAGCGCCGCCTCCTCTATAACCCCGCCTCCCTGCACAGGAGCTCTGTTTTGTAGTTGGTGCTGCAGTAAGCAGGCACATAACAGAGGGGCTGCTCCAGGCAGCCCTAAGAAGAGCTTTTTTTTTTGAAGAAAAAAGTGAGGACTACAAGGGCAGCAGCGGTGGGCCGATTAACCTATCAGTATGTGCTTGTTTAGAGTGTAGGATAAAACTGAAATATCCAAGGAAAGCCCGTGTAAACACAAGGAGAATATAAAAACTGGTGGGTTGGAGCAGCACAATTAGGGTGGTAGTCTTCATTAAGTTACACTCCCCTCATTTCCATGTATCTAGGTTCTGTGATGGGCTTTATAGGGGGCTTTCAGTCATCTGAAGATGGCGGTAGTCAGTTGTTAAAACAAAAACAAATGCCTGGCGCTAATAAAGTGGTTAAAAAACAATATCCTTCGTGAAATACAAGTCTTCTATTCATATAGCAGCAGAGGAGTATTGGCTTGTGGTAGTAAGCCAAAACTCACCTGGACACACCAGGTGTATGGAACATAAAAACACAAATTTCTCCCTGCGCTGTTACACTATAAGAAGCAATATGGCAAAAATTCAAGTGACTCCAGCTACTAAATTTAAATAATTAGTTTTAATAAATACAGAAACCAATAATGACTAGTCATATATACATTTAGCCAATGTTATGCTTCCTAATTGATTCCTCAAGGAGGTGGATCATGTATAATTGTCTGTCCATAGCGGTTTTTTGGAAAGCTTTGCTTGTGACTGCAGCTGTATATATTTGGATTACTCCCAATTAATATGATGTTATTGGTGCAGTCTTTTAAGGATTTACCCCGTACAGTTAGTTTAGTTCACAAATAGCAAGTTGTAATCTCAATGAAAATTCTCCACTAAGGGAGCATTATGTGTAACCTCCGGGAGGTAGTTTGACTGGAGGAGGAGAAGAATCCTCAAACCGAGGGAGGTTGACTCCAGCTGCGGGACTCTGCACACGACAGGCACCTGTAGCTAGATGAGCTCACATCTTACAAGTACTGTACCTCAGTAGCGCTTGCGCCGATACATTTGATATTAGTCCTCGCGGCTTTAAAGAAGTTGTACCAACGGGTTTTGAGCCAAAGAGGGGTCCCAAGTGAATTACCTCAGATGCATTTCGCTCCTACTGCAGCTTTTTCGAAAGCTCCAGTAGGAGTGAAACGCGTCTGGGGTTATTCGCTTTGGACCCCTGTCCAAAGGGAATAACCTCAGGGATGTATGCGTCCGTATTGTGACCGGTCACATAACTACATCCCCTCCAGTATGTGCTGCAACAGTTTTAGCATTCCCTAATAGCAGAACTGTGGCAGGACATGCTGGAACTTGTAGTTTCACAACACCTGGAGAGCCACAGGTTGGCCAGGCTTTTTTTACAGATGTATCCTCATGCATGTATCCTTTTTATGCCATATTGTACAAGTTACCTCTCACTATTCCCGAGCTTGCTCAATTTTGCTTCGTTGCTGGCATATACTTGGTGATTAGGATTAGTTTTTTTTGTAGCAAAGGAATTTATATAAAGTTGCAGATAAAGTATAATGATGCATGGCACAGGTAATTTCTGTCGGACATGTCTTTTGCCTTTTTAAGCATACTGCGTATGTTTCCCTCAATTGTGCGTCTTGCTTTGCTCATGCCTCATAGTGTACTTGGGGACTTATTCAGAGTTGTTAGCAAACCAAAAAAGCACACAAATGGGTAAAACAATGTTGCACTGCAGGTGGGGCAGATGTAACGTGCAGAGAGAGTTAGATTTGGGTGTGTTGTGTTCATACTGAAATTTAAATTCAGTGTAAAAATAAAGCAGCTAGTATTTACCCTGCACAGAAACAATATAGCGCACCCAAATTTACATGACTGACCGCAGCATCCCGACAATGAGGATCCAGACACCTGACAGAGGTAAGTATTTTACTCCTTTCCTATCCCCTATCCTATCCCTAATGCTTGTGGGGTGGCAGCTAAGGCGAATCAGTGGGGGGTGGAGGCTTGGATAACCCTCGAGGGGGGGTTGGCTACTGCTAAGCAACCCCCAGTGCCTAACTCTAACCCCCCCCCCCCCCCCCTCCTCCCAGTTCGTAACCCCAATACTCACCTTCAGCATTCTGAATGCATCCCGGGTATGGGATCCCGGCAGTCAGAATGCAGGCGGTCAAAATACCGATACCACGCAGCCTGAAATTACAACAGGTGTGCTGGAGCAAAGTAACCCGAACCCTCCGCCACAGCCTAACCCTCACGGCATACCTACGTTAGTGATTCCAGCGTCAGGATTCAACCACCGGTATTCTGACTGCCGGAGAGTGTCAACTATATCCCTTTCATGTACTTCCCAGAAGTCCTCATGCTGAGCAGTACATTTTCAGGACATTATGCAGTTTTTAGACCAGCACCCACTCTTTTTTTTTTTTCTTGACTACTGACACTTAAATGCTTGTCACAACTAGCGGGTGGCATGAAGAAGAACAGCACATTGTATTGTTACACTAATGTCACCCCCGGTGCTGGTTGGACTTTCTCAAGTGCTGCTTTTCTTGTCTCATGGACAAGTTTTTTTTAGTTGCCGTGAAGTGAGTGAGATCGGTAAAAGCATTAAGCATTACAGACACACCTGACTGTACTATCCACATGGCTGCCTCGGATGGTTCCTCCTTGGGCAGGGTGTGCTTCATTTGGATCTTTCCATGCAGGGTATAGCATACTCCAACACATGTGTCAGTTTTCCCATACATGTATTTGTCCCTTGTATGGCTCATCTCCCACTGTGTAACCTTCGAAGTGCGCCTAACATAGCTGCCTTATCTGGTGCACTTGTGGATGGGATGAAAAATACATGTACCTGGTGGTTTTGTTGAAACCCTACTCTGAACTTTAGAACTCTGCAATCTCCCATTTTGTGTTATCTCTTCTAGGGGTGGACTATTCCACCCTGGGTAATCCTACGCAGTGCGCCCAAGATGGCTGCCACACCTGGTACCTGGTAAGGGTGGAATACACAACCCTTGGAGGTTATTACCCAAAATGCCTACACCAATCATGCATTATGCTTTCTGTGTGCTCAAGGATTTTTTTTATTTTTTTATGTCTGTGTGGTTTATCTTTTGATGTATTACTTAAATCTTCTGTATTATGTGCATTGTTTGAGTTCAATATGGCGCTGCGGATGGCTGCCTCTGTTCTGCTCTGCTCTGCCAAGCAGCCCTCGCTTTTAGTTTTACATGTATAATATGTTGTCTATTGTACAGTTGCAATGTGCAGTATGAACTCATACGTGTAATGTATGCTACATTTTTCCCCCTTCTTATGCTATGTGTTCCCCCTTCATGTTGCTACTTGGCAATGCATTGTACCACAAAAAATTCCTAGTGTACATGAGTACACCTGGCCAATAAAGCTCATTCTGATTAGCAGTGTATAGTGAGTTAATTAGGAATATAACCTAACGGCAAGTATTTCCGGAGCACTAGACAAATGTTCTCTTGCACAAGCAGATTTCAGTTAGTAAACAACCCAACGAAAATAAAATTAGTTCCAAAACGCAAGATGGACACCAGTATTAAGAAACACAGTGACTGTCTTTGACAGTGCCTCTAGCATAAGAGAAATAATAGGATTTTAGTACCTACCAGTAAATCCTTTTCTCCTAGTCCGCAGAGGATGCTGGGGACTCCAAAAGGACCATGGGGTATAGACGGATCCGCAGGAGCTTGGGCACACTATAAAGACTTAAACTAGGTGTGAACTGGCTCCTCCCTCTATGCCCTTTCCCCAGACCTCAGTTAGAAAACTGTGCCCAGGAGAGACTGACATTTTGAGGAAAGAATTTATAATTTAAACACAGTGAGTGTCATACCAGCTCACACCACGAACATACCGCAAGACATGGCCTTCAACAGAATACCAGCCCACGGTATGAAAAACATACAGCCATATGCTGAGAGAATATGCAACACAACCTGTGTGTCAACACAACCAATAATAAGAAACCACATGGCAAGGCATGAACAACGTCAGCAATAGCCTGACAGAGAAGAATCACCACAAAGCGCAACCAAAATCAATAACTGCAGACACAGTACACACTGGGACGGGCGCCCAGCATCCTCTACGGACTAGGAGAAAAGGATTTACCGGTAGGTACTAAAATCCTATTTTCTCTTACGTCCTAGAGGATGCTGGGGACTCCAAAAGGACCATGGGGTCTATACCAAAGCTCCAAAACGGGCGGGAGAGTGCGGACGACTCTGCAGCACCGAATGAGCAAACATGAGGTCCCCATCAACCAGGGTATCAAACCGGTAGAGCTTAGCAAAGGTGTTTGAAACCCGACCGAGTATCCGCTCGGTAAAGATAACCCGCCGAGACACCTCGGGCATCCTCCCAAGAAGAGCCCATCTCCTTAGTAGAACGGGTCTCTACCAACTTCGGTAATGGCAAACCAGCCGTAGAACTAACACGCCGAAACGTATCATAAATCCAACGTGTAACAGAGTGCAGAGACGCAGGCGCCCCAAGCACGCTGGGAGCATACTGACAACAGAGCCTCCGTTACCACAAATTGAGCCCAATTTTCGACATAAACCTTCAAAGCCCTGAATACATCTAGAGACTTTGAATCAGCCCATGCTGAAGTCACCACAGGCATCAAAATAGGCAGACTTTTGATAAACCCCGAAACCTGTTCGGCAGAACTACTATCCGAGTTCTCAAATCAAATCAAATCTCAAACAGGGACTGTTGTGAGACAAAGCCGCTACTTCCGACAACCGCCTCGCAGTTTCCCAAAGGGCAAACGCATGCCCACTCTCCAAGAAAGAAAATTTAACACAGCCTGTAATAAAGGTTCCAGTCAGTGAGACCCCAGAAACTTAACACCACGGCAAGACCCCACTGTGCCAATAGGGGCACAAATGGAGGTGGGGCGTGCAGTATTCCTTCCACGAAAGTCTGAACGTCTGGAAAGGTGGACCAAACTGCCCTGAAACCCAAATACGGTAGTAAGGGTTTGCCGTTACTTCTTTCTAGCCTGAAAAAATGTGGAAATTACCTCACTGGGAATACCCATTCAGACTAGGATATGGTGTTCAACCGCCATGCCGTCAAACACAGCCGCAGTAACTCCTGATACACGCCCAGAGCTTGTTGTAACAGTACCCCCCATAGAGGAAAATGCCAGTGATCTTATATGAACAAATCTTGAAGAACTGTATACCCAGCTCTCCCTGGCTAGACCAGAACAATGAGGAACGCCGGAACCTCCATTCTCCTTACGTTTATCACCTTCAGCAGAGTGAAAACGGAGGAAACACATATACCGACTGAAAACACCCAAGGTGTCACAAGGTCGTCCCCCGCTATAGCTTGAGTGAACCTTGACCTGGAATCCTATTCCTGAGGTCTCTCGTTGAGGCGAGACGGCAACATGCCCAATTGAGACACTCCTCAAAGACTTGTCACTTCTGTGAAACTTCTCGATGACGACTGTTTTTCCCCCCGAATGGAGAGCGCGTCTGTGGAGGAAATCTATTACTCCTTCGTTTACGTCCAGAACAAAGACTGCTAATATAATGTTTACCAGTCTTTCCACTCGGCGGCAAACAATTTCAGCTTCTGCCATAGCCGCTTTGTTCCATGTTCCGCCCTAGCGACTTACTTACTCCGCTGCTGTCAAGTCGTTCGACAGAATTAACACGGGCAGATCGCGAAGAATATGTTCGTTGAAAAACCGCACTTAATTCAAGAAAGCTTAATGTAGACAAGCCTCGCAGCTTGACCTTTTTCCTCTGTAAATACTACCCATGTAAGGACTGCCCACCAGCCTCGGAGATCTGCACACATGGACACCAGGATCTAAACCTGGATCCCGAACCTTCGTCCCTCTAGGAGATGAGAACTGAGCAGACACCACAGGAGTAATATCCTGGCTATTAGAACAATATTCCAGTGTCTGCGCCGGTGAGACCCAGACCACATTCCCAACAGGTCCCATGAAAACCACACTAGCAGTCAACCTGCTCACCGAAAAAAAAAGGCGTCTGAGGCCGCACCCAACTTCTATATCAACGTAACATATTGATGAAGTGGCACTACAAATCTGATTCGACTCAGGATCCTCAGACCTCTTTTCCACAGGAAACAAAGAACTTCAACCGTTCAGTATCTACCCTGATACTATCTCCGACATCTGCGCCGTTGGGAACAACAGCCCATCCCCGTGTTGAAAACAGGCAGAGAGAAACAATGTATTGCACTACTTGTTTCTTGACCTCGCCCCACTCAGGCGAACATCTCCATATAGAATAACAATGGCTCCTACTATCGAAAGAAAACCATCATACTACCATCACTCCCGTGAAATGGCCAAGACAATCCTGGCTATCCCTCCAGGAAATCTGAATGCGTAGAACGACGCATGTAAAACCCTTTTTTTTTTTTTAAATATATAACCGGGACCGGAGAACAAGGCCCTGAACCTGACACACCCTGGTACGGCGTTGCGTGCTACCTCCCCTTCCAGAGGGGAGACGGCCAAATCCCTTAGAAAACCAGTGAGGGGAAACATCTGTACTCCAGAATGTCCCCCTGTGGATTCTATAAGTAATTCACCAGGGGTATTCGTGGACTAACTGAAAGTAGTAACTGAGTCCTCACCGGAGCAGGGTCCCTCCACATAGACTCTGCGACCTGTGGTGTATGTGGTTAGAAACGACATCCACATCCGCGAACCTAACCAGGCTGCAGAACTCTTACCTTTTCACCTTTCACAGGCTGTACAGAAAGGGAAAAAACAAAAAACTGTATTTTAACCGAGTAAAAAAACTGCATCCCTCAAAGGAATGCGTCACTAACTGTTGCCAGGGAATCTAACTCCCGAAGTTAGACTTACCAGGAATATCCATCCCCCCAATCAGCGGTACACCATCCCAGAGAAAAACTCCAGTAACACACGGAGTCAGCCTCAGCAATCCCCCGGCCACACTACCTGTATACATACGACAGCCTGCCGCAAAATTATAGAGAGGATCCAACATAAGGAACCACCCTCTCTCTTTAGGGTAAATCTATTTAATGACCTACCAAACACAAACACTCCCTCATGTGTATGCAATGCAAAAATCCCACAGCATAGAAAAATAATCATATCACTTAGCTTTCCTGTATACGATGCATTGAGGCAGGGCCCCGTGTCGACCAGTCGTTGACTTTCACCATCTTCCATCCGTGGCGGAAAGAGAAGAACCCTATGGACTTCCGGAGAGGGTGTGAGTCACAGCCGACCTAGAGCTTTATCAACAGAGCGATCAGCACATGAGAAGGAATACTATTACCCCAGTATTCATCAGAAACATCATATGAATATATATATTGCAATACACATATAGCCACATATCCTAAATATATATAAACTATATATATAATCAGATTGTCCCGAGCCTTCTGGTCCCCAGTGACATTAATGTGGTCCGAACGTGTATGACTATGTACTGATCTACCAGGAAACATTATAGTCGACAGAAAACCCCAGTATTCATCGACAGCAGGGATTAGTAACCAGGGAAAAATACGGTCTTGCGACCCCAAGGGGTCCGAGGGAAGTAACGTTCAACTTTATATACACAGGTATAAGTCATATACAGCATGTCCAGTTACCCCCGGTGACAACAGTTGGTGCCGACAGGGTCACCCACATACCATCGTGTCCCCCATAAACATATACTTATTTGTAGCAAGTACCCATGTGCATCGGCGATTGTCGACAGTGGACCCATATGTATTTCTAACCGAACACTCACGCCTGTCGACACAAGTGTACTAAACTGGGTATTTTTGACAGGGAGCACACAAAAATTACACACAAGAATGATTGCATGCCCAATCCTAAATAAACTAGTGTTATATATGAGTATACAACACTAAAACATTGTTTGTGCAATACATACATCTTGGCGGGGGACAGGGGGGAAAAATGGCGCTGACCCTGTTTGTGTGAGAGCTAAGCCCCGCCCCCCTTGGCGCGCTATAGCTCCTTATATCCCAGATATACAGGTCTGGCCCATATATAGTGTAAACACACTATAACATATGAAATTAATGCTGCTCAGGGCGCCCCGTGCGCCCCACACCCAAGCAAACCCTTCAGCATGTGGGCGCGCAGGCTGTAAAAGGCGGGGTTAACGGCCGCAGCGTCCGGGGAACGGTTGCCCCTCTTCTCCCCGCTCAGTAACTGCCGCTCAGGGCGCTCCCCCCCCCCCCCCCCCCTCCCTGCACCCATGGAAGCCGGCGGCGCTGGAGCAAGTGGCGCGTAGTGCGCTATAAGCCGCCGGCGGAGTCCGGGACACAGAGCCCCGGCCCCTCACTACCATACAGCGCTTGTAGAAATAAACCTTGTACCTTGCTGCCCAGGGCGCTCCCCCCCCCCCCCGCCGCCTTGCACCCGTGGAAGCCGGCGGCGGGAGATCAAAGGCGCGTAGCGCGCTGTTGCCGGCGGGGGTATGAGACACTGTGCCAAGGCACCGAAAAAACACTTTCACTGCCAGCCCTTTCCAGAAAACAGTAACCTGCGCTCTTCAAAGCCCTCCCCCCCCCCCCCCAGCGCCCTGCACCCTGAGAGTGCTGTTGGTGTGTGGGAGCATAGAGCGCAGCGCGACCGCTGTACCTCCGTTACTGAAGTCTTCTGCCGTCTGAAGTCTTCTGTTCTTCACATACTCACCCGGCTTCTTTCTTCTGGCTTCTGTGAGGGGGGTGACGGCGTGGCTCCGGGAACAAGCAGCTAGGCGCACCAAGTGATCGAACCCTCTGGAGCTAATGGTGTCCAGTAGCCGAGAAGCAGAGCCCTTAAACTAAGAAGTAGGTCCTGCTTCTCTCCCCTCACTCCCACGCTGCAGGAAGCCTGTAGCCAGCAGGTCTCCCTGAAAATAAAAAACCTAACATAAAGTCTTTCAGAGAAACTCAGGAGAGCTCCCCTAGTGTGTGTCCCATCACTCCTGGGCACAAAGTCTAACTGAGGTCTGGGGGAGGGGCCTAGAGGGAGGAGCCAGTTCACACCTAGTTTAAGTCTTTATAGTGTGCCCAAGCTCCTGCGGATCCGTCTATACCCCATGGTCCTTTTGGAGTCCCCAGCATCCTCTAGGAGGTAAGAGAAATGTGTTTACACAAATGTGGTGCCAGCAGGTAGAACCTGAAAAATTACACACAAATTTTCTTTATGGCCTAAAACAATCACAAACGTCTAAAATAGTGAACAGGTTAAATATCGCTGTGTGCATTAGACATTGCAAACTATAATAAGGGACATGTTTAGTGGGTTCAATTTATTTTGTGAAAATAGCAAAGGAAAACAATTTCAGAGACAAAAAAGTTTCTCCTGTATAACATACATAAATTATGGAAGATATTTACACAGTAATGCAGATAATGGAGGCGCACACTGTTTCACACCTAGGCTTTTAGCAAGTAAATGTATTTTATTTTGTTTTATTAAATTAGTCATTGTCTGTTATAGGAACTGATGATTTCCAAGATACATTTGTGCAGGTTGAGTCTCCCACGTCCGAAAAGCTTGGGACCAAAAGTATTTTAGATTTTCGGATTTTTGCGTATTTTGGAATGTTTGCTTTCTATACTTAGAGATCTTGGGGATGGGTGCCAAGTCTAAACACAGAATACAGTTATGTTTCATGTACACCTTATACACATAGCCTGAAGGTCTATTTATACAGTATTTTTTTATAATTTTGTGCATGAAACAAACTTTTTATATATACATGAAATGAATTTGTTTAATAGACACATAGGGGTATATGCAATAGCGGGCGAATTGGCAAAAAAGGCGAATTCCGGGACGTTTTCGCCTCCAAAAATCAATTCGCCTATGCAGTGCAGTCATTTTTCGCAAAAAAACGGCCCGTCAAAATTCGCCTTTTCTCAATTCGCCTTTTTCCGAATTCGCCTTTTCTGCAATGGTACAGATGCTGCAATTCGCCTCCAGCATATTCAATTCAAGTTTGGAAATTCGCCTGCAGTGCTTTTAGACAGCAAATTCGCGATTTTCAATCCGCCACACTTTGGAGGGTGAAAACAAATAAAAAAATTTTAAACATGGTTTTTTTGGTGTTTTTTTTTTTGGGAATAGCAGATCTATTTATATTAGAAGGGATTAGGTTTTTTTTTTTTTTTTTTGGGGGAGGCACAAATATTATTTATATATTTTTTAAAATAATATTTTTTTTTTTTTATTGCTGGAACGGTAAAATCAGAAAAAAAAATGGCGTGGGGTCCCCCCTCCAAAGCATAACCAGCCTCGGGCTCATTGAGCTGGTCCTGGTTCTAAAAATGCGGGGGAAAAATTGACAGGGGATCCCCCGTATTTTTAAAACCAGCACCGGGCTCTGCGCCTGGTGCTGGTGCCAAAAATACGGGGGACAAAAAGAGTAGGGGTCCCCCGTATTTTTAACACCAGCATCGGGCTCCACTAGCTGGACAGATAATGCCACAGCCGGGGGTCACTTTTATGCCGTGCCCTGCGGCCGTGGCATCAAATATCCAACTAGTCACCCCTGGCCGGGGTACCCTGGGGGAGTGGGGACCCCTTCAATCAAGGGGTCCCCCCCCCCCCAGCCACCCAAGGGCCAGGGGTGAAGCCCGAGGCTGTCCCCCCCCATCCAATGGGCTGCGGATGGGGGGGCTGATAGCCTTTGTGTTCAAAAAAAAGATATTGTTTTTTCCATTAGTACTACAAGTCCCAGCAAGCCTCCCCCGCAAGCTGGTACTTGGAGAACCACAAGTACCAGCATGCGGGAGAAAAACGGGCCCGCTGGTACCTGTAGTTCTAATGGAAAAAAAAAACCCAAATAAAAACAGGACACAGACACCGTCGACAGTAAACACTGCCGACACACACATACTTACCTATGTTCACACGCCGACATCGGTCCTCTTCTCCATGTAGAATCCCGGGGTACCTGAAAATAAAAGATCAATATACTCACCTCAACAGGCTCCAGAGATAAATCCACGTACTTGGCAAAAAAAGAAAGCGCATTTACCCGCACCAAAAACGGACTGAAAGGGGTCCCATGCTGACACATGGGACACCTTTCCACGATTAAGATCTGTCAGTGACAGCTGTCACTGACAGGTCTCTAAGCCAATCAGGAAGCGCAACTTCGTTGCGCTCACCTGATTGGCTGATCGCTGTGACAGCGCATCGCACAGCTCCCTCCATTATATTCAATGGTGGGAACTTAGCGGCTAGCGGTGAGGTCACCCGCCGGTCAGCGGCTGACCGGCGGGTGACCCCACCGCTAGCCGCTAAGTTCCCACCATTGAAAGTAATGGAGCGGCTTTGCGAGGCGCTGTCAGAGTACAGACGGCGTCCAGCCAATCAGGTGAGCGCCACGGCAGTAGCGCTTCCTGATTGGCTGAAGGGACATCAGTGACAGGAGTCACGTGATGTCCCGGCATTCGGGGGAAGGGATCTGATGTGAAAACATTGGACCCCTTTCAGTCCGGTATGGCTCGGTGTTCGGTTTGTTTTTTTACAAAGTACGTGGATTTACCTCTGGACCTCTGGACGCTGGAAGGTGAGTATAATTTTTTGACAGGTACCCTCGGATCGTCGGAGATCGTTGCAGTCGGCGTGTCAACACAGGTAAGTATGTGTGTGTCGGCGTATGAAATAAAGTTTTACTATCAAGGTGTGTGTGTCCTGTTTTTATTTGGGTATTTTTTTCCCAGTAGTACTACAGGTACCAGCGGGCCCGTTTTTCTCCCGCATGCTGGTACTTGTGGTTCTCCAAGTACCAGCTTGCGGGGGAGGCTTGCTGGGACTTGTAGTACTAATGGAAAAAACAATATCTTTTTTTTTAACACAAAGGCTATCAGCCCTCCCATCCGCAGCCCATTGGATGGGGGGGGACAGCCTCGGGCTTCACCCCTGGCCCTTGGGTGGCTGGGGGGGGGGGACCCCTTGATTGAAGGGGTCCCCACTCCCCCAGGGTACCCCGGCCAGGGGTGACTAGTTGGATATTTGATGCCACGGCCGCAGGGCACTATATAAAAGTGACCCCCGGCTGTGGCATTATCTGTCCAGCTAGTGGAGCCTGATGCTGGTGTTAAAAATACGGGGGACCCCTACTCGTTTTGTCCCCCGTATTTTTGGCACCAGCATCAGGCGCAGAGCCCGGTGCTGGTTTTAAAAATACGGGGGATCCCTGCCCGATTTTTCCCCTGCATTTTTAGAACCAGGACCAGCTCGATGAGCCCGAGGCTGGTTATGCTTTGGAGGGGGGACCCCACGCCATTTTTTTTTCGGGTTTTTCCCCGTTTTTTCCCGTTTTTTAAAATCGCGGTAAAATCCGCAAAATCGGCCGATTTTCGCCCGCGACTCTGGCGAATCCGTTTTTCATTGCATATGGTGAATTCCGGAAGCCACCTTCCGGAATTCACCTGGCGAATTTGGTCGAATTGAAAAAACGGCGATAATTGCCGCGATTTCGCCCGCTATTGCATATACCCCATAGCCTGAAGGTAATTTTATACATTAGCAGTGGGCTTTACTGGTACAATAAATACAATATGTAAAAAACAAATAAGGAGTACAATGTAACACAATAGAAGGTAGTTGGTACAGGTTGAGTATCCCTTATCCAAAATGCTTGGGACCAGAGGTATTTTGGATATCGGATTTTTCCGTATTTTGGAATAATTGCATACCATAATGAGATATCATGGTGATGGGACCTAAATCTAAGCACAGAATGCATTTATGATTCATATACCCCTTATACACACAGCCTGAAGGTCATATTAGCCAATATTTTTTATAACTTTGTACATTAAACAAAGTGTGTGTACATTCACACAATTCATTTATGTTTCATATACACCTTATACACATAGCCTGAAGGCCATTTAATACAATATTTTTAATAACTTTGTGTTTTAAACAAAGTTTGTGTACATTGAGTCATCAAAAAACAAAGATTTCACTATCTCACTCTCACTCAGAAAAGTCCGTATTTCGGAATATTCCGTATTTCGGAATATTTGGATATGGGATACTCAACCTGTATACAAAAAATGAGAAAAACACAATTAGAATAAAACAGGTAAAATCTAAACCGGTTAACCTGAAAACATGTCCTATAATTGTACATGCAAAGGAAATGCAGTATGGCGTTGATGTACAGACTTGGTGCTTTAAAACAACAAATCAACAAATAGAAATAGGTGGAGCTTAAATCAGGAACAACCTGAAAACATGTCCTGAGGACTAAATGGAACATACAGTAGCTGCAGTCAGATACTGAAACTGGTATGCCTAGATGGTATGAATTTCAGAATATCCTCCAAACTTGGCATAAGTTGGTATAAATCAGTTTTTGAACAATACGGATACGTGAGTGTCCTCGCTCGGTCTTTGTGGATGGAGCCACTGGTGGTAACGAGCAGAGTGCTATACAGATTATGCACACTGCTGGGCTCCAAGGCTTAAAACCGGCTGATGGTCCTGTTGGTCCTTACAGTCACTGTGGTGGTTAAATAGCGATAGATAGCATATAGCAGCAAATAGTGGGAATGATCGCATCAATGCAATGATAAAGCAGCAACTTAACCACCTGTTTCTTCAATAAGCATCAAAGGTAGCAACAGCGAGTGAGTGGACCGATGACTGTTTCGGTGCTACAAGAGCACATTGCTCAAGGGTGCTCTTCTTACCTACCTACTTTGTGTTTGCGCCAATGATGCACTATTCTAATGCTACCAACCGAAGACTGACTGACTGTCTGTCTCGGGTACACAAGTTTGCTAACACTTGTATGTGATGATTTTTAAATAGAGCACCTTAACTAAAAGACCAGTGCTCTACCCAAGCATACCCACCACGTCATACAAGTAGCACCAGTCAAGTTGTTAAAGCCAGGAACCCTATGTACTCTGCAGTATTTCCATTTTCTGGCTAAAAACAGAAGGAGCAGCATCTGGAAATAGGATGGAGCCTGAGCCCGATGTTTTCATATGCTCCGTATCTGGAAATTTTAGATCATAATTAGTGTTTTCCTTCACTGCCCTTGCAGAACCTTTGACGAAAACGAAGGAAACAGATCTCAATGTAATAAGATCTGTGATGAAACGTTTTCTGCACAAAATGTATTTTGTTTCACTTGCAAATCTCGGGCTAAGGAAAGAAATCAGTCTCCAGAACAATTTCATGGATAAAATAAGCTTTCTGCTGCGGGGTACACTGGGCTCCACAAGGATAGACATAGGGGTGTAGAGTAAGATCTTGATCCGAGGCACCGACAGGCTCAAAAGCTTTGACTGTTCCCAAGATGCATAGCGCCGCCTCCTCTATAACCCCGCTTCCCTGCACAGGAGCTCAGTTTTGTAGCTGGTGCCGCAGATAGCAGGCACATATCAGAGGGGCTGCTCTGGGCAGCCCTAAGAAGAGCTTTTTTTGAGAAGAAAAGTGAAGACTTCAAGGGCTGCAGCTGTGTGTACATGTCTAGAGACATTCACTGCTGCAGCTTCATCTCTCCCCAGCGGCGCTGTACACTCCCGCGCCCTGGTTGCCGGGTAACTACAGCAGGAGGCTCCGGTTTTCTTCTGGTCAGGCACACACGACGGGGGCTCTCCGGAAGCGCGTGGCCGCGCTTCGGGGGGTGGTGAGTGGGTCCCGCTCGCGGGACTCGTACTTTATCGCGTCCGGTGGGAGGTGGGCCGCGCGCGTTGGCGGTGGACACTGTGGCAGTACAGGCGATCCCACTAGATCACCAGGGCATGGGTGCAGGTCAGGTTTTCTCTTAAAACCTTTTTGTGTGTAGCCCGCAGTACCAGGTGGTTTTGCCAGAAGAGGGGATAAGGCTTAGACCTGGAGCCCCTCCCCCAGCCCCAGGGCGCCATTTTCAGTAAATGTTCCAGCCCTGGAGCTGCATATCTGTCTCTCCCTCAATCCCAGTCAGTGTTTGGGCGCCATTTCTCTCAGCTACACTGTTCCTGGGACTGCTTGGGCAAATCCTCCTTTGTAAAGCCGCCTGGTTGTCAGCGCTGTGACTTTACATGACACTTAAGTATTCTATATATCAATTAGACAGTGTTAGTTAAGAAAGAGTGCATTTAGTCAGGGTTCTCTGGTACAAGTACCCTGTGATATACATCCAGTTCTTACTGTGCAGTGTTATATCTATTGATTACAGAGCTATATATATATAAGCTGGTCCAGTGCAGTATCATTGTTAGTAATAACCTCTGCATTGTATAACTGTGACTATATGTGTGTGCATTAGCTTGCTGAGTGATGTCCATTTCGTGTCTCTCACTCAACTTGCTATCCCTATATTCTATAACCTGAGGGGGCTTGGTGCGTCAGGTTTTATAATAATATAGGATTTTCACAAGATATACTTTAATACGTATTTCTCTTACGTCCTAGAGGATGCTGGGGACTCCGTAAGGACCATGGGGTATAGACGGGCTCCGCAGGAGACATGGGCACTATAAAGAAACTTTAGAATGGGTGTGCACTGGCTCCTCCCTCTATGCCCCTCCTCCAGACCTCAGTTAGATCCTGTGCCCAGAGGAGACTGGGTGCTTTCAGGGGAGCTCTCCTGAGTTTCTCTGTTAAAAATAATTTTGTTAGGTTTTTTATTTTCAGGGAGTTCCTGCTGGCAACAGGCTGCCTGCGCCGTGGGACTGAGGAGAGAGAAGCAGACCTACTTCAGTGATAGGCTCTGCTTCTTAGGCTACTGGATACCATTAGCTCCAGAGGGTTCGGAACGCAGGTCTTACCCTAGCCGTTCGTCCCAGAGCCGCGCCGCCGTCCTCCTTGCAGAGCCGGAAGATAGAAGCCGGGTGAGTAAAGACTTCGGATCTTCATTGAGGTAACGCGTAGCGGTAACGCTGCACGCCATTGCTCCCGCACACACACACAGGCACGGAAGGGTGCAGGGTGCAGGGGGGGGCGCCCTGGGCAGCAATAATCCTCTTGGCTGGCAAATACAGTATATTTTAGCTATGGCGATATGATATACAATCCCGCCCCAGGTTTTTTGATATTTTGAGCGGGACCGAAGCCCGCCGCTGAGGGGGCGGAGCTTGGTCCCACAGCACTAACCAGCGCCATTTTCTCCACAGCACGCTGCTGAGAAGCTGGCTCCCCGGACTCTCCCCTGCTGAACACGGTGACAGAGGGCTTTGAAAGAGGGGGAGGGGGCACATAATTTGAGCTCAGTCATTATATAATAAAAAAGCGCTATATATCTGGGAATTGTGTTTTCAGGGTTATTGGCGCTGGGTGTGTGCTGGCATACTCTCTCTCTGTCTCTCCAAAGGGCCTTGTTGGGAAACTGTCTCCAGTTTAGAGATTTTCCTGAGTGTGTGGGGTGTCGGTACGCGTGTGTCGGCATGTCTGAAGCGGAAGGCTCTTCTAGAGAGGAGGTGGAGCATATGAGTGTGGTGTCTTCGTCGGCAACGCCGACACCTGATTGAGTGGATATGTGGAATGTTTTAAATGCAATGTTTTCATATGCTCCGTATCTGGAAATTTCTCTATCGTCCTAGTGGATGCTGGGGTTCCTGAAAGGACCATGGGGAATAGCGGCTCCGCAGGAGACAGGGCACAAAAAGTAAAGCTTTTCCAGATCAGGTGGTGTGCACTGGCTCCTCCCCCTATGACCCTCCTCCAGACTCCAGTTAGATTTTTGTGCCCGGCCGAGAAGGGTACAATTCTAGGTGGCTCTCATAAAGAGCTGCTTAGAGAAGTTTAGCTTAGGTTTTTTATTTTACAGTGATTCCTGCTGGCAACAGGATCACTGCAACGAGGGACAGAGGGGAGAAGAAGTGAACTCACCTGCGTGCAGGATGGATTGGCTTCTTGGCTACTGGACATGAAGCTCCAGAGGGACGATCACAGGTACAGCCTGGATAGTCACCGGAGCCGCGCCGCCGGCCCCCTCGCAGATGCTGAAGCAAGAAGAGGTCCAGAATCGGCGGCTGAAGACTCCTGCAGTCTTCTAAAGGTAGCGCACAGCACTGCAGCTGTGCGCCATTTTCCTCTCAGCACACTTCACACGGCAGTCACTGAGGGTGCAGGGCGCTGGGAGGGGGGCGCCCTGGGAGGCAAATGTAAACCTATATAAGGCTAAAAATACCTCGCATATAGCCCCCAGAGGCTATATGGAGATATTTAACCCCTGCCTAAATGCAATAAATAGCGGGAGACGAGCCCGCCGGAAAAGGGGCGGGGCCTATCTCCTCAGCACACAGCGCCATTTTCTCTCACAGAAAGGCTGGAGAGAAGGCTCCCAGGCTCTCCCCTGCACTGCACTACAGAAACAGGGTTTAAACAGAGAGGGGGGGCACTAAATTGGCGATATAAATATATTAAAGATGCTATAAGGGAGAAACACTTATATAAGGTTGTCCCTATGTAATTATAGCGTTTTTTTGGTGTGTGCTGGCAAACTCTCCCTCTGTCTCTCCAAAGGGCTGGTGGGGTCCTGTCCTCTGTCAGAGCATTCCCGGTGTGTGTGTGCTGTGTGTCGGTACGTGTGTGTCGACATGTATGAGGACGATGTTGGAGGAGGCGGAGCAAATTGCCTATGATGGTGATGTCACTCTCTAGGGAGTCGACACCGGTATGGATGGCTTATTTAGGGAATTACGTGAGAATGTCAACACGCTGCAAGGTCGGTTGACGACATGAGACGGCCGACAAACAATTAGTACCGGTCCAGGCGTCTCAGAAACACCGTCAGGGGCTTTAAAAACGCCCATTTACCTCAGTCGGTCGACACAGACACAGACACCGACACTGAATCCAGTGTCGACGGTGAATAAACAAACGTATTCCTTATTAGGGCCACACGTTAAGGGCAATGAAGGAGGTGTTACATATTTCTGATACTACAAGTACCACAAAAAAGGGTATTATGTGGGAGTGAAAAAACTACCTGTAGTTTTTCCTGAATCAGATAAAATAAAATGAAGTGTGTGATGATGCGTGGGTTTACCCCGATAGCAAATATTGGCGTTATACCTTTTCCCGCCAGAAGTTAAGGCGCATTGGGAAACACCCCTTAGGGTGAATAAGGCGCTCACACGCTTATCAAGTGGCGTTACCGTTTCCAGATACGGCCGCCCTCAAGGAGCCAGCTGATAGGCAGCTGGAAAAATATCCTAAAAAGTATATACACACATAAGGTGGTTATACTGCGACCAGCGATCGCCATCAGCCTGGAGATGCAGTGCTGGGTTGGCTTGGTCGGTTTCCCTGACTGAAAATATCTGATTGATATAGAGCATTTAATGGGATGCATTATATATTTATGTATGCGAGATGCACAGAGGGTTATGTGCACTCTGGCATCAAAATAAGTGCGTGGTCCATATCTCCCAGAAGATGTCATGGACACGACAGTGGTCAGGTGATACATATCCCCTACGACACATGGAAGTATGGCCGTATAAAGGGAAAGAGTTATTTGGGGTCGGTCCAACGGACCTGGGGGTCTCGGCAACAGCTGGAAATCCAACCTTTTTACCCCAAGTTACATCTCAGCAGAAACAGACACCGTCTTTTCAGCCTCAATCTTTCCGTTCCCATGAGGGCAAGCGGGCAAAAGGCCAGTCATATCTGCCCAGACATAGAGGAAAGGGAAGTAGACTGCAGCAGACAGCCCCTTCCCAGGAAAGGAAGCCCTCCACCGCGTCTGCCAAGTCCCCAGCATGACGCTGGGGCCGTGTAAGCGGACTCAGGTTAGGTGGGGGTGTAGTCTCAAGAGTCTCGACGCGCAGTGGGATCACTCGCAAGTTGACCCCTGGATCGTAATAGTATTATCCCAGGGGTACAGATTGGAGAGTCGAGACATCTTTTCCTCGCAGGTTCCTGAAGTCTGCGTTACCAACGGCTCCCTCCAACAGGGAGGCAGTATTGGGAAAAATTCACAAGCTGTATTTCCAGCAGGTGATAATCAAAGTACCCCTCCTACAACAAGGAAAGGGGTATTAGTCTTCCACACTATATTGTGGTACTGAAGCCAGACGGCTTGGTGAGACATAGTCTAAATCTGAAATCTTTGAACACTTACATAAAGGTTCAAATCAAGATGGAGTCACTCAGAGCAGTGATAGCGAACCGGAAAGAAGGGGACTATATGGTGTCCCTGGACATCAAGGCTTACCTCCATGTCCAAATTTGCCCTTCTCAGCAAGGGTACATCGGGTTCGTGATACAGAACTGTCAATATCAGTTTCAAAAGTTGCCGTTGAATTATCCACGGCACCCCGGGCCTTTACCAAGGTAATGGCCGAAAAGATGATTCTCTTCAAAGAAAAGGGGCATCTTAATTATCCCTTACTTGGACGATATCCTGAAAGGGGCAAGTTCCAGAGAACAGTTGGAGGTCGGAAAAGAACTATCTAAAGTAGTTCTACGATAGCACGAGTGGATTCTAAATATTCCAAAAATCGCAGCTGTTTTTCCGATGATACGTCTGCTGTTCCTAGGAATGATTCTGGGCATAGTCCAGAAAAAGGTATTTCTCCTGGAGGGGAAAGCCAGGGAGTTATCCGACCTAGTCAGAAACCTCCTAAAACCAGGCCAAGTATCGGTGCATTAATGCACAGGAGGCCTGGGAAAAATGGTGGCTTCTTACGAAGCGATTCCATTCGGCAGATCTCACGCAAAACATTGTCAGGGAGATTTGCTGGACGAATGGTCCGGATCGCATCTTCAGATGCATCAGCGTATAACCCTGTCTCCAAGGACAAGGGTGTTTTTTCTGTGGGGGCTGCAGAGTGCTCGTCTTCTAGAGGGCAGCACATTCAGCTTTCAGGACTGTGTTCTGGTGACCACAGATGCCAGCCTGAGGGGCTGGGGAGCAGTCACACAGGGAAGAAATTTCCAAGGAGGTGTGGTCAAGTCTGGAGATTTCTCTCCACATGAATATACTGGAGCTAAGGGCAAGTTACACTGCTCTGAGCCTAGGAAGACCTCTGCTTCAAAGTCAACCGGTGCTGATCCAGTAGGACATCATCATGGCAGTCGCCCACGTAAGCAGACGGGGCGGCACAAGAAGCAGGAGGGCAATGACTGCAAGGATTCTTCGCTGGGCGAAAGATCATGTGATAACACTGTCAGCAGTGTTCATTCCGGGAGTGGACGACTGGGAAGATTTCCTCAGCATGAATGAATTCCACCCGGAAAAGTGGGAACTTCATCTGGAAGTTTCCACATGATTGTAAACCATTGGGAAAGACCAAAGGTGGTTATGCTGGCGTCCCACATGAAGCGCCAGGTCTAGAGACCCTCAGACAATAGCTGGGACGCTCTGGTAACACCGTGGGTGTACCAGTCGGTGTATGTGTTCCCTCCTCTGTTTTTCATACCCAGTGTATGGAAAATGATAGGAAGAAGAGGAGTAAGAACTATACTCGGGGCTCCGGTTTGGCCAAGAAGGACTTGGTACCCGGAACTTCAAGAGATACTAGGAAGGATCTTGATTCAGCAAGAATCATGTCTGTTCCAAGACTTACCGCAGCTGCGTTGACGCCAGGGCGGGGGAACGCCGGATCCTAAGGGAAGAAGGCATTCCGGAAGAGGTCATCCCTACCATGGTCAGAGCCAGGAAGGAGGTGACCGCACAACATTATCACCGCTTAGGTGAAAATATATGTTCCATAGTGTGAGGCCAGGAAGGCTCCACGGAAGAATTTCAACTAGGTTAATTCCTACATTTCCTGCAAACAGGAGTGTCTATGGGCCTAAAATTGGGGTCCATTAAGGTTCAAAATTTCGGCCTGTCGATTTTCTTCCAGAAAGAAAGTGGCTTCAGTTACTGAAGTCCAGAAGTTTGTTAAGGGAGTACTACAACCCCCTTCAATGTCTCCAGTGACACTGGGCGATCTCAATGTAGTTTTGGGATTCCTAAAATCACATTGGTTTAAGCAACTCAAATCTGTGGATTTGTTATATCTCACATGGTAAGTGACCATGTTGTTGGTCCTGGCCTCGGCCAGGTGAGTGTCAGGATTGGCGGCTGTGTCTCACAAAGCCATATCTGATTGTCCATTCGGACAGAGCAAAGCTGCGGACTCGTCCCCAGTTTCTCCTGAAGGTGGTGTCAGCGTTTCACCTGAACCAGCTTATTGTGGTACCTGCGGTTACTAGGGACTTGGAGGACTCCAAGTTGCTGGATGTTGTCAGGGCCCTGAAAATATAGTTTCCAGGTCGGCTGGAGTCAGGAAATCTGACTTGCTGTTTATCCTGTATGTACCCAACAAGCTGGGTGCTCCTGCTTCTAAGCAGTCGATTGCTCGTTGGATTTTTAGCACAGTTCAACTTGCACATTCTGTGGCAGGCATGCCACAGCCTAAATCGGTTAAGGCCCATTCCACAAGGAAGGTGGGCTCATCTTGGGCGGCTGCCCGAGGGGTCTCGGCATTACAACTCTGCCGAGCAACTACGTAGTCGGGGGAGAACACGTTTGTAAATTTCTACAAATATGATACCCTGGCAAAAGAGGACATGGAATTCTCTCATTCGGTGCTGCAGAGTCATCCGCACTCTCCCGCCCGTTTTGGGAGCTTTGGTATAATCCCCATGGTCCTTTCAGGAACCCCAGCATCCACTAGGACGATAGAGAAAATAAGAATTTACTTACCGATAATTCTATTTCTCGGAGTCCGTAGTGGATGCTGGGCGCCCATCCCAAGTGCGGATTATCTGCAATACTTGTACATAGTTATTGCTAACTAATTCGGGTTACTGTTGTAGTGAGCCATCTTTCAGAGGCTCCTCTGTTATCATACTGTTAACTGGGTTCAGATCACAGGTTGTACAGTGTGATTGGTGTGGCTGGTATGAGTCTTACCAGGGATTCAAAATCCTCCCTTATTGTGTACGCTCGTCCGGGCACAGTACCTAACTGGAGTCTGGAGGAGGGTCATAGGGGGAGGAGCCAGTGCACACCACCTGATCTGGAAAAGCTTTACTTTTTGTGCCCTGTCTCCTGCGGAGCCGCTATTCCCCATGGTCCTTTCAGGAACCCCAGCATCCACTACGGACTCCGAGAAATAGAATTATCGGTAAGTAAATTCTTATTTTTAGATCATAATTAGTGTTTTCCTTCACTGCCCTTGCAGAACCTTTGACGAAAACGAAGGAAACAGATCTCAATGTAATAAGATCTGTGATGAAACGTTTTCTGCACAAAATGTATTTTGTTTCACTTGCAAATCTCGGGCTAAGGAAAGAAATCAGTCTCCAGAACAATTTCATGGATAAAATAAGCTTTCTGCTGCGGGGTACACTGGGCTCCACAACGATAGACATAGGGGTGTAGAGTAAGATCTTGATCCGAGGCACCAACAGGCTCAAAAGCTTTGACTGTTCCCAAGATGCATAGCGCCGCCTCCTCTATAACCCCGCTTCCCTGCACAGGAGCTCAGTTTTGTAGCTGGTGCCGCAGATAGCAGGCACATATCAGAGGGGCTGCTCTGGGCAGCCCTAAGAAGAGCTTTTTTGAGAAGAAAAGTGAAGACTTCAAGGGCTGCAGCTGTGTACATGTCTAGAGACATTCACTGCTGCAGCTTCATCTCTCCCCAGCGGCGCTGTACACTCCCGCGCCCTGGTTGCCGGGTAACTACAGCAGGAGGCTCCGGTTTTCTTCTGGTCAGGCACACACGACGGGGGCTCTCCGGAAGCGTGTCGGCATGTCTGAAGCGGAAGGCTCTTCTAGAGAGGAGGTGGAGCATATGAGTGTGGTGTCTTCGTCGGCAACGCCGACACCTGATTGAGTGGATATGTGGAATGTTTTAAATGCAAATGTGAATTTATTACACAAAAGGTTGGACAAAGCGGAGTCCAGGGAAAATACAGGGAGTCAGTCCCTGCCTTTCACTCTGTCACAGGGCCCTTCTGGGTCTCAAAAGCGCCCTCTATCCCAGGTAGCAGACACTGATACCGACACGGATTCTGACTCCAGTGTCGACTACGATGATGCGAGGTTGCAGCCAAAATTGGCAAAAAGTATTCATTATATGATTATTGCAATAAAAGATGTGTTGCATATCACAGATGACCCCTCTGTACCTGACACGAGGGTCCACGTGTTTAAAGAAAAGAAACCTGAGGTTACTTTCCCCCCTTCACATGAGCTAAATGAGTTGTTTGAAAGGGCTTGGGAAACTCCAGACAAGAAACTGCAGATTCCCAAAAGGATTCTTATGGCGTATCCTTTCCCGGCTAAGGACAGGATACGGTGGGAATCCTCCCCCAGGGTGGACAAGGCGTTGACGCAATTATCCAAAAAAGTAGCGCTGCCGTCTCAAGATACCACAGCCCTCAAGGATCCTGCTGATCGCAGGCAGGAGACTACCTTGAAGTCGATTTATACACATACTGGTACATTGCTCAGACCGGCGATAGCGTCGGCTTGGGTTTGTAGCGCTGTAGCAGCGTGGACAGATACCTTGTCTGCTGAAATTGATACCCTGGATAAGGATACCATTTTATTGACCTTGGGTCATATAAAGGATGCTGTCCTATATATGAGAGATGCTCAGAGAGACGTTGGCCTACTGGGTTCCAGAGTCAACGCCATGGCGATTTCTGCTAGGCGAGCCCTGTGGACCCGCCAATGGACGGGTGATGCCGACTCAAAGAGGCATATGGAGGTTTTGCCTTACAAGGGTGAGGACTTATTTGGGGAAGGTCTCACGGACCTAGTTTCCACAGCTACTGCAGGTAAATCCACTTTTTTGAACAACAAAAAGAAATTGCTGCGCCTGTGTCTAACAATTATTCATTGGGCCGATCTTAATGACACGAACCTGGAATTAATGATGTAAAAAGCACGTTCGCCTCTATAAGGAGTTGTGTGGTACTCCTACCTACATAAACCAGAAAAAGAAATTAATAGAGGCGCTCATTGCATTTAAACACCATAATTTCCTAAGTTCTATTACAACCAAAGAGTCGAGTAGATTTCTAAAATAAATATTTAATGATCACAATGATTCAATAAAATACCACTTGATTAAAACAAATTCATAGGTGGTTAATATATAATCCCTATCTCACTGATTTGCCACATATATATACACATAGCTGAAATCTCTTCTGACCATGCTAGACAATGCTTGTCATATATTGTCACAGCTTCTCACTATATTAAAGAGGCGGCTTCTGATGCTGGTATTCTAGCAGCCAAGGCCCCTACTACATCAGTCCTGGCTCGCCGGATATTGTGGCTGAGATCCTGGTCTGTGGATCTGGACTCTAGAAAAACCCTGGAGGTACTCCCTTTCAAGGGAGATATTCTGTTTGGGGAGGACTTAAATAAGATAGTGGCTGACTTGGCTACTGCCAAAACTGCCTCTTTGCCAAGTACCGCTCCTTCTGTGTCAAAGGCTAAAGGTACTTCCTTTCGCCCCTTTCGTCCTTCAGGTAAAGCAAAAGGTCAGGCGTACAACAAGCAGGCCCGCACTTCCAAACCTGGTAAGCCGAAGCCCAAAAGAGCCTGGGCTGCCCGTCAGCCAGCTTCCAAGACCGATAAGCCTGCCATATGATGGGGCGGGCCTCCCCCTGGGGGATCCCAGGGTGGGGGGCCGGCTTCTAGGGTATACTCAGGAATGGTTGAAGACCACTTCAGATGCCTGGGTACGGGAAGTCGTCACTCGAGGTTACTCCATAGCCTCCAAAAACCGTCCCCCTCATCGATTTTGCCTGACAGACGTCCCGTTGGACCAGACAAAGGCAAACACTCTACATTCGGTTGTACAGACCCTCCTGGATACAGGAGTCGTAGTACAGGTGCCTCTTGCTCAGAGGGGCCGGGGGTACTATTCTCCGCTGTTTCTAGTCCCGAAACCGAATGGGTCCTCTCAGCCCATTCTCAATCTCAAGGCATTGAACATGTTTGTGAAAGTTTCCAAGTTCCGTATGGAAACCCTTCGCTCTATAGTTCTGGCCTTGGAACCTGGGGATTATATGGTCTCCCTGGACATACAGGATGCTTACCTGCATATTCCTATAGCAGTGTCACATCAGCAATACCTGAGGTTTGCGATTGGCAACCTCCATTACCAGTTTCGGGCATTACCTTTTGGTTTAGCTACGGCTCCGCGAGTCTTCACCAAAGTTATGGCGGTGATGACGGTAGTACTCCGCCGGCAAGGGGTCAGGATCCTGCCGTATCTGGACGACTTGTTAATCCTGGCAAATTCCCCAGAACTTCTCCTACGTCATCTGGATATGACTGTCCTGTTTCTACAAGACCACGGGTGGCTCATCAACTGGAAGAAATCCTCCCTGGTCCCTGCTCAGAGCATGGTGCACCTGGGAGCGCTATTGGACACTCGCAACCAGCGGTTGTTGTCTCAGGAGAAAGTCCTGAAGCTTCAGGACAGGATTCGTTGCTTCCTTTCTCGTCCGCAAGTGTCGATACATTCGGCGATGCAGGTGCTGGGCCTCATGGTGTCAGCATTCGACATGGTGGAGTATGCTGAATTCCATCCTCACCCCCTCCAGATGCTGATTATAGCCAAGTGGAACGGCCTGCCTCACCGGATCAGGTCTCACATGATCTCATTGACTCCGGAGGTCCGTCTGTCGCTGCACTGGTGGCTCCAGGACCAAAGATTGTGCAGGGGCCGTCCCTTCTGGATATCCGACTGGGTCCTGTTGACGACAGATGCCAGTCTAAGAGGTTGGGGCGCGGTGCTGGAGCAACACTCCCTTCAGGGTCGGTGGACCAAGGAGGAATCTCTCCTCTCGATCAACATTCTGGAATTGCGGCGGTCTTCAGTGCGTTGAACCTGGCCCAGCATTTAATTCAGAACCATCCTGTTCAAGTACAGTCGGACAACGCCACCACAGTGGCTAACATAAATCATCAAGGCGGCACTCGAAGCCGTTTGGCAATGAAGGAAGTCTCACGGATTCTACAATGGTCGGAACGCCACCTACGGGCCATATTGGCAATATTCATTCCGGGGGTCCTGAATTGGGAAGCGGACTTTCTCAGTTGTCAGGATGTACACGCCGGAGAGTGGGGCCTCCATCCAGAAGTGTTTCAACTCCTAGTGGAAAAGTGGGGCCTTCCAGACGTAGATCTGATGGCGTCTCGACACATTCACAAGGTTCTGGTCTTCGGAGCAAGGACAAGGGATCCTCAGGCAGCATTCGTGGATGCGCTGGCGGTGCCGTGGAGGTTTTCGGCTGCCGTACATGTTCCCTCCGGTGTCACTCTTGCCCAGGGTAATTCGGAAGTTCAAGCAAGAAAGAGGAATTCTGCTTCTCATAGCTCCAGCGTGGCCCAGACAGCACTGGTTCTCAGACCTGCAGGGCCTATCGTCAGAGCATCCAATTCTACTCCACAACGCCCAGACCTCCTTGTTCATGGCCCCTGTGTCTACCAGGACCTAGCCCGGCTGTCTTTGACGGCGTGCCGCTTGAAGCTTCCGTCTTGAGTGCTAAAGGGTTTTCTGAGGCGGTCATTCAAACTATGTTGCGGGCCCGGAAACCGGCTTCTGCTCGGATTTACTATAGGGTCTGGCATTCTTACTTTGTTTGGTGCGCATCTAACACTTATGACGCTTCCAAGTTTAATATAGCCAAGTTGTTGGCCTTTCTTCAGCAGGGCCTGGACTTAGGCCTGCGTCTGGCCTCCCTCAAGGTTCAAATATCTGCCTTGTCAGTGTGGTTTCAGAGAAAGATTGCGACCTTACCTGATGTGCATACCTTTACTCAGGGTGTGTTGCGTATCCAACTTCCCTATGTCCCGCCTGTTGCTCCTTGGGACTTGTCGGTGGTTTTGGAGGCGTTACAAGAGTCTCCGTTTGAACCTCTTGGTTCAGCTGATCTTAAGTGACTTTCCCTTAAGGTGGTGTTTCTGCTGGCTATTGCTTCAGCTAGAAGAGTGTCAGATTTGGGTGCCTTGTCTTGTAGTTCCCCATATCTGATATTTCACCGTGACCGGGCGGTTCTTAGGACTCGTCCCGGTTATTTACCTAAGGTGGTTTCTTCGTTCCACCTTAATCAGGAGATTGTGGTACAAGCCTTTGTCTCTCCTGATTTGTCTTCCAAAGAGCGGTCTTTGGATGTGGTACGGGCTCTCCGTATCTATGTGAAGAGAACTGCATCTGTTAGGAAATCTGATTCTCTCTTTATTTTGTTTGGGTTTCACAAACGGGGCTGGCCTGCTCACAAGCAGACTTTGGCCAGATGGATTAGAATGGTGATTGCACATGCTTATGTGAAGGCTGGTCTGTCAGCTCCTGCTCACATTACGGCCCATTCTACTCGGTCTGTTGGACCTTCTTGGGCGGACCGCCGTGGTGCGACCCTTGAACAATTGTGCAAGACGGCTACGTGGTCCTCAGTGAACACATTCATTAGGTTCTATGCCTTCGATACTGCCGCTTCCCAGTATGCTTCCTTTGGACGCCGGGTTCTTGTGCCCGCTACAGAGCATCCCCTCCCATAAGGAACTGCTTTAGGACATCCCCTATGTCTATCCTTGTGGAGCCCAGTGTACCCCGCAGCAGAAAACGAGTTTTATGGTAAGAACTTACCTTTGTTACAACTCTTTCTGCGAGGTACACTGGGCTCCACAAGGCGCCCACCCTGACGCACTTAGCTTCTTTGGGTTGGTATGGCATTAGCCGCTAACACTTCTCCTGTCGTGAGAGTGTGGTGTATGTGGCTACTAACCATTGTCGTCTCTTTTCCTGCTACCTGATTGGGCTGGTTAACTAAAAACTGAGCTCTTGTGCAGGGAGGCGGGGTTATAGAGGAGGCGGCGCTATGCATCTTGGGAACAGTCAAAACTTTTGAGCCTGTTGGTGCCTCGGATCAAGATCCTACTCTACACCCCTATGTCTATCCTTGTGGAGCCCAGTGTACCTCGCAGAAAGAGTTTTAACAAAGGTAAGTTCTTACCATAAAACTCGTTTTTGTTACCGAAGAAGATTTCTGTTAAACATGATGTGAAGACTCGGTAAGGGATTCCTCAAGGGTAACGGAAGACTTCCCCTAGTGCTGAATCTGGAGAAATTGAAGAAACCCCTAAAAAATGTAACTGATAATGTGGAATCTTTGCTAAGGAGCAAATACTTACATTGTATGTGGAAATACCTAAATGAATAACCGCTTCATCATTTCAAAGCTTTTTTTTTTTTTTTTTTTTTCGAGAATCAAAAAGGGAAAAACAGAGTTTTCCTGGCATATCAGATTATAAAGGATTCATTCTAAAATGGATGGGATTGAGTGGAAAAGCACTAATGCTGAGAGATTGGAACATATGTATCCCTTTTATAAGGAAGATATATTAAAACACAGCCAATAGTAGATGCAGCTATAGCTAGCATTCCCTCTAGAACTAATATTCCGAAACAGAGTGGGAATAGAACCTGTGGTGAGCGAAGTGAGCCACTGGGCCCGAAGCATGGTGAGCACAGCGAGCTCGTGATGGAAATCTCTGCCGGGATTTCGCTGTCGGTATTCTGACAGCCGGCATCCTGCCTGCTGGTATATCATACCAGATCCGTTGTACAGCCTTTATTAGCTAAAAGCCAATACTTTCTTGTATAACTATCCAATAATTGTCTGTAAAACTGTATTATAATAATAAAATATATTATGGTAGGATATATAGGATTTGATTTAGCTGCTTTAATTTTAGATGATGGAGCACTAATATCTCTTGTATCTCTTGAAAGAATTGAAAAATATAGTTTGTTTTATGATGTTTTTGATTTTTTTTTTTTTTTTTAAATAAAGAATACATTGACCAGTAGACGTCATATTTATACTTTATGAAGATTACGGTGAGTTGGGTGTACGCACATATACGTAAAATACACAAATCTTTACTGGACAAGCCCACAACAAAAGTATATGTGGGCCTAAATTTAATAGCATGTGAGAAGCAGGAAGTGTGGGATTTCATTCAAGTCTGGGCAAATATTTAAAGCTCCAACCATTTACATGGCATAACCAACCTGGTTATTCTGTGTAAATGATTATTGCTTTAAAAATCCATCCAGACTGCATCTCGCAGCCTGTTACTTTTAGCCTGTAGTTCTGACACATGCTTCATTATGCTTGGACATTGGAAAGGACATGCAAATTGGTGACTGACAGCTGGTGCAGGTACAAACTGACAATAATAACTGTTGCCAGCACAAGGAAGTCGCTGGTAATTGGCTGATTTGTGCTTTTTTGCTGCTTTCAATAATACATGAGACGGAATATTGCGCCTGCTGATTATATTATAGAGGTTTCTTAATTCAAATTAAACCTACTATTGAATATGGTTTTTCCTCTCATAACAAAACTTTTATGTGTTTATGACCTAGTTGGGTGTAAGTGTATCTAGGTATAAATACACCTGATGTAAATCTGATGCATGTGCCACTGGTGCAGAGCTGGGTTATGGATCATGAGATCTACACATGAAAGATTGACACATGAAATAGTCGACATGAGAAAAGGTCAACACAAAAAAAGTGGACAAAACATTTTTAAGGTCTTTCTTAGTGTCATTTTCGCAATCAAAGCATGTGGAAGCCCACTTATACCCCTTTTCTCTTACGTCCTAGAGGATGCTGGGGACTCCAAAACGACCATGGGGTATAGACGGATCCGCAGCTGCTTGGGCACACTATAAAGACTTAAACTGGGTGTGAACTGGCTCCTCCCTCTATGCCTCTCCTCCAGACCCCAGTTAGACTTTGTGCCCAGGAGTGAATGGTCACACACTGGGGAGCTCTACTGAGTTTCTCTAAAAGACTTTATGTTAAGTTTTTTATTTTCAGGGAGACCTGCTGGCTACAGGCTCCCTGCAGCGTGGGAGTGAGGGGAGAGAAGCAGGACCTACTTCTTAGTTTAAGGGCTCTGCTTCTCGGCTACTGGACACCATTAGCTCCAGAGGGTTCGATCACTTGGTTCGCCTAGCTGCTTGTTCCCGGTGCCGCGCCGTCACCCCCCTCACAGAAGCCAGAAGAAAGAAGCCGGGTGAGTATTAGAAGAACAGAAGACTTCAGTGACGGCAGAAGACTTCAGTAACGGAGGTAACATGCAGCGGTCGCGCTGCGCTCCATGCTCCCACACACCAACGGCACTCACAGGGTGCAGGGCGCTGGGGGGGGGAGCGCCCTGGGCAGCAAGTTACTGAGGCTCTTTTAGGCTGGCTTAAGTTGTTATTCGGTGCCCGCGCACCTTGTCCGCTACCCCCACCAGCATATCGCAGCGGTCCCGCTGCGCGGCATTGCTCCCACACACCAACGGCAGGTATCGGGTGCAGGGCGTAGGGGGGGCGGGGGCGGCGCCCTGGGCAGTATGTTTTACATTATTTTACACTCCCAGAACACATATACAGTGGGTAGCCACTGTATATGGTCCCCTGCCTACATATAACGATTATAATATAGCGGGCTACCGTGCTCCGATAAGGGGCGGGGCTTAGCCCTCACAGCAAGATACAGCGCCATTTTTCCTCAATGTCCCCGCCAAAACATGTGTACAGCACAAACAAGGGGGGGCACATATTGTTAGTGTTATGTAGGAATGTATAACACTATTTAATTTGGAAATGGGCATGTACTCATGGTTGTGTATACTCTGTGTGCCCCCTGTCAGATATACACAAACGCCTCTGGGGTTCATTGTCGGCATCGCCTACGCCTGTTTGGTGCTTGTTACAGTAGATACCGAGTCAACAGATCGTTTGTGTTATACTTGTTCATAGTAAACACGGTATGGGAGACACAGTAGTATGTGGGTGACCCTGTCGGCACCAACTGTTATTACCGGGTGTAAATTGACATGCTGTAACTAACGTATACCTGTATATATATATATTTATATGTATTTATATGGTTCGGTTCCATGAGCCTGTAGCTCGAGCACAGACATGGTTATATTTGTGGGGGAATGTTATTAAAATTCTATATGTATAATTCCCTCGGACCCCTCGGGGTCGCAAGAATGTTATTTTGCCTGGTTACTGCTCCCTGCTGTCGACTATTACTAGGTTTTCTGTCGAGTATAATGTTTCCTGGTAGATCCACAACTGCGGTATTCAGTACATGGTCATACACATTCAGAACACATTAATGTCACTTGGGTCCCGAAGGTTCCGGACAATCCGCTTATATATATGTAGATCTGTGTGTATATGTGTATTACAATATGTGTATTCGTCTTATGATTTATAATGAATGCTGAAGTAATAGTATTCTTTCTCATATGCTGGTCGCTCTGTTGATAAAGCCCTAGGTCGACCGTGACGAGTGGGTCTCCCGTCCTCTCAAGGAGTCCGAATGTTTATTCTTTTCCCACGGCGGAGAGAATACTGTGAAAGTCAACTCCTGGTCGACACGGGGTCCTGACACAAGGGATCGGATACAGGAAGTTAAGTGACATTTTATTTCTATTCTTTGGACTTATTTGCATTACATCCACATGAGGGAGTGTTTATATTCGGAAGGACATCCGATCAAATTATCCTGCAGAGATAGGGGATTTTCCTTATGTTGGGTTTTCTCTATATATCGCGGCAGGCTGCAGTGCGTATACAGGAGGTGGCCGGAGAAATGCTGAGGCTGACTCCGAGAGATACTGGAGTTTTTTCCCTGGGACGGCGTGCCGCTGTTTGGGGATGCCTTAGTTCAGTCAATCTCGGCGGATACTACATCAATAGCTTCAATCTCCATTTTTCACTCACTTATAGTCAGGAACAGATCAATTTTCTCGATTTGACCATTTACATAGAAAGAGAAATCATTCATACTAAGACCTTCAAAAAAGCCACTGATTGCAATACCTATATTCCCACCGACAGCCAACATCACCACCTTTGGCTGAAAGGAGTCCCTAAAAGCCAATTTCTGAGAATTAGACGCAATTGTAGTCAGAAAGAAATCTGCGATGAACAAATGGAACGTATGAAACAGGACTTCATGGATAAGGGGTATAAGGAAGAAAACCTGAACAACATCATGAAAGAAACCCAGGATAAAGATAGGGACATCTTATTAGCTAAAAAACCTTCGGCCACCAGCAACAAAGACGGTCTCCAGTGGTCTTTTATCACTCAATTTGATGCACAACACTCACAAGTAGAACGCATCATTCGAAGAAATTGGCATCTACTACAACGGGACCCAATACTCAAGGACATTATCCCCAAAAAACCCACCTTCATATATTGTAACTCCCAAAATTTAAAAAACCAATTGGTCAGAAGTGCCCTACCCATACCTACGAAGAATCTTGTTCGTAGCAAGGGATTCTATAGGTGTGGGATGTGTATCGGATGTAGAAACATCAGCGACACCACCAGCAAATACACAGAAATACAGATCAACAATAACAAAACCAAGATCAGAGATTTTATCACGTGTAACACGCCCAACGTGATTTACTTAGTGGAATGCTCCTGTGGTCTAGCCTATGTAGGAAGAACCTCAAGACCTTTAAAAATCCGAATATCAGAACATCTCAGGAACATAAAAAAAGGACTCACTACACATCATCTTTCCAATCATTTCAAAAATACCCACAACTGCTCCAGCAACCATATCAAAAGGTTTATTGGTCTGAAACATGTCAAGACCACATGGAAAGATAGAAATATAGAAAAGAAGTTGGCACAAACAGAAATGCGCACCATCTTTGAACTAAAAACATTAAGCCCACAAGGACTCAACCATGACTTTGAACTCAAATGGTTTCTTTAAAGTCCATTTCATCCACCTTCCACCATCCTTAGTATTTTTAACCTTTTTATTTTAATTTCATTTTCATTTTTATCTTCATTTCTTTTTATTTCATTTTTTTATTTTCATTTTATTTTATTTTTATTTCTATTTTTATTTTTTTTATTTATTTATTTTTTTTTTATTTCATTTTATTTCAATTTCCAACTATATTTATAATCACTTTCACCATAATTATTCCTTCACAGGATGTTTCTCTTTTTTTTCAGCAATAAAACCCATCCCTCATCATGAAGGTCCACCAACAGAAAAAGCGATTTTCTAAACACTCAGAATCATACTTCCCAGTATGCTCCGCAGCTCCTGATTATGGCCTTTTATATTTTATTTTTTGATTGGAAAATCGCCTAAAGGACACCAAGAAAACCCTAAGTTTACCATGAACTTTCAAATCAAAGACTCTGGGAACTACATTTCCCATCAGTCTCCAATGCTATTTCCGCCGATGGACCCTTCTAGCTTGTAGAACTACATTACTCATAACACCAGACGGCCACTTCCGGTCACGGGCGAAAACTCCAGGAATACAAACTACATTTCCCATGACACCTGGCGAACACTTCCGCCGCAAGACATTGGAAACAGGAACTACGTCATCTATCATGCACACTGGCCACTTCCGCCGACGGACCTTCCCAGCTCAAAACTACATTACCCATAACACCAGACGGCCATTTCCGGTCACGGCCGAAAACTCCGGGAACACTTAGTCCAAATGAACCCATTACAAGCTATTTGCATTATCTAAAGACTACTTATTATGGGAACTTGCCTTTTTTAGGTTTAAATCATAATGTCTCAACCAATTGATGTCCCCCGGTGGCGGACCCGCACTTCCGGTTAGCTCCGAAACCGGAAGTGACGCAATCGGGAGCCCAATTGTAAATTTATTCTAAATAAGCATCCTCAGGAACAGACCTCCAGCCTTGATAAAGAGAGACTTCTCGAAACGCGTTGGCTGAGAGGAGGGACTTGGTCCGCTTGGATTGGAAGCCTGCACGACCGGGGAAAGGTACGACTGTCCCAATTCCTTAAGTTCATTTGGTACCGGGCCATGCGAGCTATTGTGGATAGTCCTGCCGGTTTCCCTGTCTGACGGTTCCCCCCTCGTGGCCAATACTCCCCCCTGTATTTCATTGTTTTTCTTTTACCTGTTTTTATCCAATAAACCCCTTTTAAACATGGGCGGCTGAACCAGCATTTTGATTGGATAAAAGAAACCTTGATGTGCAGACTGAATACGCCCTCCACAGTGAGTACCGGTACGCAGCACAGCTTACAAAGATACCTTGATGTGTTTATACCCACATTCTTTATTGTAAGTTAGGTACGCTGAAAATTCCAGCATCCCTCTTTAAAGAAACCCTTATGTGTTTCAAACCGTACCCACTTAGTGTAAGTGAGGTACGATTCACCCACCAAAGATCTTTCCACTTGTAAGAAGAAAAAAGTGTACATTATCCCCATTTTAATTCCCCAAAACTCAAAATTTGCTATTTTGTTTTTTTCATAATACTACACCGTTTGACCGCACCATTCGTGGAGGAAACATCATCCTTTCCTCAGGAATTAGAAATACACCAAAAATATCCAGCTAAGTATCTTTCTTCATTTTTTCATCTTTTCATTTTTTCAAAAATACCCATAATTTCCCAGCTGAATCATCAGCTTCATTTCCCACCCCCACCAGCGCCCACTCCCTGCACCCACACCCTTTGTTCAGTGCTGATAAATCTAACTTGGCGAGTTAGATTCCCTCACAACGGTTAGTGACGCATTTTTTGTGGGATGCAGTCGCTTTAACTAGTTCGATACCGTTCTTTTTTTCCTTTTTCTGTGCAGTTGGAGGGTGAAAAGGTAAGTGTTCTGCAACCTTGTTAGGTTCGCAGAAGCGGATGTCGTTTTCTGTTTCTCACACATCCACCACATGGTGCTGAGTCCACCTGCCTGGACCCCACTCCGGTGGGGACTCGTCTATTACTTTTCAGTTAGTCCGGGAATAGACCAGGACCCCTGAGTTAATTGTAGAATCCAGAGGGGGACTGTCTGGAGTTACAGTTGTTTCCCCTCACTGATTTCCTAATAGATCTTACCGTTTCCCCTCTGGAAGGGGAGATAATACGCGACGCCATATCAGAGGTGCGTTTGGTTCAGGGCCTTGTCCTCCTGTCCCGGTTATAAAAATAAAAAAAAGTTTACATGCGTTGTTCTAAGCATTCAGATTACTTGGAGGGATAGCCAGGATGGTCTGTGCCATTTCACTGGAGTGATGGTAGTGTGATGGTTTTCTTTAAATAGTAAGATCCATTGTTATTCTGTAATGAGATATTCGCCTGAATGAGGCGAGGTCAAGTAACGAGTGGTGCAAATCGTGGTTTCTCTCTGACTGTTCTTCAACACAGGGAAGGGCTGTTGTTCCCAGCGACGCAGATGTTGGAGGTGGTATCAGAGTAGATACTGAACGGTTGAGGTTCTGTGCTTTCCTGTGGAAAGAGGTCTGAGGACCCTGAGTCGGATCAGATTTGCAGTGACAATCCATCTGTATGTTCCATTGATGAAGAAGTTGGGTGCGGCCTAAGAGGCCTTTTCAGAGAGCAGGTCAAATGCCAGAGTGGTTTTCACGGGACCTGTTGGGAATGTGTTCCGGGTCTCACCGGCACATGAATATAATTCTAATGGCCAGGATATCGCTCCTGTGAGGTCTCCTCAGTTCTCACTTCCTAGAGGGATGAAGGTTCGGGATTCACGATTGGGTCCTGGTGTACATGTGTGCAGATCTCCGAGGCTGGGGAGCAGTCCTTACATGGGAAGTATTTTCAGAGGAAAAGGTCCAGCTGCGAAGCTTGGCTACAAGTTTTCTTGAAGTAAGAGCTATTTTCAACTAACATATTCTTTGTGATCTGCCCATGTTAATTCTGTCGGACAACTTGGCAGCAGTGGCGTAAGTAAGCCGCTAGGGCGGAACAAGGAGCGAAGCGACAATGACGGAAGCTGAAATAGTTTTCCGCTGTGTGGTAAGACTGGTAACCGTTATATTAGCAGTCTTAGTTCTGGACGTAAACGACGGAGAAATAGATTTCCTCTGCAGACGCGCTCTGCATCCGGGAGAAATACTGTCGTCATAGAGACGTTTTACAGAAGTGACAAGTCTTTGAGGAGTGCCTCAATTGGGCATGTTGGTGTCTAGCCTCAACGAGAGACCTCAGGAATATGATTCCAGGTCAAGGGACACTCAAGCTATAGCGGTGGACGGCCTTGTGACACCTTGAGGGTTTTTAGTCGGTCTATGTGTCTCCTCCGTTTTCACTCTGCTGAAGGAGATAAACGTAAGAACAAAGGTTCCGGCGATACTCGTTGGTCCGGTCTAGCCAAGGAGGGCTTGGTATCCAGTTCTTCAAGATTTATTCATAGAAGGTCCCTGGCCTCTTCCTCTACGGGAGGAACTGTTACAGCAAGATCCGAGTGTGTATCAGGACTTATCGCGGCTGTGTTTGACGGCGTAGCGGTTGAACGCCATATCCTAGTCCGATCGGGTGTTCCCAGTGAGGTCATTTCCACACTTCTTCAGGCTAATAAATAAGTAACTGCGAAGCCTTAACACCATGTTTGGCGTGAATATGTGTCTTTGTGTAAATCTAAGAAGCTTCCTACGGCAGACTTTCAGCTGAGTCGTTCTTCTCCGTTCTTTGCAAGCAGGTGTGGATGCAGGCCTACAGTTAGGCTCCGTTTCACGGCAGTTTGGCCTTGTAAATTTTATTAAAAAAAAAAGAATTGGCCACCTTTCCGGAAGTTCAGACTTTCGTGTAAGGAGTACTGCGCATCCAACCTCCATTTGTGCCCCATTGGCACAGTGGGCTCTTGACGTGGTGTTGCGTTTCTTGTGTCTCACTGATTGGAACCTTTATTAAAGGTTGTGTTAAAATTATGCTTTTGCTTTTTAGGCCACCGCAAGACGGTTGTCAGAAGTAGCGGCTTTGTTTCACAAGAGCCCCTGTTTGATCTTCCAAGTGGATAGATTTGAGAACTCTGATAGTAGTTCTGCCGGAAAGGGTTTTCGGGGTTTATCAAAAACCTGCCTTTTTCGATGCCGGTGGTAACTTCAGCATTGGCTGATTCAATCTTTATCAATGTAGTGAGGGCTGTGAAGATTTATATCGCCAATTGGGCTCAGTTGGGGAAACAGAGGCTCTGTTTGTCCGGTAGGCTCCCAGCGTGCTTGGGGCGCCTGCGTCTCTACAGTCTGTTACATGCTGGATCTGTGATACGATTTGGTGTGCTAGTTCTACGGCTGGATTGCCGTTCCGAAGTCGGGGGAGACCCATTCTACTAGGAAGATGGGTTATTTTTGGGTGGATGCCCGAGTTGTCTAGGCAGGTTAACGTTGCAGAGCGGTTACTTGGTTGGGTTTCAAACACTTTTGCTAAGCTCTACAAGTTTGATACCCTGGATGATGGGGACCTCATGTTTGCTTAATCGGTGCTGCAGAGTCATCCGCACTATCCCGCCCGTTCTGGAGCTTTGGTATAGACCCCATGGTCCTTTTGGAGTCCCCAGCATCCTCTAGACGTAAGAGAAAATAGGATTTTAGTACCTACCGGTAAATCCTTTTCTCTTAGTCTGTAGAGGATGCTGGGCGCCCGTGCCAGTGCGTACTGTGTCTGCAGTTATTGATTTTGGATGCACTTTGTGGTGTTTCTTCTCTGTCAGGCTATCGCTGACGTTGTTCATGCCATGGCATGTGGTTTCTTATGATTGGTTGGGTTGACACACAGGTTGTGTTGCATATTCTCTCAGCATATGGCTGTATGTTTTTCATACCGTGGGCTGGTGTTCTGTTGAAGACCATGTCTTGCGGTATGTTCGTGGTGTGAGCTGGTATAACACTCACTGTGTTTAAATTATAAATTCTTTCCTCGAAATGTCAGTCTCTCCTGGGCACAGTTTTCTAACTGGGGTCTGGAGGAGGGACATAGAGGGAGGAGCCAGTTCACACCCAGTTTAAGTCTTTATAGTGTGCCCAAGCTCCTGCGGATCCGTCTATACCCCATGGTCCTTTTGGAGTCCCCAGCATCCTCTACGGACTAGGAGAAAAGGATTTACCGGTAGGTACTAAAATCCTACTTACCACTAGCTTTTAAAACACGGGTAAATGCGCGGGGGGGCGCATTTACCCGTGTTTATCCCTAGTGGAAACGCCCCCCCCCCTGCAGATGCCCGGATCAAGTGATCTGGGAATCCTACCCTGGTAGCTTGCCGCATTGAACACGTGTTCAACCCGGTAAGCTGTGTAGTGTGAACGGGAGTTGTGTCGAGGCGACACGGCTCCCGTTCACAGTGTATGGGAGGGCGGCGCTTGGAGATCATGTGATCTCCCAGCGCCGCCCCTGCCGCATCACTAGCAGCGTCACCAACCCGGCAATATGCCGGGTTGGTGAGCGCTGTGGGAAAGGGGGCTGTAGCACGGGTCGCAGCCGTGTCAGGCGACACGGCTGCGACCCGTGCTACAGTGGAAAAGGGGTATTCGTGCACCACGCCACCTCGCCATGCTTCAGGCAAGGTTACTATTCCTGATAGTATTCCACGTGGATGGTAAAGTATGACAAAAGTTGATTAATATGCTACAAAAAAAATAAAAAATCTGTGTTGAACATGTGTGTCAACCATTTGCACACGTCCACCGTAAGCACCGTCGACCTTTTACATATTGACCTTTTGACAGTGTCAACCATTAGTGGTCAACCTGATGGCTGTCGACTTTTTACCTGATCGACCTAGAGCCAGGATACCGCAGAGATGAATCCTGCATGTGGGTTGTATGTAAGTTATCTTTACGTGTCTTATTGAAGGTTTTACTTTTCTTTTTTATTTTATGCTTGTGCTTTCAACTTGCCATTACCCCTTATGTCTCTTATTGACACTGACTGTTTAGTGAAATATCTGTCTCTTTATGGCTGTGTAGACTGCACTATGCACACATTAAAAGTAATCAGCCTATAAGTAAACAGAACACAAAGGTCAGAATGATCCTCGTCTCTCCCTATGTATGCCTATTACTGCAAGTTTCTGCAATGTAAATATTCACACGCAAAGATGTCTCTCTGTGTTTCAGTGCCTGTGTGCTGCTCTGCTCGCTATAATCTGGCAGTGATGGCGTTACTTGGCTTCTTCATGTTATATGCACTACGTGTTAATCTGAGTGTAGCGCTGGTGGACATGGTAAATTCAACATCAAGTGAACAAGAAAACAGAAGCTCCAGTGTGTGTCCTGACCACTCTGTTCATCCCAAAACACCTCATAATTCCACGGTAAGAGGAAATGCTTTTTTTTTTTTTGCTTTTTTTTTTACTTTTTAAACAGCTTGTTAATTATAAGAAATATGCATTGCTTCAGATATTTTATATTGCTGCAGTCTTCAGTGGTTGCAAGGATACCATGTCGCCTCTTACAGCACTGTACAGTAAGAGGAGAGAGAAGTGTACCGGTGCAGCCATCAGTAAACATAACAGGGCATTCAAGGGCAGTAGGACTTCATTTTTTACTTACATGCTTCCTTCTAAAATTATTGATTTGTTTAGTTTTCCTGTTTAAATTTGAATTAACCCTGAAAAATAAATGCACACACTCCATATATCTATTCTGTAGTTCTGCTGGACACTGACAGCATTAAAAGCAACAATCTTTTGTCCTATTGTTGATGAAATGCAATGGGGCATTTCCATGTCACGTATGGGACATCTTCTATTTCATCATTCCGCTCAACTCTTTGTATTAAGTGCCTGTGTTATTTTTTTTATGAAAACCTATGAGAAAGAACTATAATTTAACTTGTCAACCTATGTTGAAAACTCAAAAGATTTAGGGGCCCATTAATCAATAAAGTGCGATGTCCTCCAGATAACATTGTTCCAATTTGCATTGCGGTATTGTCCAATACCGCTTGAATGTATGAAGGCAAGGGTGCCAGGACAGCGGGTGCAGAAAAAGGCTGTCCCATCAATCAGCAGCATGCTCAGATTGGGAAGTCTTTCTCAAATGAAAGACACGCCCTCTTTTTGTCTGGCCAATCAGTTTACATAAAGCCAGGAAGTGCATCTTCAGTGACCTGCAGACATGTATGTATGTATGTATGTATGTATGTATGTATGTGTGTATATATATTTATTTACACACATAAATATATATATATATATATATATATATATATATTTATTATGTGGTATATACATAGAGATAAGTATATTTTATACATACTGTACATATCCATGTACACACACACACACACACATATATATATATATATATATACACACATACATACAGAGAGAGAGAGAGGGGTGTGTGAGATAGATAGATAGATATATATATATATATATATCTATCTATCTATCACACCTCTCTGTATGTGTGTGTATGTGTGTGTGTGTGTATATATATATATATATATATATATATATATATATATATATATATATATATATATATATATATATATATAGGGTACCCTATAGCGCTCTGTGAAAACATTACAAGCAACACCTCAAGAAAAACCTCCTGTTAGACGAGGTTCAAGAATAGCCATAAACATACAGATCTGAGGGCACTAATCTCTAGTCCTGTTCGTCACATTAATTCATAAGTATCATTAAAACAACTTTATTAAAAATCAATTTGTATTTTTTATTATTGTGTACATATATTATACAAATGGCATCTGTACAATATCACACAGAAGAAATTCCAAGTTTTATCTGGTTTGTATTCAACTTCCGAAGTACATCTCTCGGCATAAAGCATAAGTGGAAATACAGTGCCTAGATAAAACCTAACTCGTTTCGTCTCTTTCGGCACTTCTTCAGGAGTTCACAGTCTAAATTAGAAAATACAACAACTAAATAATCGAACAGTACTAACAACCCATAATAAAAGAACTCTTCTATTATGACTATACATACCAGATGCCCAGTATATTAAGGGGATCTTGAAGGAACAAATACTTAGCTGATTAGAATAGGTATAAAACCTAATAAATAAATGATATATTAAAATCAAATTGAATTATTCAGATAAAATTATAGATGAACAACTGACTTAATTCTATGTTAAAACAAGGGGGGGAATCCAATAAATATATATCTCAGATTATGGTCTGGTCGGTGACCTGTATTGAGAATTTGACATTAAGGCTTAATTAATAGAGACCATAAATGTGGCTCTTAAAATCCGAATGACTGAAGGAAGAAAACAATACATACCGCTCTTGTATATAAAAAATATTTGACCCTGATACTATAGGTGGATCAAAACACCCGCTTCGTATATTAGCAGCAACACAGTTACTTAACCTGAAAGATCAATTAAGGACAGTCTCAACCTTTTAAAAAGACTAACTGAAAGAGCTTTACATCCAGGTGCAGATTATTTCTTTTTACAGCACTATCACATAGTTGATGAGATGATGGCCGCAAAATGTTATTTATTCTAAGGTAATAATCTTATGGCCGCACTTCTACTTTACATGAATATGCATATAGAAAAACAGAATATGCAACAATACAAAATATACATTTATGAATGTCTATACCAACATACCATTCAGAAAGAACCTCAGTGTCCATATATGTAAGCAAGATACATCAGTGATACTTACAATGGGGCCAATGTAATCCTCTCAGGGTAATACTGAGAGAGGTGCCCCTGAACTACTATTTATACCTCTAGATACATGACCTGACGTCCTTAAGGGTTTTAATGAGGTGTGAGGTAAAAATTAATGAAATGAGCTTTTACTTTAACTAAAACCATGCCCTATGTGACACACTAATAGTGTAACAATAATGCTACCACTTTATTTGTATATATATATATATTTCTCTGACGTCCTAGTGGATGCTGGGAACTCCGTAAGGACCATGGGGGAATAGCGGCTCCGCAGGAGACTGGGCACAAAAAGTAAAAGCTTTAGACTAGCTGGTGTGCACTGGCTCCTCCCCCTATGACCCTCCTCCAAGCCTCAGTTAGATTTTTGTGCCCGAACGAGAAGGGTGCAAGCTAGGTGGCTCTCCTGAGCTGCTTAGAAGTAAAAGTTTAAATAGGTTTTTTATTTTCAGTGAGTCCTGCTGGCAACAGGCTCACTGCATCGTGGGACTAAGGGGAGAAGAAGCGAACTCACCTGACTGCAGAGTGGATTGGGCTTCTTGGCTACTGGACATTAGCTCCAGAGGGACGATCACAGGTTCAGCCTGGATGGGTCCCGGAGCCGCGCCGCCGGCCCCCTTACAGAGCCAGAAGAGCGAAGAGGTCCGGAGAAAGCGGCGGCAGAAGACGTTCCTGTCTTCAAATAAGGTAGCGCACAGCACTGCAGCTGTGCGCCATTGCTCTCAGCACACTTCACACTCCGGTCACTGAGGGTGCAGGGCGCTGGGGGGGGGAGCGCCCTGAGACGCAATAAAATCGATATAAAAACCTTATATGGCTAAAAAAAATGCATCACATATAGCTCCTGGGCTATATGGATGCATTTATCCCCTGCCAGTTTCCTGAAAAAAGCGGGAGAAAAGGCCGCCGTGAAGGGGGCGGAGCCTTCTCAGCACACAAGCGCCATTTTCTTTCACAGCTCCGCTGGAAGGACGGCTCCCTGACTCTCCCCTGCAGTCCTGCACTACAGAAACAGGGTAAAACAGAGAGGGGGGCACTATTGGCAGCTAATATATAAATACAGCAGCTATAACAGGGAGTAACACTTATATAAGGTTATCCCTGTATATATATAGCGCTCTGGTGTGTGCTGGCAAACTCTCCTTCTGTCTCTCCAAAGGGCTAGTGGGGTCCTGTCCTCTATCAAAGCATTCCCTGTGTGTGTGCTGGGTGTCGGTACGATTGTGTCGACATGTATGAGGAGGAAAATGATGTGGAAGCAGAGCAATTGCCTGTGTTAGTGATGTCACCCCCTAGGGAGTCGACACCTGACTGGATGGTAGTAATTAAAGAATTACGTGACAATGTCAGCACTTTGCAAAAAACTGTTGACGACATGAGACAGCCGACAAATCAATTAGTGCCTGTTCAGGCGTCTCAGACACCGTCAGGGGCGCTAAAACGCCCGTTACCTCAGATGGTCGACACAGACCCTGACACGGATACTGAATCCAGTGTCGACGGTGACGAGACAAACGTAATGTCCAGTAGGGCCACACGTTACATGATCACGGCAATGAAAGAGGCATTGAACATTTCTGACACTACAAGTACCACAAAAAAGGGTATTATGTGGGGTGTGAAAAAACTACCAGTGGTTTTTCCTGAGTCAGATGAATTAAATGAGGTGTGTGATAAAGCGTGGGTTTCCCCCGATAAAAAACTGCTGATTTCTAATAAATTATTGGCACTATACCCTTTCCCGCCAGAGGTTAGGGCACGTTGGGAAACACCCCCTAGTGTAGATAAGGCGCTCACACGCTTATCAAAACAAGTGGCGTTACCGTCTCCTGATACGGCCGCTCTCAAGGAACCAGCTGATAGAAGGCTGGAAAATATCTTAAAAGGTATATACACACATACCGGTGTTATACTGCGACCAGCGATCGCCTCAGCCTGGATGTGCAGCGCTGGAGTGGCTTGGTCGGATTCCCTGACTGAAAATATTGATACCCTGGATAGGGACAGTATATTATTAACTATAGAGCATTTAAAGGATGCATTACTATATATGCGAGATGCACAGAGGGATATTTGCACCCTGGCATCTAGAGTAAGTGCGATGTCCATTTCTGCCAGAAGAACGTTATGGACGCGACAGTGGTCAGGTGATGCGGATTCCAAACGGCATATGGAAGTATTGCCGTATAAAGGGGAGGAGTTATTTGGGGTCGGTCTATCGGACCTGGTGGCCACGGCAACGGCTGGAAAATCCACCTTTTTACCCCAGGTCACCTCTCAGCAGAAAAAGACACCGTCTTTTCAAACCCAGTCCTTTCGTCCCTATAAGGGCAAGAGGGAAAAAGGCCGCTCATTCCTGCCTCGGGGCAGAGGAAGGGGAAAAAGACTGCACCATGCAGCCTCTTCCCAAGAGCAGAAGCCCTCCCCCGCTTCTGCCAAGTCCTCAGCATGACGCTGGGGCTCTGCAAGCAGACTCGGGCACGGTGGGGGGCCGTCTCAAGAATTTCAGCGCGCAGTGGGCTCACTCGCAAGTGGACCCCTGGATCCTGCAGGTAGTATCACAGGGGTACAAATTGGAATTCGAGACGTCTCCCCCTCGCCGGTTCCTGAAGTCTGCTCTACCAACGTCTCCCTCCGACAGGGAGGCAGTATTGGAAGCTATTCACAAGCTGTATTCCCAGCAGGTGATAATCAAGGTACCCCTCCTACAACAGGGACAGGGGTATTATTCCACGCTGTTTGTGGTACCGAAGCCGGACGGCTCGGTGAGACCAATTTTAAATTTAAAATCTTTGAACACTTACATAAAAAGGTTCAAATTCAAGATGGAGTCACTCAGAGCAGTGATAGCGAACCTGGAAGAAGGGGACTATATGGTATCTCTAGACATCAAGGATGCTTATCTCCATGTCCCAATTTACCCTTCTCACCAAGGGTACCTCAGGTTTGTGATACAAAACTGTCATTATCAGTTTCAGACACTGCCGTTTGGATTGTCCACGGCACCACGGGTCTTTACCAAGGTAATGGCCGAAATGATGATTCTTCTTCGAAGAAAAGGCGTATTAATTATCCCTTACTTGGACGATCTCCTGATAAGGGCAAGGTCCAGGGAACAGTTAGAGGTCGGAGTAGCACTATCTCAGGTAGTGCTACGTCAGCACGGGTGGATTCTAAATATCCCAAAATCACAGCTGATTCCAACAACACGTATACTGTTCCTAGGGATGATTCTGGACACAGTCCAGAAAAAGGTGTTTCTCCCGGAGGAGAAGGCCAGGGAGTTATCCGAGTTAGTCAGGAACCTCCTAAAACCAGGACAAGTGTCAGTGCATCAGTGCATGAGAGTCCTGGGAAAAATGGTGTCTTCTTACGAAGCGATTCCATTCGGAAGATTCCATGCAAGAACTTTTCAGTGGGATCTGCTGGACAAATGGTCCGGATCGCATCTTCAGATGCATCAGCGGATAACCCTATCTCCAAGGACAAGGGTATCTCTCCTGTGGTGGTTACAGAAGGCTCATCTTCTCGAGGGCCGCAGATTCGGCATTCAGGATTGGATGCTGGTAACCACGGATGCCAGCCTGAGAGGCTGGGGAGCAGTCACACAGGGAAGAAATTTCCAGGGCTTGTGGTCAAGCATGGAAACGTCTCTTCACATAAATATCCTAGAGCTAAGGGCCATTTACAATGCCCTAAGTCAAGCAAGGCCTCTGCTTCAGGGTCGACCGGTATTGATCCAGTCGGACAACATCACGGCTGTCGCCCACGTAAACAGATGGACAGATATTGCGCCAGGTCAAGGGACCATCAGGCAATAGCGGTGGACGCTCTGGTAACTCCGTGGGTGTTCCAGTCGGTATATGTGTTCCCTCCTCTTCCTCTCATACCAAAAGTACTGAGAATCATAAGAAGGAGAGGAGTAAGAACGATACTCGTGGCTCCGGATTGGCCAAGAAGAACTTGGTACCCGGAACTGCAAGAGATGCTCACGGAGGACCCGTGGCCTCTACCTCTCAGGAAGGACCTGCTCCAGCAGGGACCTTGTCTGTTCCAAGACTTACGGCGGCTGCGTTTGACGGCATGGCGGTTGAACGCCGGATCCTGAAGGAAAAAGGCATTCCAGATGAAGTCATCCCTACCCTGATCAAGGCCAGGAAGGATGTAACTGCAAAACATTATCATCGCATTTGGCGAAAATATGTTGCGTGGTGTGAGGCCAAGAAGGCCCCTACGGAGGAATTTCAACTGGGTCGTTTCCTACATTTTCTGCAAGCAGGATTGTCTATGGGCCTAAAATTAGGATCCATTAAGGTTCAAATTTCGGCCCTGTCGATCTTCTTCCAGAAAGAACTGGCTTCACTGCCTGAAGTTCAGACGTTTGTCAAAGGGGTACTGCATATACAGCCTCCTTTTGTGCCCCCAGTGGCACCTTGGGATCTCAATGTAGTTTTAGGGTTCCTAAAATCACATTGGTTTGAACCACTTGCCACAGTGGATTTGAAATATCTCACATGGAAAGTGGTAATGCTGTTGGCTCTGGCTTCAGCCAGGCGCGTATCAGAATTGGCGGCTTTATCCTATAAAAGCCCTTACCTGATATTTCATTCGGATAGGGCGGAATTGAGGACTCGTCCTCAATTTCTCCCTAAGGTGGTTTCAGCGTTTCACATGAATCAACCTATTGTGGTACCTGTGGCTACTAGGGACTTGGAGGACTCCAAGTTGCTGGACGTAGTCAGGGCCCTGAAAATATATGTTTCCAGGACGGCTGGAGTCAGAAAATCTGACTCGCTATTTATACTGTATGCACCCAACAAGCTGGGTGCTCCTGCTTCTAAGCAGACGATTGCTCGTTGGATTTGTAGTACAATTCAACTTGCACATTCTGTGGCAGGCCTGCCACAGCCAAAATCTGTAAAAGCCCATTCCACAAGGAAGGTGGGCTCATCTTGGGCGGCTGCCCGAGGGGTCTCGGCTTTACAACTTTGCCGAGCAGCTACTTGGTCAGGGGCAAACACGTTTGCTAAGTTCTACAAATTTGATACCCTGGCTGAGGAGGACCTGGAGTTCTCTCATTCGGTGCTGCAGAGTCATCCGCACTCTCCCGCCCGTTTGGGAGCTTTGGTATAATCCCCATGGTCCTTACGGAGTTCCCAGCATCCACTAGGACGTCAGAGAAAATAAGAATTTACTTACCGATAATTCTATTTCTCATAGTCCGTAGTGGATGCTGGGCGCCCATCCCAAGTGCGGATTGTCTGCAATACTTGTATATAGTTACAAACAAATCGGGTTGTTTATTGTTGGAAGCCATCTTTTCAGAGGCTCCTACGGTTATCATACTGTTAACTGGGTTCAGATCACGAGTTGTACGGTGTGATTGGTGTGGCTGGTATGAGTCTTACCCGGGATTCAAGATCCTTCCTTATTATGTACGCTCGTCCGGGCACAGTATCTTAACTGAGGCTTGGAGGAGGGTCATAGGGGGAGGAGCCAGTGCACACCAGCTAGTCTAAAGCTTTTACTTTTTGTGCCCAGTCTCCTGCGGAGCCGCTATTCCCCCATGGTCCTTACGGAGTTCCCAGCATCCACTACGGACTATGAGAAATAGAATTATCGGGAAGTAAATTCTTATTATTATTACTAACTAATACAGAAATTGAAAGCTTAGCTTAGGTGGAACGCACTACCGCGTGCTTTCCACCAATCGGAAATCACGGGCATATACTTAGCATCGGTGGAACGCACTGACGTGTGTGCTCCACTATTAATAGATCATGTGACCGGGGCTGATTATACTACGTAGCTCCCATGTTAGAAGAAATTGGAAGAGGCATCTCTCGCGCCGGTGGGGCGCTCCAGCGGCGCGTTTCAATACCCGGAAGTGTGACATTGGTTCGTATGGGATGAACGAGAAAGATGAAGCTAGCGTCAGTGGAGTGCACATGTGATGTGCGCTCCAGCAGTGCGTTCCACTACCTGGAACTGCGTCGTCCGTACAATGCCAATCTCCAATGTTTAACAGTAACATGCTAAGTGCTTTTAGGGACTTAATTCATTAACTCAAAGGAGGTGAACACTCTAATTTATTATTTTACAGATAAACACGATGTTAGAGCCAATCTGCTGACCTTGGAAGTTTTATAATGCATAATTGCTTAAGACTGGTGATTTCATTTTAATAAAAACAGATCATATCATTAGATATTACAAATTATATTAATCATTTATTATTGAAAAATGACAGTGAACAAATGAAATCTATTTATTCTATTTGATATCGGTGTTATTTTAATATTAGTAATTTATTTAGTGTTTAAGAATACTATTCTACTTAATCTAATAAACTCTCTGATTTATAATATCAATTGTTTAGTGACTGGTTAGATATTTAGTAAATAGTGAGTTATTATATATTAGGATTACAAATTCCTTTCAAAGATAAGCGAGCACTATACTTTATTCGAAAAAATAGACCATATCAACATTGAACCTAATGTCTTTAAGAATTCTTATGGGTACTTATCTTACCTAACTACATATAATATATTAATACAGCACCTGGTATTCACAGGTGGTCTCCCATCCAAGTACTAATTAGCCCCAACACTGCTTAGCTTCCAAGATCAGGTGAGATTGGGCACATCCAGTGTGGTGTGACTGTAGATTGGACCAGTATCTAGTGAGGAAGTAAAATATATATATATATATATATATATATATATTTATGTACAAATCGGCGGCACTCAGGAGACTTTGTTCAATTTCTTTTAATGAAGGTAAATCATCCTACAATTGTTTCGGGTATTAACCCGTCGTCAGGAATGCACATACCAAAACATACAACACTTAAATACCCCACACAAGACCCTTCTCCCTTATATCAGCCGATCTCGGTATATTTGGATGCATTGCTGAATCCCTGTGTTTAACAAACCCCAGCATACCTCAAGGATACCAATGATTTAATACAACGATTACAATCAATAGGTCCATTACCTTCTAATACTACATTTTGTAGTGCTGATGTAACCAGCTTATACACCTGCATTCCCCATCATTTGGGGATTGCGGCTGTAAGGGAACTTATTGTTGTTAATGTTATGTATGTTGGTCCGCCGGTAGATTTTTTTTGTGGAATTATTGACTCTGGTATTAACCAGAAATTATTTTCTGTTTAATGGTGTATACTATCTACAAAAGCTTGGCGTTGCGACGGGGTCGAATGTGGCCCCATCGTACGCCAATGCGTTCATGTGTTGGATAGAGAGACCACTGTTGCTGCAATGTCCGCAGGCTGAGTGGGTCATCTTGTACGTTCGGTACATAGATGACGACCTGATACTGTGGGGTGGCAACAAGGAGGATTTATAAACCCATTTGGATGATCATAATCGTTCTCCAAGTGTGGTGAAATTAAAATATGAGATCAGTTCAACAGCTGTGAATTTTCTGGATGTGAATATTCAGATGAAGGATGGGCAGTTAGTCACATCATTGTTTTCCAAAAGACGGATAGAAATACTATTCTGAAATCTGATGGCTTTCATCCCCTACCTTTGAAACATGGCCTTCCTTATTCACAAATGTTAAGAACAAGGCGCATTACAAGTGATCCTTTACAAGTGAATCAGGCTTTGGATGATATGGTGGCCAAATTCATTGAAAAGGGGTATGATAGAAAGTCTTTGATTGCATTGAAAAGGGGTATGATAGAAAGTCTTTGATTGCAATCAAGAATAAGGTGATCCAGATTCCTAGGGAATCTTTGTTGGAGAACAAGGCCACGGTTGGTGATTCTAGTAATAGAATTCCATGGGTTAATAAATACACTGATGCCAGTGTTAGTGTAATAGAGACATTAAAAGAATCTGGCCCATCATAAATTCTGATAAGGATCTTCCAGGTTTATTTGGTACTCGTATTTTGCCAGCGTATTCTAGAGGTAAGAACTTAAAGGATATGCTGGTGAAGTTGGATGTTACTGAGTTAACTAAACCAAGGCCGGTCCAACACTTCTTGTCTAGAAAACCTGGATGTTTTTGTTGTATAGGATGTGTACCCTGTAGATCTCTATTGGTAAGGGATACCATTAATCACCCTAGGTCTGGAAGGAAATTAACCATTAATTACCCACTTACCTGTACGTCGCGGTTTGTCATCTATGTTCTGTCTTGCCCATGTGTTTTGTACTACGCGGGCAAGACGGAATGTCAGTTCAGACAGAGGATGGCCAATCATAGGTCAGCTATAAGAGCGGCCCTGGAAACATGCACTAGTGACCAGCCAATGGCACGTCACTGCGTGCAAAAATCTCATAGTATTGCTAGCATTAGGAGCAAATTAATTGATCACATTCCAGCATCCATCAGGGGGGGGGAGATAGGGGAAGGAGACTCCTCCAGTTGGAAAGTCGCTGGATCTTTAAGCTTGATACATTGGCCCCACGAGGCCTAAATGAACAAAAGGGTCTATATAGTTTCTTATAGATGGTCCTTATATGCTTTTAGCATCAGGTTTTTTTTTAGTGGAATCACATTATATCAGGAATAGGGCATATTTAGGGGCATTAAAATATATGTATCAGTGATCGCGCTGATCCAGAAAAAAAGTGGGTCCCAGGGACCCCTCCCTCTCAAAAATTGGGGTCCTACCGTTCTTTTTCTGGGTCCCATCGGAATGAAGGTTCTCATTAATCTTAATCTTGTTTGGACACTACAAAAGTGTTGCAAGGTGGTGGGATGGGGTGACAATGCTGCTGGGCTGTGTAGCATGCAGGACACATTGCACCAGAGCTGTAACTAGACATTTTGGTGCCCTAGGCATAAAGTGAATTGGTGTTTCACCTGCTAGACCGCAAAGCATAGGCAGTGCGCGCCAAAGGGGCGCTGCAAAATTTAAGGGTCGTGGCTTCATGGGGAAGGGGCGTGACCACATAATAGTGCCAATTCACATTACACCACACAGTAGTGCCGCTTATACACATTGCACCAGGTAGAACCGCCTATGCACACTGCGCCAGGTAGAGCACGTTATACATATTGCACCAGTAGAGCACATTATACATATTGCACCAGGTACAGCACATACACTTTGCTCCAGGTAGAGCACATTATACACATTGCGCCAGGTAGAACACGTTACACACATTGCACCAAGTAGAGCACTTTATACACATCACACCAGGTAGAGCACATTGCGCCAGTTAAAGCGCATTATTATACACAATGCACCCGGTAGAGCACGTTGTACACAATGTGCCTGGTAGTGCACGTTATATACATTGCACCAGGTAGAGCACATATAAACATTGCACCAGGTAGAACACTGAGACACATTGCACCAGGTAAAGCAAATATAAACATTGCACAAGGTAGAGCACGTTATACACAATGCGCCAGGTAGAGCGCGTTATACACAGTACACCCGGTGGAGCATGTTAAACACAATGTGCCAGGTAGAGCACGTTATACACAATGCGCCCGGTAGAGCACGTTATACACAATGCGCCCGGTAGAGCACGTTATATACATTGCACCAGGTTGAGCACATATAAACATTGCGCCAGGTAGAACACTGAGACACATTGCACCAGGTAAAGCAAATATAAACATTGCACAAGGTAGAGCACGTTATACACAATGCGCCAGGTAGAGCGCGTTATACACAGTGCACCCGGTGGAGCATGTTAAACACAATGCGCCAGGTAGAGCACGTTATACACAATGCGCCCGGTAGAGCACGTTATACACAATGCGCCCGGTAGAGCACGTTATATACATTGCACCAGGTAGAGCACATATAAACATTGCGCCAGGTAGAACACTGAGACACATTGCACCAGGTAAAGCAAATATAAACATTGCACGAGGTAGAGCACGTTATACACAATGCGCCAGATAGAGCGCGTTATACACAGTGCACCCGGTGGAGCATGTTATACACAATGCGCCCGGTAGAGCACGTTATACACAATGCGCCCGGTAGAGCACGTTATATACATTGCACCAGGTAGAGCACATATAAACATTGCACCAGGTAGAACACTGAGACACATTGCACCAGGTAAAGCACATATAAACATTGCACCAGGTAGAGCACGTTCTACACAATGCGCCAGTCAGAGCACGTTCTACACATTGCGCCAGGCAGAGCACGTTCTACACATTGCGCCAGGCAGAGCACGTTCTACACATTGCGCCAGGCAGAGCACGTTCTACACATTGCGCCAGGCAGAGCACGTTCTACACATTGCGCCAGGCAGAGCACGTTATACACATTGCGCCGGGTAGAGCACGTTATACACATTGCGCCAGGCAGAGCACGTTAAACACATTGCGCCAGGCAGAGCACATTACACACAATGTGTCAGGTAGAGCACGTTACACACATTTCGCCAGGCAGAGCACGTTCTACACAATGCGCCAGCTAGAGTGATCACGGGTGTCAGTGGAGGGGGGTGTCAGATGGGTGTGTGTATAATGGGCACTGTGAACACGTTGTGGGGAGTGCGTATGATTGGCACTGTGTGAGCGTGTATAATGGGCAATGTGTGGGTATTGGGGGTGTGTATGATGGGCACTGTGTGGTTGGTGGGGTGCATGTGATGGCACTGTGTGGGTATATGGGGGTGGGGTAACTATGCTGGCCAATGTGTGCATTTGTGTTGGTGTATGCTGGGCACTGCCCTTACCCCCAGTGTTTGAATAGTTAGCTGTTGCCATCCCAATTGCCCATATATTTATTACTAAACTGAATCCTCCATGCCAGGGGCTGCTTGAAATTCTTCTCTTTAGCTCCTAAAGGGAATTAAGTGAACAAACATATTTCCAAGTGCATTTTAATCTTCTATATGTGGTCTTTTATATTTGTTGTTGTGTATTATTTTGATATCACTTTGATTCGATGTGTTTTGTAAAAAATACTGTTATACCTTTGTGAGTACTATCTTCGGTGTATGGGTTACCAAGGTTACTAGTCATGTGACACGCCTCCCTCTATGGACGCAACCTGATGACGTCACCCGCTGTACCCGGCGGCGGCTTGTAATGCACGGCCGCGGTCAGCGTGGATGATTGCTACAGGAGTGCATACATACAGGTGAGATTAGAGGTACATGCTGATTAGGGGGAAGGGTCTTTTGTGGGGTATTTAAGTGTTGTATGTTTTGGTATGTGCATCCCTGACGACGAGTTAATACCCAAAACAATTGTAGGATGATTTACCTTCATTAAAAGAAATTGAACAAAGTCTCCTGAGTGCCGCCGATTTGTACTTCTATCTGTGGGTGAACATACCCCAGGGGGGCACCGGAGCAAGTACTGCTTTTATCACGTGAGTGCCGGGTATCTGCAAAAAGGACTAATATGTATATAATATATATACAGTCACACACCACGTAACACATCATATCTGCATTTTACACTAGGTGAAGTGCACGGAGCAGAGCGTGTACAGGCTACGGCAGAGCAGTGAATGCAGTCCGGCCATTCTTGATGGCGTTTTGAACAGGGCTGCTTTGGAGGAGAACACAGGGCTGGTGAGGCGGAAGTAGTGTGCGGGGAATCAAGTGGGTTAGCAGTTGAGGGAGGGAGGTGGAGACATTGGGAAGGGATTATCATTGTAAAACATATGCTAACGCCACCTCTCCATTGCGTTAGCTTATGTGAACGAGATCCGGAAGTAAAATACTTTGTGTCTTGATACATTTGAAAAGATCGCAAAACCCATTATAAAGATGGGAGCTGTGGAAACGGAAGGCAATCGAAAGCTGCACCGTAGACTTCCACAAAATCAGTGCGGTAGCAACTTGGTACATTTAGGGGAAACTTACATTTCCCGTTAATGTCTGATTTTCGCGTTTTGTTTGTAATTTTTCCCATGATAAATGTGCCCCCTAGCTATAAAAAATGTGTGCTATAGCATCAGCTACTGGTAACCTGGCCATTTATTCATTGATCCAAATAAGTGGGTAGGGATATAGGATGGACTGAACAACTACTGAATTATTTTCTGAGTAAACATAGCACTTTAAAGTAGACAGCAAAAAATATGTTCATTCTGCTAGTCGCATGTTTCTCATACGTCCTAGAGGATGCTGGGGACTCCGTAAGGACCATGGGGTATAGACGGGATCTGCAGGAGACATGGGCACACTATAAGCCTTTGAATGGGTGTGAACTGGCTCCTCCCTCTATGCCCCTCTTCCAGACCTCAGTTAGACTTTGTGCCCAGGAGTGACTGAACACACACTAGGGGAGCTCTACTGAGTTTCTCTGAAAGACTTTGTTAGGTTTTTTATTTTCCTGCTGGCTACAGGCTCCCTGCATCGTGGGAGTGAGGGGAGAGAAGCAGACCTACTTCTTCTGAGTTCAAGGGCTCTGCTTCTTAGGCTACTGGACACCATTAGCTCCAGAGGGTTCCATCACTTGGTTCACCTAGCTGCTTGTTCCTGGAGCCGCGCCGTCACCCCCCTCACAGAAGAAAGAAGCCGGGTGAGTATGTGAAGAACAGAAGACTTCAGTGACGGCAGAAGACTTTGGTAACGGAGGTATGCGCAGCGGTAGCGCTGCGCTCTATGCTCCCACACACAACGGCACTCACAGGGTACAGGGCGCTGGGGATGGGGGGGGGGGGGGCACGCCCTGGGCAGCAGGTTACTGATTTTCTAAAAAAGGACTGGCATTAAGAGCATATTCGGTGCCTGGGCACCGTGTCCCATACCCCCGCCAGTATAAAGCTGCGCGCCGACGGCTTACAGAGGTGCAGGGGGGGGTGCGTTCTGGGCAGCAGTACATCTTTTATTAAGGTGGCTACCCTATATACAGTGTGTGGACACTGTATAGGGACCCCCGCAGGCATTAAAAAACGCTATTACTGGGCAGCAGGTTACTGATCTTCTAAAAAAGGACTGGCATTAAGAGCATATTCGGTGCCTGGGCACCGTGTCCCATACCCCCGCCAGTATAAAGCTGCGCGCCGACGGCTTGCAGGGCGCAGGGGGGCGTTCTGGGCAGCAGTATATCTTTTATTAAGGTGGCTACCATATATACAGTGTGTGGACACTGTATAGGGACCCCCGCAGGCATTAAAAAACGCTATTACTAGCAGGCTGAAGAGCGCTCAGAGGGGGCGGGGCTTAGCCCTCACAACACTTTCAGCGCCATTTTTTCTCCATGTCCCCGCCGTAACACAAACGTGGGGGGGCACAGTGTTTAGTGCTAGATAGACCATATAACACTATGTTGGATAAATGGGCTTCAAATACTGTGTGTTGTGCATATATACACCTGTGTGTTCCCTGGTCAGTTTTACCCACTATAGCTTTTTAGTCGACATATGTCGACAGGCATGAGTGCTCTGTCACAAACATTTAGGGGGATCACTGTCGGCATCGCCGACGCCTGTTGATTCTTGATGCAGTAGATGCTGTGTCAACAGGTCGGTAGTTGTTTGCTTGTCAAGAGTAAACACTGTATGGGAGACACAGTGGTATGGGGGTGACCCTGTCGGCACCAACTGTTATTACTGAGTGTAACTTAACATGCTGTAACTGCCTTATGCCTGTATATATATTTATATGTATATGTGTGGTACGGTTCCTCGGGCCTGTAGCTCGAGCACAGATATGGTAGTAGGTGTGGGGGAGGGTTATAAAGTTTATATACTTCCCTCGGACCTCTCGGGGGCGCCAGATGGTTATTTTACCTGGTTACTACTCCCTGTTTGTCGACGACTACTAGGTTTTCTGACGACCTTAAGGTTCCTGTTTGATCGACAACTGGGGCTGTCAGTACATGGACATACACATTCAGAACACATTATTGTGACTAGGGACCCTATGGTTCAGGACAATCCGCTTATATGTATGTTTTATTTATATATTTATATATATATATATATATATATATATATATATATATATATGGGATTTGTGTGTTTTGGTGTATCGCATTATGCTTTATAATGAGTGCTGAAGTAAGAGTATTTTTTCTCATGTCCTGGTCACTCTGTTGATAAAGCTCTAGGTCGGCCATGACGAGCAGATCCTCACGAGGAGTCCGAATGATTATTCTTTTCCCGCTGCTGATAGAATACGGTGAAAGTCAACTCCTGGTCGACACGGGGCCCTGTCACAATGGATCGTACACAGGAAGCTAAGTGATATTTTTTTTCTATGCTTTAGAGTTATTTGCAGTACATGCAAATGGGGGATTGGTTTATATTCGGAAAAGCATCCGATAGAATTACTCTATAGAGAGTGGGGAGGTTTCTTATGTTGAATCTTCCCTATAACTTGGCAAAAAATGCTGCGGCTGACTCCGAGGGGTACTCGAGTGTTTCCCTGGGACGGTGTACCGCTGTTTGGGGATGCCTCAGTTCAGTCTATCTCGGCGATACTGCTGGTAGATCTAAGTGTGTTAGTCTCTTTCACAACGGTTGGTGACGCATTCTTTTGTGGGATGCAGTCGTATTAACCGGTTTGATACCGTTCTTTTTTCCTTTTCTGTGCAGACAGTGGAAGGTGAACAGGTAAGAGTTTGCAGCCTTGTTAGGTTCGCAGAAGCGGATGTCGTTTTCTGTTTCTACCACATCGACCACATGTCGCTGAGTCTATCTGGCTGGAGCCCACTCCGGTGGGAACTCGTCTACTACTTTCTCTATCGTCCTAGTGGATGCTGGGGTTCCTGAAAGGACCATGGGGAATAGCGGCTCCGCAGGAGACAGGGCACAAAAAGTAAAGCTTTAGGATCAGGTGGTGTGCACTGGCTCCTCCCCCTATGACCCTCCTCCAAGCCTCAGTTAGATTTTTGTGCCCGGCCGAGAAGGGTGCAATCTAGGTGGCTCTCCTAAAGAGCTGCTTAGAAAAGTTTAGCTTAGGTTTTTTATTTTACAGTGAGTCCTGCTGGCAACAGGATCACTGCAACGAGGGACTTAGGGGAGAAGAAGTGAACTCACCTGCGTGCAGGATGGATTGGCTTCTTTGGCTACTGGACATTAGCTCCAGAGGGACGATCACAGGTACAGCCTGGATGGTCACCGGAGCCTCGCCGCCGGCCCCCTTGCAGATGCTGAAACAAGAAGAAGGTCCAGAATCGGCGGCATGAAGACTCCTCAGTCTTCTTAAGGTAGCGCACAGCACTGCAGCTGTGCGCCATTTCCTCTCAGCACACTTCACACGGCAGTCACTGAGGGTGCAGGGCGCTGGAAGGGGGGCGCCCTGGGAGGCAATGAAAACCTATTTTTGGCTAAAAATACCTCGCATATAGCCTCCGGGGGCTATATGGAGATATTTAACCCCTGCCAGAATCCGTTAAGAGCGGGAGACGAGGCCGCCGAAAAAGGGGCGGGGCCTATCTCCTCAGCACACAGCGCCATTTTCCCTCACAGAAAGGCTGGAGGGAAGGCTCCCAGGCTCTCCCCTGCACTGCACTACAGAAACAGGGTTAAAACAGAGAGGGGGGGCACTAATTTGGCGTTAGAAATATATAAAAAAGATGCTATAAGGGAAAACACTTATATAAGGTTGTCCCTATATAATTATAGCGTTTTTGGTGTGTGCTGGCAAACTCTCCCTCTGTCTCTCCAAAGGGCTAGTAGGTCCTGTCCTCTATCAGAGCATTCCCTGTGTGTGTGCTGTGTGTCGGTACGTGTGTGTCGACATGTATGAGGACGATGTTGGTGAGGAGGCGGAGCAATTGCCTGTAATGGTGATGTCACTCTCTAGGGAGTCGACACCGGAATGGATGGCTTATTTAGGGAATTACGTGATAATGTCAACACGCGGCAAGGTCGGTTGACGACATGAGACGGCCGACAAACAATTAGTACCGGTCCAGACGTCTCAAAAACACCGTCAGGGGTTTTAAAACGCCCGTTTACTTTAGTCGGTCGACACAGACACAGGCAGGGACACTGAATCCAGTGTCGACGGTGAATAAACAAACGTATTCCTTATTAGGGCCACACGTTAAGGGCAATGAAGGAGGTGTTACATATTTCTGATACTACAAGTACCACAAAAGAGGGTATTATGTGGGATGTGAAAAAACTACCGTAGTTTTTCCTGAATCAGATAAATTAAATGAAGTGTGTGATGATGCGTGGGTTCCCCCCGATAGAAAATATGGGCGGTATACCCTTTCCCGCCAGAAGTTAGGGCGCGTTGGGAAACACCCCTTAGGGTGGATAAGGCGCTCACACGCTTATCAGAACAAGTGGCGGTACCGTCGATAGATAGGGCCGTCCTCAAGGAGCCAGCTGACAGGAGGCTGGAAAATATCATAAAAAGTATATACACACATACTGGTGTTATACTGCGACCAGCGATCGCCTCAGCCTGGATGTGCAGAGCTGGGGTGGCTTGGTCGGATTCCCTGACTAAAAATATTGATACCCTTGACAGGGACAGTATTTTATTGACTATAGAGCATTTAAAGGGGTTCACTACGGCTGGCCGGCGGTCGGGCTCCCGGCGACCAGCATCCCGGCGCCGGGAGCCCGACCGCCGGCTTACCGACAGCTTGGCGAGCGCAAATGAGCCCCTTGCGGGCTCGCTGCGCTCGCCACGCTACGGGCACGGTGGCGCGCTACGCGCGCCACACTATTTTATTCTCCCTCTATGGGGGTCGTGGACCCCCACGAGGGAAAATAATTGTCGGTATTCCGGCTGTCGGGCTCCCGGCGCCGGTATACTGAGCGCCGGGAGCCCGACCGCCGGCAAACAGAAGACCACCCATTTAAAGGATGCATTTCTATATATGCGAGATGCACAGAGGGATATTTGCACTCTGGCATCAAGAGTAAGTGCGATGTCCATATCTGCCAGAAGATGTTTATGGACACGACAGTGGTCAGGTGATGCAGATTCCAAACGGCACAAAGGTGTATTGCCGTATAAAGGAAGAGGAGTTATTTGGGGTCGGTCCATCGGACCTGGTGGCCACGGCAACTGCTGGAAAATCCACATTTTTTTACCCTAAGTCACATCTCTGCAGAAAAAGACACCGTCTTTTCAGCCTCAGTCCTTTCGTCCCTATAAGAGTCATATCTGCCCAGGGATAGAGGAAAGGGAAGAAGACTGCAGCAGGCAGCCCATTCCCAGGAACAGAAGCGTTCCACCGCTTCTGACAAGCTCTCAGCATGACGCTGAGACCGTACAGGACCCCTGGATCCTACAAGTAGTATCCCAGGGGTACAGATTGGAATGTCGAGACGTTTCCCCTGCGCAGGCTCCTGAAGTCTGCTTTACCAAGGTCTCCCTCCGACAAGGAGGCAGTATGGGAAACAATTCACGAGCTGTATTCCCAGCAGGTGATAATTAAATTACCCCTCCTACAACAAGAAAAGGGGTATTATTCCACACTATATTGTGGTACTGAAGCCAGAAGGCTAGGTGAGACCTATTCTAAATCTAAAAAAATTTGAACACTTACAAAGGTTCAAATCAAGATGGAGTCACTCAGAGCAGTGATAACGAACCGGGAAGAAGGGGACTATATGGTGTCCCGAGACATCAGGGATGCTTACCTCCATGTCCCAAATTTGCCCTTATCACTAAGGGTACCTCAGGTTCGTGGTACAGAACTGTCACTATCAGTTTCAGACGCTGCCGTTTGGATTGTCCACGGCACCCCGGGTCTTTACCAAGGTAATGGCCGAAATGATGGTTCTTCTTCGAAGAAAAGGCGTCTTAATTATCCCTTACTTGGACGATCTCTTGATAAGGGCAAAGTCCAAGGAACAGTTGTAGGTCGGAGTAGCACTATCTCGGATACTGTTACAACAGCAGGGGTGGATTCTAAATATTCCAAAATCGCAGCTGATCCCGACAACAAGTCTCCTGTGCTTAGGGATGAATCTGGACACAGTCCAGAAAAAGGTGTTTCTCCCGGAAGAGAAAGCCAGGGAGTTATCCGAGCTAGTCAGGAACCTCCTAAAATCAGTGCATCATTGCACAAGGGCCATGGTAAAAAAAAATGGTGACTTCCTTCGAAGCAATTCCAGTCGGCAGATTTCATGCAAGAACTTTTCAGTGGGATCTGCTGGACAAATGGTCCGGATCGCATCTTCAGATGCATCAGCGGATAACCCTATATCCAAGGACAAGGGTGTCTCTCCTGTGGTGGTTACAGAGTGCTCATCTTCTAGAGGGCCGCAGATTCGGCATTCAGTTTTGGATGTTGGTGACCACGGAGGCCAGCCCGAGAGGCTGGGGAGCAGTCACACAAGGAAAAAATTTCCAGGGAGTGTGATCAAGTCTGGAGACTTTTCTCCACATAAATATAGCTAAGGGTAAATTTATAATGCTCTAAGCTTAGCAAGACCTCTGCTTCAAGGTCAGCCGGTATTGATCCAGTGGGATAAAACATCACGGCAGTCGCCCACGTAAATAGACAGGGCGGCACAAGAAGCAGGAGGGCAGTGGCAAAAACTGCAAGGACTTTTCGCTGGGCGGAAAATCATGTGATAGCACTGTCAGCAGTGTTTCATTCCGGGAATGGAAACTGGGAAGCAGACTTCCTCAGTAGGCACGACCTCCACCCGGCAGAGTGGGAACTTCATGGGGAAGTTTTCCACATGATTGTAAACCGTTGGGAATTACCAAAGGTGGACATGATGGCGTCCCGTCTGAACAAAAAACGGGACAGGTATTGCGCCAGGTTAAGAGACCCTCAGGCAATAGCTGTGGACGTTCTGGTAACACCGTGGGTGTACCAGTCGGTGTATGTGTTCCATCCTCTGCTTTTCATACCTAAGGTACTGAGAATTATAAGACGTAGAGGAGTAAGAACTATACTCATGGCTCCGGATTGGCCAAGAAGGACTTGGTACCCGGAACTTCAAGAGATGCTCACAGAGGACTTATGGCCTCTGCCGCTAAGAAGGGACTTGTTTCAGCAAGTACCATGTCTGTTCCAAGACTTACCGCAGCTGCGTTTGACGGCATGGCGGTGGAACGCCGGATCTTAAGGGAAAAGGCATTCAGGAAGAGGTCATTCCTACCCTGGTCAAAGCCAGAAAGGAGGTGACCGCACAACATTATCACCACATGTGGCGAAAATATGTTGCGTGGTGTGAGGCCAGGAAGGCCCCACGAAGAAATTTCAACTCGGTCGATTCCTGCATTTCCTGCAAACAGGAGTGTCTATGGGCCTCAAATTGGGGTCCATTAAGGTTCAAATTTCGGCCCTGTCGATTTTTCTTCCAGAAAGAATTGGCTTCAGTTCCTGAAGTCCAGAAGTTTGTCAAGGGAGTATTGCATATACAACCCCCTTTTGTGCCTCCAGTGGCACTGTGGGATCTCAACGTAGTTCTGGGATTCCTCAAAACACATTGGTTTAAAACCAGTCAAATCTGTGGATTTGAAGCATCTCACATGAAAAGTGAACATGCTCTTGGACCTGGCCTGGACCAGGCGAGTGTCAAATTGGTGGGTTTTTTTTTCTCAAAAAAGCCCATATCTGTTTGTCCATTCGGACAGGGCAGAGCTGCGGACTCGTCCCCAGTTCTCTCCCTAAGGTGGTGTCAGTGTTTCACCTGAACCAGCTTATTGTGGTGTCTTGCGCCTACTAGGGACTTGGAGGACTCCAAGTTGCTAGATGTGGTCAGGGCCCTGAAAATATAGGTTCCAGGACGGCTGGAGTCAGGAAAACTGACTTGCTGTTATCCTGTATGCACCCAACAAACTGGGTGCTCTTGCTTCTAAGCAGACTTTTGCTAGTTGGATGTGTAATACAATTCAGCTTGCACATTCTGTGGCAGGCCTGCCACAGCCAAAATATGTAAATGCCCATTCCACAAGGAAGGTGGGCTCATCTTGGGCGGCTGCCCGAGGGGTCTCGGCTTTACAACTTTGCCGAGCGGCTATTTAGTCAGGGGCAAACACGTTTGTAAAATCCTACAAATTTGATAACCTGGCTAAGGAGGACCTGGAGTTCTCTCATTCGGTGCTGCAGAGTCATCCGCACTCTCCCGCCCGTTTGGGAGCTTTGGTATAATCCCCATGGTCCTTTCAGGAACCCCAGCATCCACTAGGACGATAGAGAAAATAAGAATTTACTTACCGATAATTCTATTTCTCGGAGTCCGTAGTGGATGCTGGGCGCCCATCCCAAGTGCGGATTATCTGCAATACTTGTACATAGTTACAAAAATCGGGTTATTATTGTTGTGAGCCATCTTTCAGAGGCTCCGCTGTTATCATACTGTTAACTGGGTTCAGATCACAGGTTGTACAGTGTGATTGGTGTGGCTGGTATGAGTCTTACCCGGGATTCATAAATCCTTCCTTATTGTGTACGCTCGTCCGGGCACAGTATCCTAACTGAGGCTTGGAGGAGGGTCATAGGGGGAGGAGCCAGTGCACACCACCTGATCCTAAAGCTTTACTTTTTGTGCCCTGTCTCCTGCGGAGCCGCTATTCCCCATGGTCCTTTCAGGAACCCCAGCATCCACTACGGACTCCGAGAAATAGAATTATCGGTAAGTAAATTCTTATTTTTCAGTCAGTCCGGGTATAGACTAGGACCTGTGAGTTAATTATAGAATCCAAAGGGGGACATTCTGGCGTTACAGATGTTTCCCCTCACTGATTTTTCTAATAGATCTTGTCGTTTCCCCTCGGGATGGGGAGGTAGTACGAGACGCCATACCAGAGGGGTGTCAGGTTCAGGGCATTGTCCTGCTGTCCCTGTTTATTAAAAAAAAAAAACAACTAAGAGGTTTAAATGCATTGTTCCCCGCATTCAGATTATCTGCGTGGATATTCAGGATGGTATTCTTTCAATAGTAAGAGCCATTGTTGTTCTGTACTGGGACACTCTCCTGCTTACGGCAAGGGCAAGACGCAAGTGTTGCAAATCGTTGTTTTCTCTCGGACTGTTCTTCAGCACAGGGGAAGGCTGTTATTCCCAATGACGAAGGCGTCGGAGGTGGGTATCAGAATTGATATGGAACGGTTGAAGTTCTGTGTGTTCCTGTGGAAAGAGGTCTGAGGATTCGGAGTCGGATCAGATTTGCAGTGACAATCCATCAATAGTTTCCGTTGATGAAGAAGATGGGTGAGGCCTAAGAGGCTTTTTCGGTGAACAGGTCAAATGCCAGAGTGGTTTTCACGGGGCCGGTTGGAAATGTGGTCCGGGTCTCACCTGCACATGTGCCGGAATATAATCCTAGGGGCCAGGTTATCGCTCCTGTGGTGTCTTCTCAGTTCTCACCTCCTATAGGGACTAAGGTTCGGAATCCAGGATAAGATCCTGGTGTCCATGCATGCAGATCTCCGAGACTGGGGAGCAGTCCTTGCAAGGGAAGTATTTCCAGAGGAAAAGGTCAAGCGGGGAAGCCTGCCTGCAATAAGCTTTCTTGAATTAAGAGCTATTTTCAATGAACATATGCTTCGTGATCTGCCCGTGTTAATTCTGTCGGACGACTTGGCAGCAGTGGTGTCAGTAAGCCGCTAGGGCGGAACAAGGAGCAAAGCAGCAATGGCAGATGCTAACAAAAAAAAAAGTTTCCGCGGGCTGGAAAGACTGGTAAACGCTACATTAGCAGTCTTCGTTCCGGATGTGAACGACGGAGAAATAGATTCCTCTGCAGACGCAATCTCCATCTGGGAGAAATACAGTCGTCATCGAGAAGTTTTTACTGAAACGACAAGTCTTTGAGGAGTGCCTCAGAGATATTGTTCCAGGTCAGGGGACACTCAAGCTATGGCAGGGGAAGTCCTAGGGACACCTTGGGTGTTTTCAGTCGGTCTGTGTGTCCCCTCCGTTTTCACTCTTCTGAAGGTGATAAACGTTAGAAGAACAAAGGTTCAGGCGATTCTCATTATTCCGGTCTAAACAAGGAGGGCTTGGTATCCAGTTCTTCAAGATTTACTCATAGAAGATCCAGGGCCTCTTCCTCTATGTGAGGAACTGTTACAGCAAGATCCGGGCGTGTATCAAGTCTTACCGCGGCTGCGTTTGACGGCGTGGCGGTTGAACGCCATATTCTAGCCAGAGGTATTCCCAGGGAAGTCGTTTCTACACTTCTTCAGACTAGAAAAGAAGTAACGGCAAGGCCTTACCACCATGTTTGGAGAAATATGTGTCTTGGTGTGAATCCAAGAAGGCTACTACGGAAGACTTCAACTGGGTCGTTCTTATCCATTCTTTGCAAGCAGGTGTGGGTGCAGGCCTACAGTTAGGCTCCATTTAAGTGCGGTTTTGGCCTTATAAAATTTCTTTCAAGAAAGAATTGGCAATCTTTCCGGAAGTTAGGACCTTCGTGGAAGGAGTACTGCACATCCAACCTCCATTTGTGTTCTCATTGGCACCGTGGGACCTTGACGTGGTATTGCGTTTTCTTGTGTCACAATGATTGGAACCTTTATGAAAGGTTGTGTTAAAATATCTCTCTTGGAGGGTGGTCATGCTTTTGGCTTTGGCGTCCGCAAGGCGGAGGTCAGAAGTAGCGGCTGGGTCTCACAAGAACCCCTGTTTGATCTTCCAGGTGGATAGAGCGGAGTTGAGAACTCGGATAATAGTTCTGAAAAAAGTGGTTTTGGTGTTTCGCAGAAACCAGCCTATTTGTTGCCCGTAGTTACTTAAGCATTGGCTGATTTCAAGGTCTCTCGAAGTAGTCAGGGTTTTGAATATTTATGTCGCCAATTTGGCTCAGATTGGGGAAACAGAGGCTCTGTTTGTCCGGTATGTTCCCAGCGTGATTGGGGCGCCTGCGTCTCTGCAGTCTGTTACACGCTAGATCCGTGATACGATTTGGCATGCTCGTTCTACGGCTGGATTGCCGTTACCAAAGTCGGTGGTGACTCAGTCTACTAGGAAGATGGGCTCTTCTTGGGCGGATGCCCGAGGAGTCTCGGCGGTTCAACTTTGCAGAGCGGATACTTGGTAGGGTTCAAATACTTTTGCTAAGCTCTACAAGTTTGATACCCTGGATGATGGGGACCTCATGTTTGCTCAATCGGTGCTGCAGAGTCATCCGCACTATCCCGTCCGTTCTGGAGCTTTGGTATAGACCCCATGGTCCTTTTGGAGTCCCCAGCATCCTCTAGGACAGGGGTGTCAAACTCGCGGCCCTCCAGCTGTTGTGAAACTACACATCCCAGCATGCCTTGCCATCTATTTTGTATTAGGGACGGCTGCAACTGTGGCAGGGCATGCTGGAATGTGTAGTTTCACAACAGCTGGAGGGCCACGAGTTTGACACCCCTGCTCTAGGACGTAAGAGAAACTAGGATTTTAGTACCTACCGGTAAATCCTTTTCTCTTAGTCTGTAGAGGATGCTGGGCGCCCGTCCCAGTGCGTACTGTGTCTGCAGTTGTTGGTAATGGTTACACTCTTGTGGTGTTTCTTTTATGTCAGGCTGTTGCTGACGTTGTTCATGCCATGGCGTGCTGTGTTTTATTATTGGTTGTGTTGACACACTGGTTGTGTTACGTATTCTTTCAGCATGTGGCTGTGTATTGTTTATGCCGTTGGCTGGTATTCTATTGAATGCCACGTTCTGCGGTATGTTCGTGGTGTGAGCTGGTATGACACTCACCGTGTTTAAACAAATTATTTCCTCAAAATGTCCGTCTCCCTGGGCACAGTTGTCTAACTGAGGTCTGGAGGAGGGGCATAGAGGGAGGAGCCAGTTCACACCCATTCAAAGTCTTATAGTGTGCCCATGTCTCCTGCGGATCCCGTCTATACCCCACGGTCCTTACGGAGTCCCCAGCATCCTCTACGGACTAAGAGAAAAGGATTTTCCGGTAGGTATTAAAATCCTATTTTTTCCTTTACTTAAAATTCCATTATCATCACTAGGACCGCTGATTTAAAGCACCATGGACTGTATATATTACGCATCGCATCCACAATGCAATACATCCTGCCACTTACGGGGTACATACTGGTGTTAATCACTCTGGTATGTACCTAGTAATACAATTAGTATCGCAAAGGGCAGCTCTGAACTTGCGGATTTAGGACCCGGGAGTCCTTCTGTTCATTCGCAGGGTAATGCGTGCACTGTGGAAGAGGGGTGCAGGGAGGGATCCGATTAGATCCTTCTCAGAGGGAAATGCAAAAATAGGCCCATAAGCTTCTGCTGGGTAACACTGTCTAAAGATGGCATTGCCCACTATGTCTAAGTTCCGGAAAGGGTTTCATTGGTACATATAGGGCTAACTGAGTTTTGGACTAATTTTCACCTTTAGTACATCCATGTATGATTTTTCTTTGCTTGCATTGATTTGAGGTGCCATCAATTCTCTTCACCTGTGTGCACTGGAAAAGATCATCCAAAAGAGTGGTTGCACCATGAGGGTAAGAATCAAGATTAATATAGTAAGTAATCAGTTTTATGGCACAGCTAGATGAGATTTTTTTAGTGTGGAGGGCTTGCACACTATGGGTCAGAGTTGCACACTAGTCCGTTTTGCAGACTGATCTTGAGGTATTTAGCACTGTGCATGCTTCGTAGCCAAGCACACGCATCTATGGGTGATTGTACGCAACTCAGTCACATCTCCACTTGTAACTGGGTGACAACAAAGTATCCACATGCAGGCTAAGTTCAGTGAGGGCAGGTGGATAGAATTGCAGGCTGTGCACAGTTGTGTATATGCAGATATCTTTTGCACCAGGAATAGGCAGGCTCAGTTATACACTGATAAAGGCCCTCATTCCGAGTTGATCGGTCGCAAGGCGAATTTAGCAGAGTTACACACGCTAAGCCGCCGCCTACTGGGAGTGAATCTTAGCTTCTTAAAATTGCGACCGATGTATTCGCAATATTGCGATTACTAACTACTTAGCAGTTTCAGAGTAGCTCCAGACTTACTCTGCCTGTGCGATCATTTCAGTGCTTGTCGTTCCTGGTTGACGTCACAAACACACCCAGCGTTCGCCCAGGCACTCCCACCGTTTCCCCGGCCACTCCTGCGTTTTTTCCGGAAACGGTAGCGTTTTCAGCCACACGCCCCTGAAACGCCGTGTTTCCGCCCAGTAACACCCATTTCCTGTCAATCACATTACGATCGCCGGAGCGAAGAAAAAGCCGTGAGTAAAAATACTTTCTTCATAGTAAAGTTACTTGGCGCAGTCGCAGTGCGAACATTGCGCATGCGTACTAAGCGGATTTTCACTGCGATGCGATGAAAAATACCGAGCGAACAACTCGGAATGAGGGCCAAAGTCGGATGATGCAATGTAACCGAGTATATGTGTAGGAACGTGTGTACAAATCAACATACAAACGATTATGCGCATATTAGTTTTGTGCTTACAATGTGTGTGTAATTACAGTCGACTTATGTGCAACAGTTTATGGGCCCCTATATGAGAGAGGAGAATCAAGTTAAATAAGAGAGGGAAAGTAGTTGTTGGTTTTGCAGACACATTACATACTATATATCTCTCTTTTCCAAGGGCAAGAAGTACAATTGGGACGCAGATACCCAAGGATGGATACTTGGATCCTTTTTCTATGGATATATCCTCACTCAGATTCCTGGTGGATACTTTGCTGGTAAAATTGGTGGCAAGTTATTGCTGGGATGTGGAATCCTGGGCACTGCAGTATTTACTCTACTAACTCCATTAGCTGCGGATTTAGGAGCAGGGTACCTTATAGCAGTTCGAGCACTTGAAGGACTTGGAGAGGTAATTTGTTTTCTTCAATGCCTATCTTCAAAAGTAGCATGCATAGTGTGTGGCTTGTGTAAACGTGAGTAGGGTGGTCTTCAGTATGCCGAATGTCGGGATCCCGGCGAACAGTATACCGGCGCCGGGATCCCGACACCCGGCATACCGACAGCTATTCTCCCTCGTGGGGGTCCACGACCCCCCTGGAGGGAGAATAAATAGCGTGGCGCGCATAGCGCGCCACCGTGCCCGCAGCATGCCGAGCGCAGCGAGCCCGCAAGTGGCTCCTTTACGCTCGCCACACTGTCGGTATGCCGGCGGTCGGGCTCCCAGCGCCGGTATGCTGGTCGCCGGGAGCCCGGCCGCCGGCATACCATACTACACCCAGAAGCCAGAGTTCGTTTAGCTTATCTTATTAAGTCCCCCTTTTAGCCATGTCTGAGGAGCAAGAAATACGAACAGCGTGTAGTCTGAGTAGAATGTATCTTAATGGATGAAAAGGTCCATACACACGGTGAGATTCGGGCTATGCCCGATTCTCACGAAGCGACATGGTTGGGGTCGGTATCGAAAGCAAAGATGACTGTGCTTGCGATACTGATTTTGGCTAGGTGACAATTCTGTTACATGAGATAGTCAAAACTGACTTGCCTGCACAGTCTATTTTTGCTTGCGATGCCGACCGCAAGGGACCGCGCTTCAGCATCGCAAGCTGCGTACACACAGTGCAATATGCACTAACTTTCCTTACGATTTTGACTATATAGTCAAAATCGTAAGAAAAGTTAAGTGCATATTGCACCGTGTGTACACACCATAAGTTGGATGCTACTCAGAATGACATGATATTGGAATGTAACAAATCAGACTCAGGGCTGTACTGAATGGAGAATGCAGTGGACACTCAGTAGTGAACATGATATTACGGGGAATTTTATGCATTGTAATAATTTTTTTGGTAAAGCTGAAGTAACCTGAGCTAATATCTGTTCAGGGCGTGACGTTCCCAGCTATGCATGCAATGTGGTCATCTTGGGCACCCCCTCTCGAGCGTAGCAGACTTCTAAGCCTTTCCTATGCAGGTTAGTAAATTGGTGATTGGCAGACCTGTATCTTACTTATTCCTTGCACGGTATTAGTAAGATATATTTTTTTACTGTTACCTCTGTGAAGAAAATAAATAAATAGTGGTTATAAATTTCTTGTTTTGTGACCCCTTTACCTCTAGTGTATTCATGAACCACTCTGGCAGATCTAGTAGCTACAGTATATAAGCAGATAACAATTGAAATGTAACACCCCATTCCCTTAATGTCTGACTTCAATTCAGAAGTATTATTTTAGGTGCCATAGCTACTTGACTTATCAACATTTACTTACTGTGTATATAGCGCAGCATATTTCACTGCACTTTACAATTGGGAATAAAGTGATCAGACTTGGTTTTCTTGTATATTATATGCTATACAAGTTTTATTTTTATTTTTTTGCATTTTTATATTCCTACAGTAACATTGGTTTCATTATTACTAGTTTTACTGTGTTTTATGTTGGCATGTCAGGTGTGCACCTGGGACTTGCAGTCATTTCATCAGACACTGAAGTGGAAGCTCTTGTGCTTAGAAATGTTCTTGGCTCTTAAGATTCAAAGGGAGATGCATCAAACTCTTCTACAGAGGACAAGTGGAGAAGTTGCCCATAGTAACCTGTCAGCTTATAGCTATCATTTATCAGGCACATTCTATAAAATGATAGCTAGACTCTGATTGGTAGCTGTAGGCACTTTCTTCAGCTGCTCTCTTTACAAAGTCTGTTCCCCCCGCTAAAAAAAAGATGTGTGTATGTGTGTGTATATATGTATGTGTGTGTGTATATATGTATGTATGTGTGTGTATATCTATCTATATCTATCTATATATATATATATCTATCTATATATATATATATCTATATATATATATATATATATATATACATACATAGCAGACAGCGGCGGCACTCAGAGACTTGGAATAAAGTGCATAAATCTTTTATTGTAAACTTTCTACGTTTCGGGGTACGCAGCCCCTTCGTCAGGATAACCAGCATATAACAAATACAGTGTTTAAATACCTTAACCCACGAGGACGCTCCGCTCAGCCTCCATTCGCGTCGCCCGGGTTCCGGATCTGTCTCACCGGAAGTGACGACATCCCGGCCCGACCAGCCAGCGCGTTGGAGCTGTAAACAGAGTAACCATAGTTACCATGTACATAACAGTGCACCACATATCATAACTGCTCATAACACAACATATCTACAAACAAACAATCACATAGACCTAACCCAATCGAATTTGCATAATCCGCCCTGCCATTAGCTATCCCTTGGATGTTGTGACTATACACCTTTAATTACTGAGAGTTCTTCTTTACTCATATTAATTGATACTGGACCCCCCTCATGTGGATCCACCAAATCTAAGTTTGTTGTGTATACACTGACCTGCCCATGTGGATTGGTATATGTGGGCAAAACAGATTGTGAGTTCAGAATACGCATGGCCCAACATAGGTATGCGATAAGGGAGGCCATTAAATCTGTACAGAGCGAGCAGCCTGTCGCAAGGCATTTTGCACAGGCAAGGCACAATGTATCCACATTAAGGTACAAATTGATAGACCATGTCCCACGATCTATAAGAGGTGGGGACAGATCAAAAAGATTGTTACAGGTGGAAGCTATGTGGATTAACAAACTAAACACCATTGTTCCCAAGGGTCTTAATGAAACGATCAATTTTAAATGTTTTTTGTAACAGATAGAAGCTTGGGATCAGCGGGATGAGAACATGGACAACTGTGAGAGGTGGATCCACATGAGGGGGGTCCAGTATCAATTAATATGAGTAAAAAAGAACTCTGTTATTAAAGGTGTATAGTCACAACATCCAAGGGATAGCTAATGGCAGGGCAGATTATGCAAATTCGATTGGGTTAGGTCTATGTGATTGTTTGTTTGTAGATATGTTGTGTTATGAGCAGTTATGATATGTGGTGCACTGTTATGTACATGGTAACTATGGTTACTCTGTTTACAGCTCCAACGCGCTGGCTGGTCGGGCCGGGATGTCCTCACTTCCGGTGAGACAGATCCGGAACCCGGGCGACGCGAATGGAGGCTGAGCGGAGCGTCCTCGTGGGTTAAGGTATTTAAACACTGTATTTGTTATATGCTGGTTATCCTGACGAAGGGGCTGCGTACCCCGAAACGTAGAAAGTTTACAATAAAAGATTTATGCACTTTATTCCAAGTCTCCGAGTGCCGCCGCTGTCTGCTATGTATTGGTGAGGGACTGGCTGTCACTCAAAGAGGAGGGCACAGGAGCAAACATTTTGGATTCCGTGGGGACGGAGGGAGTGCCGGATTTCTCTGGACATTATATATATATATATATATATATATATAAAAATAATGTTACGCGTCAACTATAATGGATGACGTGGACCAATTTCTTCAATACTTACCTCTTGAGTCCTGCAGTAGGAAAATGCTGGGAAAATGGCCACACGTCGCTTCCCTGAAGTCCTGCGCAGTAAACTGGCACGGCGCTGCCGGCTAGACAGGACAGAGACTGCATATGGGCCACATCCTCCTTTCTTAATATGCCCCTGATATATACATACATTTTATATAATATTTCAGGAAAATGGATCTGACTATTACAAACAAAACTGTCTAGGAGTCTATGGGAAACAAAGTCATTCAAAATAATAATAACAATAATAATAAAATAGGATATACCTAAGTTATAATTAGCATGTTTGCACTTGATCATTTTTATAATGTTTAAACCTTTTTTCTTTTTAGGGGCACAGCTTGGAACGGTTGTATCCCTTCCTGTGTCCGGATTAATTTGTTACTACGTGAACTGGATTTATGTCTTTTACATTTTTGGTAGGTGACACATTTTACTATTCTATAGGTTTAACGTACAGTAGGTTTATTTATTATATTGCTACTGTTTGAAAATGTTACCATCCTCATGCACATACGTTCACAGACATCAGGATGGTTTTACATTTGCTTTGTTGTTAGCATTTGGATGTTTTCATTTCATTATGTTCTTTTCCTACACAGGAGCGCTTGGTGTCTTGTGGTTTATTATGTGGTTGATATTTGTCAGTGACACCCCACAAACTCACCGCACGATCTCAGATTCTGAGAAAGAATATATCCTGTCTACCCTCAAAAGTGAGGTAAGTAGGGATAATACAGATGGAGCCACGCTCATCTTGGCTTCTCTGCTGCACCTAGGCGCACCATGTTTTTTTAGCATAACCCTTCATCTATTGTTCTCAGCTGCAATACAATTTTCCTGTGAACATTCAGGATGCAAACGCGTCCAATTCTACAAGAGTCCTCTATTGAGTTTTTGACATGTGAAACAATTGTCCCTATGTTACATGAGCAAGATATCCATAGTTGTATTTTAACAGCATTAAAGTTATTGGGCCTATAGTTTGTTTTTCAGTCAATTGACCCATCTTTACCAGGCATCTCTGCATTAATACAATGCTTATAATAGTGATTTATTGTTAGGTGGAGTCCACTGGCGCTAGGGGCCAGATATACAAAGCCTTGAAAAGTGATAAACTAGCAACTGACCCCCTCCTATCTGTCGTATTTCAAACCCAGCCTGAAACATAGCTGCTGAAGTTTGGTAGCTTATTTCTCTCCACTTTATCACTTTCCAAGGCTTAGTACATCTGCTCCAAGATCATTTAAAGTAATCTATTGCTGCAGATGCAGGGCGACATGGATTTACCACCCCCACTCCACCTGCATCCCCAAGAAGAAAAGAAAGATGGATTCTGGGACAGGAGTGGATTTTTGCAATTGCACAGTGAGCGAAATCACATCTGCGAATGCATTAGCTTACAATTCTGAATCAGACCCAATGTCTATCTACATGCCAGTGTCAGGAATCATGATATTTGCAAAGCCTGACATTTTGTTAAAAAGATTTTGCTGTAACCCCTGTCTTGGTTAGCTCCCATTCACTGAGGAGAGTGTAAAATGTTTCAGAGACAATGCTAGTGTACCTTTCCACCAGTGTCCCCTAGTTTTTTATTAGCCAGGGATCTTGCTATTTTGATAGACATGCTATGAAGGAGAAAATGTCTTAAAACTAGTGTCATGCATTTTGTACCTAAAAGGAAAAAAAAGCCCCTGCCTCAACTGAAGAATACTTTCCATTATTTTCTTGAACTATTCACCGACAGACATGGAAGTAGAATAGAAGCCCTGGACATGTCTCCTGTTGTTGGTACAAAAGGAGAGCATGCTCAGGATGTGTTAAAAAATAAAAGTGATGCATTAAAGTCTTATCCACTGCAAGTCCCTTACAAAACAATCAAAAGCAATGATTGAAACAACAATCATATGGCTAAAAGTGAATACTAAAAATGCAAATCCTAATAATGGAAGCTTTAAGGGAAATTGGTAACTGTGTCAAAATTAAACAAGATCACCATTTTATCCCCAAGATTAGCCTCCTTATTCCTGTTGAGATTATGTCTCTAACTGTAGAGGGAATAATAAGGCCACTTTATCCTCGTCCCACCATATGGCTTGTCTGCTGACTGCACCCCTAAGGGGTATATTCAATTAGGGTTGAAAACTGCAGTCTGTCGAAAAGACGGCAGTTTTCGACTTTTTAAGGTCGAATCGTGATTCGACCTATTCAGTCCCAGCAGTTTTTATTCGACAAGTCGTGGAATTCGACATGTCGAATAGTACGTGAATCGTCGATATAGCTACCGATTCACGTACTTTTGAGTGAAACGGGGCCAAATTCGACAGGATTTGGCCCCGTTTCCGACCATCTCAGTCCGACATAAAAAAAAGGTCGGACTGAGATGTGGGACCCAGAGGAGGAAAGGGGGGAGCCGCAGGGAGACGGGGGGGACAGCCGCAGGGCATACAGGGGAGAGCAGCGCTGCAGCAGGATGTCTCACAGCCGCGCCGCTCACAGCAGCATCCACCCGGCTCCAGCAAGTGAAGTCACGCTTCTGTAGCCGGGTGGACACTGCCGTGAGGTCTGGCGGCTGTGTGACATCCTCCTGCAGCGCTCTCCCCCGTCTGCCCGCGGCTGTCCCTGCTGGTCTTACCGCGGCTTCCCCCCCCCTCCCCTCCTCCTCCTCTGGGTCCCTCATCTCAATTCGACTTTTTAAAAGACGAATTGAGATGAGATTGAATAGGGGTTGTTGGATCCATTCCGACAAATGCATGTCGGAATGGATCCGACCCTTACTGAATATACCCCTAAGTGTTGCTGTTGGTCCCAGTAGACAATATCTAGTTAAATAATGGCTAAATGATGGACTCTGGACTCCTGCAAGGAAGAGGCTGTGCAATTCCGTGTAATTTAGAATTCAAATGCAGCAGAAAGTGTGAGATCCATGTGCTGAGGATGCAACCACGGATCACCAGCACGACTATCATTATGATTCGCAATGATTCTAGGCACGTGTCAGCGTGCGTAAGCTGAAGCTTACTCAGACTGGCCATCGGATCCGGACACTGGGTCCAGTAAGTCTGCATCCAATAAGGCAGATCCTGGACCCGTCACACCTTCAAAATTGGAGCAAAATGCCTTTTTGAAGAACGGTGCCATCCCCACTTAACCCCCAAATGCCACAGTATGTCAGTTATGCTGTGGCTGTGACCAATATCGCAAGAAGTGTTCTGCACATGCGCAGATCCCACAGCATTGGGTTTGTACATAAACAATCACATACCTCCCAACTTTTGTCTTGATGAAGTCGGGACTCTCGTGCGGTGTAGCCGCGCGCCGATCCAAAAAGGGGGCGTGGCCTCGCCCGAGAGGGCGTGGTCTCACCATAAGGGGGCATTTTCCTGCCTTTTGAGGGCGTGCCCAGCACTCCCCGAGCAGCTGGGCAGCCCCCGCTCCCCTCCTAGCACTGAATGCATGCAGTGCTCGTGCGCACAGTTTTCAGTGATGACCGGCTGCTCTGCAGAGCAGAGCAGCGGGTGATCAAAGGCTCACCCAACTGCCCCCCCCCCCCACCCCACCCACGGGACACTGCTGAAAGCGGGACAGTTGGGAGGTATGCAATCAGGTTTACATACAAATCTGCATTCGGCCCTATAAGTAGAACATTACATTCCCCCCCTTTGGTTACCAGCTCCTCATGCATCATCTGTTAAGACATGCATTATGCAACAATTGCACTCTCATTCAGGGGTTGATTTTATGGGTTGGGTTTTTTTTTTTTTTATACGATAGCTGCAGTAAAAAAACAAACATAAAAGTTATGTCTTATTTTTTGTCTTCTAGCTATGTAAGGAGAAGGTCATACCTGTTTGTGCTATGATGAAGTCATTGCCACTGTGGGCTATTGTTGTAGCTCATTTTTCTTATAACTGGACCTTTTACACTCTGCTGACTTTATTACCTACATATATGAAGGAGATCTTACGATTTAATGCACAACAGGTAAGTCCAGGACAATATATTTGATTAGAACTCAATGCAAAATGCAATTTGCAGAATGGCTATGTTTTCTGAGAAAAGAATGATTATTCATTCACAGCTGTTCCCTAACGTTCTGAATGTCAGATGTTGTTCTGTGTTATTCATGTGCTGGGAGCTCTATGTAGAGGAGTTAAGTTGTGTTTAGGACAAATATGCTTATGAGGTTCCCATCACGAGGTGTTTAGCTATCAGATGTCATCTGCATACAGCACGGTCATGCTTAATATCAGCTCTGCACCTCCTTATGTTTTCTTCATCTGTCACTCCGATGTTCCTGGTCATATATACTGTATGATTAGTACCATGACAACCACAAATGCTTTGCACTGCGTACCAGGAAATGTGGATAAGTCACTCTCCGTGTACATTTATTGTTCTTCCCTTCAGAGTTTCTTAGGCCTGGTAACTTTATGGTGGAACTATTAAGAAAGGAAAAAACTTCCTCCTAGTACATTATGTTAACAAACACTATTTTAATAAAAGAAACAAAACATGCAATTATAAATAAAATCGGCTTATCTGAGTGTATGGCAGGTATCTCCGTATTGTCTGTAGCTGTATACAGCGCGTGGAGCCACCAATACAGGACTGGTGATGCAAAGAAAACGTCCAAGATAAAAATCCAAAGCAAATCCACGGGCCTCAGAAGAAATCTATCCTTAGTCAGTGGACTATTTACCATATTGGATTATCTTGGACTTTTTCTTTGCATCACCACAAACATACATTGGGGGCTCCAAGTGCTGTATACAGCTACAAATAATATTGAAAGGTTGCTGTACACAGAGTTAAGTCTGTCTGATGTCTAATTGTGTGTTTTGTTAAAGTAGTGTTTGTTAACATAACACACTGGGCCTGACTCGGAGGTGGACACAGAAGCTGCTGCGTGTATTGGCAGATGCCCATCTGCGACTTTATGCAAATGCCACTACAAAGTCCATCCCTGATGTACATTCATGCATCCCAATGAGCAAGGACTGAGACACCCACTTTGGCTGTCTCTGCACGCTGTAACACTGATTTGTGCATCTTACAAGCTATGGCAGGTGCCGTTTCTCCATCCGTGTATGGCCTCCTGTGTGAGCAGTTGAGCGTCTGTGTACGCAGCCACTTTCACCAACACACCCATGACGTTACCATAACACGCCTATGAGATGTACATCTCTGTGTGTGCGCTAAGCCACCTCTTAGTCACTGCCCGGGAAACCCAAATATATTTAAAATATGCTTCTCCGTGCATGCGTCTAACATTGCAACTTCCACTGTGTGGACTAAATAGGGACGCATGCATAGTAGCAGGAAATCACTTCACCATGTACAACATTGGCAATGCATCCACCTCTGATGCAGCCCCAATATGAGGATGTTTGTCCTTTCTGAGCACTAGAGCTATTCCCCACTACCCCTGGGCTCTGGAACTCTAGCTGTGGGGTTAGTAAAGTGTTAATAATAGTTATAATATGGTCTCTTGCTGGCAAACTACAGGTTCCAAAGTTTTGAAAAGAAGAGAAAGGTACTCTTTTGTTTTGGGCACACTACTACCTTAAGGTAGTAGTGTGTAACTTTAGGGTAGTAGTGAGCCCCAAACGTAAGTGTACCTTTCTCTCTTTTTCAAAACTTTGTACTATATAGATACACCTCCATGTACAAAACATTTCTCCTTCAAAATTTTTGGAATGTAGTTGTTTTCCACTGCATTAACCTACACGTTTTTATTTTCTATATAAATTTGCAATATGTTATTTACAATTATTGGTTCCTATCCTATGCACGAGTATACTCCATGTACACCCCTTCCCCACTCCCAGTTGTGAATCTACAGCAGGCCTGGCCAACATGTGGCTCTCCAGCTATTGTGAAACCACAAGCCCCAGCATGCCCTGCCACAGTTTTACATTCCCTAATAACAAAACTGTGACAGGGCATGCTGGGATTTGTAGCTGGTGAGCCACAGGTTGGCCAGGCCTGATCTACAAGTTCCAGCAAGTCAATTTAAATGGCTGCCAGAGCATGCAGGCACTTGGAGATATACAAGTACCAGCATATCCTGGCAAACAGGGTCTGCTGGCACCTGTATTGCATTTGTAAAAGCAATTAAAAAACAAAACCGAACTCCCTTACCAAATTTAAAAAACTCCTAGTCCCCTCGTTTATCTATGGGCTTGGTCCTCTTCAGTCCATATAAGCATCCAGCTGAACTTGACAAAACAAATAAATGCAGCAACATCTCCCTATGGCAGCCTGACACGAATGCAAGGTCACACGTAGACACGAATGAGTAGGTTGATGATTTGCAGCGGGATAGGGATTTTGAAACTGACTGGAATCAATAACTGGTTCTTTATAGAAGATCAAACAGACCTAAATGTCCGTAAATGCTGTATTTGGGCTTAGAACCAGCCGTCAAACCACAATGGGTCCCATTGGATTCTAAACCCCAACAAACCCACTAATTCGTAAATCTTGCCCCATTTATGAAGATAAAGAGTGCATTATAGAAGAGTCTAGCCCAGAGCTTGCCAAACCAGTCCTCGAGATCTACCAACAGTTCACATTTTCCAGACCACCTAGCTGGTGCACAGGTGTAGTCATTACTAATTGAGATGTGCTGCATTCATTCCTAAATGACAATTCTACAGATCTCCAGGAGGCCTGGAAAACATGAACTGTTGGTGGATCTCGAGGACCGGTTTGGCCAGCCTTGGTCTAGCCTTTATTTAAGATAGTACTTGGTCAGTCACCAGATGTCTGTGTATTTTCCCATTTGGTTTTGATCGTTTATTGCACTTTTGCAGCTTTCTCCCAATATATTTTTTCTATTACCTTCTTTAACAAATGCCTACATTTATACAAACAGTCCTGGTGCCCAATTAAATTCTACTTCATTGCATCGCTAGTAATAGTGATGGTGTTTGTAATATAACCAGTACATATCCTCTGTGATCTTCAGGCAGCTCAATCAATTGTTAGCCCTACATTTCTTCTCCAAAGTCCTAGCCTCTGTAGCGGCACTTCTATGCATTTAGGGGTCATGTTTCTGGGGATCAGTATGTGTCATTATACCGGTGCTGGGGGGGAGGAGCAACGTAGCCCCTTTCGGGCTCGGTGGCGAGCTTTGCTCGCCACAGGTTCTATTCTTCCTCAGAGGGGGATTCACCTACCTTGCCGGTATTCTGGCTGCGGTTGGTGCCCCTGGTGGGATCCCGGCGGCGTTATTGTGACAGCCCGGATCCCATCCATCGGTATGCTAACGGCATACCATTTTTCTGTATGTAGACGATATTCTGAGAAAGGTGCAATCCAGGGAACTATTACCATATCGGGCTACCTGTCCAGCTCAGGAATTGTTCCTAAAAAGCTATGGATGGGTATCTCTTACCTAACAAACCTTTTGTATGGGCAGTAGGAGAAAATGAAAACTCTAGTGGGGGCACTCAGTTATTTAATATCATCTTGATTTCTCAGTAGACACAAAAACAAAACACACAGACATGTATAAACTGGAATTGGATTGTACAAAACACAATGGTGCAAGAGCAGTCATGGGACTTTAAATAATACATGTGAAAAATTTAGCACTCCACCGCTCTTACATTGTACATTTTAATGAGCTCATTAACTTCACTGGTTGTTTGGATAATTGTGTTTGTCTGTTTTGTTACAGAATGGCTTTCTCTCTGCACTCCCTTACTTTGGGTGTTGGCTGTGTATGAACATTACTGGTCTCATTGCAGACTTCATGAGAGAGAGGCTGAATTTCTCAACTGTAGCCGTCCGCAAAATATTTAACACATTGGGTAAGTTAAATATAAGTCTGTAAGTTGTGAAATAATTTGCTGCACATACAATCATCATTCATCATGACTTTTAGCTGTCAAGCAATCAGACCCCACCCATATTATCTCCATAATGAGCATCAGCTGTGTGCTTGTTGCCTGGAAAGCGTTCTTGCAGGTTTTTGCAGCCTGACATGCGAAATATTCCTAGCCTTTGGTCGAATTTTCAGTTTTTCCTGTTACTTCTGAACAAATTACCACCACCTCATCCCCATAAGAGTAAATTTAGATTGTTTATTTATATACCTTTGTATCTTGGCAAACTAACCACAGATCTTCTGTGGATGTAGGCTTGCTCAAATCCTTCTGTCTTCATTTAATCCCAGACAGACCTGATGATTATGAGATCAGGGCGCTGTGATGGCCATATAATCCCTAATCTTTACGCTGAAGATACAGTGCATCCGGAAAGTATTCACATCGCTTCACTTTTTCAACAGTTTGTTATGTTACAGCCGTATTTCAAAATGAAATAAAAAAAAATTCCCTCAAAATTCTACACACAATACCCCATAATGACATCGTGAAAACATTTTTTTTTTTTTAGATTTTTTTCAAATTTTTATTAACAATAAAAAAACTAATAAATCACATGTACATAAGTATTCACAGCCTTTGTTGTTTCACCTTTGGCAGCAATCACAGCCTCAAGTCTTTTTGAATATGATGCTACAAGCTTGGCACACCTATCTTAGGATAGTTTCACCCATTCCTCTTTGCAGCACCTCTCAAGCTCTTTCAGGTTGGATCGAAAGTGTTGGTGCACAGCCATTTTCAGATCTCTCCAGAGATGTTCAATCGGATTCAAGTCTTGGCTCTGTCTGGGCCACTCAGGGACATTAACAGAGTTTTCCTGAAGCAACTCCTTTGATGTCTTGGCTGTGTGCTTAGGGTCATTCTCCTGCTGGAAGATGAACAGTCGCCCCAGTCTGTGGTCAAGAGCACTCTGGAGCAGGTTTTCATCCAGGATGTCTCTGTACATTGCTGCATTCATCTTTCACTCTAGCCTGACTAGTCTCCCAGTTCCTGCCACTGAAAAACATCCCCACAGCATATGGCTGCCACCACCATGCTTCACTGTAGGAATGGTATTGGCCTGGTAATGAGCGGGGCCTGGTTTCTTCCAAACATGACGCCTGGCATTCATGCCAAATAGTTCAATCTTTGTCTCATCAGACCAGAGAATTTTGTTTCTCAAGGTCTGAGAGTCCTTCATGTGCATTATTGCAAACTCCAGATGGGCTGCCATGTGCTTTTTACTAAGGAGTGGCTTCCATCTGGCCACTCTACCATACAGGCCTGATTGGTGGATTGCTGCAGAGATGGTTGTCCTTCTGGAAGGTTCTCCTCTTTCCACAGAGGAAGGCTGTAGCTCTGACAGAGTGACCATCGGGTTCTTAGTCACCTCCCTGACTAGGGCCCTTCTCTCCTAATCGCTAAGTTTAAACAGCCGGCCAGCTCTAGGAAGAGTCCTGGTGGTTCCGAACTTCTTCCATGTACGGATGATGAAGACCACTGTGTTCATTGGGACCTTTAAAGCAGCAGATATTTTACTGTAACCTTCTCCAGATATGTGCCTCGAGAGTCGATACAATCCTGTCTCGGAGGTCTACAGATAATTCCTTTGACGTCATGCTTGGTTTGTGCCCAGACATGCACTGTCAAGTGTGGGACCTTATATAAACAGGTGTGTGCCTTTCCAAATCATGTCCATCAACTGAATTTACCACAGGTGGACTCCAATTAAGCTGTAGGAACATCTCACGGATGATCAGTGGAAACAGAATGCACCTGAGATCAATTATTAGCTTCATGGCAAAGGCTGTGAATACTTATAATCATGTGATTTCTCCATTTTTTATTTTTAATACATTTTCAAAAATCACAATAAAAACTTTTTTCACGTTGTCATTATGGGGTATTGTGTGTAGAATTTCTAGGGAAAATTTAATTTATTTTGGAATAAGGCTGTAACATAAAATGCAGAAAAAGTGAAGCGCTGTGAATACTTTCCGGATGCACTGTAGTTCTTAATGACATTGGCTGTGTGTTTGGGGTCGATGACCTGTTGCAGAATAAATTTGGAGCCAATCAGATGCCTTTCTGATGCTATTGCATAATGGATAAGTACCTGTCTGTATTTCTCAGCATTGAGGACACCCTTAATCCTGACCAAATCCCTAACTCCATTTGCTGAAATGCAGCTCCAAACTTGTAAGGAACCGCCACCATGCTTCACTTTTGCCTGCAGACACTCATTATTGTACCGCTCTCCAGTCCTTCGTCGAGCAAACTACCTTCTGTTAATATTTTAAATTTTGACTCATCAGTCCAGAGCACCTGCTGCCATTTTTCTACACCCCAATTCCTATGTTTTCATGCATAATTGAGTTGCGTGGCCTTCTTTCCACCTCGAAGGTATGGCTTTATGGCCGCATTTCTTCCATGATGACCTCTTCTAGCCAGACTCCTTGGAACAGTAGATGGGTGTACTTGGGTCCCACTGGTTTCTGCCATTTCTGAGCTGAAGGCACTGATGGACAGCTTTTGATTTTGAAGGGAAGTAAGCATGATGTGTCTTTCACCTGATGCACTTAGTTTCCTCGGCTGATCATTGCATCTACGGTTCTCAATGTTGCCCGATTCTTTGTGCTTTAATTCTGAGAAATACAGGCAGGTACTTATCCATCATGCAATACCATCAATGAGTCGTCTGATTGGCTCCAAATGTATTCTGCAGTAGGACAACGACCCCAAACATATAGCTAATGTCATTAAGAACTATCTTCAGCGCAAAGAAGAACAAGGAGTCGTAGAAGTGATGACATGGCTCCCAGAGAGCCCTAATCTCAACATCATCGAGTCTGTCTGGTATTACATGTAGAGACAGAAGGATTTGAGCAATCCTACATCCACAGAACATCTGTGGTTAAGTTCTTCAAGATGTTTGGAACAACCTCCCTGCCAAGTTTCTTCAAAAACAGTGTCCAAGTGTACCTAGAAGAATTTATTCCGTTTTGAAGACAAGGGTATATTCAATTAAGGTCGAAACTGCCGTCTTGTCGAAAAGACCGCAGTTTTCAACTTTTTCAAGTCGGAAGGGGTTCCGACCTATTCAGTGCCGAGCATTTTTATTCGACAAGTCGGGGAATTCGACTTGTTGAATAGTACGTGAATCGGCGGTATAGCTACCGATTCGCGTACTTCTGCGGGAAACGGGGCCAAATTTGACAGGTTTTGGCCCCGTTTCCGACCATCTCAGTTCGACTCAGTCGAGCTGAGATGAGGGACCTGAGAGGGGGGAGAGCCGCGGGCAGACGGGGGAGAGCAGCGGGGAGACAGGGGACAGCAGCGCTGCAGGAGGATGTGTAATTGCCACCGCTCACGGTAGCGTCCATCCGGCTCCAGCAAGTGAGGTCCCGCTTGCTGGAGCCGGATGGACGCTGCCGCGAGGTCTGGCGGCTGTGCCACATCCTCCTGCAGCGCTGCTGTCCCCCGTCTGCCCGCGGCTCGCCCCCTTCATCTCAATTCAACTTATTTAAAGTCGAATTGAGATGGGCTTTGAATAGCCCTTGTCGGATCCATTCCGACAAATGTATGTCGGAATGGAACTGACCCTAATTGAATATACCCCAAAGGGTGGTCACCACAAATATTGATTTGTTTAAATTTCTCTTCTGTTCATTCACTTAGCATTTTGTTAATTGATAAAAATAAACTATTAACACTTTTATTTTTAAAGCATTCTTAATTTGAATAATTTTTTCCACACATGCCTAAAATTAATGCCGCTTTTTTCAATGGGTCTTCTGTTAGCATGGGCAAAACAATATACCCTTAAAACATTGGGAAGGTGCTCAATTTAATAAATAATGTAATGCAGGTGTAAACACACTACAGCGATGTCGGCAAAACAAATAGTCTATATCACTATGTGTGTATCCATAATTTGCGCACTCCTGTGGTCAGTAACAACATCTTCATATGAAGGACGGAGCAACATACCATTTCATTCTTCATTTTCACTGAATCAAGTTGCCAGCAATATCTTTTGTCAGCCCTGCAGCAGCTAACGACTGCGGGAGTGCACAAATTAGGGGTACACACACATTGATATAGATGATTTGCTGTGTAACCGTTGGCCAGAATGTTCAAAAATTCTGTTGTTCAAGAACTCTGTTATGCAACAACCAAAAGGATGCCTAAAATTGAGTATAAATGTTTGTATTTATTTTTTTATTAAAGCCTTTAATCTCACACAGTAGACTAGAGCAATGCTTACACAGTACAATTTTTCTAAATTGCTGTTAGGTATTCCACTCTTGGGGTTGATCTTTCCAATTTCTTGTCACCCTAATTCCAGGGCTATAGATTCTTAATCGCATGCCCTTAAAAGTGGATCCTGTGACGTCTCTATTTTACGCGTTTAGTCTCCATATGACACTTCATCAGGGGTATCTCTTAAATAGTTGTACAAATGTGACAATTTAATGATGTGCCAAAAATGGTTGTCCACCAAGGAAAATAGAGTTTAATAGTATATCAAGGCAACATCCAGCCTTAAACACTGTGCAATTGCAGCAAATAAAGGTTTATAGATATATTAGAATGATGGCCCACCAGGCAAATAAAGGATTAACAATCTCCAACTAGATCCAATAAAGCTTCCTGTGTGTCTCAGTCTATTGGAGAAGCTTTTACGAATGAAATGGCCAGTATCAGAAATGTTGTGAAAAAGTTTGGAGCTTTTTTTGGCGGTGGCTAGTGATCCATGCAAACATGGTCTGTTTAATGGAAATGCTATGGGAGTGCCACAGGCATGTCAATGCAAGCAGCTGCGTACACAGGCACACAGCGGCAGACATAGGTGGCCATAGTCATATGGAGAAACTGCTCCTGCTATAGTGCTGGTGCATGTGTTGATAGTGAAGTCTAAGAACGTACCAATCAGTATTACTGCGTATGCAGACACTGAAAGTGGGCATCTCAGTCCTTGGACATTTGGATGAACACAAGGGAAGGACTTTGTAGCAGCATTTGCATAAAGTCGCAGACCGTCAGTAGACGCTGCTGATTATGCTTCTGCATCCAGCTCTGCATCAAGCCCTCTATCCTCTTGGGGGAGACAAAAAAGAAAAACACAGAAAAAAGTTTTCCAGCTGCCACTTTAACACTGTTTCAGATGTTTTCCACAGGAACTAAAGTGGAACCTGATGTATAGAAAGTCTGCTCTGCCCACACATTTTCCTGACGCCAGTGAGAACAGCACAGCAATTACTATATGTGAGCTCTAGCAACCCCTTTCTGGTGTCCTCGGAAATCTCTGTTTAGCAGGAAATGATTCACATCCACAAACCTGTGTCAGAATGTTTGAGATTTTATTTGTTTTTAACATAAGATTGTGACTTAAACTTCCCTCTTTACATCACTGATTACCTTCAGATGATGGCTTTAGGAAATTTGTGATCAGCGTATAATTACAAATGCTTGTTCTTGTTAGTGTCTTCATCTATTAAAGAAGGATCCATTTTTATATTAGATTTGGATTGCAGATAACTCCAATGCATGTACATGTATACACTTATACTATATATATATATATATATACTTATTATGGATATTTTTTAGGAATGATTGGACCTGCAGTATTTCTGTTGGCGGCTGGTTACACTGGATGTAGTTATACCCTGGCAGTTGTATTCCTCACACTGTCAACCACATTTGGAGGATTCAGTATGTCTGGATACAACATAAATCACTTAGACATTGCACCATCGTAAGTGTTTTTCTTTTCCATTTAAATTGCTAAAGTCGCTTGCACCAAAAAGACATCAAGAAGCTGTTCATTACATTGTTATCCACCTGCTTTGATAAACATTTGATTTTGAGTTCATAGTTCTCTTATTGCGTTCCATATATTTATATTAATCTGATATATTTTGCTCCAAAATTGTGTAATGTTTGCCAAACTTTCATTAGCATGATGGCCTCATAAAAAACTGTCATTAAGATCAGTTGAGAGAACATTAATGGAATATTACCTAATTTAAAGAGATGGATGTATAGAAACACAATGACAATCACAGAATTAATCAAAGAGATCAGTAGCTACCAAAAAAAGTGTTCATCATGGAAATGTTGTTCAGGGTCAGGGAATAATTGTTCGTATGACTTATTGGGCGGAAATCAAATCTTTTAGACGCCAGCAGTCACTAGACGGCGCCCAACGGAGATATTGAAATATAGCTCAGTTCGGGTGCGATCAGCTGCCGGTGACTACATTTCAGCTCGCTCCCACCAGGGGGTGGTGAGCTGAAATGTGTGAAAATTGAATCATTTGGGCGCTAAAACTGTACTTTTTCCAATCACGCCTATTAGTTTAGTCGGGTTTAGCCACTTTACGCGGCTAAACCCAACACTAATGCGCAATAGGGGGCATCAAATGAATATCACCCCCTGTGATCTCCTGTCACTTTAGATGGGAGATTGGGAGGCAATAACATTTGAATTCCCGCTAAGGGGGGGATTCAATTAGTGCAATTTTTAGACCAGTCGAAAAAACTGCACTTTTCGCCCGTTTTTAGGGCGAATTTACATTTTACCTATTCAATGCCCGTGCCATTTTTTCGACTGGTCAAAAAATCCTGCCTTGGCGAAAACCACGTGTATAGGCAAATTTGCCGCTGATACACGTGTTTTGTTGAATTTGCGGGCGTTTTCCCCCGTTTGTAGGTCCATTTTTGCCCATGCCGATTCGAAAAAAAATAAAGAAAAGCCATGGGCGAGAATGGATCCAAAAATGGGTAAAAATCTCCGCTATTGAATACACATAGATTGAATTAGTGCCAATTTTCCGATTGTCTGAAAATCTGGCACTAATTGAATATCCCCCATGATAACTGTCTAAGAGGTTCTCACAGCTAGTATTCTTGTCCAACATTTACACATTGTCAGCTGCTACCCCATTTGCACTGACATGAAAATCCCGGGTTATTGCACGTGAATGCACATCAACCCCGGGAATTTTGTCAGTGGAAACGGCTCAACTCTGGTCCAGTGACCTGGGAATCCAACCCTGCTACGAGCAGGGTGTTTCCTGGGAAGAACCCGGGTAAAGCTCAGTGTAAACAGGTAAACCGTTGTGGATCAGACTCAGGACCCTTTTACAGCATAGGAAGAGCCGGTGCTAGTAGATTATAAGTGCCAGCGCTGCCCCTGTGTGCAGTGGTGTCATCGTCCTGGGAATAAGACAGGTCCAGTTCCTGTGTGAAAGGGGTCTCAGCCAAGTCGCATCGGGGTTGGAGCCGTGTACACAATCCTGGGTGTGACACAGCTTTGTAATCTGAAAGGGGTATTAATTACTGTTTCTGCTGACTATGGGGCGTACGTATCATAATTAGCCTTTTAAATGCAATTGTGGTGCGATAATCTTAATTTCTCTGACGTCCTAAGTGGATGCTGGGGACTCCGTCAGGACCATGGGGAATAGCGGCTCCGCAGGAGACAGGGCACAAAAGTAAAGCTTTAGGATCAGGTGGTGTGCACTGGCTCCTCCCCCCATGACCCTCCTCCAAGCCTCAGTTAGGTTTTTGTGCCCGTCCGAGCAGGGTGCAATCTAGGTGGCTCTCTTAAGGAGCTGCTTAGAAAAAGTTTTTAGGTTTTTTATGTTCAGTGAGTCCTGCTGGCAACAGGCTCACTGCATCGAGGGACTTAGGGGAGAGAAGTTCAACTCACTTGCGTGCAGGATGGATTGGCTTCTTAGGCTACTGGACACCATTAGCTCCAGAGGGAGTCGGAACACAGGTCTCACCCTGGGGTTCGTCCCGGAGCCGCGCCGCCGACCCCCCTTGCAGATGCTGAAGATTGAAGGTCCAGAAACCGGCGGCAGAAGGCTTTTCAGTCTTCATGAAGGTAGCGCACAGCACTGCAGCTGTGCGCCATTGTTGTCACACACTTCACACCATAGGTCACGGAGGGTGCAGGGCGCTGCTGGGGGCGCCCTGGGCAGCAATGTATAATACCTTTTATGGCTAAAAAATACATCACATATAGCCCTTGAGGCTATATGGATGTATTAAACCCATGCCAGATATCTCAAACTCCGGGAGAAAAGCCCGCCGGAATAGGGGGCGGGGCTTATTCTCCTCAGCACACAGCGCCATTTTCCTGCTCAGCTCCGCTGTGAGGAAGGCTCCCAGGACTCTCCCCTGCACTGCACTACAGAAACAGGGTAAAACAGAGAGGGGGGGGCACCTTTTTTGGCAATATTTTATATATTTAAGCTGCTATAAGGATACAACACTTATATAAGGTTGTTCCCATATATATTATAGCGCTTGGGTGTGTGCTGGCAAACTCTCCCTCTGTCTCCCCAAAGGGCTAGTGGGGTCCTGTCTTCGATAAGAGCATTCCCTGTGTGTCTGCTGTGTGTCGGTACGTGTGTGTCGACATGTATGTGTCACGATCCGGGTATCTGGACGCCATTTCTTACCCATCAGATGCCTCCTAAGGCTGGCTCAGCGCTCCAGGACCGGATTCCATCTGTTATCCTGATGTGTACATTCCTGTATCCTCTCCTGTCACTCTGGGACGCTGTCACAGTAAACGCCATATTACACCTGGCATGGCGTCTCCCGCGGCCTCCGCCGCCGTCCCTGAACTTCTGCATGCAGAGTGTCTGAGTGGCGATTACGTCAGCCGCGGCCTCCGCTGTGTCCGCGTGGTTGGATGTGCATCTGTCAGCCTGGCGCCTCCTGTCTCCGGTGGCCGGCGCCGCCATTACTGTTTTCATTACCACATGGATTACAAACCAAACTTCCCTCCAAGTGTCTGCATGGGCGCAGCCATCTTGGATTCTGTCAGCTGATCATTTCCACCAATCTGTTCTCAGTATTGATAATCTGCATAATTGCCTAGCCAATCCCTTCCTTGCTGCAGGTATAAATACACTGTGCCTGAGCAAGGAAGGCGTCAGTGCTTTGGTTGTCAAACCTAGTTCCTGTTTGTCTCTCTCCTGTGATTGTCTTCCAGGTTCCAGCTCCTGTCTCAAGACTTCCACCATAGAGACCCGCACCAGCATTCCACCTGCGGTGTAGCCTGACTCTCCAACCCATTGTGGATTCATCTGTTTCCAGCTACAGCCTTACCTGCTTCCAGCTCAGCTTCCAGCAGAGTACAGCTTCTCTTAAAGGGCCGGTGTCCTTTCTACACTTTACCACTCTCCACCGGTATTATTATTTCTCCGCTCTCAAGTTCTACATTTCAGTTCATATTTCATCGCTCCCAAGTTCATTTATTATTTAACTGGTTCCAGCCAGTATCCACTCCGTACTAACAACAGTCTGGTTCCAGCCAGTATCCACAGCAGCTGTTTTATCTTCAGCAACCCAGCTTTTCCTGGAACACCAGCTGGCACAATCCTGGGTTATCTCCATTGCTACAGTCGGGCCTGGTAAGGACTTTCCATCTAGAAGATCATAAGAACTATCTCACACTACCAGTGCCCTGTGGCTCCTGCCATCCTGTAGTACCCAGGAACTGTATTTATTCTTTGCTGACTTTTTACGTTTTCTTTTATTGCTGCTGTGTTGCGGAGTTGTCATAATAAACATCATTGACTTTTATCCAAGTTGTCGTGGTCACGCCTTCGGGCAGTTATTATTCATGTTACTTACATGTCCAGGGGTCTGATACAACCTCCCAGGTTCCGGTACATCTCAGCCCCTACAACTGAGGCTGCCTCCCGTCAGCTCAGGCCCTCAGTTGTGACAGTAAGCACTGACCTAATGAATCCAGCCGGAGACCAGGATCAAGCGGCCAGGCCGATGCAAGAACTGGCAGCCCGACTAGAACATCAGGAGGCTGCACAGGGCCACATCATCCGCTGTCTCCAGGATCTCTCTACTCGGCTGGATGGGATTCAGACAACTCTCCGTGGATCAGGCGCGTCTGGTGCGTCAACCACAGTGACTTCAGCTATAACCCCACCCACCTTACCCATTTCTGCTCCACGTCTTCATCTTCCAACGCCAGCAAAATTTGATGGATCTCCAAGATTCTGCAGGGGATTTCTCAACCAGTGTGAGATTCAGTTTGAGCTACAACCTGGCAATTTTCCCAGTGACCGTACAAAAATTGCCTACATTATTTCTCTTCTCAGTGGCTCAGCCCTTGATTGGGCATCACCGTTATGGGAGAGGTTCGACACCCTGCTATCTTCCTACACTGCCTTCGTGTCAACATTCAGGCGCATCTTCGACGAGCCAGGCCGGGTAACCTCAGCTTCATCCGAGATTCTCCGTTTACGCCAGGGGTCACGTACTGTAGGACAATATCTGATACAGTTCCAGATCCTGGCATCTGAACTGGCGTGGAACGACGAGGCCCTGTATGCTGCATTCTGGCATGGCTTATCTGAGCGTATTAAAGATGAGTTAGCTACCAGAGACTTACCTTCTAAGTTAGATGAGCTAATCTCACTCTGCACGAAAGTTGATTTACGTTTCAGAGAGAGAGCAACTGAGCGTGGAAGATCATCTGCTCCAAAATCTTCTGCTCCTCCTCCTCGTCAACTGTCACCATCTAAAGATGAGCCCATGCAACTTGGCCGTTCCCGTTTAACTCCTGCTGAGCGCCGAAGACGTCTCTCCGAGTTTCTCTGTCTCTATTGTGCAGCTCCGTCTCACACCATTAATGCCTGTCCCAAACGTCCGGGAAACTCCAAATCCTAGCTCGCCAAGGAGAGGGCCGGCTAGGAGTAATGATCTCCTCTCCATCTCCTCAAGATTGTGATCTCCCAGTCTCGCTTCAAGTTGCTCAACGTTATCGGAACGTCATTGCCCTCCTTGATTCCGGAGCAGCTGGGAACTTTATTACCGAAGCCTATGTTAAACGGTGGTCCCTACCCACCGAGAGACTTCCTTCGTCCATTTCTTTAACTGCCGTGGATGGCAGCAAGATTTTTGATGCAGTTATTTCTTTAAGGACTCTACCAGTTCGTCTGAGAGTGGGAGTTCTTCATTCCGAACTTATTTCTTTTTTAGTGATTCCAAGAGCCACACATCCTGTGGTCCTGGGCCTTCCATGGCTCCGTCTTCACAATCCTACAATTGATTGGACGACTACGCAAATCCTGGCATGGGGTTCCTCCTGTGCTGAGACATGTTTGTTTAAAGTATTGCCTGTCTGTTCTTCCTCCCCCAGGTCGTCTGATGTTCCACCTCCTCCATATCAAGATTTCACGGATGTGTTCAGTAAAGCTTCTGCTGATATCCTTCCTCCTCATAGAGAATGGGACTGTCCGATTGATCTCGTTCCAGGGAAGGTTCCACCTCGAGGCCGAACTTATCCGTTGTCTCTGCCTGAGACGCATTCTATGGAGGAATATATTAAAGAGAACCTAGCAAAGGGGTTCATTCGACCTTCTTCTTCTCCAGCCGGCGCAGGCTTCTTTTTTGTAAAAAAGAAAGATGGTGGTCTGCGGCCGTGCATCGACTACAGAGGTTTGAACGACATTACCATCAAGAACCGTTATCCTTTACCCCTGATTACTGAGCTCTTTGACAGAGTTAGCGGAGCTACCATCTTTACAAAGCTGGACTTGCGAGGTGCATACAATCTCATCCGGATCCGTGAGGGTGACGAGTGGAAGACCGCCTTTAACACCCGTGACGGACATTATGAGTACCTCGTCATGCCCTTCGGATTGAGCAATGCTCCAGCTGTCTTCCAGCATTTTGTCAATGAGATCTTCAGAGACATTCTATACCGTCATGTCGTGGTCTATCTAGACGATATCCTCATTTTTGCCAACGATTTAGAGGAACATCGTTTTTGGGTTAAAGAGGTTCTGTCCCGTCTCCGTGTCAATCATCTCTATTGCAAATTAGAAAAATGCGTCTTTGAAGTCAAGTCCATTCCGTTTCTAGGGTACATTGTGTCCGGTTCCGGACTAGAGATGGATCCTGAGAAACTACAAGCAATCCAAAATTGGCCGGTACCCTTAACCCTCAAAGGGGTTCAGAGGTTCTTAGGGTTCGCCAACTATTACCGAAAGTTTATACGAGACTTTTCCACCATTGTGGCGCCTATTACTGCTTTCACTAAGAAGGGTGCTAACCCGTCCAAGTGGTCTGAAGAAGCCATGCAAGCATTTCATCTTTTAAAACAAAGGTTCATCTCTGCGCCTGTTCTGAAACAGCCTGACATCGACTCTCCTTTCATCTTAGAGGTGGATGCCTCCTCCGTTGGAGTAGGAGCGGTGTTATCTCAGAGGGCTAAAGATGGCCATTTACACCCTTGCAGTTTCTTCTCCCGGAAGTTCTCCCCAGCTGAGCGCAACTATGCCATTGGCGACCAGGAGTTGCTAGCCATCAAGCTCGCTCTAGAAGAGTGGAGGTATCTGTTGGAGGGAGCTTCTCATTCAATCACCATACTTACAGACCACAAGAACCTTTTATACCTGAAGGGCGCACAATGTGTCAACCCTCGTCAGGCCAGATGGGCACTTTTCTTTTCCAGGTTCGACTTTAAACTCCAGTTCTGTCCGGGCTCTCAGAATCGCAAGGCCGATGCCCTTTCCCGCTCATGGGAGCAAGAAAATGAGTCAGAGTCTTCAGACAAGCATCCTATTATAAATCCGTTGGCATTCTCCACGGTAGGGATGGACTCTACGCCCCCATCAGGGAAAAGTTTTGTGAAGCCGATGCTAAGGAAGAAGCTCATGCATTGGGCCCATGCTTCCCGTTTTGCCGGACATACAGGTATCCAAAAAACCCTGGAGTTTATCTCTAGGTCCTATTGGTGGCCAACTCTGAAAAAGGACGTCTTGGAGTTTATTGCATCTTGCCCAAAGTGTGCCCAACATAAAGTATCCCGCCAGTCGCCTGCGGGGCAACTGGTTCCACTTTCCGTTCCCCGTCGACCATGGACCCACTTGTCGATGGATTTCATTACAGACTTACCCATGTGCAACAAGTTCAATACCATCTGGGTGGTAGTTGACCGGTTCACCAAGATGGCACACTTCATTCCTCTCACCGGTCTTCCGTCAGCTTCCAAGTTGGCTCAAGTATTCATACAAGAGATCTTCCGACTCCACGGTCTTCCTGAAGAAATTATCTCAGATCGAGGAGTTCAATTCACAGCCAAATTCTGGCGAAGTTTATGTCAAGTCCTCCAAGTCAAGCTAAAGTTTTCCACGGCTTACCATCCTCAGACCAGTGGTCAAACCGAGAGGGTGAATCAGGACTTGGAGGCCTTCCTCCGCATCTATGTGTCCTCCTCTCAAGATGACTGGGTTCAATTACTTCCCTGGGCCGAGTTCTGTCATAACAACCAGTATCATTCTTCATCTGCTTCAACACCATTCTTCACTAACTTTGGATTCCACCATAAAGTCCCTGAGTTCCAACCGCTTCCAGCAACTTCTGTCCCCGCAGTGGATATCACCTTGCATCAGTTTGCCAATATCTGGAAGAGCGTACGATCAGCTCTGCTCAAGGCATCGTTCAGGTACAAGAAGTTTGCGGATAAGAAGCGTCGAGCAGTTCCTGCTCTCAAGGTGGGTGATCGGGTATGGTTATCCACGAAGAATTTGAGGTTAAGAGTTCCCAGTATGAAGTTTGCACCTCGCTATATCGGTCCTTTCAAGATTGAACAAGTCATCAATCCTGTTGCTTACAGACTCCAGTTGCCTCCCTTCTTAAAAATACCCAGGACATTCCATGTTTCCCTGTTGAAACCGCTGATCTTGAATCGGTTTCATTCCTCACTTCCTCCAACTCCGAAAGTCCAAACTCAACGAGGCGTTGAGTATGAAGTGGCCAAGATCCTGGACTCACGTCACCGTTACGGTCAACTACAATATCTTATTGACTGGAAAGGTTATGGTCCTGAGGAACGTTCATGGACCAATGCTTCTGATGTCCATGCTCCTGCCTTGGTCCGGAGATTCCATTCCAAGTTTTCTCAAAAGCCAAAGAAGTGTCCTGGGGCCACTCCTAAAGGGGGGGGTGCTGTCACGATCCGGGTATCTGGACGCCATTTCTTACCCATCAGATGCCTCCTAAGGCTGGCTCAGCGCTCCAGGACCGGATTCCATCTGTTATCCTGATGTGTACATTCCTGTATCCTCTCCTGTCACTCTGGGACGCTGTCACAGTAAACGCCATATTACACCTGGCATGGCGTCTCCCGCGGCCTCCGCCGCCGTCCCTGAACTTCTGCATGCAGAGTGTCTGAGTGGCGATTACGTCAGCCGCGGCCTCCGCTGTGTCCGCGTGGTTGGATGTGCATCTGTCAGCCTGGCGCCTCCTGTCTCCGGTGGCCGGCGCCGCCATTACTGTTTTCATTACCACATGGATTACAAACCAAACTTCCCTCCAAGTGTCTGCATGGGCGCAGCCATCTTGGATTCTGTCAGCTGATCATTTCCACCAATCTGTTCTCAGTATTGATAATCTGCATAATTGCCTAGCCAATCCCTTCCTTGCTGCAGGTATAAATACACTGTGCCTGAGCAAGGAAGGCGTCAGTGCTTTGGTTGTCAAACCTAGTTCCTGTTTGTCTCTCTCCTGTGATTGTCTTCCAGGTTCCAGCTCCTGTCTCAAGACTTCCACCATAGAGACCCGCACCAGCATTCCACCTGCGGTGTAGCCTGACTCTCCAACCCATTGTGGATTCATCTGTTTCCAGCTACAGCCTTACCTGCTTCCAGCTCAGCTTCCAGCAGAGTACAGCTTCTCTTAAAGGGCCGGTGTCCTTTCTACACTTTACCACTCTCCACCGGTATTATTATTTCTCCGCTCTCAAGTTCTACATTTCAGTTCATATTTCATCGCTCCCAAGTTCATTTATTATTTAACTGGTTCCAGCCAGTATCCACTCCGTACTAACAACAGTCTGGTTCCAGCCAGTATCCACAGCAGCTGTTTTATCTTCAGCAACCCAGCTTTTCCTGGAACACCAGCTGGCACAATCCTGGGTTATCTCCATTGCTACAGTCGGGCCTGGCAAGGACTTTCCATCTAGAAGATCATAAGAACTATCTCACACTACCAGTGCCCTGTGGCTCCTGCCATCCTGTAGTACCCAGGAACTGTATTTATTCTTTGCTGACTTTTTACGTTTTCTTTTATTGCTGCTGTGTTGCGGAGTTGTCATAATAAACATCATTGACTTTTATCCAAGTTGTCGTGGTCACGCCTTCGGGCAGTTATTATTCATGTTACTTACATGTCCAGGGGTCTGATACAACCTCCCAGGTTCCGGTACATCTCAGCCCCTACAACTGAGGCTGCCTCCCGTCAGCTCAGGCCCTCAGTTGTGACAGTATGAGGACGATGTTGGTGTGGAGGCAGAGCAATTGCCGATAATGGTGATGTCACCCCCCAGGGAGTCGACACCGGAATGGATGGCTTTGTTTATGGAATTACGTGATAATGTCAGCACATTACAAAAATCAGTTGACGACATGAGACGGCCGGAAAACCAGTTGGTACCTGCCCAGGCGTCTCAGACACCGTCAGGGGCTGTAAAACGCCCTTTACCTCAGTCGGTCGACACAGACCCAGACACGGACACTGAATCTAGTGTCGACGGTGAAGAAACAAACGTATTTTCAAGTAGGGCCACACGTTATATGATCACGGCAATGAAGGAGGCTTTGCATATCTCTGATACTGCAAGTACCACAAAAAGGGGTATTATGTGGGGGGTGAAAAAACTACCTGTAGTTTTTCCTGAATCAGAGGAATTGAATGATGTATGTGATGAAGCGTGGGATAGAAAAGTGCTAATTTCAAAAAAGTTATTGGCATTATACCCTTTCCCGCCAGAGGTTAGGGCGCGCTGGGAAACACCCCCTAGGGTGGATAAGGCGCTCACACGCTTATCAAAACAAGTGGCGTTACCGTCTCCTGATACGGCCGCCCTCAAGGATCCAGCTGATAGGAGGCTGGAAACTACCCTAAAAAGTATATACACACATACTGGTGTTATACTGCGACCAGCCATCGCCTCAGCCTGGATGTGCAGTGCTGGGGTGGTCTGGTCGGATTCCCTGACTGAAAATATTGATACCCTGGATAGGGACAGTATTTTATTGACTATAGAGCAATTAAAGGATGCTTTTCTTTATATGCGAGATGCTCAGAGGGATATTTGCACTCTGGCATCGAGAGTAAATGCGATGTCCATATCTGCCAGAAGAAGTTTATGGACGCGACAGTGGTCAGGTGATGCGGATTCTAAACGACATATGGAAGTATTGCCGTATAAAGGGGAGGAATTATTTGGCGTCGGTCTATCGGATCTGGTGGCCACGGCAACTGCCGGAAAATCCACCTTTTTACCTCAGACCCCCTCCCAACAGAAAAAGACACAGTCTTTTCAGCCGCAGTCCTTTCGGTCCTATAAGAACAAGCGGGCAAAAGGACAGTCATATCTGCCCCGGGGCAGAGGAAGGGGTAAGAGAGGACAGCAAGCAGCCCCTGCCCAGGAACAGAAGCCCTCCCAGGGTTCTGCAAAGCCCTCAGCATGACGCTGGGGCTTTACAAGCGGACTCAGGAGCGGTGGGGGGTCGACTCAAGAATTTCAGCGCACAGTGGGCTTGCTCACAGGTGGACCCCTGGATCCTGCAGGTAGTATCTCAGGGTTACAGGTTGGAATTCGAGAAGTCTCCCCCTCGCCGGTTCCTAAAGTCTGCTTTGCCAACGTCTCCCTCAGACAGGGCGACGGTATTGGAAGCCATTCACAAGCTGTTTTCTCAGCAGGTGATAGTCAAGGTACCCCTCCTACAACAAGGAAAAGGGTATTACTCCACGCTATTTGTGGTACCGAAGCCGGACGGCTCGGTAAGACCTATTCTAAATCTGAAATCTTTGAACCTGTACATACAGAAATTCAAATTCAAGATGGAGTCACTCAGAGCAGTGATAGCGAATCTGGAAGAAGGGGACTTTATGGTGTCCCTGGACATAAAGGATGCTTACCTGCATGTCCCAATTTGCCCTTCACATCAAGGGTACCTCAGGTTCGTGGTGCAAAACTGTCATTATCAGTTTCAGACGCTGCCGTTTGGATTGTCCACGGCACCTCGGGTCTTTACCAAGGTAATGGCCGAAATGATGATTCTTCTTCGAAGAAGAGGCGTATTAATTATCCCTTACTTGGACGATCTCCTGATAAGGGCAAGGTCCAGAGAACAGCTGGAGGACGGAGTAGCACTAACCCAATTAGTGCTGCAACAACACGGGTGGATTCTGAATTTTCCAAAATCTCAGTTGACACCGACAACACGTCTGCTGTTCCTGGGAATGATTCTGGACACGGTTCAGAAAAAGGTGTTTCTTCCGGAGGAGAAAGCCAAGGAGTTATCCAAACTTGTCAGGAACCTCCTAAAACCAGGAAAAGTGTCTGTGCATCAATGCACAAGAGTCCTGGGAAAGATGGTGGCTTCTTACGAAGCGATTCCATTCGGCAGATTCCACGCACGAACTTTTCAGTGGGATCTGTTGGACAAATGGTCCGGATCGCATCTGCAGATGCACCAGCGGATAACCTTATCACCACGGACAAGGGTGTCTCTTCTGTGGTGGTTGCAGAGTGCTCATCTGTTAGAGGGCCGCAGATTCGGCATACAGGACTGGGTCCTGGTGACCACGGATGCCAGTCTGAGAGGCTGGGGAGCGGTCACACAGGGAAGAAACTTCCAGGGAGTATGGTCAAGCCTGGAGATGTCTTTTCACATAAATATACTGGAGCTAAGAGCGATTTACAATGCTCTAAGTCTGGCAAAACCCCTGCTTCAGGGTCAGCCGGTGTTGATCCAGTCGGACAACATCACGGCAGTCGCCCACGTAAACAGACAGGGCGGCACAAGAAGCAGGACAGCAATGGCAGAAGCTGCAAGGATTCTTCGCTGGGCGGAAGATCATGTGATAGCACTGTCAGCAGTGTTCATTCCGGAAGTGGACAACTGGGAAGCAGACTTCCTCAGCAGACACGATCTACACCCGGGAGAGTGGGGACTTCATCCAGAAGTCTTCCACATGATTGTGAACCGTTGGGAAAAACCAAAGGTGGATATGATGGCGTCCCGCCTCAACAAAAAACTGGACAGGTATTGCGCCAGGTCAAGAGACCCTCAGGCAATAGCTGTGGACGCTCTGGTAACACCGTGGGTGTTCCAGTCAGTGTATGTGTTCCCTCCTCTGCCTCTCATACCAAAAGTACTGAGAATTATACGGCAAAGGGGAGTAAGAACGATACTCGTGGCTCCGGATTGGCCAAGAAGAACTTGGTACCCGGAACTTCAAGAGATGCTCACGGAGGATCCGTGGCCTCTACCTCTAAGACGGGACCTGCTTCAGCAGGGACCGTGTCTATTCCAAGACTTACCGCGGCTGCGTTTGACGGCATGGCGGTTGAACGCCGAATTCTAAGGGAAAAAGGCATTCCGGAAGAGGTCATTCCTACACTGGTAAAAGCCAGGAAGGAGGTGACTGCACAACATTATCACCGCATTTGGAGAAAATATGTTGCGTGGTGTGAGGCCAGGAAGGCCCCCACGGAGGAATTTCAACTGGGTCGATTCCTACATTTCCTGCAAACAGGATTGTCTATGGGCCTCAAATTGGGGTCCATTAAGGTTCAAATTTCGGCCCTGTCGATTTTCTTCCAGAAAGAATTGGCTTCAGTTCCTGAAGTCCAGACTTTTGTAAAAGGAGTACTACATATACAGCCCCCGTTTGTGCCCCCAGTGGCACCGTGGGATCTTAATGTAGTTTTGGATTTTCTCAAATCCCATTGGTTTGAGCCACTCAAATCGGTGGAGTTGAAATATCTTACATGGAAAGTAACCATGCTACTGGCCCTGGCTTCAGCCAGGAGAGTATCAGAATTAGCGGCTTTATCATATAAGAGCCCATATCTGATTTTCCATTCGGACAGGGCAGAACTGCGGACGCGTCCTCATTTTCTGCCTAAGGTGGTGTCAGCGTTTCACCTGAACCAGCCTATTGTGGTGCCTGCGGCTACTAACGATTTGGAGGATTCCAAGTTGTTGGACGTGGTCCGGGCATTGAAAATATATATTTCAAGAACGGCTGGAGTCAGAAAGTCTGACTCGCTGTTTATATTGTATGCACCCAACAAGCTGGGTGCTCCTGCTTCTAAGCAGACGATTGCTCGTTGGATTTGTAACACAATTCAACTTGCACATTCTGTGGCAGGCTTGCCACAACCAAAATCTGTCAAGGCCCATTCCACAAGGAAAGTGGGCTCATCCTGGGCGGCTGCCCGGGGGGTCTCGGCGTTACAACTCTGCCGAGCTGCTACGTGGTCGGGGGAGAACACGTTTGTAAAATTCTACAAATTTGATACCCTGGCTAAAGAGGACCTGGAGTTCTCTCATTCGGTGCTGCAGAGTCATCCGCACTCTCCCGCCCGTTTGGGAGCTTTGGTATAATCCCCATGGTCCTGACGGAGTCCCCAGCATCCACTTAGGACGTCAGAGAAAATAAGATTTTACTTACCGGTAAATCTATTTCTCGTAGTCCGTAGTGGATGCTGGGCGCCCATCCCAAGTGCGGATTGTCTGCAATACTTGTACATAGTTATTGTTACAAAAAAATCGGGTTGTTATTGTTGTGAGCCGTCTGTTCAGAGGCTCCTACGTTTGTCATACTGTTAACTGGGTTCAGATCACAAGTTGTACGGTGTGATTGGTGTGGCTGGTATGAGTCTTACCCGGGATTCAATATCCTTCCTTATTGTGTACGCTCGTCCGGGCACGGTATCCTAACTGAGGCTTGGAGGAGGGTCATGGGGGGAGGAGCCAGTGCACACCACCTGATCCTAAAGCTTTACTTTTGTGCCCTGTCTCCTGCGGAGCCGCTATTCCCCATGGTCCTGACGGAGTCCCCAGCATCCACTACGGACTACGAGAAATAGATTTATCGGTAAGTAAAATCTTATTTAATATTGCATCACGAGGATGAATCCACAATGAGGTTTTGGGACATACATTACGAAAAAGCTTTATCCCAGCGATGTGACCGCATCAGGGTTTCGCAAAGGTGAAAATCTTCATTTTCTGTCCTGTCCAGTAAGGCAATGCATAGTGTGGAGATGGAGCATACAGCATGTGTGTGTGTGATAGGACACAGGCTGCTGGCATAAAGAAAATAGTTGTTTAGAATAAAAAATTATAGAAATAAACATACCTTCACCCGGGGATCTCTGATCAGTGGTCTGCTTCAGTAACCCAATCAACTGAGCTGTGTGGTCAGCTGAGATGCCGACCAGGACTTTCATTGCACCTCAGCTGACAACATAACTTCAGCTGATCAGGATACAACAACGGCCCACCGATCAGAGATCCCTGGGTGCAGGTAAGCTATATAACAATACATGTGTGTATGGTGTATGTGTGTGTGTGAATATGTGTGTATGTATGTGTGTGTGTGTGTATATATATATATATATATATATATATATATATATATCATACACACACACACACACACACACACACACACAGAACCCTGCACTCTCCTTTGCAGCTTCATTCACCTTAATGCTTTAGTATACACCTGAATAAACAATGGGGTTTTGGTTTATGAATTGTACAATGCATGTAAGCTTGTGGTCCACTCCACGGGACCCCATTTCACCGCAAGTCCTACTCTTGCATAAACTTTCACATAGATTTTTTTTTTTTAGGTACCTGGCTACTGCTGTCTCATAGGGCAAAATGTGCTTACCTAGTTTAAAGCTTACCTGCCACACTTATGGCTTTTAAAAGGCAAGACAGTCACCAACACAACTAACACAACTACACAAGTGTGCTTACCTGGTTTACATCTCACCTGTCAACAGACTGGTGTTGGCAGGTGAGCAGTTCATAAAGCAAAACCCCATTGTTTATTCAGGTGTATACTAAAGCATTAAGGTGAATGAAGCTGCTAAGGAGAGAGCAGGGTTCTCTGTATAGGTACATCTGAGTTAGGTAGTCACAGCCCACCGCACCCCAACCTAGGGGTGGGGAGTACATGAGCGCACCCCTCTCCTGGGAATGGTGAGTGCAGTGGATCCCCGTGTGCGTATATGTGTGTATAATTTTATTATTATTATTATCTATTTTCTGTATGCATGCAGCCTGTTGTCTATGAGGGATGTAGTTACAATGCTGACGGACGGGATCCTGGCGGCCAAAATACCGACGCCGGAATCCCGACCGGTGGCACAATGCCGGCATCAAAATCCCGACAGGGATCAGGAACTTCCAGGAGGTTAAGTTTAGACATTAGAAGGGGCGTTAGGGAGCAGGGACGGGAAGGGGGTTGTAAGGTACCAGGGAGGTGGGGTTAGGGTTAGGCACTTACAAGGGGAGGTTAGGTTTAGGCAGCGGGGAAGGGAGGGTTAGGGTTAGGCACCACCAGGGAGGGTTAGGGTAGGGTCATGGGAGGGTTAGGGTACTTTTTGGGTGGCAGTCTGTATTCTAATGGTCGGGATGCCACTGTCTGCATTCTGACCGCCGGCATCCCTTTCATTGGTATATCATACCGGATCCGTCTGTGATACACACAGGCTGATCACAGATGCCACCTTCGGTATCTGCTCTGCTTGTCAGATGTCAGGAAGGGCAGAGCTATGGGAAACTGACGGAAGCATCTAAAAACATAAGGGCGTATTCATTTAGTGCCATTTTCTTCTGCTAGCCGAAAAAACTGCACTAATTCGACATTAGTGTATTCAATTGCGGGCGTTTTCGGACATTTTGGAATCATTTTTCTCCCATGCCTTTTCAGGTTTTTTTGTAGACAATTCGGCATGGGAGAAAATGGACCCAAAAACGGGCGAACACACCTGCAAATTCGCCAAAACACGTGAATCGGCGGCGAATTCGCCAATCCACGTGGTTTTCGTCCGTGACGGTATTTTCCTCCAGTCGAAAAAACAGCACAGGCATTGAATAGGTTGAATGTAAATTTGACCTATAAACAGCCGAAAAGTGCTGTTTTCCGCCTGGACGAAAGAACCGGCACTAAATGAATACGCCCCATAATCTGAAGATGGCGTTATTTTAGAAGCGCTTGGTCTGAAAACATGTAATGATAGAAGTTTGTTAAATCTGTGCTGATCACATTTCCCATCAGAGTTGATGCAAATTTTAGGATATAGAGGATATTTTTTTTTTTAAATCTCCTCCAAAAGCCCTGTGATAATATTTGTGAAACTAAAATAATGTGAAAAGGGTGAAAAAAAAACCTTCACGTTATTTTAGTTTAAAAAAGATCATCCTAACATGGTTTTGAATTGTGTAAGTCCTGTGATGTCTCTTTCATAATATTAAACATAGAATTTGAAACTGATTTATATTGTTTAATATATTCCATTGCTAACTGCCATTGAAATAAATCTGAACACTTCCCCAATTAGTCTAGGATTAAACATTAGATTAAGTGAGCAGCTAAGCAATATCATTATCGCAACAAAAGAATTACATTTTTGTTGCACCATCTACCATCTAAAAGTTATTGGTGAGAGTTGTAAAGGACCGTGCTTTGTGAGCTTTGATATTGGGGTCTGAAGGAAAGTACGCAGGCACTTGTTAACCATGGACCTTGGCAGTTTTTAATATCGAATTGTAAAAATGAGCAATTTGATTTGAAATAATTTGACCTGATTAATGTTTTGCAGATTTGCTGGGCTGTTACTTGGAATCACAAACACATTTGCCACAATTCCTGGAATGGTCGGTCCAGTTATTGCCAAAAGTTTAACTCATGAAGTAAGTATTGTAATAATAGTAATGTTTCTGTTTCAGTCATGGGATAGTATGTTTACCATAAGTGCAAGTTGAGCTGTAAATAGTCACGCAACATTTTATTGTAAACAGCAAACTTTGAGTGCTCTCCTATTATATGACTATTCCAGTGTCAGAACTTCCAAGTGGTTGACACAGGTACAAAAATATGCTCTTGCCACCCCCCACCCACCTTATTCCACCCCACAGGGAGAGGCAGTGGGTGACAGCGAGCGAGGCTCTGGGTGACGCAGAGGCAGGTGGTGACTGGGTAGTCAGTGGGTAGTAGGGAAGAGACAGGGGGATGCAGGGGAGAGGAAGTGGGTGACAGAGAGAGTGGAAGATGGGGAGAGGAAGCAGGTGGCATTATGTGTTAACACGGTCACAACACCTGAAAACAGGCTATTTATCAAGGATTTATTTTCGAGCCTGCTCAGACTCAAAATATCCCCATTAATGGCAGACTGCGGGCAGCCTTCAGGGCTAATTGAATAGCCCCACTGCATCTATTAGCAGGCTGTAAATTACTATGCCTAATTGAATTCCCTCCTAAATTACATCTCAAACTAGTATTTTAAACAGAAAAATACCCTACATTAGCATGTGATTGTTTAAAAGCTGGTGTGTGTGTGTGTGTGTGTGTGTGTGTGTGTGTGTGTGTGTGTGTGTGTGTGTGTGTGTGTGTGTGTGTGTGTGTGTGTGTGTGTAGGCTTGCACTGATGTATATGTGTGTGGCACCAGTACTGTGTGCATTATGTGTGTAGGCGACGCTGCTGCTGTGTGCATTGTGTGTAGGCGACGCTGCTGCTGTGTGCATTGTGCGTAGGCGACGCTGCTGCTGTGTGCATTGTGCGTAGGCGACGCTGCTGCTGTGTGCATTGTGCGTAGGCGACGCTGCTGCTGTGTGCACTGTGCGTAGGCGACGCTGCTGCTGTGTGCTCTGTGCGTAGGCGACGCTGCTGCTGTGTGCATTGTGCATAGGCAACGCTGCTGCTGTGTGCATTGTGTGTAGGCGACGCTGCTGCTGTGTTCGTAGGCGACGCTGCTGCTGTGTGCTCTGTGCGTAGGCGACGCTGCTGCTGTGTGCATTGTGCGTAGGCGACGCTGCTGCTGTGTGCATTGTGCGTAGGCGACGCTGCTGCATTGTGCGTAGGCGACGCTGCTGCTGTGTGCATTGTGCGTAGGCGACGCTGCTGCTGTGTGCATTGTGCGTAGGCGACGCTGCTGCTGTGTGCATTGTGCGTAGGCGACGCTGCTGCTGTGTGCATTGTGCGTAGGCGACGCTGCTGCTGTGTGCGTAGGCGACGCTGCTGCTGTGTGCATTGTGCGTAGGCGACGCTGCTGCTGTGTGCATTGTGCGTAGGCGACGCTGCTGCTGTGTGCATTGTGCGTAGGCGACGCTGCTGCTGTGTGCATTGTGCGTAGGCGACGCTGCTGCTGTGTGCATTGTGCGTAGGCGACGCTGCTGCTGTGTGCATTGTGCGTAGGCGACGCTGCTGCTGTGTGCTCTGTGCGTAGGCGACGCTGCTGCTGTGTGCATTATGCGTAGGCGACGCTGCTGCTGTGTGCATTGTGCGTAGGCGACGCTGCTGCTGTGTGCATTGTGCGTAGGCGACGCTGCTGCTGTGTACATTGTGCGTAGGTGACGCTGCTGCTGTGTGCATTGTGCGTAGGTGACGCTGCTGCTGTGTGCATTGTGCGTAGGCGACGCTGCTGCTGTGTGCACTGTGCGTAGGCGACGCTGCTGCTGTGTGCTCTGTGCGTAGGCGACGCTGCTGTGTGCTCTGTGCGTAGGCGACGCTGCTGCTGTGTGCATTATGCGTAGGCGGCGCTGCTGCTGTGTGCATTGTGCGTAGGTGACGCTGCTGCTGTGTGCATTGTGTGTAGGTGACGCTGCTGCTGTGTGCACTGTGCGTAGGCGACGCTGCTGCTGTGTGCACTGTGCGTAGGCGACGCTGCTGCTGTGTGCATTTTGTGTAGGCGATGCTGCTGTGTGCATTTTGCGTAGGCGACGCTGCTGTGTGCATTGTGCGTAGGCGACGCTGCTGTGTGAATTGTGCGTAGGCGACGCTGCTGTGTGCATTGTGCGTAGGCGACGCTGCTGTGTGAATTGTGCGTAGGCGACGCTGCTGTGTGCATTGTGCGTAGGCGACGCTGCTGTGTGCATTGTGCGTAGGCGACGCTGCTGCTGTGTGCATAATGTGCGTAGGTGACGATGCTGTTGTGTGCATTGCACCTTAGCCGTGAGCTGACCTTTAGTAAAGTATGGGAGGGCGCAAATTTATAGTTTGCAGGAGGGGGCAAAACACCCTAGCACCGGCCTCACAGTCACACATATGTTCTCAGTTGATATCCCCAAAGTGTTTTCTACGTCCAGATGCCACAGCTCACTGCATATACATGGCACACAGTGTTTTTTTCATTTATCAGCATCAGCAAATTGATTGTAAATCATACTAAAACTAATTGTAATATATTAGTCCCAGCGTTCATGTCAACCGTGCTGCAGTTTGGGGAACTATGCGTGACAATGCTGGATCTGTTCTGCACATGCGCAGACCCACAACAGTCGGAGTAGTATGCAAACAATTAGGTTTGCGTACTACTCTGAATCAGGCCCATTATAAATATGTCAGTAGATTGAAGCCATGATTCCTCCCACTATAGAGTTGTAGAATTATCATACCAATGAGTGATGCTAATTTGTTGTTTTTGTACAGAACACCGTTGCACAGTGGCAAATAGTTTTCTACATTGCTGCTGCCATTAATGTTTTTGGAGCCATCATCTTTGCCATATTTGCCAGTGGTACAGTTCAAGACTGGGCAGTGAGGACTAATAGGGCACAGAGAAGCTAAGGAAGAGATGCACGATCACAGGATGCCTGGGAATACTTCACTTACTGAAAACTGTCCTCAACACTAAGATTGCACTTCAAATTCAAGATGGAGTCCTAGGTTATGAATAAGGCTTTATAAACGTGAGCTGTCCGTAAACAAGACGGTCTTCGCCTGTTTTCACATTTTAGGCAACTCAATATGAATGTCTATTCCAAAGAGGATTCTGAAAAGGGAATTTCTTACTTCAACCACTTACTAAAGACTCAGACAATTTGTACAGATATAACTGTTCTTCTGTTCTCTGTGACACAGAAAGATGTACTGTATATTGCTTCATGTTACAAAGCACAGCATACCCAAGTGTGATACTTATTATGTATTAAGTGCCTTCTGAATTAACAATTGCTACCGTAATCCATTCAATTTGTAAAATTGGTGATCTATCAATCCTACAGTATATGACCCTCTGGGGAAACATCAGCTGTACAGAAATACAAGTTGTTTACATGTGAAGCAAAGGGAATATATAATTATGCATTTAAGTCATAACTAAAGCAAAACGTTATCATTTGTAATGAAGATGACCAACAAACAGAAAAATGTATGTTTTATAGTAAATCAACAGAATAACACTTGTGTGAAAGTGTGCATGTACAAGTCTATTCATGTATGTTATGTTTTGGTTTATCAGAGTCAAAAGCTTGTTTTATGAACTTCACGAACGCACCTTAATGACTTAGAATGAATACCCATGTGTATGAGATGTTGTAGCTTGTAAGATCCCCTGGATGAATGTTATATTGAAGCACAGCATTGTGGTACACACCATATACATTATCATGTAATGTTCACAGGACCTGCTCTACCAGTCAGTGAACCTAGGCAGGGCACCAGGGATGAGGGCGCATGTGTGATACTGTCACTCATTCAGTGTTCCCTGTGGTGTCTCAACATTGGGACCGGCTGCTGAAATGGAGCAGCTGCTTCTTTTCTGTCATGTTAAATGTTGCTATTCCTCCAGGTTGGTAATGATGTCACAGTTCCACAGAAGGTGGAAAGGCATATAGGGTGCCTGCACATGGAATGTTGGTGAAGGGGGTGGTCTTTAGTATGCCGCCAGCCGGGATCCTGGGGACCAGCATACTGGCGCCGGGATCCAGACCGCCAGCATGCCCACACATATTCTACCTCTTAGGGGTCCATGACCCCCCTGGAGGGAGAATAAATAGCGTGGCGTGCATAGCCAACCCGCAAGGGGCCCATTAACGCTCTGTATGCTGGCCCTGGGATCCTGGCCACTGGCAACTCATACTGCACCCCCTTGTAGTATGTTAGTAAAAAAGAAACTTCTATTGTGAAAGCACATAATGTTATATCATGCTGCTCATGTGAATACCTTTTGGCCAAAATATTGTTTTTTTTATTTTATTTTTGGCGGATGAGTAGGATTCCTTTGAAATGCATCATTTTAGAAGGCAATGGAGGAAACGACTGTCTCAGAAACCAATAATCCAGTTGCGTTGTCCAGGCATTCGTGTACAAGCCAAAAGATTCTCATTAGTGGTGTACTGTCTCTGCATGTGTCTGGTATGAAGATTCATTCCTTACCATACATTCAGAAGCAAAAGCTCATACCCCTCCACCGGGTGTAGTATGCATAAAATAGATTATATGCTTTTTTTTTTTTTTTAACAGTGCTTTGTGTAAAGTATGAAAGATCAACTTAAACCTTTTTTCTATTTTATATGAGAGTCAAATATTAATACATTTAATTTCCAAGTTTGTAGACATAATTTTACTCTGTGGCTTATGTGTAAAATGTTATCCATAAGAATAGAACTCAGGCTTATGTGGTTGTTCGTAATGCACTAACAGCGTCTATTGCATGACCTATTCATTAGAATTCATTCCTTTAAGTACAGTGCATACAAGTCTATATTTTTTTGCCATGAAGTATGTTTTCCCAAGTGTAAGTGTTGCATTCCTGGCTAGACGGTATGCTAAATTCCATAGCAATGTTACTTTTTCCTGCATTCATAATGCAAAAAAATGCGTTGTGTGGCAAGTGCAAGAGTACAATGTCATTATAAATGATTCCACATTGTGCCACAAGGTGGCGGTGGTGGTATAAACAGAACATAGTGCCTTCCATGTAAAACTGGTGCAATTTGTGAATCTGTAGTTTCTTTGTCACATTATTTTTATTTTGATAAATCAGTGTAGCAAATTACACTGCAATGCAATAAAAGAAAAAATCCAAACCTTTGTTTCTAAGCTTCTGTACAGAAATGTAATCATGTCTGTATTATTTTTAATGTTATCCTTTCTAGATACTTTCAGAAAACTGTTCAGTCCTACCATTTGAATTTTCATCTCAAAGTACTCACCCAGACCTGTTGATTACCACTTCTCTTGTTACTTCCTCCATTATCCACACTTTAGCTGAACCACGCTCAGTCCACATATCTCGCGTGTTCCCTTTTATACCTTTTTAGATTGTAAGCTTTCACAAACAGGAAGATAATGAGCACTTCTTACATATTAAATGGGTTGGGTATGCGTGACCATCAGCATACCTCCGCCGGCAGCGGAATGCTGACAGGGGGGCGACCGCAACAAGCCCCTTGCGGGCTCGGTTCTATTCTCACTCTGTGTGTGTCGTGGACACCGAGTGGTAATAGTCACTGCTAGACGGCATACCGTCTGTTGGGATTCTCTGGGGGAGGGGTGTAGGGTAGGAGGTGTGACCGGCAGTCTCCTGACACACAACTACATACATCCCTATTAAACAGTGCTACACAAAATGTCCCATTCTAAAAACTGGTTAAAAAAAATAACATAAGAAAGGTACCTTCAAAAAACACAAGAAATAACACTGAATTTAGGAATATAGTTGTGTATGTACATATATATCTGTGAACTGTACCACTCTGAAAGCTAAAGGGGTATTCTACAAAGACATTAACAAGCTCATAAAAATCCTGTGTAAAATGCTAAAATACTTAGTAAACTATTAGCAACATTATTTTACATAGAACATAATCTAGATGTAATAAAGGGATGTTGTTAAATCATTCTGGAACTGTACAGAAGCATCTGCTCTGGTTTACTACAGTGAATGTAGTGTTTTGTAATAGAGGTGTGTGTCCGTATCCCCTCCCATGGCTGCTCTATTTATGTTTCTACATGCAGTTTTACAGGATCCCCATACAAAGAGCTGAGTAGGTGATCTTTGAGGCCTCAGTGCCTCGTTAGTACCCAACAAAGAGACTATTTAGAGTGTCATTTAGATTGCAATGAATAAGGTTTAAAAGCAGTATTGCACAGTAAATCACAGCCTTATTCCCTATATAGCCTGGAGGGCTCAGTGATCGCGCTGAGTCCAAAAAAAAGTGGGTCCCAGAGACCCCTCACTTTTGAAAATTGGGGTCCTACCGGTCTTTTTCTTGGTCTCATCGGAATGAAGGTTCTTTTAAACGTAATCTTGTTTGGACACTACAAAAGTGTTGCAAGGTGGGGGGGATAGGGCGACAATGCTGCTGGGCTGTGTAGCATGCAGGACACCCTGCACCAGAGGTGTAACTAGACATTTTGGTGCCCTTAGGCAGAAAGTGAATTGGTGTCCCACCTCTGAGACCGAAAAGTACAGGCAATGCGCGCCACAAAATTTTAGGGGCGTGGCTTCAAGGGAAGGGGCGTGACCACATAATAGTGCCAATTCACATTACACCACACAGTAGTGCCGCTTATACACACTGCGCCAGGTAGAGCACGTTATACACTTTGCACCAGGTAGAGCACGTTATACACTTTGCACCAGGTACAGCACGTTATACACTTTGCACCAGGTACAGCACGTTATACACTTTGCACCAGTACAGCACGTTATACACTTTGCACCAGGTACAGCACGTTATACACTTTGCACCAGGTACAGCACGTTATACACTTTGCGCCAGGTAGAACGCGTTATACACATTGCGCCAGGCAGAGCACGTTATACACACTGCGCCAGGCAGAGCGCGTTATACACACTGCGCCCGGTACGAGCACTGAGGCACACTGCGCCCGGTACGAGCACTGAGGCGCACTGCGCCAGGTACGAGCACTGAGGTGCACTGCGCCCGGCACGAGCACTGAGGCGCACTGCGCCCGGTACGAGCACTGAGGCGCACTGCGCCCAGTACGAGCACTGAGGCGCACTGCACCCGGTACGAGCACTGAGGCACACTGCACAGTGCCAGCAAAATCAGTCACCAGCCCCCCCCTCCTATCTCACTGCGGGACCCACAGCGTTCTGTCAGCCAGTAGTTCTCTTCTCCCCCCTTCCTTCCCTCCGTCTCGTCTCCTCTCTCTCTCTCTCCTCCCTCCCGGACTATCAGGCAATCCATCACCACATCACCTGTGGTGATGAGGAAAAACACAGCCGACCACAGCTCCAGCCCCCCTCCCTCCGAAGATGCCAGCCAGGGAACCCTTACAGCTGCAATAAAGCTAGTAGTCACCGACCACTTACTCCCGGCACCAGCTGCACAGTCACCGCGGGAACCCCGGACCCCTCAGCAAACCCAGGCAGACACTCACACGGCCGTGACTAACACGCGTCACTGCCGCAGCTATACATAATACCGCCACCAATACTTCACCGGGTGGCCATAGCGGACTGACTTACGGGAACGCACCACATGTCAGCAGTTATCGGCGTCCTCCGTGATCTAGTGGATAAAACTGGGCAAAGTGACTGGGGATTCCCGCGGTGCCGTCTGAGGCAGTGGCCGCGCTGCCGCTCTTGCTTTGAGAGAACACCTCAAAGGCAAGAGCGGCAGCGCGGCCACTGCCTCAGACGGCACCGCGGGAAGCCCCAGTCACTTTGCCCAGCTTTATCCACTAGATCACGGAGGACGCCGATCCCTGCACCTCACTACCTCACCCTCCCCACCCCCCACTATTCACTCACAGAGTCACCCGGCCTCTGCAAGCAGTCAGGCGCCAAAGAGGAGTGGAAACTGGCTCCACCTCCTCTTTATATCATTCAGCCCGAGGCCAGCGTGTCAGTTAAAGAAATCCCCCTTACAGATTGGCTAATGAGGAGCGCGTACCCGGGGACCCTCCCACTTTGTAAACTGGAGTCCCATGTCTTCAAAAATAGCGCGTTTTTGCGATCACTGGGGCTAAAGCAACTTTCACTGCAGCAAACTTGTTCAGATTGACTGTCTCAACACTTATTTTATGTAGCACTAATTTATTGTTCTCTCAATTTATGTAGCACTCATTTCTGCAGTGGGGTACACTGGTATTCCACAGGGAATAACATCGGGGTGTAGAGTTGCATCTTGATCTGAGGCACCAACAGGCTAAAGCTTTGACTGTTCCCAGGATGCACTGCACCGCCTCCTCTATACCCCCGCCTCCAGGGAGGCCTGAAAAGAGCTTTTCTGACCAGAAAGAAGAGTTCAAGGGCCGCAGCATAGACACTCATAATGACATATCGTGCTGCGGCTCCCTCACCTCCCCCAGCGGCGCTGTATACTCCTGCGCCCTGGTTGCTGGGTACTTACCGCACAATAGGGAGGAGGTAAGAGGGTCCCCCAGGCAGGACCCGTCGAAATCGCAATATGGTTGCGGTCTCCGGAGAGGGACCGCGCTGCTGGCGTGGGCACTGTGGCCGTGCAGGGACTCCACTATATACACCAGGGCAAGGATCACAGGTCGGATTTACTAAAATCCGTTTATTACAGGCTCCATAGTACCCGGTGGTGAAGTCCAGCAGAGGGGATAAGGCTCTGACCTGTAGCCCCTCCCCCAGCCCCAAGCGCCATCTACAGCAGATGTTCCCACCCTGGAGCTGAATCTCTCGCTCTCCCTCACTCCCTGTCAGTGTTTGGGCTCCATTACACAAAGCTGCGCTGATTCTGGGACTGCTGGGCACTGTGTCCTCTGTAAAGCCGCCTGCCTCATCAGCGCTGTGCATTTACAGGACACTTAAGTACTCTACATGTCTTTTAGTTAAAGAACAAGTGCATAACTATAGTAATATTTACTACAAGTATCCTGTGATATACATCCAGTATTTACTGTGCATTTATATCTGTATACATACATAGCTTTACTTAGTATTACTAGTACAGTGTAGTTTTATTGTTTGTAATAATTTCTGTATTGTACATGTGACTGTGTGTGCCAATAGCTGCTGTGTGGTTCCTATTCCATGTATCTCACACACATTGCTATCCCTATTTTCTGTACCCTGACGGTGGCTAAGTGCATCAGGGTCCTATATATAAATAGTGTTTCACGGGATATACGGTTTGGTATTTTTCTCTGTGTAATTCAGTCACCTTATACCACTTAAATTCTCTGTTTGTGATCTGCATTGCAATCACACTCCACAGGGGGTTTTTGTCAGGTACTGTGTCTGGCTATATTGTATTGGTACGCCCTAGAGTTACATGCTCAAATAATATCTGCGTCACAGGGCGGGAGATCTGTGGCTGATCCTGCGTCATGCAGTGCTGACGCCGCGGATTTATCTGAGGAAAATATTCCAGCTGAGGGTGCAGGTACTGGGGGTTCTGTACCCCTTGGTCAGCCTGCAGCACCGGTGGCACACCAAGATCACCTTGGGCTGCTTTTTCTAATTTACTGGCTATGCTAGTAACGAGACTTGCGCTCCCTGTGGGACCTCCTGTGCCTGTACAATCACATATTGTCCCTGTTGCAAATCCACCATGGGTGGATTCTCTGTCGATTTTACAGCAGTTAAATCAGTCCTTGGTTAAACAAAAGCCTGACTCTCGCCCTCCTAGGACCAAAGGGTAATCTACACGGGCCATTTCTTCCTCACAAATCTAGCATGTTTCGGATATTACATCCGTTGAAGATGGCATATATACTGACCCATCAGACACTGATGCAGATGCTTCTGATGGGGAATCTACAACACAGGTGGATGTTCCTGACCTCTTGCAGGCTATCAAACTGATTCTTCAGATCGATGATGAAACTAAATCTCCAGATACGTCTAAGAAACCTGATAAGTTCAACCATCAGAAGGTTACTTAATTAGTTTTGCCACATTCTGACCATTTAGTTGACATATGTCAGGAATCCTGGGAGTCTCCAGGAAAGAAATTCTCCCTGTCTAAAAATATACTAGCTCTTTATCCCCTCTCTGCAGAGTTGAGTAGGAATTGGGAAACACCACCACCGGTGGACTCGCATGTAGAGCGTCTTGTGGTGTCTTCTACTCTGCCTGTCACTACCGTCACCTCTCTAAAGGAACCGACAGATAAGCGTGTGGAGGCCTGCTTGAAGTCTATTTACACTCTTGCGGGTGCTGTACCTAGACATACTATATCGGCTTCTTGGGCTGCAAAAGCTATTGAAGCCTGGGTTCAAGAAGTTGAAGCGGAGCTACCTCCTAATTTTCTTTTACATCCTAGAAGATGCTGGGGTACATATTAGTACCATGGGGTATAGACGGGTCCACCAGGAGCCATGGGCACTTTAAGACTTTGATAGTGTGGGCTATCTCCTCCCTCTATGCCCCTCCTACCAGACTCAGTTTAGAAAATGTGCCCGGAGGAGCCAGTCACAGCTAGGGGAGCTCCTAAGGCTTTTTTGGTTTTATTTTATTTTTTAAAGACAAGTTAGGCACAGGGAGGCTGCTGGCAACAGCCTCCCTGCTTCATGGGATTTAGGGGGGGGAGTAGTGTCCAACACTCTTAAGATTAATGGCCACTATCTCCGCTGACAGGACACTGAGCTCCTGAGGGTGATGATCGTTAGCCCCCGAGGAGACCGCTCACTCCCACAGCATGCCATCACCCCCTAATAGAGCCAGAAGATCGCATTGGTGAGTGTGGCACCGGTGACCCGACAAGCGGGGAGCCGCTGTACATGGCGGCATCAGGGTTTGGAGCGTAGTACTAACACTGTGCTCCAGAAGGCTCAGCGGTACAGGTGCAGCGCTGTGAGGGGCGCCCTGGGCCAGCGACGATACCCTTAACACTGGTCACTCAGGCTAGCAGGGACTTTGGTTGCGCTGCTAGCGCCATTACCTCAGGCCAGGATAAAGATTTAAATTGTGCAGGAAGACACGCTATGTTCAAGGGGCGGAGCTTCTCCTCAGAGCGGACCCAGCAGCTATCCGGCACCATTTTCTCCCTGTAGATCCACACGCTGAGATGCTGGCAGGAAGCGCTGACCCTCCACAACTCCAGTTATCCTGTGAGGTACCAGGGGGTGGTAGAAGGGGGGGGGGGGGTTGTCTTTTACTGTGTAGTTCTATTAAGGGTACACATGCAGCGCCAGGCAGTTATTTTATACCTGCCTACTGGGGCGCTGTGTGTGCTGGCTCCAAGCTCTGTGTTACTCTGAAGGTACTTGGGAGGAAACTGTGTCTTACATTTTCCTCTGTGTGTGTGTTGTGTGTGTGTGTGTGTGTGTGTGTGTGTGTGTGTGTGTGTGTACCAAATTCTTACATAACTATGTCCAGGGACTCTATGTCTTGTGCGGCAGAATATGTATCTTCTCCAGAGGAATCCATTCCTTGTACTCAGGAATGTAATATTTTGTCTCAGCCTTCCGAATCTGAGCCCCAGTGGGTAGCTTCTATTAAGGTAATGATATCCCAGATTTCTACTAGGATTGTGCATTATGAGACTGAATCACAGATTCTAAAACAATCTGTGGAGGTTTTGTCTGGTTCTGTACCCACTACCTCAAAATCCCCTGGTGTATCCAAAAAACGTGCGCTTGCTCAGATTATGCAGGTCGACATGGACACCGATTCTGACTCGGCAGACGGTGATGCGAATGTGCGCGCGGGGGGGGGGGGATGAGGCTTCCCTGGCAAGAGGGGTGCATCTCATGATTGAAGCTATTAGGGATGTGTTACAGATTACTGACAAAACCACCTGAACAGGTAGAGAAGGCTTACTTTACAGACAATAAGGCCTCCCTGACCTTCCCTGCGTCTAAGGAATTAAACGCATTATTTGAAAAATCCTTTGAAAATCCAGAGAAAAAATTTCTGATCCCAAAGAGGATTCTTGTGGCTTTTCCTTTCCCTAAGGATGATAGGAAAAAATGGGAAGACCCGCCTACAGTAGACGCTTCTGTATCTAGACTGTCTAAAAAGGTGGTTTTACCTGTCTCTGGGTCTACCGCGTTGAAAGAACCGGCAGACTGCAAGATTGAGACTATGCTCAAATCCATACACACTGCTTCATGAGCGGCGTTAAGGCACACTATTGCCTGTACATGGATTTCTAAAGCCATAGTAAAGTGGTCAGGCACATTACTAGAGGACTTAGATTCTATGGATAGAAGTGACATTGAATTGTTTTTATGTAGCATACAGGATTCTGCGGGTTTCATGGTGGACGCCATGAAGGACGTGGGTAATCTGACTGCAAGGACATCGTCCATGGTTGTCTCAGCTACGCCAATGGTCTGCAGACGCGGAATTCAGGAGAAGTGTGGAGAACCTACCCTTCACAGGTCGGGCTCTATTTGGGGAAGCATTGGATGCGTGGATCTCCACGGCAACCAGTGGTAAGTCAACCTTTCTCCCCTTAGTCTCTCAGACGGCGAAGAAACCTTTTTCTATGTTCTCTGTGCAGTCCTTTTCGGTCTGCAAAAGCTAAAAAGTCCAAGACTCCTCCCACTTTCTTCAGAGGTGGGTGAACAAAATCTAAAAAAGCAGCACCTGCAGGTTCCCAAGACCAGAAACCTGCCTCTGTGTCCTCAAAATGCTCAGCATGATGGTGGACCTCCCTGCCTGGAGAACGGCAGGTGGGAGCGCGACTCAGACATTTCAGTCACGTCTGGGTGTCATCCGGTCTGGATCCCTGGGTACAGGATATTGTGTCCGAGGAGCACAAGCTGTATTTTCAGGAGCTCCCACCCCACAGGTTCTTCAAATCAGGCCTGCCAGCTTTGCTGACAGGGCTATACTTCGGGACGCCATTCACAAATTGTAATTGTTCCAGTTCCACCTCATCTGGTAAACCAGGGTTACTATTCAAACGTGTTTGTGGTACCGAAACCGGATGGTTTGGTCAGGCCCATTCTGAACCTGAAGTCGCTAAACCCCTATCTGAGGGAATTCAAGGTCAAAATGGAGTCTCTGAGAGCGGTGATCTCAGGGCTGTAGGAGGGAGAGTTTCTGGTGTCCTTGGACATCAAGGAAGCATGCCTCCACATTCTGATTTGGCCGCCACACCAGTCTTATCTCAGATTTGCGCTGTTGGACTGTCACTATCAGTTCCAGGCACTGCCGTTCGGCCTCTCCACAGCACTGAGGGTGTTCACCAAGGTGATGGCAGACATGATGATTCTCCTCCGCAGGCAGGGGGTGAATATAATTCCTTATCTGGATGATCTGCTGATGAAGGTATCTTCCAGGCAAAGGTTGTTGCAGTCAATTGCTCTCACGACTCGACTGCACAGGAAACCTGGATGGATCCTGAATCTTCCAAAATCACATTTGGAGCCGACAAGGAGATTGTCTTTCCTGGGGATTGTCCTCGACACGGAAGTGCAGAGGGTGTTTCTACCGGTGGAGAAGGCATTGATGATCCAAACTATGGTCCGGGATGTCTTGAAGCCTGCACGGGTATCTGTTCATCAGTGCATTTGCCTTCTGAGAAGATGGTTGCCTCCTACGAGGCTCTTCAGTACGGAAGATTTCATGTATGGTCCTTCCAACTGGATCTCCTGGACAAGTGGTCAGGATCTCACCTACACATGCATCAGAGGATTCGTCTGTCGCCGACAGCCATGATCTCACTCCAATGGTGGCTGCAAATGATCACCTTCTAGAGGGCCGCAAGTTCGGGAATCCATTCTTCCAATCAACATTGTGGAACTAAGGACCGTGTACAATGGTCTTCTACTAGCGGCACATCTTCTACAAGATCATTCAGGTGCAGTCGGACAATGTAAAGACGGTGGCCTACATAAACTGACAGGGCAGAACGAAGAGCAGAGCTGCAATGTCAGGAGGTAAAAAGAATCCTCCTCTGGGCAGAAAGACATATGTTGGTGCTGTTAGTAATCTTCATTCCGGCAGTGGACAACTGGGAAGCGGACTTCCTCAGCAGACACGATCTCCATCCAGGAGAGTGGGGCCTCCATCCGGAGGTGTTCACGGAGGTGACAAATCTTTGGGGTGTACCTCAAATATACATGATGGCTTCCCGTCTCAGCAAGAGGCTTCGGAAGTACTGTTCCAGGTCAAGAGACCCACAAGCGGTGTCGGTGGATGCCCTGGTGACTCCGTGGGTGTTCAAGTCAGTGTACGTGTTTTCTCCGCTTCCACTTATTTCAATGATTCTAAAACTCATAAAGAGAACAAGAGTTCAGGCAATTTTCATTGCTCCGGACCGGCCAAGAAGGGCTTGGTACGTGGATCTTCTGGATCTACTGCTGGAAGATCCGAGGCCTCTTCCTCTTCGGGAGGACCTTCTGCAACAGGGGCCGTTCGCTTATCAAGACTTACCGCGGCTAAGTTTGACGGCATGGAGGTTGAACGCCAGATACTAGCTCGGAAGGGCATTCTGAACAAGGTTATTCCTACCCTGATACAGGCTAGGAAAGGAGTTACGTCTAAACAGTACCATCGCATTTGAAAAAAGTATGTATCTTGGTGTGAATCCACGAAATTTCCTACGGTGAAGTTTCAACTGGGATGGTTTCTGCTCTTCCTGCAAGCAGGCGTGGATATAGGCCTTCGTTTGAGATCCATAAAGGTCCAGATTTTGGCCTTATCCATTTTCTTCCAAAAACAACTGGCTTTCCTCCCTAAGGTTCAGACTTTCTTGAAAGGAGTTCTGCACATCCAACCTACCTTTGTGCCACCTGCGGCACCCTGGGATCTTAACGTGGTGTTACAGTTCCTCCAATCGGATTGGTTCGAGCCTCTACAGGAGGTTGAGGTCAAGTTTCTCACATGGGAGGCTGTCACTTTGTTGGCCTTAGCTTCTGCTAGACATGTGTCATAGTTGGGGGCTTTGTCTTGTAAAGGCCCCTACTTGATCTTCCACGAGGATAGAGCTGAGCTCCGGATACGTCAGCAGTTCCTTCCAAAGGTTGTATCGGCTTTTCATATCAACCAACCTATTGTGGTGCCAGTGGCTACTAACTCCTCAATTCCATCAAAGTCCTTGGATGTGGTAAGGACTCTGAAAATCTATGTGAAGAGGACTGCTCATCACAGAAAATCGGACTCTGTTTGTCCTGTAGAAAATTGGGTGTCCTGCTTCTAAGCGACGATCTCTCACTGGATCAGGTTCACTATCCAGCAGGCTTGCCCTGTCCAAAATCGTTTAAGGCCCACTCTACTCGTAAGGTGGGATCTTCCTGGGCGGCTGGCCGGGGTGTCTCTGCTTTACAGCTTTACCGAACGACTACTTGGTCTGGGTCGAACACGTTTGCTAAGTTCTACAGGTTCGATACTTTGGCCTCTGAGGACCTAAAGTTTGATCAATCAGTTCTGCAGGAGCCTCCGCGCTCTCCCTCCCATTCTGGGAGCTTTGGTACATCCCTATGGTACTAATATGGACCCCAGCATCCTCTAGGACGTAAGAGAAAATAGGATTCTAATTATCTACCGGTAAATCCTTTTCTCGTAGTCCGTAGAGGATGCTAAGCGCCCGCCCGCCCAGCGCTTCGTGATCCTGCAGTGGTTACTTAGTTCAGTACTGCTTTGTTCTTAATTAAGTATTGTTTTTGTTACTTGGTTAAGTAATGTTGTTCAGCCGTTGCTGAGTTTTCAAGCTGGTTGGCTTGGTTTGCCTTGTATGTGTGAGCTGGTGTGAATCTCGCCACTATCTGTGTAAAATCCTTCTCTCGAAGTTGTCCGTCTCCTCGGGCACAGTTTCTAGACTAAGTCTGGTAGGAGGGGCATAGAGGGAGGAGCCAGCCCACACTATCAAAGTCTTAAAGTGCCCATGGCTCCTGGTGGACCCGTCTATACCCCATGGTACTAATATGGACCCCAGCATCCTCTACGGACTACAAGAAAAGGATTTACCAGTAGGTAATTAAAATCCTATTTTTCTGATAATGCCAGACAGTGTCTTTCATATATTACCACAACCTCTCATTACATTCAGGAGGCGGCCTCTGATGTCGGTATGTTGGCAGCCAAATCGTCTACTACGTCCATTCTGGCTTGCCGGATTCTGTGGTTGCAGTCCTGGTCTGTGGATATGGACTCTAAATCACCTTGAAGGTGATTCCTTTTAGGAGAAACATCCTATTCGGGGAAGATCTGAACAAGATTGTTGCTGACTTAGCATCTGATAAAACTGCATGTCTGCCGAGTACTAATCCTTCGGCTCTGAAGGCTAAAAGTACCACCTTTCGTTCCTTTCAACCTCCAAGTAAAGCAAAGGGTCGCACTTCCAAAACCTCTTAGCCCAAACCTAAACGTTCCTGGGCTGCCCGTCAGCCTGCTTCCAAACCAGACAAACCTGCTGCATGACGGGGCGGGCCTCCCCCCGGGGGACCCCAGGGTGGGAGGCCTACTTCTACGGTTTGCCCAGGTGTGATTACAGACTACTTCAGATGCATGGGTGAGGGAAGTCGTCACTCACGGTTACGCCATCTCTTGGACACAGGAGTGATAGTGCCAGTGCTTCTGGCTCAAAGAGGCAGGGGGTACTATTCAACGCTGTTCCTAGTTCCGAAACCGAATGGCTCCTCAAGGCCCATTCTCAACCTCAAGTCTTTGAACAAGTTTGTGAAGGTATCCAAATTCCGTATGGAAACTCTTCACTCTATTTTCTGGCCTTGGAGCCCAAGGATTATATGGTATCCCTGGACATACATGATGCTTACTTAAATATACCTATTGCCATGCCGCATCAGCAATATCTGCGGTTTGCTATTGGCAACCTACATGATCAATTCTGGGCTTTGCCTTTTGGGCTGACCACGGCTCCGCGAATCTTCACCAAGGTCATGACGGCCCTTCCCCACCGTCAGGGTATCAGGATCCTGCCGTATCTGGACGACTTGTTGATCCTGGCGAACTCCTCAGAGGTTCTCCTCCGTCATCTGGAACTGACGGTCCAATTCCTGCAAGCCCACGGGTGGCTCATCAACTGGAAGAAATCCTCGCTGGTTTCTGCTCAGAGCATGGTACACCTGGGGGTGTTACTGAACACACACAACCAACGGTTGTTTTTGTCTCAGGAGAAGGTCCTGAAACTTCAGGACAGGATACGATGCTTCCTCTCTCGCCCTCATGTGTTGATACACTCTGCGAAGCAAGTACTAGGCCTCATGGTGTCGTCTTTCGACATGGTGGAGTACGCTCAATTTCTTTCTCGCCCTCTGCAGCAGTTAATCCTTTCCAAATGGGACAGCCTGCCTTACTGGATCAGGTCTCACATGATTCCCTTGACTCCGGAAGTTTGTCTGTCTCTGAGCTGGTGGCTCCAGAACCAACAATTGAGCAGGGGTTGTCCCTTCTGGATCCCCAACTGGGTCCTCCTAACGACAGATGGCAGTCTGCGGGGTTGGTACGCGTTGTTGGAGCAACACTCTCTTTAGGGTCGGTGGACCAGAGAGGAATCTCTCCTTCCGATAAACATTCTGGAGTTGCGGGCAGTGTTCAATGCCTTGAAACTGGCCCTGCCTCTGGTACAGAACAGGCCTGCTCAAGTACAGTCGGACAGCGCCACCACGGTGGCATACATAAGTCATCAAGCCACATGGCAATGATGGAAGTGTCAAAGATTCTTCTATGGGCTGAACGCCATCTGCCAGCCATATCGGCAGTGTTCATTCCGGGGGTCCTCAACTGGGAAGTGGACTTCCTCAGTCATCAGGACGTACACGCCGGAGAGTGGAGCCTTCATCCGAAAGTCTTTCAACTCCTAGTGGACAAGTGGGGCCTACCAGATGTAGACCTGATGGCGTCTCAACACAATCACAAGGTTCCGGTCTTCGTAGCAAGGACAAGGGATCCTCAAGCAGCGTTCATGGATGCCCTGGCTGTTCCATGGAACTTTTGGCTGCCATACATGTTCCCTCCAGTGTCACTCCTACCCAGGGTAATAAGGAAGTTCAAGCAAGAAGGAGGAGTACTACTTTTAATCGCTCCAGCGTGACCCAGACGGCATTTGTTCTCAGACTTGCAGGGTCCCTCGATAGAGCGTCCTCTTCTACTTCCGCAACGACCAGACCTCCTTGTTCAGGGCCCTTGTGTCTACCAAGATCTGGCTCGACTGGCTTTGACGGCGTGGCTCTTGAAGCTTCAGTTCTGAGGGCCAAGGGATTTTCTGAGCCGGTCATTCAAACTATTTTAAAAGCCCGTAAACCGGCTTCGGCTTGGATTTATTATAGGGTCTAGAATTCTTACTTCACCTGGTGTGTGGCTAAGAATTACAGTATGATGCGTACAGGTTCAGTATTGACAAACTTTTGGCTTTTCTCCAACAGGGCCTGGACTTAGGCCTTCGTCTGGCCTCCCTCAAGGTTCATATTTCAGCCTTGTCGGTATGGTTTCAGAGAAAAATTGCGACTCTGCCTGATGTTCATAATTTCACTCAGGGCGTTTTACGGATTCAACCTCCCTATGTCCCTCCTGTGGTTCCTTGGGATTTGTCAGTTGTTCTAGATTCCTTACAAGAGTCTCCGTTTGAACTTACATGGCTTACACTTACACTTAAGGTCTTATTTTTGCTGGCTATTTCTAGCTAGAAGGGTTTCAGACTTGGGTGCCTTATCCCGTCGATCACTCTTTCTGATTTTTCACTTGGACCGGGCGGTTCTTAGAACTTGCCTTGGTTATCTGCCTAAGGTGGTGTTGTCTTTCCACCTTAACCAAGACATTGTGGCCTTTATTTCTCCTGGTTTGTCCTCTAAAGAACGGTCTTTAGATGTGGTACGGACTCTGTGAAGAGAACTGCCTCTCTTAGGAGATCTGATTCTCTCTTTGTCCTTTTTGGTTTTCACAAACGTGGCTGGCCTGCGAATAAGCAGACCTTGGCCAGATGGATTAGAATGGTGATTGCACAAGCTTATGCTCAGGCTGGTCTTCCAGCTCCTGCTACTATCAAGGCCCATTCTACTCAGTCTGTTGGACCTTCTTGGGCAGCCCGCCGTTGCGCTTCCTAGAACAATTGTGCAAGGCGGCTACGTGGTCCTCAGTGAACACGTTCATTAGGTTCTATGCCTTTGATACTTCCTTTGGACACCGGGTTCTTGTACCCGCTACAGTGCATCCCCTCCCTTGAGGAACTGCTTTAGGACATTCCCGATGTTATTCTCTGTGGAATACCAGTGTACCCCGCTGCAGAAAAGGAGATTTATGGTAAGACTTACCATTGTTAAATCTATTTCTGCGAGGTACACTGGATTCCACAGTGCGCCCATCCTGATGCACTTAGTTTCTTTGGTTTTGTATGGCATTAGCCGCTGGTACCTTCTCCTGTCGTGAGAATGTGGTTGTCTGTGGCTTCTAACTACTGTCGTCTCTCTTACCTGCTACTGCATTGGACTGGTTAACAAAAGTGAGCTCCAGTGCCTGGAGGCGGGGATATAGAGGAGGCAGTGCAGTGCAGTGCATCCTGGGAACAGTCAAAGCCTGTTGGTGCCTCGGGTCAAGATCCAACTCTACACCCCCGATGTTTTTTTTTCTGTGGATTCCAGTGTACTGTGCAGAACAATATTAAACAATGGTAAATCTTACCATAAATCTCCTTTTATTCTCTCAATTTGAACATATTAATCAATATTTTTTTTATCATTCGTAGTGGTACCTTAACAAAATGTAAGTTATTAAACTGTTGATAAACCTAAAATAGAAATTGATACAATTAAATAGATGAATCCAAACATTCACAAAAAAAAGTGTTATGCAGCTCCGTTCATATATGGCAACAGTAGGACAGTTGATAAAGCTAAATATTTATCTTATATAATACCCTTTATGAGGTCTAAGAACACTGTACGCTATCTACGTATGAAGTACCGTAAGGGTACGCACGTTGCGTAACAATCGCTTAGCCGTAGTCGAGACGCTCAAGCGTCACGTTCGCTCATGGCCAAGAGATCACAGGCAGGCACGCTATTGGCTGCCGACTAACGTAATGATTCGCTATAGCGTAGCAGACGCTCGGGACCACGAGGAGATCACCAGCGGCGCTGACGCTCACAATGTTAAACCTTTAAATCTAAACCATAAACAGTGTATTGTGCAATAAAACCTTAGTGTAATGATAGAGTGTAAATGCAGCACAGTGTAACCTTATTAACTTAAAAGCTGTTTGAGCGTCACCGACGCTCTGAGAATACTTAACACTATAAGAAATACACAGATACCTGGGCTTAGGGTCCAACGCCTAATATATATATTCTGAATGATATACTTGCAAAAGAATTAATACAAATACAAATCATACACTACAATATAACATAGACTACCTAACCAGATAACTACACAGGAAATATAATACAATTACTATTTAAGGGAAAATAAGAGAGAAAGAGGAGAGGAGAAGAGAGAGAGAGAGAGAGAGAGAGAGAGAGAAATTGGCCCACAATAACAAGAAGATCAATATAGTTGCGGAGAAAACTTACGCACAAAGGAAACGATCGCATGCGCCTCTGGACATCCAGCTCCCGATTTTCAGCAATGATAACCGTTGAAGAGTGAGAGCTGGATGTGATCGGCCTGTCTATTTATGCCCCACACACAATGCAATTCAATGGTCCCTACAATCTCATTGTTCATTGGACACAGGAATTCCTCTTCGCATTATAACAAAAGGTCATAGGTTGATTCATACAGGTGGGCTGTGACTATTTCCAACAGCTCAGGTGGGAGGGAAACTGGGTTTCCCGCCGCATGGATAAGTAAGTGCAAATACAGTAAATGTTCATAAACTTCTTATGTCCATAACTATTCGCACGAGCGATTAATCTGCTTCAAACCAACACCGGAATATTGCTAATTAAATACTCTTCCGATGGGTACTAAACACCACTGCATTACTCCTGTCTGACCCTTCGTATCAAACAAAGAGGGATTTCTCTGTTCACGAACATTCTATATTAACCAAACTTTCAGAATCTATCCAAGGGACCATGATCTACAAAATACATTATATAGTGAAAATATGTAACGATTGAGTCGCACGCTACGATCACATAAACTCTACCGTAAATACGCATACCGTGCGCCTGCGGGTGCCCGCGACTGTGAGTATGCGCACGTACGGGAGAGCGTACGCATGCGCAGCACGGACCTGTGTGAGGTGCAAATATGGTAGTGTGCATAGAGATATTTTTCTGACTTTGACAGTCCACCCTTTGGCAGTCAACAATAACTGCCACCTTCTAAAACATTTCAAAAAGAGAAAAATATATGTCAGGGGTTAATACATTTACATGGTTGGGTAGGGGAGGAGAGGAGAAGGTAGGAAAAGGGTATGACCTAGTGAGATAGCAGAAGCATGTGTGTATGAATCCGTGCTTGGGGGTCATGTATCATTGTGCCGTACGTGTTTTAAATCAAGCTTCGAGGTATTGCGAAGTATACATTTGAATTCCTTCTTATCCCGTGGTACGGGTCTGTGGATGGGCTGTCAAACTTTAGCGAGCTCTTTTCGGCTTTGGTTGTAACAAAATGGGGGGAGCACATTTTAGTTGATGATACATGAATGGGGGAGATATGTGATTGCTGATATCTGTGCCTGTATTCCCTATACTATGTGTGTCATTACCTGAGGGTTGTAGAAATGAAGAAAAGACATAATTACGGTAAATGCGGTGGTATTCTATGTCAGGTAAATGTACATTCGTCGATTGAGGTCTTGTTTGGTGTCTGTTGTATGCAGTCTTCTTTGTGCTTTTGCCCATAAGGTGCGAGCAAAAGCTGTCAATGTCCATAGATTTACAAAAGTGTTGGGCTAGCGTAATTTTAAAATTTCTAGGGAAACTGGGGATCCATGGCATAGTTCATCAAAAAATCTGTGTATCAGGTTGTCAAAACTTCTTCTTTAATCCATCTGTTGTCTGTATATCGGCTCATCAAATTCCTCGTCCAAGTGGGTCTTTTTACCTTGGAGGAAACGGAAAAACAGGTGAAAGAAACGGACCGTAGAAATCGCATTTTCATCACATCATTGTTTCTACCGTTGGGTCATAAATCAAATCCATTGGAATTACAGTTTCCTCACTCCTTAAACTCATTACCCTAGTACGACGATTGCACTTCATTAAAGCCCGACCGCATCTAAATATCAAGCCAATCGTTATGATAACACCTTAGATACATAGGAGAAACTTCCCAACATCCATTATTACTCCTTGAGCCCAGTCTCCTAAACCAGAGAACCAATTTCGCGGGTTCAACCATGACACCCAACCAGTCAGCTCATTACCTACAGCAGCAAGAGTGAGATTGTGTCTCCTGCGAAATTCCGACTTCAGTTGGAGAATATCGTCCATCTTTTGGTCTATGACCTCGACCGGGTCCTCGGTGCTATTCGTAATATATGTGCAACATTTCACGCCGTATTGTGTTGCCAGTGTGACACAATATCCGCCTGTCACTGCTGTGAGATAATTAAGAACCATTCTATGCTGTACCAGTTCTGTTTTATAAGCTTGAAGTTCTCTTCCAGTATACCTAAACGTGTCATCATACATTTCAGTGATATTATCTAACAAATTTGCAAGCGCAGATATGTATTTATAATTCAACACTCCTCTGGCGGTGCGAGTGATGTCTAACGCGATTAGAAACTGAATCCCGGTGGATTCATGGATCATGTCAGAGGCCGGATGCTCTGTTCTTTCTATCAGGTGTCGTTTAACTACGTGCTCGTAATGGGTGTGAGTATAAGGAGTTTGGGCAACACGGTGTATGTCTTTCATTTTGTCATGTGATACAGTCATTACTTCAGGCAGTACTTTTCCAATATAACACAATCCTTCAGAGTTTGGGGCAAGCTACTTATACGCCTTTCTCCCGCATATGAAATATGCATCATCGGGGAGAACATATGGGACGGAGTAGGACATAACCATATTACACACCTTCCATGTGAAATCTCCTAACCCTAATTCTTCCATCTGCTTAGTACACGTATCAGGCTGTACGATATGTGCACAGTATCCTGGTGATACCTCTCCAACTCTCGTAATCCTATTTCCTAAGGTATACCTATACCGGAAAGATTTTCCTCTACTGGCTATGTGGCGTATAAGCTCTGTATCTGTAGGCATTCTATCTGCTCTATGCGAAAAGGTCATGGTTTGATTACTCCATGACACTTCCCAATTTCCCGGCTTTCGGGGATTGGAGATGTTAAAACATAATAAGGACCTATCCACATGGTATTGGTGGAGCTTCAAACTAGGAGGGCTGGAGATATTAAACCTCCTGTCCACCGGTCTCCCACCACTTAACTCAAGTACCTCCCCTAACGTTAAAGGAAATGGTACTAGCCCTGATTTGCTATGACCTTGAGGTACTTGGGAGCATACCCAACAATCTGTTTTATTTAACACACTACCCACTAAGGAGTGATAGTCACTCAATGGATGCCGGTCCATATGGATATTAAAACTGGATTGGCATTTCTTTATGCACCCATCCTCAATGACATTGTTACAGAGCCGACAGATACAGTTTTCTTCAGCTAACAATCCTTCACAATTCCTTCTATGGTCAATGCTATCGGATCGTTTTCTGATACTCGCCTTTGCTTGTTGATTATGTTGTTCTTGGAAAACTACGCCTCCATCTCTGTCATCAGAACCCATTCCAGAACCTCTCTCGACCTCCATGGTACTCTCGCCGGAACAGACTGCTCTGGTCAACATCATGGTCAACAGGAAAATCCGGATCACAGTCTCTTGGGGCAAGTCCATCTTGTAGGAGGAAACGGAGAAGAATGAGAAGGGGGGGGAAAAATAGTTTGAGGGAGAGGGGATGGGAAGTTGGAGAAAAACAATAAAAGGGAACAGGGGATCGACAACTGCTTTTGGTCTTGTGATTTTCAATGCTCAGGTGCCGCCTCAATCCTCCTGGAACAGACACTCCAGTGATACAACCTCTACCGTCTGTTCCTTATCACGGGACCTCTCTGGATCAGCAACCTTCTTACAGTGGGACGAATGAACCCAAGTCTCTCTCTCAGCAACCTTCAATGCTGTAGTGCTAGTCAATAAGACCTGGTATGGTCCTTCCCATCTGTCAATAAGGCAACCTGAGCGTAGAAAATTCCGTATCATTACATAATCCCCAGGTTCAATGTCATGACAATTACTATCTGGTAAATCAGGAATCACTAACTTCAGATTATCATTTTGATTCCTTAGCTGTTTACTCATGTTAATCAAGTATTTTACTGTCACTTCATTGTTACACTTCAAATCATCCTGAGGGTTAATCATAACATGCGGTTGTCGACCAAACAAGATTTCAAAGGGGGACAGATTAAGAGGGGACCTGGGAGTGGTTCTGATGCTGTACAGTACAATGGGTAAAGCTTCTGGCCATGTCAGTCCTGTCTCTGCCATCACTTTACTCAGTTTATTTTTAATAGTGCTGTTCACTCTTTCCACTTTCGCACTCGCCTGTGGACGGTATGGAGTGTGCAGCTTGCTATCAATTCCCATCAATTTACACATTCCTTGAAAGACATCACCTGTAAAATGGGTACCCCTATCACTTTCGATAATTCTAGGGATACCATATCTACATACAAATTCCTGCACAATTTTCTTAGCAGTGAACATAGCGGTATTTGTGGCCGCTGGAAATGCTTCGACCCAATTTGAGAAAACATCTATACAAACAAGTACATATTTCAAATTTCGACAAGGGGGTAATTGAATAAAGTCAATCTGTATTACCTGGAAAGGGCCGCCGGCAGGTGGGATATGAGATGGTTCGGTAGGTATTGCCTTTCCGATGTTCTTTCTCAGACAGGTAAGGCATGACATTGCTCTTTTACTCGCATGAGATGAAAATCCCGGGGCGCACCAATATGCTCTTACCAACTTGCACATCCCTTCCTTGCCCAAATGAGTCAGCCCGTGAGCTGCCTCAGCTAAACATGGAAGGTATGCTCTGGGGGCCACTGGTTTACCGTGTCCATCCGTCCAGAGTCCTGAGGACTCCTGGCCATATCCTTTTGCCTTCCAGACTGCCTTTTCCTGTGTGGAACACAAATTTTGCATTTCACACAACTTCTGTGTGTTGATGGTATTAAATACCATCAGTTGTGTGGTGTCTGTCTGTCTGGGGGTAGCAGCTGCTAACTTAGCAGCTTCGTCTGCTCGGCTGTTACCAAGTGATACTGGGTCTTGGCTATATGTGTGTGCTTTACATTTGATAACAGCCACTCTGTCGGGTTCCTGTATCGCTGTTAGAAGCCTTTTTATGTGAGCTGCATGCGCTACCGGTGTACCAGCTGCCGTCATGAAATTTCTGAGGCGCCATAGGGCTCCGAAATCATGGACTACCCCGAATGCGTATCTAGAATCGGTGTAGATATTGGCTGATTTGCCCTTAGCCAATTCACATGCTCTGGTTAGGGCGACCAGTTCAGCAACCTGGGCTGAGTGAGGTGGGCCTAGCGGTTCTGCTTCTATGGTGCCTTGGTCGTCTACGACTGCGTATCCAGTACACAAGTCTCCCGAGTCTGACTGTCTATGACAACTACCGTCCGTGTAGAACGTAAGTTCTACATCTTCCAGTGGGTTGTCACTGATGTCAGGCCTTGCGGTAAAATTTTGGGTCAAATATTCCATACAATCATGTGTGTCTTCCTTTGTATTAAATCCTCCTTCCCCACCACTCTCATCCTCCACCCTTTGTGCCTGTCCAGGCACACCTGGGAGATATGTTGCAGGATTTAATGCACTGCATCTCCTTATGGTGATGTTTACGGGGGCCATTAGTGCCAATTCCCATCTTGTAAACCGCGCTGATGAGACGTGTCTGGTTTGGGCAGAATTTAACAAGGCTGACACTGCATGTGGTGTATGAATTGTGAGGTTGTGACCTAGCACGACGTCTTCGCTTTTCGTTACTAGCAATGCTATCGCAGCAACGCTTCGCAAGCATGTGGGGAGGGATCGCGCTACCGTATCTAGCTGAGCGCTGTAATATGCTACCGGCCTGCTGGCATCACCGTGCTTTTGGGTTAGTACGCCTGCCGCGCAACCAGCACTTTCTGTTCCGTATAGTTCAAAGGGTTTCCCATAGTCTGGCATACCTAATGCTGGTGCCTGCGTTAGGCACTGTTTAAGTCTCTCAAATGCTGTCTCAGACTCGTCTGTATGCGAAATCCGATCAGGTTTGTTTGAGGAGACCATCTCCTGCAAGGGTAACGCTAGAATGGAAAACCCTGGGATCCAATTACGGCAATACCCACACATTCCTAAAAATGTTCTGATCTGTTGCTGGGTTTGTGGCAGAGTCATGTCTCTAATTGCTTGGATTCTATCAGCGGTCAGGTGTCTCAGTCCTTGTGTTAGACAGTGTCCCAAATATTTTACCTTAGTTTGGCATAATTGCAACTTATCTTTGGAAACCTTGTGTCCTGTGTCTGAAAGATGAAACAGGAGCTGTTTCGTATCCTTCAGGGATGCTTCCAATGAATCAGAACACAGTAGTAGATCATCCACGTACTGTATTAATACTGATCCACTCACTGGTTGGAAAGACTGTAAACAATCATGCAAAGCCTGGGAAAATATACTTGGACTATCTATGAATCCTTGTGGTAATCGAGTCCATGTGTATTGGACTCCTCTGTATGTAAATGCAAACAAATATTGACTGTCAGGGTGCAGAGGTACCGAAAAGAAAGCGGAGCAGAGGTCAATAACAGTGAAAAATTTCGCAGTGGGAGGGATTTACATTAGGATGACAGCTGGATTTGGCACTACGGGGAACTGACTCTCAACTATTTTGTTAATCCCCCTTAGATCCTGCACTAGCCGGTAACCCCTCCCCCCACTCTTTTTAACAGGGAAGATGGGACTATTGGCAGTGCTGGACGTTCTTACCAGAATGCCCTGTTGTAGCAAGCGCTCTATTACTGGGTAAACTCCTAACTCCACCTCTGGCTTCAGAGGGTACTGTGGGATTTTTGGAGCTATCCTACCATCTTTTACTTGTACAACTACCGGAGCTACGTTTGCCATTAATCCAGTGTCCTGTCCATCTTTAGTCCAAAGTGACTCTGGTATCTGAGATGTCATTTCTTCTACTTGGGAGGGAGTCCTATTTATCATAATGGTATGTGACATTAATTTTGATGGGGAGTCTAACATGTCTCGCACTTCCTGAGCGTGATTCTCAGGTATGTCCAAGAATACACCTTCAGGAGTACAATAAATGACGCACCCCATTTTACACAGTAAGTCTCTTCCCAGGAGATTAGTCGGTGCCGATGCAGCCAGCAAAAAGGAATGCTTGGTATGTAAAGGCCCTACTGTAATCTCGGCTGGTTTGCTAACAGGGTAGTGCTGGACTACTCCCGTTACCCCTATGGCTGGAATTGTCTTACCAGTGGTTCTCATGCCCACTGTCGAATTTATCACTGATTTGGCCGCCCCTGTGTCTACAAGAAAGTTTAATGATTTACCAGCTACATTGATTGCAATTTCTGGTTCACTTCCAAGGCTTGCAATCAATTTTACTGGCTGCAGATTACAGGTATGGCCACACCCCTATCGGGTATGGTGACCTCCCTGAATCCCGCTGGCAGCAACTACTTGTGATGGAGTTAATTGGGAGCTACCAGAGGCTTGCCAGTCTCTGTTCGGGGGATATCTTTTTGTTTCCCCTGCATGTGGCTCATAACTCCGTTTCTGCGGACCCTGATCCCAATGTCGTGTGTCGTGTCGTTGTCTAGGGGGTTGGTATGAGTTTCGTGAATTCTTCACTCTACAATCTCGTGCCATGTGTCCCTGTTTATGACAAGAATAACAAGTAACCACATTTGACTTACCCACAGGGTTTGGTGATATAAACAAAGGCTGCCTTGTGGTCAGGGCCTGTATACTTACTGCCATTAACTTATCACCTTGTTGTTCCCTGTGTCTGGTGATGTTCCTATCGTGATCAATAGCAGCCTCTCTCAAAGTAGCCACAGACAGACCTCGCCAACATGGTTGTGTGGTCTGTACCCTAGTCTTCAATGACTCTTTTAAACCATCCATCAGTACCGATACTGCTACTTCTCGATGGTTTATGTTTGTTTTAATGTCCTCTATGCCTGTGTATTTTGCCATTTCTGATAATGCTCTGTGAAAATACTCTGCAGCTGTTTCTGACTCCTTCTGTTTAATGGAGAATATTTTGTTCCATTTAACTACGGCTGGGAAATACTCCTTTAACTGTAAACTTATTCTTTTTACATTGTCTTTGTTGTACACTTCTGTAAGAGGTACATCCTGATCTAATCCACAGTCAGCTAAAAATTGAGCTGCGTCAACATTGGAGGGTAAACATGCTCTCAGCAATATCTGCCAGTCTTTGTTGTTGGGCTCTACCGTGTTACCTAGGTCTCTGATGTATTTTTGGCTGGCAACTAAGTCTTTTCTAGGGTCAGGGAATTCAGACACTATGGTCCTTAATTCCATTCGGGAAAATGGGCTATACATGGCAATGTTCCTAACAGGAGTGACTCCTGAAGTGTCTGTTTTCCCATTTGGAACTACTATTACCTTAACAGGATTAACTCTAACAACCTCATTCTGTGTAGATTCTACAGGCTGTGGTGAAATAGTTTCAGCATAGTGTATGGTGCCGTACTTACCCGTTGATACGACCTCACCTATCCCTCCGCTAGGGGCTTTCGTTACTAATCTCGGGGGTGGAGCTGTGCCTACTGTGGTCTCTGCTATGGTGGCTGCTAGAGAGAGCGCTGAAATTGTTGCCGATTCGTCCTCTTGATCACACTCCTGAGGAAAGTTCAAAACAGGGTACAACTTGCACGGGTTAATACTTGCATTGGTTAATTGGTTAACATTATCTTTAACATTTACACAGTTGCTAAGTGTTTGTTTGTTACACCTTAATGCGTCATTCTCCGCAACCAATTTCTCTCCTGATATGTATGGTGGCGGTGGGGCCGTGGCTATCAGTTTTCTGATCGAGCCAGATCCCGCCGCCTGAGCCAATCCTCTCTGTATGTCACCCTCCTGTTGCCACAACTGCAAATAATCATAATGCTTGATTCGTCTCTTTGCTGATTTAATGAGACATATCCTTCTCCTTAAATTCGTTAACACTTCTGTGCTGAAGCTACCTACTCTTGGGAATTTCTCCCCGTCATGTACCGTCATTCTCTCCCATTCATCACATAAAGCTTCTGTGTGACTTCCGTATTTCTCACACATTACGTACCTTGCCGACCCGACTGGTCGGTTCACTGAATCAACCCGAACCGAGGTTGATCGCCCCCTACCTGAACAAGTGGCCCCCATAGTTCGAAGGTGTTGCTTTATTCAGCCAACCCTTACGCAAACCAAAATGTTCAAAATAGGCTGACGGTGGCGGTTTACCGAGTACCCCACTCACTCGCCCACGCCGACCAATACGACCTGATCACACTGATATAGTGCTGGCGTACTCGACCCAGGGCCCCTGCGACCTGAACCTCTATTTACTGGAACCTGCGAGGGTGATCCGAAGAACACTTACTCTTTCCAGTAACTATTGGTTGTTGGATAGTTCCTGAGTGAGCAGCGAACCTCCCTTAAAATAAAAAAAATTACACAAATCACGTTAGAATGTACAAATAGCGTTTATGACCTTCGTACACAAATAGTACCGGTCAGGTTTACTAATGCACACAATAACGTGCGGTACAATCGTTCAGCACATAAGCAACTAATCTTATGTACGGAGCGACCAGTGGAATCGAAAATTACGGCTGCGAATTCCTTCAGCCAGAGCTTGTATGGCCTATATGGGTGTTGCACCAACCCTTTCTTGGTGTTGTGCCTGTGGACTGTATAGCGGACTTCCTTGTCTGCTGTACCTGAACCTGCTGGTCTGCTATGACCTCCTGGTCTGTTACAGTATGACCTCCTGGTCTGCTACACTCTAATGCTCAAATTGTATGTTTTAACCAGGGATGCCTCCCTAGCCACCATGTACGTCACTTACACGCATGTACCTCACGAGAACTCGACTTTCCTTGTGGTTCAACCTCAAAAATTGTAAAAAACAAACACTCACTCACCACATATACACTTTTGTTTCTATTTCTATTTCTGCGCAGAAATTTTCTTTAGACCAGATGTGTTACCAATTAGAAGGATCTGTTAATTTAAATTTCGAATGTTAAAATAGATTTGCGCGATTTATCGCCTTGCATTATTTACCGCGTTGCGCTATTTATCGCGTTGAAAAAAAAAATTAACACTTGTGATTTGAGTTACGTGGGCGTACCCGTACGCTCTGTTGCGTAATATACGCTGCGTGCGTCGGCCCTTGGGTTGCGTACGCAAGTCTCAGTCCTTTGTTAGAGACACGTGTACGCACAGCAAAGATCCACCGTAACACAATTTATACGTTTATCAATGTAGATGATCCTTTATCATCTACCGCGCACCACACTGACTTCGCCTTGTCTCTCAGGCACAGCTGTGTTTGTCTATACTTTAACTATATTACCTTTTTACTCTTAAACTATAAAATAGCAGCAAATCTCTCTTAGCACGTTTATCAACTATAAAACTGGCAAACAGGAGAGTGATATACGAAAATACACAAATGAAAAAAAGAAATGCAGATATATATGTGTGCGTGCGTGTGTACGCAAGACAGAAAAATAAACAGTTTTAAAAGAGACTAGCGTGTTGTTCTTACCTCCGGTTCCCGGATTCCTTCAGCACCCTTTACTAAGAGAAGCAGACGCTTATCCAAACAGCACTACGAGGAATATGATCTCCCGCCCTTTGCTGCTGGATAATGTCTGCTGAAATTACCTAGTGCAGATGTGTGAAGGACAGGACGAGCCCGCAATTGATAAAGCTAAATATTTATCTTATATAATACCCTTTATGAGGTCTAAGAACACTGTACGCTATCTACGTATGAAGTACCGTAAGGGTACGCACGTTGCGTAACAATCGCTTAGCCGTAGTCGAGACGCTCAAGCGTCACGTTCGCTCACGGCCAAGAGATCACAGGCAGGCACGCTATTGGCTGCCGACTAACGTAATGATTCGCTATAGCGTAGCGGACGCTCGGGACCACGAGGAGATCACCAGCGGCGCTGACGCTCACAATGTTAAACCTTTAAATCTAAACCATAAACAGTGTATTGTGCAATAAAACCTTAGTGTAATGATAGAGTGTAAATGCAGCACAGTGTAACCTTATTAACTTAAAAGCTGTTTGAGCGTCACCAACGCTCTGAGAATACTTAACACTATAAGAAATACACAGATACCTGGGCTTAGGGTCCAACGTCTAATATATATATTCTGAATGATATACTTGCAAAAGAATTAATACAAATACAAATCATACACTACAATATAACATAGACTACCTAACCAGATAACTACACAGGAAATATAATACAATTACTATTTAAGGGAAAATAAGAGAGAAAGAGGAGAAGAGAGAGAGAGAGAGAGAGAAATTGGCCCACAATAACAAGAAGATCAATATAGTTGCGGAGAAAACTTACGCACAAAGGAAACGATCGCATGCGCCTCTGGACATCCAGCTCCCGATTTTCAGCAATGATAACCGTTGAAGAGTGAGAGCTGGATGTGATCGGCCTGTCTATTTATGCCCCACACACAATGCAATTCAATGGTCCCTACAATCTCATTGTTCATTGGACACAGGAATTCCTCTTCGCATTATAACAAAAGGTCATAGGTTGATTCATACAGGTGGGCTGTGACTATTTCCAACAGCTCAGGTGGGAGGGAAACTGGGTTTCCCGCCGCATGGATAAGTAAGTGCAAATACAGTAAATGTTCATAAACTTCTTATGTCCATAACTATTCGCACGAGCGATTAATCTGCTTCAAACCAACACCGGAATATTGCTAATTAAATACTCTTCCGATGGGTACTAAACACCACTGCATTACTCCTGCCTGACCCTTCGTATCAAACAAAGAGGGATTTCTCTGTTCACGAACATTCTATATTAACCAAACTTTCAGAATCTATCCAAGGGACCATGATCTACAAAATACATTATATAGTGAAAATATGTAACGATTGAGTCGCACGCTACGATCACATAAACTCTACCGTAAATACGCATACCGTGCGCCTGCGGGTGCCCGCGACTGTGAGTATGCGCACGTACGGGAGAGCGTACGCATGCGCAGCACGGACCTGTGTGAGGTGCAAATATGGTAGTGTGCATAGAGATATTTTTCTGACTTTGACACAGTACAGGGTACACAGAACATAACATTACAGTAACCAAGACATATACAGCACAGGTAACAATTAGAACCACGATTCTCAGTACACAATACAGCTGGGAAGCAAAGTGAGTGAGAGAGTTATTGGTGAAGGCTGGAACCTGTCTCCAATAGTGATGGCAAGAATAGCAGGAGTTGAGTCACTGGAAGAGAAGAACGACTGTGATAGAGAGGAGTTACAGGCTAAATGGCCTTTGAGTAGGTGAAAGCTGTCATTGAAGTGCTAGAGAAGAGGGCTGTGAGAACATGAGAAAGGAGAACCCTGCTCCTAGGAGCTTACAATCTAAGGGAGACTGACATGACATGAGGGGTGATCATGTGGATGGGGACCTGAGGGCAAGATGTGAGTGAGATAGAGATGACTGAGGTGGGAGGGTGGAAGGGTACGCTTTGAAAAAATAGTTGAGTTTTCTGTGCGCTTTTTGAAGCTATGCAGGGTCAGAAAGAGCCTGATGGAGCTCATTCTAGTGAAAGGGGGCGCATGGGCAAAATCTTGGATTCAAGCATGAGATGCAGTAACCAGTGTAGAGGATAGGCGACGGTCATTTGCTGACCGGAGAGGGTGGGAAGGAGTATGTAAGGAGATGAGGCTGGTGATATAGACAGCAGTGGAATTAGAGAGGGCCTTGTATGTGAGGGTGAGGAGTTTAAATAGGATTTTAATACCTACCGGTAAATCCTTTTCTCCTAGTCCGTAGAGGATGCTGGGGACTCCAAAAGGACCATGGGGTATAGACGGGATCCGCAGGAGACATGGGCACACTAAAAAGACTTTGACTGGGTGTGAACTGGCTCCTCCCTCTATGCCCCTCCTCCAGACCTCAGTTATAGGAACTGTGCCCAGGGGAGACGGACATTTCGAGGAAAGGATTTTTGTTAAACTAAGGGCGAGAGACATACCAGCTCACACCACAAACACACCGTACAACTGGATTAGCAGGAATACCAGATAACAGTATGAACTAACAACAGCAACAAGCTGAATATAACTGATACACAAACCTCGTGTAACTGAAAACAACCAGTATCAATACAACTGCAAGGAACAGTCCACACTGGGATGGGCGCTCAGCATCCTCTACGGACTAGGAGAAAAGGATTTACCGGTAGGTATTAAAATCCTATTTTCTCTTACGTCCTAGAGGATGCTGGGGACTCCAAAAGGACCATGGGGTCTATACCGAAGCTCCAGACCGGGCGGGAGAGTGTGGACCACTCTGCAGCACCGATTGAGCAAACATGAGGTCCTCCTCAGCCAGGGTATCAAACTTATAGAACTTAGCAAAAGTGTTTGAACCCGACCACGTAGCTGCTTGGCAAAGTTGAAGTGCCGAGACCCCTCCGGCAGCCGCCCAAGAAGAGACCACCTTCCTGGTAGAATGGGCCTTTACTGACTTCGGCAACCCAGCCGCAGAATGAGCGTGCTGAATCGTATTACAAATCCAGCGTGCAATAGTCTGCTTGGAAGCAGGATTTCCAATCTTGTTGGAAGCATACAGGACAAACAGAGCCTCCGTTTTCCTAACAAGAGCCGTTCTGGTGACATAAATTTTCAAAGCTCTTACGACATCAAGAGATTTTGGGACTGCCACAGCATTCGTAGCCACAGGTACCACAATAGGTTGATTTATGTGAAATGAAGAAACCACCTTCAGCAGAAATTGTTGACGAGTCCTCAATTCCGCTCTATCCACATGAAAAAATCAAATATGGGCTCTTGTGAGACAAAGCCGCCAATTCTGACACTCGTCTGACAGATGCCAAAGCCAAAAGCATGACCACTTTCCAAGTGAGAAACTTTAACTCAACCTTAAGCAAAGGTTCAAACCAGTGAGACATAAGAAACTATAACACCACTTCAAAATCCCATGGTGCCACGGGTGGCACAAATGGAGGATGGATATGCAGCACTCACTTCACGAAAGTCTGAACCTCAGGAAGGGCGGCCAATTCTTTTTGAAAGAAAATAGATAAAGCCAAAATCTGCACTTTGATGGAACCCAATTTCAGGCCTGCATCCACGCCTGCCTGCAAAAAGTGGAGGAAACAACCCAAGTGAAACTCCTCCGCAGGAGCTGCTTTGGTTTCACACCACGACACATACTTTCTCCAAATACGGTGATGTTTTGCCGTGACCTCCTTCCTAGCCTTAAGGAGAGTGGGGATGACACCCCGGGAATACCTTTCCGAGCTAGGATTTGGCGTTCAACCTCCACGCCGTCAAATGCAGCCGCGGTAAGTCCGGAAACATGCAGGGCCCCTGCAGTAACAGGTCCTCTCTTAGAGGGAGCGGCCAAGGATCTTCTACTAGTAATTCCTGAAGATCCGGATACCAGGCCCTCCATGGCCAATCTGGAACGACGAGTATTGCCTGAACCCTTGTTCATCTTATGATCCTCAACACCTTTGGAATGAGAGGAAGTGGAGGGAACACATACACCGACTGAAACACCCACGGAGTTACCAGGGCGTCCACTGCACTGGCTTGGGTGTCCCTCGACCTGGAACAATACTTCAGAAGCTTCTTGTTGAGACGAGACGCCATCATGTCTATTTGAGGAATTCCCCAACTCCTTGTCACTTCTGCAAATACCTCTTGATGAAGAGCCCACTCTCCTGAATGGAGATCGTGTCTGCTGAGGAAGTCTGCTTCCCAGTTGTCCACGCCCGGTAGGAAGACTGCTGACAGAGAGCTCACGTGCTGTTCCGCCCAGCGGAGAATTCTTGTGGCCTCCGCCATTGCCGCCCTGCTCCTTGTTCCGCCTTGGCGGTTTACGTACGCCACCGCTGTTATGTTGTCCGACTGGATAAGGACAGGGAGACCCTGAAGAAGGTTCTTTGCTTGCAGGAGGCCGTTGTAAATGGCTCTTAACGTGAGAACATTTATGTGGAGACAAGATTCCTGGCTTGACCATTTTCCCTGGAGACTTCTTCCTTGTGTGACTGCACCCCAGCCTCGGAGACTTGCATCTGTGGTCAGCAGAACCCAGTCCTGGATTCCGAATCGGCGTCCCTCTAGAAGGTGAGAACCTTGTAGCCACCACAGGAGAGAAATCCTGGTCCTGGAAGATAGACATATTTTCCGGTGCATGTGCAGGTGAGACCCGGACCATTTGTTCTGCAGATCCCACTGAAACACCCGGGTATGAAACCTGCCAAACGGAATGGCTTCGTAAGCCGCAACCATCTTCCCTAGCACTCGAGTGCATTGATGAATCGACACACTTGCCGGTCTCAGAAGCTCCTTGACCATGGTCTGTACTTCCAGAGCTTTGTCCGCCGGAAGAAACACTCTATGTAGTTCCGTGTCTAGGATCATGCCCAGGAAGGTCAGCCGAGTTGTTGGGATCAACTGAGACTTTGGCAAATTCAGAATCCAACCGTGATGTCGCAGAACCAACAGGGAGAGTTCCACATTTCTTGGCAACTGTTCCTTTGATCTCACCTTTATCAGGAGATCGTCCAAGTACAGGATAATTGTGACCCCCTGCTTGCGAAGGAGTACCATCATTAACGCCATTACCTTGGTGAAAACCCTCGGGGCCGTGGAAAGCCCAAACGGCAACGTCTGAAATTGGTAATGACAATCCTGCACCGCAAATCTTAGGAAGGCCTGATGAGGAGGATATATCGGGACGTGTAAGTAGGCATCCTTTATGTCGACTGACGCCATAAAATTTCCCCCCCCCCCCCCCTTCTAGCCTGGAGATCACAGCTCGAAGAGATTCCATCTTGAACTTGAAAGTTTTCAAGTATGGATTGAGGGATTTTAGGTTCAGAATCGGTCTGACCAAGCCGTCCGGCTTCGGCACGACAAAGAGGCTCGAATAGAACCCTTCCCCCCGTTGGGACGGGGGAACCGGCACAATGACCCTCTGTTGACACAGCTTTTGTGTCGCAGCATTTACTACTACCCTTTCTGGAAGAGAAGCTGGCAAGGCCGACTTGAAAAAGCGGCGGGGGGGCATCTCCTGAAACTCCAGTTTGTACCCTTGGGACACTATGTCTAAGACCCAAGGATCCAGGGCCGATTGAAACCAGACCTGACTGAAGAATCGGAGACGGCCCCCAACCGGCACGGACTCCCGCAGGGGAGCCCCAGCGTCATGCGGTGGACTTGGTAGAGGCGGGGGAGGACTTTTGGTCCTGGGTGCCAGACACGGCAGGTGACCTCTTTCCCCTTCCTCTACCCTTTGAAGCGAGTAAGGACGAGCCCTTTCCTTTTTTGTATTTATTAGGCCGAAAGGACTGCATCTGATAATGGGGCGTCTTTTTCTGTTGTGTGGGAACATAAGGAAGAAAAGATGACTTACCCGCAGTAGCGGTAGACACCAGGTCAGCAAGGCCATCACCAAACAAGACACTACCTTTAAAAGGAAGAGCTTCTATAGCTTTCTCGGAGTCGGCATCAGCATTCCATTGATGAATCCACAGCGCCCTCCTGGCCGAGACTGCCATGGCATTGGCTCTTGATCCCAAGAGCCCAATATCCCTCGCCGCATCCTTTAGGTAATCTGCAGCGTCCTTGATATAACCAAGAGTCAAAAGAATGTTATCCTTATCAAGGGTATCCATATCAGAAGCTAAATTATCAACCCACTTAGCAATAGCACTACTCACCCACGCCGACGCCACAGCAGGTCTGAGTAATGCACCAGTAGTAACGAAAATGGCCTTCAATGTCGTCTCCTGATTGCGATCCGCCGGATCTTTGAGGGCAGCTGTGTCAGGAGACGGAAGCGCCACCTTCTTGGACAATCGGGATAGAGCCTTGTTCACATTGGGAGACGACTCCCATTTCTCTCTGTCGTCAGAGGGGAAAGGATATGCCATAAAAATTGTCTTGGGGGGGGCGTGGCCTGGAGGCTGATCGGGAAGGTAGCACCTCACATGAGCTCCCAGGGATCTGGGAGCTTTTACTGCTTTTCTTGTTCCATCCCACACTGGTGGCCTACTTTGATAGCCCTATCCTGCAACACCTACCAGGGGAGATAGCAGTGAGCTGGTGCTGCGGAGTCGGGGAGCCGGTTTCCTGGCTCCCGCGGATTGCGGCCCACTCACCACCCTGAAGCCGGGGCCTCAATTTCTGCTCACTTCCCAGACGTGTGACGAGCCCCCCCCCCCCCCCCCTTCGGGACGCCTGTGTGAGACTCCCGGACCTTACCCCTGCCCTTGCCTCACTCCAGCCTGCATCGCAGACCCTGACGAACAGCGGGGGTGACTCGGGACCGGGTGCTCCGGAGTCCCGGCGGCGGCCATCTCTGTTAGCGGTGAACGGAGGAAGAGAGAGCGGAGGCCCAGCGGCAGTGTCCGGCGGCGCTCGGATCTGCCTATCCCGCTGCCGCAGCTTACCTCAGGTGACTTCCCCCCTCCTCTCCGCCTCCTTAGCAGCTGATTGCGGGTGATTGCTCCTTATTCCCGCGGGACCGCTGGGTTGGCCGCACCCTTCCTTGCTGGGGTCAGCGCTTCTCGGGGGTTGCGCCCCTGTGCTCCTGGGGGCTCCCCCTGCTGCCCCCCTGCTCCTACTGCACCCTGCACAGCCTCTGCCCAGCCTCTGTGTCGATCACCGCCTGGCCGGGGGCCTTTCAGCTATGGCCCTCAGTATATTTATTATATGACGCCCTGCTCCTCCGGGCACTGAAGGGGCCCCATCCGGGTTTGCACGGGCTGAAATAGCGGGGGCCCTCTTGCCCCGCTCTGTGTTAGGCCATACAATCTCCCAGGGTCGTGCTACGAACCTCTCCCCCCTGGGTGAATCGTAATTGGGAAGCCCAATCTTGCTCCCAACTGCCAGACCCCTTCCCATTTACAGGTGTCACCTGCCTCCCTCGTTTGCACTGATGGGCGCCCCGTCCCCTTTCAGTATTTCCTGCGGCTTTGCCAATAGCTGCCAACATTACTGCTCCGTGCTGTGATGCTCCGCCCTGAGATCTCGTTCTCTACTAATCTGCCTGCGGCCACCTGATGGCTGGCTGAGACCAGGCCACGGGGAGTGACCGCTTCCCAGGAGCTATGCTGTTGTATGTATCTTACTGATCCTGACACATTCTGAGCTAATTGCAAACATCATCCTCGCTGTCCCCCCCGGAATATGGGACGCACCTCGAAATCCTCTAGACGGAGCAACAACAACCAACCTCGAAAAGTCACGAGGTCTCAGGCGGACCTGAGGCCTTTTCTTCACCCTACGCCCTCCCCACAGATGGAGAGCCGCTCCTCCCCCCGCCCTCCGACCTCTCCCTCTGCTTCCCCGATCTCTAATCCGGCTGACGACATGGCCGACCCTACGTCGGCAGGGGGTCGTGATCTCCGGGAGATCCTGACCTTCATGAGGTCCCTCCCTACTAAGCAAGACCTTCAAGACACCATCAGGAATGAGCTTGCCTCCATTAAAAGCGATATCTCACACCTGTCTGACCGCTTGGTGAATCTGGAGGAGGACCAAGAGGCTAGCGCTTCCTGCATGTCCATGTTGAGGGACTCAGTCCTTGCGCAATCCAAGGAAATCCGTGCCTTGCAGTCCCGAATGACGGATATCGACAACAGGGGTAGGCGGAACAACATCCGCGTCCGTGGTCTCCCGGAAGACGTCCCCCAATCTGGGCTGGTGGATGATCTGACTAAGATATTTAATGGACTCTTGAATAAGGATTCGGATAACGAGATCACTTTTGACAGAGCCCACAGAGCCCTCCGGCCGAGAGGCCTCTCCACCGACCGACCGACCTCGTGATGTCATCTGCCGGCTCCATTACTTCGCCCAGAAAGAGGAAATTATGTCCAAGGCTCGGCAATTGGATGGTATCGACTTCAATGGCTGTGATATAAGCCTCTATCAAGACCTTTCTTGGTACGCACTCCAGCAACGGAAATCCTTAAAGCCCCTAACGGACGAACTGCGAAAACGTCAGCTACGCTACCGTTGGGGTCTCCCTTTTAACCTCCAAGCCTGTTCCTCCGGAAAATGGTACACCCCATCTTCCCACGCAGACCTCGCCCCGTTCTGCTCCTCACTAGGCCTACCTCCGTTGTCCATTCCTGATTGGGAGTTTCCTCTTCCTGATGTTCCTCTCCCTAAGCGGGCTCCTAGCTCGCAACCGTGGCATGAGGTTCGGGGCACCAAGAAAAGAGCCCAGTCGACTACGTCTCCCTCCAAGACCGATTTGCTGTAAAGGACCCTTCTGAACGCCATTGATGCTCCTGCTCCTTTTTTTTTCCTTTTTTCCCCCCCTCCTACAGAGACTCTTGCTGATAATGCAATGTTGGAGGATGTTTCTTTTCTTTTTCGAAGGGTCACATATGTTTAGTGTTAACTCCTAGCTGTTTACGGAGGTTGTCGATGTCTGGTAAATTTATTTGCTCGGTTTGGCCTGTGGGGGGAGAGGGCTGTGGACTTTTCTGCTGCCCTTGTCCCCCACTGGTCACTTTTCTTAACGTAGGATTAATTCCTCTGTTTTTCTGTCAGTTTTTAACATGTTTTTTTCATTATGGTTCCTGTTGCGGTTCACTCCCGCTCCCCCCATTACACCCGCCTTTGGCTTTATGCCGGTAGGGAGGGTGACGGTGATACGTTTCAGTCCCTCTCCTGCGGGTTTTTTGTTGATGTTATTACATTGTTTTAGTATTTCTTCCTTCTTTGTCTCTTTTTCCGTGCTTGTTCTTCTTTCTCCCCCCTCTCTTTCCCTCCACTTTCAGAGTTACAGGAATTCGTATTACTTCATTCCACCATGAGTGTTCCGGGGAGAATTAAAGTGCTGTCCCTCAACGCGCGCGGTCTCAACACACCGGAGAAGAGATCTAGCCTTCTACGTCTGTTGAGATCTGAAAGAGCTGATGTGGCATTAGTGCAGGAGACCCATTTTAAGGTTGGAATTCGCAACCCCTCTCTTACCAGTCGCTACTTCCCCGCTGCGTACTACTCTAACACCCCGGGTAGCAAATCCAAGGGAGTGGCTATTGTTTTCTCCAGGGACTTGCGTGTTTCGGACGTCACCGTACACAGGGTAGTACCGGGTAGGCTTCTTCTTTTGACTTGCAAAATCTTTGAGCAAATGTTCACTTTTGCAGTGATTTATGCCCCGAACCAGGCCCAACTGTCTTTTTTCAATTCCCACCTCCCGAGGTTAGACTCTCTATTCCAGGGTGTCACTGTCTTAGGTGGTGATTTCAACTGGACATTGAACCCTAGCACTGACACGTCATCCCAAACCTCTAGATTTGTTGCATCCAAATATCGCCGTGTTAAACGCCTACTTCACACACAACAACTAGCTGACTCCTGGAGGACCCTTAACCCCTCAGGACGTAACTATTCCTTTTATTCACACCCTCACCGGGTCTACTCCCGTATTGATTATTTATTCCTCAGACATAGACATCTCCCGCTTCTCATAGATGCCACTATTGGCTCTATCACCTGGTCTGACCACGCCCCGGTGACTCTGACTTTGGCCCTCCCTCATAGTTCCCATAAACAATGGACCTGGAGACTCAATGAGTCTCTTCTTTATGATACACTCTGTAAGGACGCCTTAGACAAGGCCCTAGATGATTATATTGCCACGAATGTTACAGATGATGTCTCCCACCTCACTGTCTGGGAGGCACATAAATGTGTCCTCCGTGGCAAATTGATACAACTGGGCACTTATAAAAAGAAATAGAAGCAATCTCTGATCTCAGGACTTCTGCTTAAGATTCATGCCCTCGAGACCTCTCACAAGGTATCACTGTCAGACGTGACACTTGTGGAATTGTCGGAAGCCCGCTCACAGCTGAATAAACTCCTCTCTGACAACATAATCCATTCCATCCGTAAATGTAAGCAGAAATATTATCAATGGGGCAATAAGCCTGGCCGAGTCCTGGCTCACGCTATACGTGCCCAACACTCGGCTTCGTTCAGTGAAGGACACCAGATGGATCCCCAAGTTCAAATCACCTGAGATTGGGGCTTGCTTTGCACGATTTTATGCCTTGCTTTATAATCTAGAGAGTGCTCCCTTAGATGTAGACCCCCACCTTTCACTCCAAAAAATAAGGGACTATCTGAAGTTCATTGACTACCCTGTCCTCCCGCCCTCGAAGCTCAGTAAGCTAGAAGCCCCCTTCACAACCCAAGAGCTGGATCAAGCCATCTCCTCTATGCCATCGGGAAAGAGCCCTGGCCCTGACTGATTCACTATCGCATACTATAAGGTATTTAAGGATAGATTGCTCCCTCTTCTCCTTCGAGCGTTTAATTCCATTGCATCTTGCTCTCGTTTCTCCCGGGACTCTCTGGAGGCCCATGTTTCGGTGATACCGAAGCAGGGCAAAGACCCTTTGGTCTGCTCCAGCTACAGACCCATTTCCCTCCTCAACGTGGATCTCAAAATCTACGTGAAGATTTTGGCAAATAGATTGAGTGCGCTGATTCTTCTCTTGGTTCACAATGATCAAGTAGGTTTTGTGGTTGGTCGGGAGGCCAAAGACAACACGTCCAAAATCCTCAACCTCATTCATCTAGCATCACGCAGCTCTACCCCTACTATTCTACTCTCTACTGACGCCGAAAAGACATTTGATAGGGTCAGTTGGAAATTTATGAAATCCATTTTGGAACATATAGGCTTAAGTTCTAATGCATTTACTTGGATAATGGCCCTCTATGACTCCCCGACGGCAAGGGTCCGCGTAAATGGCACCTTGTCTGATCCATTCACCATAAGCAACGGCACTAGGCAAGGCTGCCCATTATCTCCTTTGATTTTTGTGCTATGTATTGAGGCGTTGGCTAGATCTATTCGGGCCAATCAAGCCATCAGGGGTTTTACCGTAGGTGATGGAGAATATAAGCTAGCCTTATTTGCCGACGACCTCTTAGCCATAGTTTCCCATCCCACTGACTCCCTTCCGCACTTAATGAAAGAACTTGATCTATTTGGACAACTTTCCAATTTCAAAATTAATTATGCTAAATCTAGTGCTCTTAACATTTCCGCCCCTGTAGACTCCATCACAGACCTTAAACGCTCTTTCCCCTTCTCGTGGCAATCTTCCCACATAACTTATCTCGGTGTTAAGTTGACCGCTAACGAGTCCCAGTTGTTCCCATTGAATTATTTGCCTCTCTTGCAAACAATTCGGAATGACTACTCTAGATGGAATATGAAATATATGTCCTGGTTTGGAAGGATAAACATAGTTAAGATGAATGCCCTCCCTAAATTACTATATGTGATGCAGACCCTCCCAATCCGCATCCCGGAGTCCTGGTTCCGATCTGTTTCACTTTTGATCCAGCAATTTGTTTGGCAGAGGAGGAGGCCTAGGCTTAAACGCTCCCAGTTGACCAAATTGACTGCGAGAGGCGGCCTTCAGCTTCCTGATATAAAATATTACTACCATGCCATCCTTTTGAGTAGAATTATAGACTGGACGAGACACCGTGAGCTTAAACAATGGGTGGAGCTGGAGGGCCTGTATGTACAGCAATTCCCAGAAATATTTCCTTGGCTCCCCTCCCCCCCTAAGTTGCTCCTTCCCCACCCTACTATAACTCCAACACTTGCCGTCTGGAAGTCACTGCGTGAATTACCTTATATCTCTTCTAAATTCGGTCCCTTGACGTCCTTTCTGGCCAACCCTGACTTTGCTCCTGGTGTCAACCCTGCCCACTTTTTGCGTTGGGCGCAAACGGGTCTGTTCAGGGTCGGTCAGATGGTGTCATCGACTGGAGTCAAACAGTTCTCAGACCTGAGGGCGAAGTGGGACATCCCCCAGCAGGACTTCTGGAAGTTCCTACAAGTAAGACACTTTTTGATAACTGGCACTAGACTCCGGAACGCCGCTAGAGAATTGACCCTCTTTGAGAAACTCTGTGTTGCTGTCCTTGACCCGACCCACACTATTTCCACACTTTACAAGATTGTTTGCCATTCCCAACCTATTGATACTCCTTCCTTTGCTGTGGCTTGGGAGAGGGACCTGGGCATTTCCTTGTCCCCTAGAGATTGGGAAAAAAAATTCTTAAAAACCCACACGAGCTCTGTTTGTGTCCAGATCAGAGAGACCCAATATAAGGTTTTGACAAGGTGGTACAGGCATCCCTCTCTTCTCCATGCTATGTATCCCTCCGCATCAGCCCTCTGTTGGCGCTGCTCCTCCCCATCTGGCACCCTTATACATATTTGGTAGACATGTCCACTGATTAAACCCTTCTGGCGGGAGGTTATACACATCTCTCAGGCCATCCTTAAGATTCAAATTCCGCATGATTCAGCATTCTGGCTTATTAATCACTCCACAATTCCAGTGTCCCAACACAAACATTCCCTATTGCGACACTTAAGTAACGCAGCGCGGGCGGTAATCCCATCCAGGTGGAAGTCCCACATCCCTCCGACGAGTCATGCATGGTTCAATAAACTAGATTATTTCATGCGAATGGAGGATCTGTTCCTCTCGTCGATAGGCAAGTCTCGTGAATTTGATTCCACATGGTCCCCATGGCTGGAATACAAGGCTTCCCAGGCCTACTTAGCCACTCCCTTGGCCAGGGACTAATGTCCCCATTTCTCTGTCTCCCATAACTCGCTAAGTGATACCTCTCTATTTCTCCCCCCCCCCCCTTTTTTTCCCCTTCTCTCTCCTTTTCTTCCTTCCTACTTCTTCTTGCTTCTACCCTTGTTGCCTTTCGGCGCTCCTATTCTGGTTCTCTATTAGTGTCCATGTTTCTCATGTATGAGAACACCTTTAATTGCTGCTATGCAACACAGCTCGCCTGCCGATACGGCTAGATTTCCCTGCGATAATTCTTTGGAGTATACCCAGCTCCTCGGGTTTTGACGTTCATACAATTAGATGTGTGTTTATTAGTCTTATTTATGTTGGTGTTTCAGTTTCTGTAACTGCATAACTGTTTTTTCTTTCTTTGTTCATGTCTTTGTAAAACTCTCAATAAAAAAAGATTATATAAAAAAAAAAAATTCTCTTGGGAATCTGCCAGCTTTTGTCAGGCGACTCCCAAGCCTTTTCACAAAGAGCATTCAGTTCATGAGAGGGGGGAAACTTCACCTCAGGTTTTTTCCCTTTAAATAAACAAACCCATGTATCTGGAACAGGGGGCTCTTCAGAAATATGCAAAACATCTTTAATAGCCACAATCATGCACTAAATACTCTTAACTACCTTTGGATGTAAAGTAGCCTCATTGAAATCAACACTGGAATCAGAGTCTGTGTCGGTATCTGTATCTGCCATCTGGGTAAATGAACGTTTTTGTGACCCTGAGGTGGTCTGTACCTGAGACAAAGCGTCCTCCATGTCTGTGTCATCAGATTTATCCAACCTCTTAGACAATAATGCCACATTTGTATTCAGTGTACTCAACATATTCACCCAATCAGCAGTCGGCTGTGCCGACAGAGTAATTCCCAAATCTTTTTCTGCGCCCCCTGTAACTTCCTCCGGGGAGGAACACTCAGTCTCAGACATGTCGACACGCAGTACCGACACACCCACACTCACACCGGCCAAAGAAAAGGGGACAGACCCACAGGGAAGCCTGTAGAGAGTACACAGAGGGAGTATGCCAGCTCACACCCCAGCGCCCATATACTACAAAACAAATAATACATGTTGTTGGCACAGTAAAATATAGCATATACAGCACCAAATTGCTTGTGCCCCCATAACCCCCCCCCCCCCCCCCCCCCCCCGTTTTGCTCCCTTGTTACTTGTAAGGAGCTTGGAGGTCTGGGCCAGCGTCTCTGCAGCGGCTGTGGAGAGATTCCCTTCCCGGCGTGCTGTAGTCCCGCTCAAATTTGAAATTATTTATACTGGCGGGGGTATCGTATATATCGTATACACCGAATATGCCTCTTGCCAGTGAAAAAGACCCTCAGTAACAGCTGCCCAGGGCGCTCCCACCCAGCTCCCTGCACCCTGTGAGTGCCGTTGGTGTGTGTGGGAGCATGGAGCGCAGCGCGACCGCTGCGCGGTACCTCGTTACTGAAGTCTTCTGCCGTCACTGAAGTCTTCTGTTCTTCACATACTCACCCGGCTTCTTTCTTCTGGCTTCTGTGAGGGGGGTGACGGCGCGGCTCCGGGAACAAGCAGCTAGGTGAACCAAGTGATGGAACCCTCTGGAGCTAATGGTGTCCAGTAGCCTAAGAAGCAGAGCCCTTGAATTCAGAAGAAGTAGGTCTGCTTCTCTCCCCTCACTCCCACGAAACAGGGAGCCTGTTGCCAGCAGGTCTCTCTGAAAATAAAAAACCTAACAAAAGTCTCTCCAGAGAAACTCAGTAGAGCTCCCCTAGTGTGTGTCCAGTCACTCCTGGGCACAGAATCTAACTGAGGTCTGGAGGAGGGGCATAGAGGGAGGAGCCAGTTCACACCCAGTCAAAGTCTTTTTAGTGTGCCCATGTCTCCTGCGGATCCCGTCTATACCCCATGGTCCTTTTGGAGTCAACAGCAATCCTCTAGGACGTAAGAGAAAAGAGGATTCTGTAAGGGAATGGGAGCCAATGCAGGTTTTGGTGGAGGGGAGTGGTGAATGTGGAATGGCGGGGAGAGCAGGATGAGTCTAGCTGCAGCATTGAGAACAGCTCTGAGGGGAGCGAGATGGGAGCCCAGTGAGGAGAAGGTTGCAGTAGTTGAGCTGAGAAATGATTACTGAGAGGATAATCAGTTTGATAGCATTCTGAGAGAGGAACGGCCTGATGCGAGCAATGCTGTATAGCTGGAACTGACAGTCTTGAGCTAGAGATTAATTGTGGGGGGGGAAAGGAAAGGGTGTAGTCAAGGGTGACACCTTAAGAGAGGATGGAAGGGGAGTGGTCAAGAGAGGAGGGGTCCAGTTGCGTGTCGTCAGCATAGAGATGGTATTGGAGGCCGATCTGAAGAGTTCTCCCAGGGAAGAGGTATACAGGGGGAAGAGCAGAGGGCCAAGGACGAACACTGGGACGACAACGGGAAGGATGGAAGGGAGTGAGGTGGAGCTGGAGGCAGACACAGAGAAGGAGCACATGGCAAGGTAGGAGGTGACCCAAGCAAAGACGGTGCTAGAGAGGCCAGTGGTCTGAAGGGTGTGAAGGAGGATAGGATGATCCATGGCATCCTGGACAGAGACACCAGAGGCACGCTGCTTTTGTACGGGCTTGCAAGCACACCCAGCAACCCCCCAAAAGTGGCAGCAACACGACTGCATTTTTGCAACAACTCCCCTGTCAATGCCCACAAATGGTGCCTGACTGTTAGTCACTCTGTGTGAAAATAAGCGCTGCAAGCGGCATCGCTGTTGGACTTTGGCACATGTACAGCGTGAAGCATATTCATGTGCAATTTACCAATAATCGCTCAATTGCAAAAACATCAGTATGGCATCCGTCATCTCTACTTTTATAGGCATCATAATAAAGGGTTAGGGAATAGAGTGTTGTCTAGAAGCTAAAATCGCCTGTTATTAGTATATTATTTGGGGGATTTGTAGTTCGATTTTCAATTAGAATTTTTAGTAAATCAGGGGATACTATATTTGTCTATGTAAAAGTACCGATGTTTTGCCAATATTTAATTTTGAGTTGTAAACTTGCGAGCAAGGCCTTCCTACCTCTATGACTGTTTCAAATAGAATTTTTAGTAAATCAGAGAAGGAGATACTATATTTGTCTGTGTAAAAGTACAGATGTTTTGCCGATATTCAATTTTGAGTAGGACTTGGTTTTATAGTCTATAGATTGTAAACTTGCGACCAGGGCCTTCCTACCTCCAATTGTAAAGCACAACGAAATTTGCTGTGCTATATAAGAAACTGTTAATAAATAATAATGGCCCTCATTCCAAGTTGTTCGCTCGCTGCTAATTTTAGCAGAATTGCTAATAGGCTAAAATCTGGCAGTTCTGCGCATGCGTATGCATCTCAGGGCGCACGCGCTAAGCAAATTCACACAAAACTATGCTATTTTACGCACAGGCGAACTAAGCTTTTCAATCGCTCTGCTGATTGACAGAAAGTGGGAGTTTCTGGGCGGAAACTGGCCGTTTTCAGGGAGTGTGCTAAAAAACGCAGGCGTGCCAGGAAAAAACGCAGGAGTGTCTGGAGAAACGGAGGAGTGGCTGTTCGGACGCTGGGCGTGTTTGTGACGTCAAACCAGGGCCCTCATTCCGAGTTGTTCGCTCGCAAGCTGCTTTTAGCAGCTTTGCACACGCTAAGCCGCCGCCTACTGGGAGTGAATCTTAGCTTATCAAAATTGCGAACGAAAGATTAGCAAAATTGCGAATAGACACTTCTTAGCAGTTTCTGAGTAGCTCCACACTTACTCGGCAACTGCGATCAGTTCAGTCAGTTTCGTTCCTGGTTTGACGTCACAAACACACCCAGCGTTCGCCCAGACACTCCCCCGTTTCTCCAGCCACTCCTGCGTTTTTCCCAGAAACGGTAGCGTTTTTTCGCACACACCCTTAAAACGGCCAGTTTCCGCCCAGAAACACCCACTTCCTGTCAATCACATTACGATCACCAGAACGAAGTAAAAACCTCGTAATGCCGTGAGTAAAATACCTAACTGCATAGCAAATTTACTTGGCGCAGTCGCACTGCGGACATTGCGCATGCGCATTAGCGACTAATCGCTCCATTGCGAGAAAAATATAACGAGCGAACAACTCGGAATGACCCCCCAGGAGCTAAACGGACTGAGGTGATTGCAATCTAGGAGTAGGTCTGGAGCTACTCAGAAACTGCAAGGAAATTGCTCTCGTTAGCAATTCTGCTAATATTAGCAGAATTGCTAATCTTTCGTTAGCAATTGCTAATCTTTCGTTAGCAATTCTGCTATGCTAAAATACACTCCCAGAGGGCGGCGGCTTTGTGTTTGCATTTCTGCTAAAAGTAGCTAACGAGCGAACAACTCGGAATGAGGGCCAATATTCGATCTTAGCTTTAGTAAATCTTTAAATGCAAAATCACCAAAACCCCTAAATCGAACATTAGTAAATATACCCCCTTTTATCATTCAACTGTTATTTGGGCAGCTGAATGATGGTGGTCATTCCGAGTTGATCGTTCGTTATTTTTTTTTCGCAACGGAGCGATTAGTCGCTAATGCGCATGCGCAATGTCCACACTGCGACTGCGCCAAGTAAATTTGCTAAGAAGTTTGGTATTTTACTCACGGCATTACGAGGTTTTTTCTTCGTTCTGGTGATCGTTGTGTGATTGACAGGAAGTGGGTGTTTCTGGGCGGAAACTGGCCGTTTTATGGGACTGTGTGAAAAAACGCTACCGTTTCTGGGAAAAACGCGGGAGTGGCTGGAGAAACGGAGGAGTGTCTGGGCGAACGCTGGGTGTGTTTGTGACGTCAAACCAGGAACGACAAGCACTAAACTGATCGCACTGGAAGAGTAAGTCTCGAGCTACTCAGAAACTGCACAGATAAATCTTTTCGCGATATTGCGTATCTTTCGTTCGCAATTTTGCTAAGCTAAGATTCACTCCCAGTAGGCGGCGGCTTAGCGTGTGCAATGCTGCTAAAAGCAGCTTGCGAGCGAACAACTCGGAATGACCACCGATGTTCAGCTATGCTGGCCCAGAAAAGGTAAGCATAGACCAGCCAGTCAGGGTCATAATGCTCATATGTGACCTAAACCTGAGCTTCTAGTGCAAATTCTCCAAAACAAATATAGAAAATATTTTTTTTTTTTAAATAAATGGAAAACAACTTGAATTAACCATTCTGCGCATTAAAAGTTCTACTCATCATCCATATTTACAGTATACTAAACCTGTGGATAACTAATCTGGGGTAGTGGGGAGTAAAGTAAAACATACCTTCCCCACTGGTTTGGGTGGCGAGAAACAGACTGCGCTGATCTTAAATGATTTTATGAAAAGGTTGGGGGAGGGGGGACTTTAAGTCACTCTATCTCCTCTACCTTATAATATACTAAGACAAAAGACCCGTTTCTAGAAAGAGAGGAGTTTCCTCTTTCAAGCTATGTGCACCCATAAAAGTGTATGCCTGGTAATCAGTATGGTCACAAGGCTTCAGCCCCTGTACTACAAAAAAAAATGTTGGAGTCCAGGGTTGGGGGAAGATTCTCCCACCTCTACACCCACATTGGGAAGATTCCCTCATCCTGACATCTGTAACATCAGGGACACCCACATTTGAAAGATGGGAGTCCCCTTTTTTAAATGGAGCCTCCCATAGCAGTTAGTTTGCCCAGTGCTATGTAAAAATAATATTCCATAGATTGGGGATGGACACTATGTGCCCTATCTTCCCCATACTGGCCCACACATACATGGGGCACCCAGTCTCCTCTTTCAAGTGATATGCCCCCTTAGGAGTTATTATCTGGTGAACACAAAACAATTGTGTAAACAGTACACAAAAATAAAAATCCACAGAAGGGGAATCTAAAGCCCATATCACCCCCATCTTGTTAAACAAAATAGTGGTCAATCATTTAATGTGGTAGATTGTCTATTTTGTAAAATGGTAGGCCTTGTTGGGCTCCATATTTCCTAATAAACAGGAAGTTTTTAAATCAAGAGCGAAAATTTGATGTTTGACTGTTTGGTAAAGGTGGATTACTGGTAAAAAAAAAAAAAAAAAGAACCACAAAGCATCTGTTTGTGAGGTTTAGAGATGGAAAAGGGAAAGATTGAAAATTATTCACATTTGCTTTTGGTTCCCTTGAAATGTAAATAAAAAAAACCAAAACACTTTTTTGTCCATCTGGGTTAAATTGTTTTTGACGTGTTAGAATGAGTAGCTAGACTAATGGTATTTTCTGAAAAATCAATATCTGATAAAAACAAACAAACAAACAAACAACGTATAGTTTGTGTGGGTACATCTGCAAATATTTTTTTTCTTTAAATTAAAATTGACTAATGCTGCTTACATAATTATTCAACCCGTGCAGACTAATACTCGGTAGAACTGCCTTTTACTGCAATAATAGTGTCAGGTACTGGAGATTTTGCACCCTGTGTCTTACCAGTGCGCAGCCTAGTCTGGCTCCAAGTGTCACGCGGACGGCATTCCAGCCGCCGTTCTGCTCTCCACTGTGGTTGCTCCGGCACCCCAAGACGCTACTCAGACTCCCGGCTATTGTTCCTGCCTTCTTTGTGTACTGAGTCACTGGCGTTTCTATAATGGGTGCAGTGTGTGCGGTGCACACGGGCCCCTGAGTCTAGAGGGGGCTCCCACCGCACACGCTGCACCCATTTTCTGAATACTCACCCCTCTGGAGTCCCGCGGCGACATCTACGGCGGTGTTAAAACTCTGTGAAAATGGCCCGGCGGCCATTTTGACGGAGTTTTGCGCATGCGCAGTAGAGAAATCTCAGGGAAAATGGCCGCCACGCCATTTTCCCGGAGATCTGCGCATGCACAGTAGAGTATGAGCGCTCTAGTGCTCAGACTCTCAGCGCTGCCGGCAGAGAGGAGGGGGCCCGAACAGAGGAGGCTGCACCCGGGCCTCCTCCTCTCTTAAAACACCCCTGTGCTGAGTGCTGCTATATTGCCACCAATCTGCTGACCAATGCTCCACCAACCGCAATCATCGGTCCGGTCAGCTGACTCCATTTATCAATCACTAAACAGCAAAGAGGATAAAAGGGCTGCTGGGAGCTCTAGCAGTTGCCTAGTACAACGTCGCTATCTCAGCTGCATCTAGGATACAGACTTCTGTGTTCTATATCAGTTCCAGTAGTTCTACTCTCACTCCAGCGATATTCCAGAGATCTTTACCAGCATTCAGCCAGTATATCCAGCACTGTGATGATTCCAGCATTCAGCATCCCGCTTTCTCCATCCAGTGTGCTAATTGTGTATACTGCTGACAACTTGCTTCCTGGTCAGTTCCAGACTGACTCCAGCTCACCGGTTCCAGTTCTAGTAAACCAGTACAAGTCAGTTCCCGGTTCCAGTCTGGTTAGAGAAATCCAGTAGAAGCCAGTTCCCACACTGACTTCTGTTCCAGTGTCCACTTGTTCCAGTCTGGTTAGGGAAATCCAGTTCCAGTCTCAATTCTATCATACCTATCTCCCTGATTTAGGGCCTAATTCAGTAATTAGCAGAATTTGCAATCCTTTGGATTGCATGAATAAATATAGTTTGCTGCACTTGTGGAAGGGAGCTGCTCAAGTTGTTGTTTGATGTTTAAAGAAATTTGTCTGGACCGAGCGCTTGTGTGTGCAAATGTATGGTGTTCTGAAAATGTATGTAAAGTAAATTAATAAATAAAAAATAAAAATAAAAAATAAAAAATAAAATTAAAATAAAATTAAAATAAAGGGGGGGGGGGAAGGGGAGGGGGAAGTGCAATGTTTACAGCTCCTTTGTGAATAATTGTGAAGCTTGTGGACACTTTGGTGAGAGGGCACAGTCTGTTTTTTTGCAGTGGAAACTTTCCCTGACTTACCCTATTTTCCGATGCAAGTGTGGCTGGAGGCTCTGGTCTCTGTGGCAGCGTTTAGGTTGCGGATGGCATTTCCTGCTTAAGCCGTGACTAACGTTCTCCTCCTCCTAGCCGCACTGTGGCCGCTGCTCCGTCCGTCAAACCGGAAGTTCGGATGTTTACTTCCGGTATTGGGGCGCTGGCGGCGGCGGGCTTCGTGTCCTCGGTGGTTGCTTCGTTCTTCTTGTACTCCAACGCGTTTCGAATCCACAGCAGGATTCTTTCTCAAGGAGATGATGAAAAGATTGCATGCTGGAGGCCGCCCATCACTGGGCAAGGTCGCCCAGCTTGCTGACCGGCGCCTCCTCCAGTTCAACAAGCAGAAATTGCGAACGCATCGCAATTTCTGATTGTTAGCAGAAACTGAGGACGCCTCCTGCCGGCGTAGCTTAGTTGCGCCCGCAGGAGTCCCGTCATCATGATCTCAATCGCGGCGGCTGCATGTGACGTCACGCATCCACTGTGATCACACCCCCGACACGCCCCCATTTGGCTGCCTCTGCCCCGCCTTCCCGCCACATCGCCACCGCACGCTCCGTCTCCTCCCTGGAAACTGAGCGTTGCCCGTCGCCCTGCGACCGCCTCTGCCTGATTGAAGGCAAAGGCGATAGCATTTTCTGCTGCCCCCCTGCAGAAAATGCGGGCGCATGCGTAGGTTGGGTGCTGCACATGCGCCCGCATCTTTTTATCAATGTTTGCGGTTGGATTGCACACTGCGATCCAACCTGAATTAGGCCCTTAATTCAGCTGCTCCAAACATTGAATACCACTGAATACCTCATGCACAAGAGTTACCTCCGCCCGACTAGCTTCCTGCACAGCACACCCTCTACTGAACCAGAGTCTAACTTGAATTCACAACAAAACAGAGTTCTGACAAACAGCGTTCAGTCTGTTGTGGTAAATGTCTACCATGTTTGCGCACTATTTTTAAGTGATTTTTTGCCTAATCCTTGCAGATTTGCTCCAGTTTTTTTGGTTGTTTGGATGATGGTTGTGGACTGAAGTTTTCAAATAGTGCACAGTTAGACTGAGATCTGGACTTTGACTTTGGCATTGTAGAACATTGACCTTTTTGTTGTTCAATCACACCAATATTTCTTTAAATTTGTGTTTGGGAGCGTTGTTCTTTCTCCCAAGCTTTAGTTTGCTAGTAGACTGAAGCAGGATAGTGCCTGGTGGATCGCTCATATTGTTGACTGAAGCAGGATCTCTTTCAGTATCTCCCTGTATTTTGCACCATTCATCGGTCCTTCAATTCTATTAAGATGCCCAGTCCCTGCTGAGTATCATCACAACATGATGTTGCCTGCCTCCTAAGTTCACTGTTGGGATGGTGTTTGCTGAAAAATGGGCATTGTTATGTTTGCGCTACACATAGCGTTTTCAATTGGGGCCAAAAACCTCTCAGCTGAGCATAAAACCTTATCTTACAATTTGGCTGGGCCCCTCTGAGGCCTTTTGCCATACGTGCTTTGATGTGGGTTTTCTACAGTAATGGCGTCTTTAGTTTCTATCCACCTTCCTATACAGGTCCACCTTCACTGCAGTCTCAGCCATGGAATTCTATAGCACCTTCAAAGTGATAGGTGACCTCTCTGTGGCTTTCCTCACATGTATCCTCCATGTATCCTCCTTCATACTCTGATGCTGAGATTTTAAGGGACAGCCTTGTCTAGACAGTACATGGGTGGTATGAGTACTCATTGGAATATTGAAGCACTTGGATATGATTTTGTAGCCTTTTCTATCTTGTGCATGTCGAGAACATTCATTTTCTTACAATGCTCTTTGGTCGTCATTTTCAGAGCTTTCCTTCAGGCTCACAGTATGACAAATATTATTTGAATTAGAGGGTGTTTTATCCACAAAAGCTGACCTTTTTAATGTTTTATAGGTTGAGGCTAATTGAAAGTCAATCATTAGAGCAATATCTTTCATTTATATTAACTCGAAGCTTCCACAGCACAGGGTTTGAACGTCTATACAAGTATTATTTTTCAGTCTCTATTTAAAAAAACAAAATCTGCAGACGAATAATGAATTATGAGTTTGGAAATTGACTTAAAGAGTTTATTGGTTTGCAAAAAAATACTATCTTGAACAATCTGTGTAAGTTTCATTTGTAATCAAGAGAAATCTGTTGGCTTTTTAGGTAGTTGAATACTTCTACAAGCCACTGAGTTTAGTAGCATCATTAACAAAAAGATATAGGGGTATATTAAATTAGCAGCGATAACGGACTTTTCACGTGAAAAGTCCGGTTTTCGCGCGAAAAACCGGACTTTTCCAGCGAAACGCAATTACAGCCTATTCAATTTTCCTGGAAAATTTATCGGTGATCATTTTTTCACTAATTTCACTTCACCTACTCTGAAGCAGGTGAAAAGTTGGGAAAAGTCACTATTTTAAGGTAAAAATGTTTGGATATGGTACAGAACTCCTGGAAAACCCCTCTTAATGACTAATTAGGCACGTTGAGGTTTTTAATTATTTTTAATTGGCCAATAATGACATGTCATTTTTGGGGTGAAAAAGTACAAAGTGATGGAAATTGGGGTTCAAGGTATGGGACAGGTATATTGGGGTGCTTTATGAGTGGGACAGGTGTTTTTAGGCTTGCAGATGGGAGTAATCGGTCTGTTTCCAGTTTTTTTTAAAGTACCCTAAAATGACCCAAATATATACTTATACCCATTTTCATGTACCCCAAATTTAATGAGCGCATTTATTTTGCTCAAAAAAACTTGCTTTCTATAATTTTTTTGCATTTTGTAAAAAATGCATATAACAGCCATTTCACACAATTTAAGTCCCCAAAAACTCTCTAATGTGATCTCTAATACACTTCTCTTCTGTTTTCCTATGTTAGTTTAGCATTTTTTGGGGTACAGGCTGATTTCCCCATTTTCACCTGCACTTTTCACTGCAAGAATTTTCAGGTGAAACCCGTTTGGAATTAAATAGTTCGAAAAACGGAGCGTTTTCGTGGCAATTTTCGCCCGATTGCCGCAAAAAATTTTCGGGTGAAAAATTGCCGGGAATTTGCGGATAATTGAATACCCTGGATAATCTTACAGACACATCTTCTCTTTCACACTCTAAATAAAAGGTTAACAGCTATTCTGGCAGGCAGATTGCATCAATCAAGTTGTCTTCTGTACTGACATTTTGGCAAAGACACTTGAACTGCTTATGTGATATGATATTAATTGCTAAGAGCGGATCACTAAGAGTACTGGTATGTTTTAATAAATTAAATAAATATGGCTGTGATTACTTGTATGTAAAGAGGCAAAAAGTATAAAAAAAATGCTCACAAACAAATGTACATAGCTTTCTAATATAAATGGTACTAAAGGGCCTACTTATCAATTATTATTTGCAGAATATCCCCTGAAAACAGACCACAGCAGGTATCGAAGATGTCTGCTGCAGGTTTCCATTTTTAGCAAGCTCCTTGGCCCCAGTAGCTAACACCATCTCCAGATGGCATTAGCTCAGTGAAGCCTATGCGCTACAATTTGCAAAAATTCCATGGAGAAGGATAGATAGGATCATGGCAGGTTCTAGATCTTGTGGCGCTCAAGGCAAATGTTTCCTTTGCACCCTCCCCATTCAAGACAGGGACAGCGTGTGCCAAAACTGTAGGGCGTGGCCAAAGAATAGTACCAATTCACATTGCACTGTACAGTAGTGCCCTAAACTCACATTACACCACACAGTAGTACCCCTTATACACATTATGCCATGTTAGAGCCCCTTACACACATTACACCACAGTAGTGCAGAGCCTCTTATACACATTACGCCAGGTAGAGCCCATTATACACATTACGCCAGGTAGAGCCCCTTTTTTGCATGTAACTCCAGATAGAACCCCTTTTATACATGTTATGCCAGGTAGAGCCCCTTTCATACATGTTACACTAGGTAGAGACCCTGTTATGCAAGTAACTTTAGATACAGCCTCTTTTATGTACATTACACAAGGCAGAGCCTCTTTTATACACATTACACTAGGTAGAGCCTTTTTTTATGCATGCAACTCCAGGAAGAGACTCTTTTGTGCACGTTACGCCAGGTAGAGAGTCTTTTATACACATAAAGCCAGATAGAGCCCCTTTTTTGCACGTAACTCCTGGTAGAGCCCCTTTTATATAAGTTATGCCAAGTAGAGCCCCTTATACATGTTGTGCCAGGTAGAGCCCCTTATACTTGTTATGCCAGGTAGAGCCCCTTATACATGTTGTGCCAGGTAGAGCGCCTTATACACGTTATGCCAGGTAGAGCCCCTTTTATACATGTTATGCCAGGTAGCCCCTTATACACATTGCACCGGGTAGAGCCCCTTGTACACATTGCACCAGGTAGAGCCTCTAATACACATTGCATCAATTAACTCCTTATACCCATTGCACCAGGTAGTTCCTTATACACATTGTGCCAGGTAGAGCCTCTTATACACATTGTGCTAGGTAGCCTCTTGTACACATTGCATCAGGTAGATCCTCTTATACACATTACACCAGGTAGCCCCTTATACACATTGCGCCAGGAAGCCTCTTATATACACTGTGCCAGGTAGAGCCTCTTCTACATATTACACCAGGTAGAGACCTTTTTACACACTTTATGCCACGTAGAGCCCCTTACACACATTGTAAAACTGAGAATTTGTGTTGTTAGTGTTTTTCTTTTCAATAAAAGAGCCGATGGTTTTCATTTACTTTATTTTTTGGGGGGGACAAAGGGCACCACTAGGAAAGTAAAAAAAATTGAGGAAATTGGTGGAAGGGTAGGTTAGGAATGGGGGGCATTCGCAGCAACACTAGATAGAGTATATCCTGGAGAAGCTACATAAAGAACCAATTGAGGAAGTCTGGTAAGATTTAAAGGTGTTAGATGGAACCAGGCAGATTACTATTGTTATATGAATACCAGAGTTCCCACATTGTATGACAAGCAGAAACTATGTCACAGAGAAGACTCGTTATAAATTCCATACCAACTGTGTGCCAGATTCTGTTAATGACAGCATTCCCAGAGGTCCGCAGAGCCATCTTCCAATTGCTGGCTATTTGAAGTTTAGCTGTATTAAGCATGTGGCGAATAAGTTTATCGGAGGCTCTGGTTACAGCCCTATTTGGTTGGCTCAGCAGTGGGTCTTTAGATTTTGTGTATAGCAGTGATCTGAGCAATTAGTACCAACATGTCATCCCAAAACCCAGATATAGAGGAACAGTCCCGCCATATATGAAAAAAAGGTACCGCTCAGTCCACAGTTATGCTAGCAAAGGTCAGATGTGTGGGGGTAGGGTAGATAGAATGCAATCTTGTTGGAACCATGTCTGCAAATGTATTTAATGCATTCAGGTAAAACATAATTTCTTATAGCTGTGAATAGTAGCAATAAGACATTAGAATTATCGGGTCATAAACTTTATAATTAATATATATGCTACTAAGAAATGTAAGCCATTTGTGGAAAGTAATTCTAGGTGATAGGTAAATCCCCCCATCCCATATATAAAATAGGGACAGTGCGCACCGAAGGTGGAAGCCAAACATATAGGGGCATGGCTTCATAAGGAAGGGGCGTGACCACAAAATAGTACCAATTCACATTACACTGCACATTAGTGTCTGTTATTCAAATTACACCACACAGTAGTGCCACTTATACACACTATGCTATGGTAGAGCACCTTACACATATTATGCCAGCTAGAGCTCTTTATATACATTATGCCAGTTAGAGCCCCTTATACACATTATGCCAAATAGAGTCCCTTATACACATTACGCCAGCTAGACCCCCTTATACACATTACTCCAGGTAAAACCCCTACAGAGAGTGAGAGGTGTGTGTGTGTGTGTGTGTGTGTGTGTGTGTGTGTGTGTGTGTGTGTGTGTGTGTATTCCCCTGCAACCCCTCCCTGGAACACCTTTGTTGCACTTACATGACTTGTCCCTGTAGCCGGAAGTCCTGCAGTGGAAGGCGAGGAGAGGCGGAGCACACAGAGGATACACTTGAACACGCTGTCAGCTGTATTGTACAGCTTCCAGTGCCGCAGATGTCAACTAGCACCAATCAGGGTGGATGCGGACGGTGTGCCTGCAAGACAAATGCATAACGTGCCATTCACTGTCTGCACCACTCTAGTTACAGTCCTGGGAGATACTCCCCCCCCCCCCAAAAAAAAACAAAACCTCTTTATGCCTCACTTTCTCTAGATTTATAACTTTACTTGCCCATAAATAACCCCCCAAATCCCCTCCCTATGCCTCTCTTTCATTTTCTTTAATTTGTAACCTAACTTTCCTTAATAATCCTGCTCCTCCCCTCAACAATCAAATCACTGCACTTCTTATGATATATTGTTTTCCTAATATGACATTCATTCTTATCCACTCACGCCTCCCAATCTCTGTGAGTCACTAGAGAGCTGCCCACTGCGCCCACACACTCTCCCAAATGCTGCGGCTCCTCGTGGCACAGTGCACTGTGGGGTGGGAGAGATGTGATGATGCTGCGTCAGAGACATGGTAAACTGGTAGGAGAGGAGCATGTGGGGGGAAGCTGCAGTGCTGGCCTCTGTCTAGTATGTAGTGGTGTGCTCTGTAGAGAAGGTACCGAGTACACCACTACATACATGACAGCTGGCAGCACTGCAGCTAGCAGCGGCGGGCGACAGTGAGTGGCCCTGCGGGTGCTGCATATGCGCTGTGTGCAAGGCACCACTGGCACATACCTGGTTACGGCCCTGATCATTAATGATAATACCTTCTCTTTTTTTTCTTTTTCTTTTTTCTTTTTTTAAATAATAGTTTTTATTGAATTTTATGAATAACATCCACAACAAAAGAATAAAGAAAAGATAACAGTATAGTAGACATAACATCTGCGGTGAAATTGTGCAAATAAAATAAAGGGGGGTGGGGAGCCAAACATGTCAACATGTACATCATACATCATATTCAAGTACAACACATCGACCTAAGTACGTGCATTCCGAATTAGTTATACAAAACACTGACAAAGTTAGGGTGCCCATTATAAAGGCCAGTGTCGAGGAACTCCAGCACAAAATAAAACTAAGAGCTATGTACGTAAAGGAGGCGAGTCAAGATTGTCAATAGTAATATACTGCCCAGGATGAATCACACCGCTTTACATAATCAGACCATTTAAGCCATTTATTAGAAATTAGGGAGCTGGATGGGGAAAATAAGCTTCCAGTTGTCTCAAAGATATGGTGTTTGTGGATTTTACTTTTAATGGTTAAAATGTCTGGAATCTTCGCTGATTTCCAAAGCTGGGCTATGGATGCTTTCGAGGCTATCAGAATATGTCCTAACAAATATTTATCTGAGATAGCTAAATGTACTCGGGAGTAGTGTAATAAAGCTAGGAGGGGATCCAAGGGGATGGCATAACCTAACACTTCAGAGATTAAAACAAAGATATCTCTGGCAGGACCAAAAAACGTGCATAATGCTCCCTATGTGTCCACATCCTCTCCAACAGTAGGAAGAGACGTTCGGACATATTTTATGAAGATGATCTGGGGTGAGATATGCCCTATGAATCAATTTAAAAAATTTCCGAATGACTAACACATCTTGAAATTTTAAAACATGAACAGAGGCGTAACTAGGGTCTTCGGAGCCCAGGGCAAGATGAAGAGTGGCGCCCCCCCCCCCCCCCTCCACACACACACACACACACACACACACAAGCACACACACATGTGTGCGCGGCGAAAAATGGGCTTGGCCATGCAACAGAAGGGGCATGGTCACATACCAGAAGGGGCATGGCCACTGAAAATGGGGCATGCCAACATGACACGCCACCTGATTCACATCACACTGGCATAATTATTTTCAATTCCTCATGTACCTTACCTATATGACGGTTTCTCAAACTGTGGAGCCTCTGAAGAAATGTATCCTCTAAGGCAGACGGCGTCTTCAGTTGGTATTCTCTATTCATGTAGGAGATCACATCATCTAGAAGATGCCTGTTTGTGTAGGAATATTAACAAGGTCACCATCATACAACAGCGGCTCAACCAGACTCACATCCTGTCCCCTGTGTCACATCCTGCCTCCTGCATCTCTCAGCCACACCATCTCCCCCTGCATCTCTCAGCCACACCATCTCCCCCTGCGTCTCTCAGCACACCATCCCATTACCCCACCATCGTCTACAGCACACCATCCTCTCCTCCTGCGATATTTCTCAGCACACCATCATCTCCCCCTTGTGTCATCTCTTAGCACACCATCACCTCCCCGTGCGACATCTCCCAGCACACCATCATCTCCCCCTGCGACATCTCTCAGCACATCATCACCTCCCCCTGCATCGTCTCTCAGCACATCACCTACCCCCTACATTGTCTCTCAGCACATTATCACCTACCCCTTACATCGTCTCCCAGCACATCATCAACTACCCCTTACATTGTCTCTCAGCACACCATCCCATTACCCCACCATCGTCTACAGCACACCATCCTCTCCTCCTGCGATATTTCTCAGCACACCATCATCTCCCCCTTGTGTCATCTCTTAGCACACCATCACCTCCCCGTGCGACATCTCCCAGCACACCATCATCTCCCCCTGCGACATCTCTCAGCACATCATCACCTCCCCCTGCATCGTCTCTCAGCACATCACCTACCCCCTACATTGTCTCTCAGCACATTATCACCTACCCCTTACATCGTCTCCCAGCACATCATCAACTACCCCTTACATTGTCTCTCAGCACATCACCTACCCCCTACATCGTCTCTCAGCACACCATCGCCTCCCCCTGCAAAGTCTCCCGGCACACCATCACATTCTATGTCTCTGTGTCCCCCCTCCCCTTAATTTTGTCTCTCCCCTTCATTATGTGCCTCTCAGGGTGTCTCCTTCCTTTTTTCTATGTCTCTTAGTGTCTCTCCCCTTCTATGTCTCTCAGTGTCTCTCTCTCCCCTCTTTTATGTCTCTTAGTGTCTCTCTCTCCCCCCCTTCTATGTCTCTCAGTGTGGGCGGGATGTTCTAAGCTCTCCTGCCGCGGGATCTCCCCTCTCTGCAATTCCGTTACCTGCTGCACAGTAACTGTTCTCCTCACTCTGGGCGGCGCTGCCCCTCGCACCCCGTAGGTCTCTCATCTCCCCTTCTGCATCTGAATCCCCATCACCGCGGCCACTCTGCTCTCCGCGTTGACTCAGCCACCCTCCCACTTTCCTATTTCTCTGTCATTTCAGTGTGCACATGACGGGATGCTATGCTAAATGCGCGTGCGCAAGAGAATAGGAATGGGGAGGGCGTCTGAGTCAATGAGGAGAGCAGAGTGGCCGTGGCGATGGGGATTCAGATGCAAAAGGGGAGATGAGAGACCTACGGGGAGCAAAGGGCAGCGCCATCCAGAGGAAGGAGAGCAGTTACCGTGCAGCAGATAACGGATTGGCAGAGAATGGAGATTCCGCGTCGGGAGAGCTTAGTACATCCCGCCCTGTGTCTCTCTCCCCCTTCTATGTCTCTCGGTGTCTCTCTCTCCCCCCTTCTATGTCTCAGTGTCTCTCTATCCCCCCTACTATGTCTCTCAGTGCCTCAACCCCCCATGTCTCTCACTGTCTCTGCCCTACCTTCTATGTCTCTGTGTCTCTCTCTTCCCCTTCTATGTCTCTCAGTGTCTCTCCCCCCTTCTATGTCTCTCAGTGTCTCTCTCACTCTCCCCCTACTATGTCTCTCAGTGCCTCAACCCCCCATGTCTCTGCTGCCCCCTGTCTATGTCTCTCCTCTCCCCCATGCCTCTCAATGTGTTTCCTCTAGCACCCCCCTTCCCCTTCCCTCAAGGGACTCGGGAGCCGGCGGGTGAGGCAGCTGGAAGCCAGAATCGGTGGACCTGGAGCTGGCGAGGTGCCTGGGAGCCAGGATCTGAGGGGGCCTGGAGCAGCGATCAGAGCACCAGGAGCCGGGAGCTGGCGGAGGGCAGCGGGCTGATCAAACAAGGAGCATGACACATCGCGGAGGAAAGAAGCCGGGTGGAGGGCGGCGGGGAAGACTGGCGGAGCTCCGGCAGGCCACGGCTGTGGTGAGCACAGTAGGGCGAGCAGGCCATGCAGGTGCCGGTAGCGCCCCCCCCTCTGTTGGGCCTGCCATGGCGCCTAGGGCACCTGCCCTGCTCGCCCCATGCTTGTTACGCCTCTGAACATGAGTGATAAATACTTGTCCACACCTCCTCAGTAAAGACATTGGGCAACTCTTTCTCCCATCTACCTTGGGAAACAAAAGTATGATTAATCATCTCTGAAATTAGATATCTATACCATTTAGAGATATTACCTCAACTATGTTTAGTGGAAATAAGGAGAGGGAGCATCTTAGGAAGGCAGGTAGGTGCTGAGGGATTGGGGTGGTACTTGGAAAGCCAGTTCCTTATTTGGAGGTACTTATAAACGTCTTGTTTTGGAATGTGTAAGTGCGTTTGTAGATGTGTAAAGGAGACTAATTTATATTGTAAATGGATATCTTGAAGGGTCCGGAGACCACATTCAGACCAAGAGAGCAAGGTCAAGTTGGGGATCGTAAGAGCTATCGCTCTCAATGGAAGCTGCAAAAAAGTAAGCGATTGTTTAGCCTCGGGTGAGAGGAGATTATGCCAGACAGTCAACGTAGATAGAATCGCTTTATACTTATTGACTGAAGTGGGAATAGCCGACACTGGGAGCCACAATAGATCTGCCAGCCGGTAAGGGGATATAGCTGTCTGTTCTATAGTCACCCAAGGCTTCACTGTATCTAAGTCAACCCAATCTCTGATGTGACTCAGAATGCATGCCATGTGATATTTTTCTAGATCTGGGTAAGCCACTCCTCCTTTAACTTTTGAAGCTGTAAGAGTAGATCTAGCTATTTTCAGTTTCCTTCCCCCCCAAATATAGTTTGCTAGGATCCTATTAAAGTCATTACAAGTCTACTTAGGGAAGGGGCGAGGTATAGTTCTAAAGAGAAACATTAATTTAGGTAAAAGCACCATTTTCGCTGCTGCCACACGCCCAATCCATGAAACATCCTGCAACATCCAGTCTTTGGTGAGTGTTCCGAACGCTTTTAGAAGTGGGATAAAATTACATGACAAGAGATCCGCTTCTCTAGAGAGGTGAACTCCCAAGTATCTAAGGGACTGTGATTGCCAGGCATATTTACTGTATATAAAGTTTTCAAGGAACGGACCTCACTATTGCTTATGTTTATGGGGAGATCTTCGGTTTTAGTGGTGTTAAGTCTGTAATATGATAATTTGGAATAAAGGTCAAGCACGGCATGTAAGTGGGGGAGGGAAGATTCTGTTTGTAGAAGACAATAAAATGTCGTCCGCGAATAGGGTTATCTTATGTTGTTTCCCGCCTATGAGGGGGCCCACAATCATAGTGTCTCTTCTAATACATTCTGCCAGTGGCTCAATCGCAAGGGCAAATATCAACAGGGATAAGGGACAACCCTGACGGGTCCCGTTGATTACATCAAATCTTGTAGAGTAGCACCCATTAGTGAACACCTTAGCCGACAGACAAGAATACAAGGCTAAAATGGAACTAAGAAAGTTACCAATCAATACCAAATCTTTGCAAAGTATACTGCATATATTTCTAATGAAGCCTATCGAATGCTTTCTCAGCATCGAGCAATAGAAGCAACAAAGGCTGATCTGACTGTTGGCAATGTTCGATAATATCAATCACTCTTCTTGTGTTATCAGAAGCCTGTCTACCTACTACAAAGCCAGCTTGATCTGGGTCAATTAGAGTAGGTAAATGGGGAGCAAGTCTGTTTGCTGTTAATTTCGCAAACAATTTGACATCGACATTAAGTAAAGCGTTGGGGCGATAATTTTGGACAGATGTAGGCGATTTAACGGGTTTCGGAATTGTTATAATTTGTGACTCCAGCATTTCTTTAGGGAAACGAGAAGTATTAGAGGCTTCATAAAAAACATTTAGTAAAATAGGAGCAAGTACACTCTTAAATTGCTTATAGAAGTTAGAGGAATAGCCATCAGGGCCAGGGGCTTTATCAATGAGGGCAGTACGGATGGTGTAATGGTTAGCATTACTGCCTCACAGCACTGAGGTCATGGGTTCAATTCCCACCATGGCCCTAACTGTGGGGAGTTTGTATATTCTCCCCGTACTTGCATGGGTTTCCTCCGGGTACTTCGGTTTCCTCCCACAATCCAAAAATATACTGGTAGGTTAATTGGCTCCCAACAAAATTAACCCTAGCATGAATGCGTGTACATGTGATAGGGAATATAGATTGTAAGCTCCACTGGGGCAGGGACTGATGAGAATGACCGAATATTCTCTGTAAAGCGCTGCGGAATATGTGTGCGCTATATAAATAACTGGTAATAAATAAATGATAATACCTTCTTGAATATTAAAGTTTAAGATGCATGATTTAAATATACAGGCATTGATGTGCAATTAGGAAATCTCATATTACAGCTGTATTGGTAAGTGTTTTACATAAAAAAGCGGGATGTAGTTGGAATCCCAGTGGACAGAATACTGGCGTTGGAATCCTGACGGCTGTCAGAATGCCAACACTGGAATCCCAACAGACGGAATCCTGAACGTAAGGGTTAGTGCAAGGAGAGGATTAGGTTTAGGTTGCAGGAAGGAAGGGCAGGCTTGCCATCAAGGGGGGACGGTCGAGAGTCCAGTCTCAGGGCCGGGTGGTAGCGGTGAGAATCAGTGGCCAGGCCAGCTGTTTGCGCACCCCTTCTCCAAGTCATGTACTTTTATTTACATCTTCATCTATGTTCATTTGGCTGACTATATCAGCAGCTGTTTGTTTTTTTACATCGTTTTACATACTTTTCATTTTTATTTTTTTATGTGTTCCAGTAAGCTTTGTATGGATTTTTTCACAAATGGTTTCCTGATGAAATCCTTCTTTATTTACATAACCTCAGGGTTATTGGGGGTAGGACAAGGGATACTTATCAGAAGAAGGATCCCAAAAGAAACCTTTATGAGATTCATCACACACTTGACATTATGAGTTGGGTACGTCCATTTTTATCTGCTTGCATTATTTCATTTTATCTTATAAGTGAAGAGTAAATTAAGTGGAGGACGCAGTCACTGGCAGCCGAATTATTGGACTTCCACACACAATAGGGGTGCAAACCATTCATTTTTAAGACGTGTTACACTACTGTATTATTTTCTATATGTATTTTATGAATCGGGAGAACCATGGAAGAATACGGAATAGAGAGGACATTACACTACGATCATTCAGTATGAACAGTAAAGAAACCTTTATGGGCAATTTATACAACAGCATTGTGCGAGTACAGTATGCGATCCCTACTTTACAGATTAAGGTGGAGAATGATGTTACTAGTAGACAAATAACTGGACTTCCACTTATATTAGTGGTGTATACCATCCATTTTCGAGACATACTACACCATTGTATTCTTCTCTGTTTCTGTTCTATGTACACTATTCTGAAACCCATTGGAAAATACCAACGCAGAGATGATAGTGAATCACGGATACTCTCATATACCTCTCTGCAGCAACTACAGAACACTGACTGTTTTTTTGCTTCTATGAAAAGGACTTCGTTATTAGACTTCGTTAGTAAGTGTGAGTTGTGACAGTGTTTTCTTCTTGATTTTACGTACTGTATGTATTCCACAAAACTACACCATTGTTTTATTTGCTGATTATTTCCCATATTCAGATACGTATTTACGCATGCTTTGTGTATTTTTTTTTATAATTGTCTGTTTTTAATTGTGTTTGAATAAAGGTTCATTTATATTACATGAAAATCTAGTCACATTGTATATATGTTTTCTGCTTGCAAACATCTCTGTCTTACATATACTTTATTTCACAGGGATATTTGCAGATTCGCATACACAGCAGCATCGCTTCTCCAGGTATTTCTTTTGATTTCTTAAAATATATGTAGCCAAATAATTGTCATCCATATGGGTCTAAATCTTACCATGACTTTACCTTACTAAACCAAAATAAATAAATAAATAAATAAATATAGACACTGGCAATAGGATAGGTAAGAAATGAGCACAACTTTTAGTGTTGGGGCCCCATATCCATTTTAATGCCCAATATGCCTACCAGTGATCAATGCAGTCCTGCCAAAGCCAGGATCTACATCATGATCCACCACCAGCTGCAACCTAAACACGCCAATCCTGCAAAGAATAAAGCTACCTAATGAAAAGGTCTAAACTCTTCTTGTTCATGTGAACCTCGTCCTCTCTGTACATATGCACTCATTTGTACCTAGGCTTGGGACACCTAATGCCATCCTCCAGAGAGACAAAATATCCTGTGCAATGCCTTATGCTGCCCAAACCTGCTTTCTCTGGCTAATTCTGTAAACTCTGCTTGTTCATCCAAATGAGTTTGATGTGAGGCCACCATGGTGGCACTGCGGACCTGCTACACATGATTCTATCAGTGCCTTAGCATGTGCCTAGGTTATTTCCACAAACGTATATCTAAATGTGCAGGGGACGCCCATTTACTGTAGCTATGTGAGCAGACAAAAGGTCTGATAAATTCTGCCAATTCATACCATGGTTCCCAAACCACATGGCACCATAGAGAATGCTCCCATGCTCTCCATCTGGTGCTCAGGACAGAAAATAAAAGCATGGCCCACTGTCTATGTTACAGGAAAACACCTCTCACACAAGCAGCCAACAAGATGGACATACACCACAAAACCAGCAACAACCAAATACACATAACAAATCCATACAGAAAAACATGGGGGTTAGTGAGATAGAGAGAATAACTGGTAAGGTTGGAAAAACACCAAAACTTCCAGGAGGCCAAGGGTCAAACAGGCCCCCTGAGAGGAAGAGAATGGGAAACTCCTTCACCATCAATGTGGGGAGTTTCAAGTTATAGGGGTATATGCAATTGCGGTCGAATTCCCGAAAATGTCGAAAAACGGGACATTTTCGCCCAAAAAAATAATTTGACAATGCAATTCAGTACTTTTCGTCAAAAAAACGGACTTTCAAAATTCGACTTTTTGAAATTCGACATGTGTCAAATTCAACATTTCTGCAATGGTACAAATGCGGCAATTCAACAAAAGTATATTCAATTGAAGTTTGTAAATTCGAAAACAGTGCTTTTAGACAGTAAAATCGTCATTTTCAATCCGCCACACTTTGCTGGCGGAATCTAATAAAATAAATTAAAAACATGTTTTTTTGTGTTTTTTTTTTATTGGTAATAGCATATCTATTTATATTAGAAGGGATTAGGTACTTGGTTTGTCTATTTTGGAGGCACAAGTATTATTTATATATTTGTAAAATTATTATTATTATTATTATTATTATTATTATTATTATTTTTTAATGGAATGGTAAAAATCAGAAAAAAAAATGCGTGGGGTCCCCCCTCCTAAGCATAACCAGCCTCGGGCTCTTCGAGCCAGTCCTGGTTCTAAAAATCCGGGGGAAAAACTGACAGGGGGTCCCCCGTATTTTTAAAACCAGCGCCCTGCGGCCGTGGCATTAAATATCCAACTAGTCACCCCTGGCCGGGGTACCCTGGGGGAGTGGGGACCCCTTCAATCAAGGGGTCCCCCCCCAGCCACCCAAGGGCCAGGGGTGAAGCCCGAGGCTGTCCCCCCCATCCAAGGGCTGCGGATGGGGAGCTGATAGCCTTGTGAAAATTGAAAAGAATATTGTTTTTTCCAGTAGTACTACAAGTCCCAGCAAGCCTCCCCCGCAAGCTGGTACTTGGAGAACCACAAGTACCAGCATGCGGGAGAAAAACGGATCCACTGGTACCTGTAGTTCTACCGGAAAAAAATACCCAAATAAAAACAGGACACGCACACCGTGAGAGTAAAACTTTATTTCACACATGTCGACACACACATACAAACCTATGTTCACACGCCGACCTCTGTCCACTTGTCCAAGTAGAATCCACGGTGTACCTGAAAATAAAATTATACTCACCTGATCCAGTGTCCTGTGGTCTTTTATTATAATCCACGTACTTGGCAAAAAAACAAAAACGAACACCCGGACCAGGCGGACTGAAAGGGGTCCCATGTTTACACATGGGACCCCTTTCCCCGAATGCAGAGACCCCCCCGTGACTGCTGTCACAGAAAGGTCTCTTCAGCCAATCAGGAAGCGCCACTTCGTGGCACTCTCCTGATTGGCTGTATGCGCGTGTGCTGGCAGACAGCGCATCGCACAGCTCCCTCCATTAGTTTCAATGGTGGGAACTTTGCGGTCAGCGGTGGGGTTACCTGCGGTCAGGTGACCCCACCGCTGACCGCAAAGTTCCCACCATTGAATATAATGGTAAGGCTTTGCGATGCGCTGTCTGACAGCTCAGACGCGCATAGCCAATCAGCAGAGTGCCACGACGTTGCGCTCGCTGATTGGCTGAAGGGACCTTTCTGTGACAGGAGTCACGTGGGGTCCCGGCATTCGTGGAAAGGGGTCCCATGTGTAAACATGGGACCCCTTTCAGTCCGTTTGGCCCGGGTTGCCGTTTTGTTGTTTTGCCAAGTACGAGGATTATTTTAAAAGATCCGGACACTGGATCAGGTGAGAATAATTTTATTCACAGGTACCCCGGATTCTTCAGTGACGAGGGGGGCGTGGCAGTCGGCGGGTCAACATAGGTAAGTATGTATGTGTCGGCATGTATGAAATAAACTTTTACTTTCACGGTGTGTGTGTCTCCTGTTTTTATTTGGGTATTTTTTTTCCAGTAGAACTACAGGTACCAGCGGGCCCGTTTTTCCACCCGCATGCTGGTACTTGTGGTTCTCCAAGTACCAGCTTGCGGGGGAGGCTTGCTGGGACTTGTCGTTCTTCTGGAAAAAACAATATTTTATCATTTTACTCAAGGCTATCAGCCCCCCATCTGCAGCCCTTGGATGGGGGGGGGACAGCCTCGGGCTTCACCCCTGGCCCTTGGGTGGCTGGGGGGGGACCCCTTGATCGAAGGGGTCCCCACTCCCCCAGGGTACCCCGGCCAGGGGTGACTAGTTGGATATTTAATGCCACGGCCGCAGGGCGCTGTATAAAAGTGACCCCTGGCTGTGGCATTATCTGTCCAGCTAGTGGAGCCCGATGCTGGTGGAAAAAAATACGGGGGACCCCTACTCTTTTTGTCCCCCGTATTTTTTGCACCAGCACCAGGCGCAGAGCCCGGTGCTGGTTTTAAAAATACGGGGGATCACCTGTCAGTTTTTCCCCCGGATTTTTAGAACCAGGACCGGCTCGAAGAGCCCGAGGCTGGTTATGCTTAGGAGGGGGGACCCCACGCAATTTTTTTCGTGGTTTTTCCCGTTTTTTTTACAAGTCTAATCAAAATCCGTCAAATCGGCCGTTTTTCGACAGCGGGACTGTCGAATCCGTTTTTTATTGAATATGTTGAATTCCGGCACCCACTTGCCGGAATTCGACGGTCGAATTGTGTTGAATTAAAAAACGGGCGAAAAATTGCCGCGATTCGCCGGCAATTGCATATACCCCATAATCTCTCATCAAGGAAAACAACCAGTTATGATGCACACACTCTGTGTGCAAAAGACTTCCCAGGCCTTTTACTGCATGGTCAGCTGGACTCTGCCATACACTAAGCGCTCCTATAGGGAATTAAATCCTCCAAACAATGCTGAGAGATGGGGAGAGAGGAGCCATCCTCATGCAGCAACTATTGAAGAAATCATAAACCAATCGCACAGGGCAAGTAACACAACTACAGCAGCATTGACTTCAGTCTGCCTAACTGATCAACTAGAACCTCACTGTATAAAGAACTCGAACTTGGCATGACGCGCCACTGCACAAGCAAACCAGAAGTGACCGACATGCTGCTCACTGCTACTGCTCACTTATTTGTAAAGCGGGTATGTACGCCACAGAAAAAGCCACCCAAAAATATTAATAGTGATGCAAACAGCTGCATCCATTAATGAGTGTAGCATGTCAAAATGCTTGTCACTATTCTCCAAAGCAGTCCTTTCCCATGTATTAAAGCAACAATTTCATAAGTACCCTGGGGCCAGATCACACAATGCAAGTCGAGATCTCAACAACAGCACTTAACAAGTGTGTTTCACATACAGTACACATGGTTGCTTACTCTCCAGTCCCCACTGAGGAAAGGCATCCCCACAACATGATTCTGACACCCCCATACTTCACTGTTGGGATGGTGTTGGTTGAGGAATAGGCAGTATTAGGTTTGTGCCATTAAGTTTTCAATTGGGACCAAAAAGGTCCATTTTGTCTCATCTGACCATAAAATGTTATCCCACATTTTAGCTGGGATGATCTGATATTTTCCAACAACCTCCAGAGGTGATGTGGCTTTTCTTCAGTAATGGCTTCTTTCTAGCCATCACCCCATATAGGCCAGTTGTATGATGATTGACTGGGGCACCTTCAATCCAGTCTCTGCCATGGAACTGTGTAGCTCCTTCAGAGTGATAGTTGGCCTCTGTGGGGATTCCCTCACGCCTCCTTTTTTGTCACAACTGAGGGCTGGTGCTCACTACTGGAAGCTAGAGATGTGCACCGGAAATTTTTCGGGTTTTGTGTTTTGGTTTTGGGTTCGGTTCCGTGGACGCGTTTTGGCAAAACCTCACCGAATTTTTTTTGTCGGATTTGGGTGTGTTTTGGATTCGGGTGTTTTTTTCAAAAAACCCTAAAAAACAGCTTAAATCATAGAATTTGGGGGTCATTTTGATCCCAAAGTATTATTAACCTCAATAACCATAATTTCCACTCATTTTCAGTCTATTCTGAACACCTCACACCTCACAATATTATTTTTAGTCCTAAAATTTGCACCGAGGTCGCTGGATGACTAAGCTCAGCGACCCAAGTGGCCGACACAAACACCTGGCCCATCTAGGAGTGGCACTGCAGAGTCACGCAGGATGGCCCTTCCAAAAAACACTCCCCAAACAGCACATGACGCAAAGAAAAAAAGAGGCGCAATGAGGTAGCTGTGTGACTAAGCTCAGCGACCCTAGTGGCCGACACAAACACCTGGCCCATCTAGGAGTGGCACTGCAGTGTCACGCAGGATGGCCATTCCAAAAAACACTCCCCAAATAGCACATGACGCAAAGAAAAAAAGAGGCGCAATGAGGTAGCTGTGTGAGTAAGCTAAGCGACCCTAGTGGCCGACACAAACACCTGGCCCATCTAGGAGTGGCACTGCAGTGTCAGGCCGGATGGCCCTTCCAAAAAATACTCCCCAAACAGCACATGACGCAAAGAAGAAAAAAAAGAGGCGCAATGAGGTAGCTGTGTGACTAAGATAAGTGACCCTAGTGGCCGACACAAACACCTGGCCCATCTAGGAGTGGCACTGCAGTGTCACGCAGGATGGCCCTTCCAAAAAATACTCCCCAAACAGCACATGACGCAAAGAAGAAAAAAAAGAGGCGCAATGAGGTAGCTGTGTGACTAAGATAAGCGACCCTAGTGGCCGACACAAACACCTGGCCCATCTAGGAGTGTCACTGCAGTGTCACGCAGGATGGCCCTTCCAAAAAACACTCCCCAAACAGCACATGACGCAAAGAAAAATGAAAGAAAAAAGAGGTGCAAGATGGAATTGTCCTTGGGCCCTCCCACCCACCCTTATGTTGTATAAACAGGACATGCACACTTTAACCAACCCATCATTTCAGTGACAGGGTCTGCCACACGACTGTGACTGAAATGACGGGTTGGTTTGGACCCCCACCAAAAAAGAAGCAATTAATCTCTCCTTGCACAAACTGGCTCTACAGAGGCAAGATGTCCACCTCATCATCATCCTCCGATTCATCACCGTGTACATCCCCCTCCTCACAGATTATCAATTCGTCCCCACTGGAATCCACCATCACAGCTACCTGTGTACTTTGTGGAGGCAATTGCTGCTGGTGAATGTCTCCATGGAGGAATTGATTATAATTCATTTTAATGAACATCATCTTCTCCACATTTTCTGGAAGTAACCTCGTACGCCGATTGCTGACAAGGTGAGCGGCGGCACTAAACACTCTTTCGGAGTACACACTTGTGGGAGGGCAACTTAGGTAGAATAAAGCCAGTTTGTGCAAGGTCCTCCAAATTGCCTCTTTTTCCTGCCAGTATACGTACGGACTGTATGACGTGCCTACTTGGATGCGGTCACTCATATAATCCTCCACCATTCTTTCAATGGAGAGAGAATCATATGCAGTGCCAGTAGACGACATGTCCGTAATCGTTGTCAGGTCCTTCAGTCCGGACCAGATGTCAGCATCAGCAGTCGCTCCAGACTGCCCTGCATCACCGCCAGCGGGTGGGCTCGGAATTCTGAGCCTTTTCCTCGCACCCCCAGTTGCGGGAGAATGTGAAGGAGGAGATGTTGACAGGTCGTGTTCCGCTTGACTTGACAATTTTCTCACCAGCAGTTCTTTGAACCCCTGCAGACTTGTGTCTGCCGGAAAGAGAGATACAACGTAGGTTTTAAATCTAGGATCGAGCACGGTGGCCAAAATGTAGTGCTCTGATTTCAACAGATTGACCACCCGTGAATCCTTGTTAGGCGAATTAAGGGCTCCATCCACAAGTCCCACATGCCTAGCGGAATCGATCAGTGTTAGCTCCTCCTTCAATGTCTCCAGCTTCTTCTGCAAAAGCCTGATGAGGGGAATGACCTGACTCAGGCTGGCAGTGTCTGAACTGACTTCACGTGTGGCAAGTTCAAAAGGTTGCAGAACCTTGCACAACGTTGAAATCATTCTCCACTGCGCTTGAGACAGGTGCATTCCACCTCCTATATCGTGGTCAGTTGTATAGGCTTGAATGGCCTTTTGCTGCTCCTCCAACCTCTGAAGCATATAGAGGGTTGAATTCCACCTCGTTACCACTTCTTGCTTCAGATGATGGCAGGGCAGGTTCAGGCGTTTTTGGTGTTGCTCCAGTCTTCTGTACGTGGTGCCTGTACGCCGAAAGTGTCCCGCAATTCTTCTGGCCACCGACAGCATCTCTTGCACGCCCCTCTCGTTTTTTAAATAATTCTGCACCACCAAATTCAAGGTATGTGCAAAACATGGGACGTGCTGGAATTTGCCCATATTTAATGCACACACAATATTGCTGGCGTTGTCCGATGCCACAAATCCACAGGAGAGTCCAATTGGGGTAAGCCATTCTGCGATGATCTTCCTCAGTTGCCGTAAGAGGTTTTTAGCTGTGTGCGTATTCTGGAAAGCGGTGATACAAAGCGTAGCCTGCCTAGGAAAGAGTTGGCGTTTGCGAGATGCTGCTACTGGTGCCGCCGCTGCTGTTCTTGCGGCGGGAGTCAATACATCTACCCAGTGGGCTGTCACAGTCATATAGTCCTGAGTCTGCCCTGCTCCACTTGTCCACATGTCCGTGGTTAAGTGGACATTGGGTACAACTGCATTTTTTAGGACACTGGTGACTCTTTTTCTGAGGTCTGTGTACATTTTCGGTATCGCCTGCCTAGAGAAATGGAACCTAGATGGTATTTGGTACCGGGGACACAGTACCTCAATCAAGTCTATAGTTGGCTCTGCAGTAATGATGGATACCGGAACCACGTTTCTCACCGCCCAGGATGCCAAGGCCTCAGTTATCCGCTTTGCAGCAGGATGACTGCTGTGATATTTCATCTTCCTCGCAAAGGACTGTTGGACAGTCAATTGCTTGGTGGAAGTAGTAAAAGTGGTCTTACGACTTCCCCTCTGGGATGACCATCGACTCCCAGCAGCAACAACAGCAGCGCCAGCAGCAGTAGGCGTTACACGCAAGGATGCATCGGAGGAATCCCAGGCAGGAGAGGACTCGTCAGAATTGCCAGTGACATGGCCTGCAGGACTATTGGCATTCCTGGGGAAGGAGGACATTGACACTGAGGGAGTTGGTGGGGTGGTTTGCGTGAGCTTGGTTACAAGAGGAAGGGATTTACTGGTCAGTGGACTGCTTCCGCTGTCGCCCAAAGTTTTTGAACTTGTCACTGACTTATGATGAATGCGCTGCAGGTGACGTATAAGGGAGGATGTTCCGAGGTGGTTAACATCCTTACCCCTACTTATTACAGCTTGACAAAGGCAACACACGGCTTGACACCTGTTGTCCGCATTTCTGTTGAAATACTTCCACACCGAAGAGCTGATTTTTTTGGTATTTTCACCAGGCATGTCAATGGCCATATTCCTCCCACGGACAACAGGTGTCTCCCCAGGTGCCTGACTTAAACAAACCACCTCACCATCAGAATCCTCCTTGTCAATTTCCTCCCCAGCGCCAGCAACACCCATATCCTCCTCATCCTGGTGTACTTCAACACTGACATCTTCAATCTGACTATCAGGAACTGGACTGCGGGTGCTCCTTCCAGCACTTGCAGGGGGCGTGCAAATGGTGGAAGGCGCATGCTCTTCACGTCCAGTGTTGGGAAGGTCATGCATCGCAACCGACACAATTGGACTCTCCTTGTGGATTTGTGATTTCGAAGAACGCACAGTTCTTTGCTGTGCTTTTGCCAGCTTAAGTCTTTTCATTTTTCTAGCGAGAGGCTGAGTGCTTCCATCCTCATGTGAAGCTGAACCACTAGCCATGAACATAGGCCAGGGCCTCAGCCGTTCCTTGCCACTCCGTGTGGTATATGGCATATTGGCAAGTTTACGCTTCTCCTCCGACGATTTTATTTTAGATTTTTGAGTCCTTTTTTTACTGATATTTTGTGTTTTGGATTTTACATGCTCTGTACTATGACATTGGGCATCGGCCTTGGCAGACGACGTTGATGGAATTTCATCGTCTCGGCCATGACTAGTGGCAGCAGCTTCAGCACGAGGTGGAAGTGGATCTTGATCTTTCCCTATTTTTGGAACCTCAACATTTTTGTTCTCCATATTTTAATAGGCACAACTAAAAGGCACCTCAGGTAAGCAATGGAGATGGATGGATACTAGTATACTTATGGATGACGAGTGACTGACGACACAGAGGTAGCTACAGCCGTGGACTACCGTACTGCGTCTGCTAGTATAGAGATGATAATGATATAAAAAAAATATATATATCACTACTGCAGGTATATATAATATAATGACGGACCTGCTGGACACTGTCAGCAGACTCCTAAACTACTAGTATGAAGACGATAGAAAAAAAAACCCCACCACAGGTAGGTATACAATTAGGGACGAGCACTGACGACACAGAGGTAGCCACAGCCGTGGACTACCGTACTGCGTCTGCTAGTATAGAGATGATAATGATATAAAAAATATATATATATCACTACTGCAGGTATATATAATATAATGACGGACCTGCTGGACACTGTCAGCAGACTCCTAAACTACTAGTATGAAGAAGATAGAAAAAAAAAAACCCCACCACAGGTAGGTATACAATTATGGACGAGCACTGACGACACAGAGGTAGCCACAGCCGTGGACTACCGTACTGCGTCTGCTAGTATAGAGATGATAATTATATAAAAAATATATATATATCACTACTGCAGGTATATATAATATAATGACGGACCTGCTGGACACTGTCAGCAGACTCCTAAACTACTAGTATTAAGAAGATAGAAAAAAAAAAACCACCACAGGTAGGTATACAATTATGGACGAGCACTGACGACACAGAGGTAGCTACAGCCGTGGACTACCGTACTGCGTCTGCTAATATAGAGATGATAATGATATAAAAAATATATATATATATATCACTACTGCAGGTATATATAATATAATGACGGACCTGCTGGACACTGTCAGCAGACTCCTAAACTACTAGTATGAAGAAGATAGAAAAAAAAAAACCACCACAGGTAGGTATACAATTATGGACGAGCACTGACGACACAGAGGTAGCCACAGCCGTGGACTACCGTACTGCATCTGCTAGTATAGAGATGATAATGATATAAAAAATATATATATATCACTACTGCAGGTATATATAATATAATGACGGACCTGCTGGACACTGTCAGCAGACTCCTAAACTACTAGTATGAAGAAGATAGAAAAAAAAACCCCACCACAGGTAGGTATACAATTATGGACGAGCACTGACGACACAGAGGTAGCCACAGCCGTGGACTACCGTACTGCGTCTGCTAGTATAGAGATGATAATGATATAAAAAATATATATATATCACTACTGCAGGTATATATAATATAATGATGGACCTGCTGGACACTGTCTGCAGACTCCTAAACTACTAGTATGAAGAAGATAGAAAAAAAAACCCACCACAGGTAGGTATACAATTATGGACGAGCACTGACGACACAGAGGTAGCCACAGCCGTGGACTACCGTACTGCGTCTGCTAGTATAGAGATGATAATGATATAAAAAATATATATATATCACTACTGCAGGTATATATAATATAATGACGGACCTGCTGGACACTGTCAGCAGACTCCTAAACTACTAGTATGAAGAAGATAGAAAAAAAAACCCCACCACAGGTAGGTATACAATTATGGACGAGCACTGACGACACAGAGGTAGCTACAGCCGTGGACTACCGTACTGCGTCTGCTAGTATAGAGATGATAATGATATAAAAAATATATATATATCACTACTGCAGGTATATATAATATAATGACGGACCTGCTGGACACTATCAGCAGACTCCTAAACTACTAGTATGAAGAAGATAGAAAAAAAAAAACCCACCACAGGTAGGTATACAATTATGGACGAGCACTGACGACACAGAGGTAGCCACAGCCGTGGACTACCGTACTGCGTCTGCTAGTATAGAGATGATAATGATATAAAAAATATATATATATCATTACTGCAGGTATATATAATATAATGACGGACCTGCTGGACACTGTCAGCAGACTCCTAAACTACTAGTATGAAGAAGATAGAAAAAAAAAACCCACCACAGGTAGGTATACAATTATAGACGAGCACTGACGACACAGAGGTAGCCACAGCCGTGGACTACCGTACTGCGTCTGCTAGTATAGAGATGATAATGATATAAAAAATATATATATATCACTACTGCAGGTATATATAATATAATGACGGACCTGCTGGACACTGTCAGCAGACTCCTAAACTACTAGTATGAAGAAGATAGAAAAAAAAAACCCACCACAGGTAGGTATACAATTATGGATGAGCACTGACGACACAGAGGTAGCCACAGCAATGGACTACCGTACTGCGTCTGCTAGTATAGAGATGATAATGATATAAAAAATATATATATATCACTACTGCAGGTATATATAATATAATGACGGACCTGCTGGACACTGTCAGCAGACTCCTAAACTACTAGTATGAAGAAGATAGAAAAAAAAACCCCCACCACAGGTAGGTATACAATTATGGACGAGCACTGACGACACAGAGGTAGCCACAGCCGTGGACTACCGTACTGCGTCTGCTAGTATAGAGATGATAATGATATAAAAAATATATATATATCACTACTGCAGGTATATATAATATAATGATGGACCTGCTGGACACTGTCTGCAGACTCCTAAACTACTAGTATGAAGAAGATAGAAAAAAAAAACCCACCACAGGTAGGTATACAATTATGGACGAGCACTGACGACACAGAGGTAGCCACAGCCGTGGACTACCGTACTGCGTCTGCTAGTATAGAGATGATAATGATATAAAAAATATATATATATCACTACTGCAGGTATATATAATATAATGACGGACCTGCTGGACACTGTCAGCAGACTCCTAAACTACTAGTATGAAGAAGATAGAAAAAAAAACCCCACCACAGGTAGGTATACAATTATGGACGAGCACTGACGACACAGAGGTAGCTACAGCCGTGGACTACCGTACTGCGTCTGCTAGTATAGAGATGATAATGATATAAAAAATATATATATATCACTACTGCAGGTATATATAATATAATGACGGACCTGCTGGACACTGTCAGCAGACTCCTAAACTACTAGTATGAAGAAGATAGAAAAAAAAAACCCACCACAGGTAGGTATACAATTATGGACGAGCACTGACGACACAGAGGTAGCCACAGCCGTGGACTACCGTACTGCGTCTGCTAGTATAGAGATGATAATGATATAAAAAATATATATATATCATTACTGCAGGTATATATAATATAATGACGGACCTGCTGGACACTGTCAGCAGACTCCTAAACTACTAGTATGAAGAAGATAGAAAAAAAAACCCCACCACAGGTAGGTATACAATTATAGACGAGCACTGACGACACAGAGGTAGCCACAGCCGTGGACTACCGTACTGCGTCTGCTAGTATAGAGATGATAATGATATAAAAAATATATATATATCACTACTGCAGGTATATATAATATAATGACGGACCTGCTGGACACTGTCAGCAGACTCCTAAACTACTAGTATGAAGAAGATAGAAAAAAAAAACCCACCACAGGTAGGTATACAATTATGGATGAGCACTGACGACACAGAGGTAGCCACAGCAATGGACTACCGTACTGCGTCTGCTAGTATAGAGATGATAATGATATAAAAAATATATATATATCACTACTGCAGGTATATATAATATAATGACGGACCTGCTGGACACTGTCAGCAGACTCCTAAACTACTAGTATGAAGAAGATAGAAAAAAAAAACCCACCACAGGTAGGTATACAATTATGGACGAGCACTGACGACACAGAGGTAGCCACAGCCATGGACTACCGTACTGCGTCTGCTAGTATAGAGATGATAATGATATAAAAAATATATATATATATCACTACTGCAGGTATATATAATATAATGACGGACCTGCTGGACACTGTCAGCAGACTCCTAAACTACTAGTATGAAGAAGATAGACAAAAAAAACCCCACCACAGGTAGGTATACAATTATGGACGAGCACTGACGACACAGAGGTAGCCACAGCCGTGGACTACCGTACTGCGTCTGCTAATATAGAGATGATAAAGATGATAGAGATGAACAAAAAAAATATAACACTACTGCAGGTAAATATTTATATAATATAATGAATGACGGACCTGCTGGACACTGTCAGCAGAATGCGTTTATAGAATTAAAAAAAAAAACACCACAGGAGTGTTTAACTTTTTCAGGCAGACAATATACTGGTGGTCACTGGTTTGTCACACTGGCAGCAAAAGTGTGCACTGTACTCCTGCTATAACTGCACCCCAGTCTCCCCCACAATTCAGCTGTGTGAGCAGTGAGCACTCAGCACAGTCAGATATACATAGATGATATTATCATGCAGCACACTGAGACTGAGCACAGATATGGTATGTGACTGTGTATCGTTTTTTTTCAGGCAGAGAACGGATTATATTAAATAATAAAGTGGTCAGTCACTAGTAACTAACTATCAGCAAAACTCTGCACTCTGAGTACCCCTAATGCTCCCCAAAATTACTAAGTAATCAACTCAAGTGTCTCTATCTACTAACGGAGAGGACGCCAGCCACGTCCTCTCCCTATCAATCTCAATGCACGTGTGAAAATGGCGGCGACGCGCGGCTCCTTATATAGAATCCGAGTCTCGCGATAGAATACGAGCCTCGCGAGAATCCGACAGCGGGATGATGACGTTCGGGCGCGCTCGGGTTAGCCGAGCAAGGCGGAAAAATCCGAGTCTGCCTCGGACCCGTGTAAAAAGGCTGAAGTTCGGGGGGGGTTCGGATTCCGAGGAACCGAACCCGCTCATCTCTACTGGAAGTCTCAGTTATAGGGGCTGAGGTATACCTAAATGTGAGAGGCCAGATAGGACCCCTGGACATGCATGAACCTGCAGTACCTAAAGCCCGAAGGCGTGACCACGACAACAGAGGATATGTTCAAAGGTTTTATTGAAACTCAGCTCAGTAATGAATATTGGCAGTAGAATAACAGATAACAAGTCACAGTTCTTGGAAGTGCATATAGGAAGTCTCTAGGTGTGGTACAATTGGGTACAGTCTTAAAGGACCTGGAGATAGTATGTCCTTACCAACACCAATGCACTAGAAAGCTGATTGGAAGTAGAAGCTGGTGACTGAACTGCCAGGTTTTACCAGATGGGACTGGTCCAATGGAAGAGCTGACTAGATAGTGCTGGAGCGCACTAATGTAGCTTGAGAGCGAGAAGTGTATAGATGATGCTTAGGAGCATATACAGGAGATGCTTAGGAGCATATACAGGAGATGCTTGAGAGCATATACAGGAGATGCTTGAGAGCATATACAGGAGATGCTTGAGAGCATATACAGGAGATGCTTGAGAGCATATACAGGAGATGCTTGAGAGCATATACAGGAGATGCTTGAGAGCATATACAGGAGATGCTTGAGAGCGCAGATTACTGGAATACAGGAACAGGGCGCCGCTGGAAGCCGAAATTCTGGAAGCCGGTGTTATAGTAATCTGCCAGACGTAGGGTGCAATGGGAGATCGATGGCGGAACACCGATGTAGCTAGAGAACGATGGCGGAACACCGATGGTGACTGGAGATCGATGGCGGAACACCGATGGTGACTGGAGATCGATGGCAGAACACCGATGGTGACTGGAGATCGATGGCGGAACACTGATGGTGACTGGAGATCGATGGCGGAACACCGATGATTACTGGCAGGGCAGAGCACCGCTGGAAGCCGGTGTTGGGTAACTGCCGGTCACAGGATGCAATGATGAGATACTGCAGAGTCAGGCTACACCATGGAGACTGGAACTGGTGCGAGTCTCTAGTGGAGTTTGCAGGCAGGAACGACCACAATAGGAAGAGACTTTTTTCACTAGGATGACAAATGAAGCACTGACCACTTTCCAGCCCAGGAACAGGATATTTATACCAGCTGGGAAACAGGGATTGGCTGGCTGATTAAGCAGAGTCTAGAGTGCAGCTGCTGGATAATTAGGCAGAAACCAGAGTGCAGCTGATAGGCTGAAAAGTAACATGTGATGGAAACAAACATGGCTGCACCCATGTTTGAACTTGGAGGGAAAGACTGTTTGTAACTTGCATGTGAGTTTTAACCATGAAGCTGCCAGAATCACAGTGAAGAGACTTGAGACTATGAGATGCAGCGTGCTGCATGCAGACAGTGCAGATGGAATCCAGGCTTGGAACGCTGGGACAGTCTCAGGAGGCATTTGGAAGGTAAATACTGATAAGGAATTACCCGGATCGTGACATTTTTGCTCTGATGCTGAGTTTTGAGGGATGGCCTTGCCTAGGCAGTGCCTGGGTGGTATGTTTTACTATCTTCTGCATGTCTATAACTTTGTCTTTAATTTTCTAAGAATGCTCTTTGGTCTTCAATTTCACAGCTTTCCTCCAGATTCACAGTATGACCAATGGTATTTGAATTAGAGGGTCTTTTATCCATACTGTATAAATCTTTTTAATTATTCACAGGTAGAGAATAATTTAAATACAGTTGTTAGAGCAATATCTTCACCTGTGTAAACTTAGAACTTCCACAGCACATAGGGTTAAATACTTATGCAAGCATAATTTTTCATTTTATATTTAAGACAAATCTGCCAACAAATAATTAATTATTAACTTGACATTTTACTTTAAGGTCCTACTGGTTCATAATAAAAAAAAACTGTCTAAAACAGTGGGCTAGATGCATCATCGCTTGGAAAGTGATAAAATCGAGAGTAAAAAAGTGGCAGCCAATCAGGTCCTAATACCATGTCACAGGCTGTGTTTGAAAAATGGCAGTTAGGAGCTGATTGGCTGGTACTTTTTCACTCTCCATTTTATCACTTTCCAAGCGATAATGCATCTGGCCCAGTATTTATTATTTTTATTTATAATACAGACAAGCCTATTGATCTTTTTGAGAGTTGAAACTTCTGTATGTTTTCATTTTATTTAAAACATATTCATTTGAAATGTGCAGCTGCCTACTTTCTACTTCATGTATGGAAGCACGCAATAATTAGGAGTAACATCCTGGCGGTACCTCAGAGCATTGATATGATTCAAATATTTAAAAAAATAGTGTATTACCTGCATATTATTGAGGGGATAATCGAAATTACAAGGGATAAAAAGAAGTGAAGGCCTGTTTGGAGAACCAGTTGTTATCAGTTCTATTTGGGTAACTGGGTGAAGAAAGAGAGATAGGCGTGGGAGAGTACTCAATAACTTAATGCATTCAAGTCAGTGGCGTACGTTTGTCCCAGTTGCCCGGAGGCAAGATAAATATTGGTGACACCCCCCCTCCCCCCCCACAAGATATATACACTGCTCAAAAAAATAAAGGGAACACTTAAACAACACAATGTAACTCCAAGTCAATTACACTTCTGTGAAATCAAACTGTCCACTTAGGAAGCAACACTGACTGACAATCAATTTCACATGCTGTTGTGCAAATGGAATAGACAACAGGTGGAAATTATAGGCAATTAGCAAGACACCCCAGTAAAGGAGTTGTTCTGCAGGTGGTGACCACATACCACGTCTCAGCTCCTATGCTTTCTGGCTGATGTTTTGGTCACTTTTGAAAGCTGGCAGTGCTTTCACTCTAGTGGTAGCATGAGACGAAGTCTACAACCCACACAAGTGGCTCAGGTAGTGCAGCTCATCCAGGATGGCACATCAATGCGAGCTGTGGCAAGAAGGTTTGCTGTGTCTGTCAGCATAGTGTCCAGAGCATGGAGGCGCTTCCAGGAGACAGGCCAGTACATCAGGAGACATGGAGGAGGCCATAGGAGGGCAACAACCCAGCAGCAGGACCGCTACCTCCGCCTTTGTGCAAGGAGGAACAGGAAGAGCACTGCCAGAGCCCTGCAAAATGACCTCTAGCAGCCACAAATGTGCATGTGTCTACTCAAACGATCAGAAACAGACTCCATGAGGGTGGTATGAGGGCCCGACGTCCACAGGTGGGGGTTGTGCTTACAGCCCAACACCGTGCAGGACGTTTGGCATTTGCTAGAGAACACTAAGATTGGCAAATTCGCCACTGGCGCCCTGTGCTCTTCACAGATGAAAGCAGGTTCTCACTGAGCACATGTGACAGACGTGATAGAGTCTGGAGACGCCAAGGAGAACGTTCTGCTGCCTGCAACATCCTCCAGCATGACCGGTTTGGCAGTGGGTCAGTAATGGTGTGGGATGGCATTTCTTTGGGGGGCCGCACAGCCCTCCATGTGCTCGCCAGAGGTAGCCTGACTGCCATTAGGTACTGAGATGAGATCCTCAGACCCCTTGTGAGACCATATGCTGGTGCGGTTGGCCCTGGGTTCCTCCTAATGCAAGACAATGCTAGACCTCATGTGGCTGGAGTGTGTCAGCAGTTCCTGCAAGACGAAGGCATTGATGCTATGGACTGGCCTGCTCGTTCCCCAGACCTGAATCCAATTGAGTACATCTGGGACATCATGTCTCGCTCCATCCACCAACGCCACGTTGCACCACAGACTGTCCAGGAGTTGGCGGATGCTTTAGTCCAGTTCTGGGAGGAGATCCCTCAGGAGACCATCCGCCACCTCATCAGGAGCATGCCCAGGCGTTGTAGGGAGGTCATACAGGCACGTGGAGGCCACACACACTACTGAGCCTCATTTTGACTTGTTTTAAGTACATTACATCAAAGTTGGATCAGCATGTAGTGTGTTTTTCCACTTTAATTTTGAGTGTGACTCCAAATCCAGACCTCCATGGGTTAATAAATTTGATTTCCATTGATAATTTCTGTGTGATTTTGTTATCAGCACATGCAACTATGTAAAGAACAAAGTATTTAATAAGAATATTTCATTAATTCAGATCTAGGATGTGTTATTTTAGTGTTCCCTTTATTTTTTTGAGCAGTGTATATATGTATGTGTGTGTGTGGGGAGTCTGGGGACTGTATATGAATATACTGTATGAAGCTGCTACATAGAATTGTCAGTTCAAAACCATTGCATCTAGGCAGATCTATGTATTGTACAGCCACACACTACGTAGACCTGCTCAGTCACTCACAATGCTGATTATTTCTCTGACAATTATTTTTGTCAAATACAGGTTAGAACCCACGACCTATTACACTGGAAACATGCACCCTACTGATGAAGCTATTTGCTACTGTATAGGATGCATGACAATTCTAACTATATGAAGTTATGTGTAATTGTCAGAGAAGTAACTTCATATAGGGCCTAATTCAAGGTTAAATTGCAAAATAAAATTTTCTACTAATGGGCAAAACCATGAGCACTGCAGGGGGGGCAGATAAAACATGTGCAGAGAGAGTTAGATGTGGGTGGGGTGTGTTCAAACTGAATTTAAATTGCAGTTTAAAAATAAAACAGCCAGTACATACCCTGCATATAAACAAAATAACCCACCCAAATCTATCTCTCTCTGCACATGTTATATCTGCCTCCCCTGCAGTGAACATGGTTTTGCCCATTATGGGAAAATTTTATTTTGCAATCACCTTGAATTAGGCCCATAGTTCGAATTCTCATGCTTTCTGTATAGGACCAAATAGTTTCATCAGTAAGGTGTCTGCTTTCAGTGTAATAGATTGTGGATTTTAAGCCTTGGTATGACACATATAAAATGTGTATCTATAATAAGGAGGATGTGATTTGTAAGGAGCATTGAGGGAAAAAAATTGAATGGTGTCATGGAATGGGAGGAGAGGTGCCCCCCACCCCCCCACACAGAGCAGGAGCCCGCTGCCTCCCACAGTTACGCCTCTGATTCAAGTTACTATGAGGCCTGTTTATGAAATTTCCTGGAAAAGGCCTTAAAATTAGTAGATTACAGCAATTAGGAATGCTTTTTCAGGAATATTTATCAAAATGTAGATGCTGGGACATGGGCTACAAAAAGAAACTGCGAATGCTACAAAATAAGTGATAGCTCCTGCAATACAGTAGCTTTACTTCCAGGTAAGCAAAGCATGCATTAGCTTTAATTAATGGTGATGGATCCTAAGCCCAAAAATGCACTTTACAGAAATGCTCCTCTGCTTTCCTGTTGTAACATATGGTTATTTGAGGTACTGTTGCCTATCTGTCAGCCTGAACCAGTCTGACCATTCTCCTCGGATTCAGTATGAAATCCCAACTGTCGGGATCCTGGTGGTCGAAATACCGACGCCGGAATCCCAACCTCGAGTGCACCCAAGTGGGGATTTCCGGGATGCGGGCGGTATTCCGACCGCTGCAATTTCAACAGGTGTCAGGATTCCGGCGTCGGTATTTCGACTGCTGGGATACCAACAGTCGGGAAATTAACTACGTGCCATACCCTCTGACCTCTCTCACTAACAAGACATTTTTGCCCGCAGAACTGCGACTCATTGGATATACTGTATTTTGTTTGTTTTGTTTATCCCTTGCAAACTTTAGAGATTGCTGTGCATGAAAATCCCAGCAGATCAGCGGATACTCAAACCACCCCATCTGGCACAACAATGGCACAGTTAGGGTGCCTGCTATTAGCCATATAATTTTTTCCGTCTGAACATAAACGGGCTAATATTGCGATTTTGTATGCAATGTAAATGCCATTGTGTTGTCATTTGCATAATGTCGACATGTTCACAATGTCAATGTGTGAAATGCTGACATTCTGCAATGTCGACATGTGAAATGATGACATTCTGCACAGACCGGCAGCAGAGGGTTAGGCTACTGGAGGGGAGGGTTAGGCACTAGGGAGAGGGTTAGGGTAAGCAATACTCACTACCGGGAGCGCAGCTGGATCCACCGGACCCGGAAGTCCTTATCAGCTGACGGATCCAGAGCACATAGCGGGAGCTTCTGGACATGGTAAGTCACCACTAGACTAGACCACCAGGGATATTTTGTCAACATTCTAATCATGTCAAGATTTCATCGATGTTACCATGATGAATATTGATGTGGTCAATGTCAGCATTGAGAGTATGTCGATATGATGCATGTCAACATTACAACCATATCAGCATTCTCATGTCAACATTATGAATGTTGTTAAAGTATATCACTGCCTATTAAATTACAACTCTCCCTACCACACTACAGTAATACCTCACCATTACACTTACCTGAGCTGCAGAGCAAGAATTATATGTTTGCCACAATATTTTCCTGTATTCTTCATAGTCCAGGAGGGGGTTGGCTCTTGCAGAGGGAAAGAATGGGAAGGTGGGAAGAGGAGGTGCAGAGGAAATGAAGAAGAACAGAGGGAAGGCAAAGAGCAGAGGGGTGTGTGAGGGGAGAACAGAATAAAAGCCAGACAGAAATCAGGGAGGAAATCAGTGCCCTTTTGTCTCTATCTGCCTAAAATTCCTGCCGTAAGCTGACTATCTGATAGAGAGCTAAGCCATACCTCCCAACTTTGCATGATCCTGAGGAGGGACATATGCCCAAAACCAGGGGCGTGGCCCCACAAATAGGGGGCATGGCCTCACAGGGAGTACCATGATCACAAGCCAAGCTTTCACACTGTGGGGCATGCCTAGAGCTCTGTGATCTGCTGGCCATGCCTCCAGTCTCTATCTCCCATGAAATAGATGCTAAGCAGCGCAGCAAGTGAGAGAGGGTTTCCCAACTGACCCCCGCCCCCACGTGGGACACGAGTGGCACAGTAGGACAGTCCCTGAAAAATGAGACTGTCCCACCAAAATCGGGACAGTGCGGCTAAGCACATCAAGGTAAGGTGCTTATTCTCGCTGCAGCATATTTCAAGGGGGGTTGTAGTCCCCAGAAGGACCATGTACCAGGGCCAGCTCCCGGCAGTGTGTGCCAGACAACTAAGGTTACCTTTTCAGTAGAGCAGTGGTTCACAAACTTTTTTGAATCATGATGCCCTAGAGCATCAGAATTTGTTGTCACTGCACCCCTAGGCCAAAATTTATTGAGAAATTTAGAAAAAAATATTAAATTAATGAAACTGTGTTTATATGTCATCCTTAGGTTCAGTCATGTTGTGCGGGAGAGGATACACTTCTGTTTAGCCTAATAGTTTATGATTGGCAGCCACCAGCACTGGTTTTACCTATCACATTGACAATAAATAATTTGAGTTGGTCCTGTACCACCAACCCAAGGCACCCCTGCAAGTGTCCTGAGGCACCCCAGGGTGCCACTGCACACAGTTTGAGAACCACTGCAGTAGCGTATTAGTAGCAGGGATCCAAACTATTAGGTCCACAAGGGATATCCAGGGCCCTCAACAGCTCTGATGGGCTCAGGTACTTGGGAGGAGGGTGGTGGACGTGGACAAATTTGAGAAGGCATGACCACGCACCCTGACAAAAAAATTAGTAAAGTACACACCGCCATACCCTCAGAACAGGAAAGGGGGAGGGCGGCTCAGGGAGTGCTGGGCAGGCCCCCAAAATGACGAAATATGGGTGGGCTCCGCACCTCGACTCTGTGCCCCGCCCACCCCTTCTGAGGCCCTTTTCAGTTGCAAGTTGGGAGGTATGTAATAACACATACATGTGTGGCCAGTATTACCAACCATTTACAGTACATGTCTAGTAACACAGAGCTTACACTCCAGTACTATATATCTAAAAATGCTATCGTTTGCATTTATAGAAAGGTATTAGTGTTTTAGGCTCAGCGTTCTGTGATGCCATATAAACTATCTACCATTCAGACAAGGTGTGACTATTAACATCTACATTTGTGATTGTTACAATTATTGCAGCTTATTGTGTTACTTTATAAAAATGACAAATTATTTACTGCAAACTTGATAAAGTAGCTGTACATAAAAAAATACAGTAAATGAATTGCAGTAAAGAATGAACTGATTTTGGTATGATAAACAGAAATTGGTGGATCAGGGCAGCTGTCCTCAGCTCAGAGAAACAAAAAGCGATTTAGTATGACTGAGTACACTGTGCTGAGCTGTTGCATGTTTCTGGAACAATGACGGCACACAGCACATCTACACCAGCGCAACAGTTGGATTGAGCCAGGCCCCCTGCCTGACACAGCTGTACTCATGCATTTCAGCAATTAACGTAATTACATTTCTCTATGCCTCCTGTTGCTGCAGTAAATTGCTTTGAGGCGTCCCATTCCCACTTCTTGATCTCTCATATCCATGTACTGTGGGCAATCTACAGCACAATACAGAGAAACAGACCAATCAGATTGCCAGATAATAGTCTACTTGGAAAGACAATTTTTATTGAGGAATTTCTAAATGTCATTTCCTACTTTAAATGGAAATTCAGAACTATGGGACATTTATGACTAAATACTGAAAAAAATGAAAAATAAAATCTGTTATAATTACTAACTATCATTATAATAACTACGTTTATTATAAAATAACAAAATATTTCTCAGCAAATTGTATGGCAAAGCAAATGGATATAACAAATGAAATACAGATATGAAGAACTCAGCTGGCTAGGTAACAGGGTCACATGTATGTAGTTTTATGTATACAGCTCATTGACAGCAAAAAGAAAATCTTTAGTTGTTGTGAATAAACGCTCATGTTCATCTGTTCACATGATAGCGTTCCCCACAATGGAAGATTACCAGCATTAATTAGCAGCTGTAATAAATACTGTATATGTTTATTGTACACCGGCGTCACATGATATCCATGTACATCCGTGTGCGTATGAATCTGTAAGGACTGAGACGCCCACTATGAGCATATGTAGATGCTGTAATACCACCTGGTGCCACCAACAGTCACACCATAGAAACGTGTACCAGCCCTATGGCAGATGCAGAATTTGCAACTGAGTATGGTCTCCTCTGGGAACAATTGAGCGTCTGCGACACTCCCATAAGAAGGACCGTCATCGGACATTTCTTTAGCCACCTCCCAGTCACCGCCCAGCACTTTTCCAGTATATTTCTGTATAACGCATGCACCACAGGAGATTTTAGAGATCACTCAAATCTGTGAATTTCAGGTGGCTCTGAATCAGGCCATCCATTTGACCAATACAGTTGTTCAGGACAGTTACTGGGTAAGAATAACCATATTCATCCTGGTTGACAGAATCCTCATACAAATGGTGCAACAGATGTTAACGGTGTATATGCGCAACAAAGACTTGGTAAGCAGCTAAAGGCATGCAGAATAAATGTGTATCCCACACATCAACAAAACTAGTACATATAGATAGAAATAGTGCATACAACAAAGAAGCGCTCACCAATTACCATGATACCCCACGTGTGACATAACGGACATAATAATGAAATAATTACATTCACCCTTGTTAGGATGGTAGTCCTCAATGGTAGACCAGGTGAAATAATAGTTTTCTGGAAAATCCTTTCCTTCACATACAGGACACAGGTAGGACTAATTGATCCTTAATTAACCTGAAACAACAAGTACCTCTTTTCCCAATATGAATGAGAATGATAAGAGGTACTAAAAATGGCAAACCATAGTGTAGTACTGATTAAAAACACGCACAGGTTTATTACCACAGATTACACTTACAAAAAAGTTAAAATACAACAGCATATCAATGAGACTCCATGAAATGGCACAACGGATATATCACCACGAGGGATCCAGAATCACAGGTGTGAACAGTGTGGAATGCAGACGGACTCTCCGGATGCCCAGCAGCATACAGAATCAATCTCCAGGCAGATGGTTAAGTCCATTAGTGTCAGAGTCAGATATCAGGATAAAACCGGGGTCACGCTTAACGCGTATCGGACGTTAAGTCCTTCCTCAGAGTCGTGACCCATTAGCTCCAAGAGGCAGTTTATAAAGGCCATCCATTAGGGATCCCAGCTGGTGTCCTTCCTGTTAAACATCGCGCTCCCAAACGAGCGCATGCGCTGCCGCCGTCATCAGCCGGAACCGGAAGTAGCTCTTGCGTTCCACACGCGTCTCAGGAAATGGTATCTCCGGCTCTCCGTAGACGTAGAACTCGGCTATTAGTGCGTTCCATTAGTCAGGAAGTCCTATAGTCCACTCCCCACATCCACAAACGGAGTATCTATTTTAATAGAACTCCGATATATATGTATGGGGTCCCAGAGATAAAGTCCCGGACTGGCATATAATACATAAAAAATATATAAAAACAAAAATAGGAATTAGCAGTCTCATACCAAAGAATATATAAAGAAAGGTGCACAGTAGTGTAGATTAATGCTTATATGGACACATTCGCTAAGTAAGAAAGCATTTTAATTCAAAGTCACCGTTGAGACCCCTAGGGACAAGGGTACCCAAACGGTGTATGCATTTCATCTCAGCCTGAGCAAGTATCTTTTCTAAATCCTTGGTACTCCACTTTTGATGCACCACTTGTACACCCCAAAAATTCCTCAGACAACAAATATTGGAGCTGTGTACTCTCTTAAAGTGGGAAGAGACATTGTGAGTGTCCAAACCCTTATGAATGTTGTATATGTGCTCGGCCCACCTAACCTTGGCACTCCTTCCTGTTCTGCCCACATAGGCAAGGCCACAGGTGCACTCGAGCACATATACAACATTTTTAGTATAGCACGTAATGAAATCCCCAATGGGATAAGTCTGGCCATTCATAGTGTATTCGGTGAACTTTCTTACTGGTGCCTTGACTGTTTTACACATCAAACAATTGCTGCAACGGTGGAAGCCTTTATTCCTAATGCTCTGCCTAATCTCTGTGTCCAGACTGCTTCTTACCAAATGATTTTTTAGGGACTGAGCTCTCCTATAAATAAAGGTAGGTTTCTCAGGTAGTATATCGCCTATTATTGAGTCCTGTTTGAGAATATTCCAGTTTTTACTAAATATTTTTTCTATTCCTTTAAAGGACCTACTAAACTGACTAATGAAAGCCCATTTATATCTCTCGTCATTAGAAACAGATTTTTCTTTTATTTCTAACAACTTGGCCCTATCAATATGGTCCACCTTTCTTCTAGCTATATCAAGAGTCCCTGATGTGTAACCCTTTTGCGATAGACTATCCGAAAGTTCATCCAACTGTTGGTCACATATACCAGCATCTGCGCAGTTTCTTTTAACTCTCGTAAACTGGCTGAACGGTATTCCGTCCAGCCAGTTGGCATGGTGTTGGCTTGTCCTGTCGATAAAACTATTTGAATCTGTATCTTTCCTATATGTCTTAGATTGAACTTGACCACCAACAATATAAACACTTAGATCAAGGAAAGATATTTCAGTATCACTTAACCATCTGCCTGGAGATTGATCCTGTATGCTACTGGGCATCCGGAGAGCCCGTCTGCATTCCACACTGTTCACACCTGTGGTTCTGGATCCCTCTTGGTGATATATCCGTTGTGCCATTTCATGGAGTCTCATTGATATGCTGTTGTATTTTAACTTTTTTGTAAGTGTAATCTGTGGTAATAAACCTGTGCGTGTTTTTAATCAGTACTACACTCAGTGCCGGATTAAGGCTCCAGGAGGCCCGGGGTACTTTAGACTCGGGGGGCCCCTCAGGACTAAATATAGTGAATTTAGGAAGGGGAGGTTCCTTACACACACACATATATATATATATATATATAATAGATAAAAGTATAAGCAGAAAACTGTTGGAGGCAGTAACAGAATATAGCACGTTATTGAATAGACAATTATCGTATGTATACACTGTAGAAAAACAATATCAGTCAACACACATAGCATACACACACACACATATACATTGGGTGGGATTCAAATCTTTTATCGCCACCGATCTCCCGTCTAAAGTGACGGGAGATCGCGGGGCGATATTCTAATGACCCCCGTTTTCACGCTGATCGCGCCCACAAGAGACGGGTTTAGCCGCGTAAAGCAGCTAAACGTGACTAAAGTCATGGGCGCGATCGCGAAAAGTCTCGTTTGGGCATCCAAACGGGTCAGTTTTCGTGCATTTTAGTTCACCACCCCAAGGAGTGGAAAGCTGATATTGCGCCCATCGGCAGTAACATTTGAATACTGCCGGCGGGCGCGATGGGGGCGGGAGGGGGCAGGGAAGATTTGAATCCCGCCCATTATATAGTTAAGCACAGAAGCTGCTGCTACACATGCTCAGTAGCTCCTTCCACTGTGAGTTATGTGTCCAGTACAGAGAGCTCTGTTGATCAGAGCGCTCTGTGAGGAGCATTCACGGCCGTTCGTTAGTGCCTGTGGGTGAAGGGGGGTTTCTAGAGGGGGTGGAGCGAAGTATAGGAGGCGGAGACTGAGGCATTATGCACTCTGTAACCTGCCGCAGTGCCTTCCAACAGTCATGTAATATGCAGTGTAGAAATGGTGGCACTCATGGACTGTTCATCACCCAGAAATGAAGACTCACAGACGCCCGCATGATACACCAATGTTTTATAATAACCTACGTCATGGTATCCTGAATGTTATAATAAAGCAAAACATTGGAGTAGCCTGCGGGCATCTGCGAGTCTTCATTTCTTGGTGATGAAGAGTCCGTGAGTGCCACCATTTCTATACTCATATACTGTATATATAGCTATCTATATACACCCACAGTGTGTGTGTGTGTGTGTGCGTGTGTGTGTGTGTGTGTGTGTGTGTGTGTGTGTGTGTGTGTGTGTGTGTGTGTGTGTATATATATATATATATATATATATAAACCAGATAAATAAGAGGCGGCACTCGGAGACTTGTAGCAAGAAGTGTATTCACAGTGACATCTACGTTTCGGGGACCAAACTCCCCTTCGTCAGGATAAAGTGACAGTGCTTCAAACAAACTTAAATAACATAACTCATTACTCACCCCATGTGCACATGGAATCAATCATCAATTCGTTACCAGCTGCACACCCGTCGGAGCCTCCGCTCAGTGCTTCCGCCCTGATCAGCATAGACCGGAAGTGACGTCGCGGGACCCCTCCGTTGTGTCCATGGTAACGCTGCGTGTTATGAAAATGTAAACATCAGTGCAAACAACAATGGCACTACAATCATATCAACGAGCAAAAAAACAATACAACAACACTTAAAAAGGATATGATTGTGTATAAACAGTGATAATTAGCTAAAATTTATTTTATATATTCTTAAGTTAAAACATGTTGATTACATGATCGTGGGATTCCTAAATACACGGCAGCAAATTGCACCTAGCCCTACCATACTGGCTAGTAATTTGGAATATCCATCAGGCATCCTTTATTTCGGGTTTCAATTAACCCTTAAGCTGTCATACTATTCTTGAAAAACAGACAGCTTATCCAAACTGACAGCCCTTACTTGCTGCCCTGTTAATGGATCTATTGCTGGACCATAGCAAGAGGCATATTTATTAAAAGAGCATTAATTATTGCTAACGACCCGACCAAAAAAGTGATTATTAAATAAAATTAATTAGGCCCAAATTGTCATTGAGCCCATTGGGTTTTAACGTGTTTAACCTGTGGATCCACATGGATTCGAGTTGTAGGAGCCTCTTGCCCCTGTTGCCCCCCCGTAAAGCTTCCGGAACGTGATCTATAATGCGGTGTTTGAGGGTAGCCATATTATGGCGAAATTCCGCAAAATGTTTTGCAACAGGTTGGTCACCCCCTCCTGTGGCTAATGCATTTCTAATGGCCAGCCTGTGCTGTGCCATCCTAACTTTGAATTGGCACTCTGTTTTGCCTATATAATAACGCCCGCATGGGCATATGATGGCGTATATAACGAATTTTGTGCTACAGGTTAGGGGCCATTTAATTTTAAACTTCTTTCCTGTATAAGGGTGGGCAATGGAATCCCCAGGTGACATATATGTGCAAGTAGTGCACCCAATGCACTTAAAACATCCATTTTTTCTTGTCATAAAATGGGTGGGTCTAGTTTTAAATTTAGACATATCGGTTTTCACCAAATGGTCTCTAATGCTCCTACCCCTTGTGTAACTGGACATCACTCGAGTACCCCTAAAAACTTCCAGATCTGGATCGCTTGAGACTATCGGCCAAAGGGTACGTAATTTGTGTTGTACTTGTCTACTATTTATTTTGTATTCACATGCCCAGGGGATGGTTTTGGACATGTCTTTAGTTTTATTTGATGTAAATAAGTCATTTCTCTTGACTGCAGTCGCCTTGGTGCGAGCTGCTGAGAGTAGTTGCTGAGGGTACCCTCTATCTCGGAACCTCTGTTCCATCTCATCGAGTTGGACCTCTCTAGTGTGAATTTGGCTGTTGGTTCTGCATACTCTGAGAAATTGTGAATAAGGCAGGCCTTTGACGGTAGCTGGTGGATGGAAACTGTCATGTCGCAGTATAGTATTGCGGTCTGTAGGTTTCCTATATAAACAAGTTTCTAGCCTGCCATTTTTCAATTTAATCAAAATGTCAAGGAAACAAATTTCATGAGGGCTGCTAACCAGCGTGAGTTTAGCTGGGCAATCAGATTGATTGTGAGTCTCAATCATCACAATCAAATCCGAAATCTCTCCTCGCCATAAAATGAGTACATCATCGATATACCGCCGGTATAAAAATAACCGTGCTGCTGTTACTGGATTGGAAAAGAAGAGATCACACTCAACCCCCCACATATAAGAATTCGCGAACGAGGGTGCTACGGAAGATCCCATAGCACACCCCGTTCGTTGGAGGAAAAACTTGTCGTTAAAAATAAAATAATTATGTGATAAAGTAAATTGTAACAACTGTATCAGAAAGTCGATGTCTGGGCCTGAATAGGCGATGTTGCCTGTAATCAACCTTCTGACTGCCTGTATACCTGCCTGGTGTGGAATGCAGGTATACAGGCTGGCAACATCTATGGTAACCAGAGACACATCATCAGGTACCCGTTCTATACTAGCCAACAACTTCAACAGGGAACCTGAATCTTTCAGGTGTGTACTGGTACCCTGCACACAAGGTTGCAAAAAAACATCAAGGTAGATGGCCACTGGTTCACACAGAGACCCTCGGGCAGAAATGATGGGTCTGCCCGGTGGTCTCTGTGCGTCCTTGTGGACTTTGGGTATAGTGTAGAACACAGGGGATACTGGGTGTTCACAGAATAATTTGGCATAAATTTCAGTGGTGATGATGCCTTCAACACGAGCCTGCTCCAACAGTTCTTTAAGTTCTTCTTTAAATTCTTGTGATGGATCTTTACTTAGAGTACTATAGGTGTTATAGTCCTGGAGCAATCTCAAGCATTCGTCCATATAGTCCCCAATGTCCTGAATGACGATGGATCCGCCTTTATCAGCCCCGCGAATGACTATGTCTTTTCTGTTACTTAATGATTTAAGGGCTGCTCTCTCATCTGGCCGGAGGTTATGATGTACTGGTGACCTCTTTTCATCCGTTGTGTCGGCGGCTTCCAGCATCCTATGAAAAGTTTTGATCGAGGCATTGTGTGACACCGGATCAAATCTCGACCTTGGGCCCAGTTTCTGTAGTCTCTGCGGTAGCGGACTTTTTACCGGTACAGTTGGTTGTTTACTAAAGTGCTCTTTTAATTTTAAAGTGCGGTGCAGTTTATAGGTGTTCACCTTCCATCTAAAGTCGTCTCCAAACTGGGTGGGCACGAACGTGAGCCCTTTGTTCATTACCCTCTCCTCCGCCTGTGTCAATGGAGTCGACGAGAGGTTGAAGATTAATGATTCTTGCCCTTCGGGGGTTTTTTCTTGATTTTGTCTTTTGTTTTGACCACCTCTTCTGGTGTTACGACGCTTTCTCCCCGTGCTGCAAACCCCGCACGGGTTCTTGCCCCTAAAGGGGTCCCCCGTTGCGATCCAGATTTTGAGGAACCTCGGGCGTCATCAGAATCACTGGCTGAGGTCATGTTGTCTGTCGTACCTCTCCGTGGTCTAAATCTGAAGGGTGGACGTGGCCTATGGTTGCCATTAGTCGAACCACCTAACCACGGGTATACCCTGTGCTGTGAGTAGTCCAACTGGACTTTGGTGAATTTTTCTTTTTTAAATTTTAACAGATTGATGCGATACTGCTCGACTTGTGTTTCTAATTTCTCCAACAGAATTTTGGATTGTTCAGATGTTAAAAGGTCTTTATGTTCAGTTTCCAAATGAGTGATTAGGCTTTTTGTTTTCTCTACTTCCCTGGTGGATTCCTCTATGACCAGGAGGATTAAATCCATAGAGCACTTGTTAAGCACCTGGATCCACTTTTTGCAAAATTCCATGTTGTGGCGTCCAATCGTCGGTGCATTGTGGACCCTAAAGCCTCTCGGTAGTTGTTTGGCCCTATAGTAGTCCGAAAGTGTGCGACTATGATAAACATAGTCCACCTCACGTTTCCTGAGACGGAGCAATTCTTTAATGGCCTCTGTATTGGAGGTAGCACCCCCTTCAACAAATGCGGGTTCTTTGTGCAGAATTGCTTCAGCTTCCAAATCAGAGAAGCTTAATGTCTCCAAGGTGTCACAGTGCAGCAGAAATGAAGAAGCATCATAGGGTTCAGGTGCTCTAGCTGCCATCTTGAAAAAAGTGCTTGTGCTCAAGTGCGTGCTTGTGGTGTTACCCCACTCACCGTGCAGTGTACGTGCTGAGTAGTGCAAAGATGAGTCCTGAAGAAATGACAAAATACTTGGTCCAACTGGACTGAATGTGGTGCCTTGGGAAAGGGGCTCTCTTGCATACGGCAATGCAAATGGCTCCTGTATATCCTTGTGCTTTAACCCCGGCACTCGCTTGATCCACAGCGGGATATAGCTTGCTCCTGTGCCTTCCCCATCCGCAGGTTCCCCTCCGGTGTAGATAAACCAGATAAATAAGAGGCGGCACTCGGAGACTTGTAGCAAGAAGTGTATTCACAGTGACATCTACGTTTCGGGGACCAAACTCCCCTTCGTCAGGATAAAGTGACAGTGCTTCAAACAAACTTAAATAACATAACTCATTACTCACCCCATGTGCACATGGAATCAATCATCAATTCGTTACCAGCTGCACACCCGTCGGAGCCTCCGCTCAGTGCTTCCGCCCTGATCAGCATAGACCGGAAGTGACGTCGCGGGACCCCTCCGTTGTGTCCATGGTAACGCTGCGTGTTATGAAAATGTAAACATCAGTGCAAACAACAATGGCACTACAATCATATCAACGAGCAAAAAAACAATACAACAACACTTAAAAAGGATATGATTGTGTATAAACAGTGATAATTAGCTAAAATTTATTTTATATATTCTTAAGTTAAAACATGTTGATTACATGATCGTGGGATTCCTAAATACACGGCAGCAAATTGCACCTAGCCCTACCATACTGGCTGATCAGGGCGGAAGCACTGAGCGGAGGCTCCGACGGGTGTGCAGCTGGTAACGAATTGATGATTGATTCCATGTGCACATGGGGTGAGTAATGAGTTATGTTATTTAAGTTTGTTTGAAGCACTGTCACTTTATCCTGACGAAGGGGAGTTTGGTCCCCGAAACGTAGATGTCACTGTGAATACACTTCTTGCTACAAGTCTCCGAGTGCCGCCTCTTATTTATCTGGTTTATCTACACCGGAGGGGAACCTGCGGATGGGGAAGGCACAGGAGCAAGCTATATCCCGCTGTGGATCAAGCGAGTGCCGGGGTTAAAGCACAAGGATATACAGGAGCCATTTGCATTGCCGTATGCAAGAGAGCCCCTTTCCCAAGGCACCACATTCAGTCCAGTTGGACCAAGTATTTTGTCATTTCTTCAGGACTCATCTTTGCACTACTCAGCACGTACACTGCACGGTGAGTGGGGTAACACCACAAGCACGCACTTGAGCACAAGCACTTTTTTCAAGATGGCAGCTAGAGCACCTGAACCCTATGATGCTTCTTCATTTCTGCTGCACTGTGACACCTTGGAGACATTAAGCTTCTCTGATTTGGAAGCTGAAGCAATTCTGCACAAAGAACCCGCATTTGTTGAAGGGGGTGCTACCTCCAATACAGAGGCCATTAAAGAATTGCTCCGTCTCAGGAAACGTGAGGTGGACTATGTTTATCATAGTCGCACACTTTCGGACCACTATAGGGCCAAACAACTACCGAGAGGCTTTAGGGTCCACAATGCACCGACGATTGGACGCCACAACATGGAATTTTGCAAAAAGTGGATCCAGGTGCTTAACAAGTGCTCTATGGATTTAATCCTCCTGGTCATAGAGGAATCCACCAGGGAAGTAGAGAAAACAAAAAGCCTAATCACTCATTTGGAAACTGAACATAAAGACCTTTTAACATCTGAACAATCCAAAATTCTGTTGGAGAAATTAGAAACACAAGTCGAGCAGTATCGCATCAATCTGTTAAAATTTAAAAAAGAAAAATTCACCAAAGTCCAGTTGGACTACTCACAGCACAGGGTATACCCGTGGTTAGGTGGTTCGACTAATGGCAACCATAGGCCACGTCCACCCTTCAGATTTAGACCACGGAGAGGTACGACAGACAACATGACCTCAGCCAGTGATTCTGATGACGCCCGAGGTTCCTCAAAATCTGGATCGCAACGGGGGACCCCTTTAGGGGCAAGAACCCGTGCGGGGTTTGCAGCACGGGGAGAAAGCGTCGTAACACCAGAAGAGGTGGTCAAAACAAAAGACAAAATCAAGAAAAAACCCCCGAAGGGCAAGAATCATTAATCTTCAACCTCTCGTCGACTCCATTGACACAGGCGGAGGAGAGGGTAATGAACAAAGGGCTCACGTTCGTGCCCACCCAGTTTGGAGACGACTTTAGATGGAAGGTGAACACCTATAAACTGCACCGCACTTTAAAATTAAAAGAGCACTTTAGTAAACAACCAACTGTACCGGTAAAAAGTCCGCTACCGCAGAGACTACAGAAACTGGGCCCAAGGTCGAGATTTGATCCGGTGTCACACAATGCCTCGATCAAAACTTTTCATAGGATGCTGGAAGCCGCCGACACAACGGATGAAAAGAGGTCACCAGTACATCATAACCTCCGGCCAGATGAGAGAGCAGCCCTTAAATCATTAAGTAACAGAAAAGACATAGTCATTCGCGGGGCTGATAAAGGCGGATCCATCGTCATTCAGGACATTGGGGACTATATGGACGAATGCTTGAGATTGCTCCAGGACTATAACACCTATAGTACTCTAAGTAAAGATCCATCACAAGAATTTAAAGAAGAACTTAAAGAACTGTTGGAGCAGGCTCGTGTTGAAGGCATCATCACCACTGAAATTTATGCCAAATTATTCTGTGAACACCCAGTATCCCCTGTGTTCTACACTATACCCAAAGTCCACAAGGACGCACAGAGACCACCGGGCAGACCCATCATTTCTGCCCGAGGGTCTCTGTGTGAACCAGTGGCCATCTACCTTGATGTTTTTTTGCAACCTTGTGTGCAGGGTACCAGTACACACCTGAAAGATTCAGGTTCCCTGTTGAAGTTGTTGGCTAGTATAGAACGGGTACCTGATGATGTGTCTCTGGTTACCATAGATGTTGCCAGCCTGTATACCTGCATTCCACACCAGGCAGGTATACAGGCAGTCAGAAGGTTGATTACAGGCAACATCGCCTATTCAGGCCCAGACATCGACTTTCTGATACAGTTGTTACAATTTACTTTATCACATAATTATTTTATTTTTAACGACAAGTTTTTCCTCCAACGAACGGGGTGTGCTATGGGATCTTCCGTAGCACCCTCGTTCGCGAATTCTTATATGTGGGGGGTTGAGTGTGATCTCTTCTTTTCCAATCCAGTAACAGCAGCACGGTTATTTTTATACCGGCGGTATATCGATGATGTACTCATTTTATGGCGAGGAGAGATTTCGGATTTGATTGTGATGATTGAGACTCACAATCAATCTGATTGCCCAGCTAAACTCACGCTGGTTAGCAGCCCTCATGAAATTTGTTTCCTTGACATTTTGATTAAATTGAAAAATGGCAGGCTAGAAACTTGTTTATATAGGAAACCTACAGACCGCAATACTATACTGCGACATGACAGTTTCCATCCACCAGCTACCGTCAAAGGCCTGCCTTATTCACAATTTCTCAGAGTATGCAGAACCAACAGCCAAATTCACACTAGAGAGGTCCAACTCGATGAGATGGAACAGAGGTTCCGAGATAGAGGGTACCCTCAGCAACTACTCTCAGCAGCTCGCACCAAGGCGACTGCAGTCAAGAGAAATGACTTATTTACATCAAATAAAACTAAAGACATGTCCAAAACCATCCCCTGGGCATGTGAATACAAAATAAATAGTAGACAAGTACAACACAAATTACGTACCCTTTGGCCGATAGTCTCAAGCGATCCAGATCTGGAAGTTTTTAGGGGTACTCGAGTGATGTCCAGTTACACAAGGGGTAGGAGCATTAGAGACCATTTGGTGAAAACCGATATGTCTAAATTTAAAACTAGACCCACCCATTTTATGACAAGAAAAAATGGATGTTTTAAGTGCATTGGGTGCACTACTTGCACATATATGTCACCTGGGGATTCCATTGCCCACCCTTATACAGGAAAGAAGTTTAAAATTAAATGGCCCCTAACCTGTAGCACAAAATTCGTTATATACGCCATCATATGCCCATGCGGGCGTTATTATATAGGCAAAACAGAGTGCCAATTCAAAGTTAGGATGGCACAGCACAGGCTGGCCATTAGAAATGCATTAGCCACAGGAGGGGGTGACCAACCTGTTGCAAAACATTTTGCGGAATTTCGCCATAATATGGCTACCCTCAAACACCGCATTATAGATCACGTTCCGGAAGCTTTACGGGGGGGCAACAGGGGCAAGAGGCTCCTACAACTCGAATCCATGTGGATCCACAGGTTAAACACGTTAAAACCCAATGGGCTCAATGACAATTTGGGCCTAATTAATTTTATTTAATAATCACTTTTTTGGTCGGGTCGTTAGCAATAATTAATGCTCTTTTAATAAATATGCCTCTTGCTATGGTCCAGCAATAGATCCATTAACAGGGCAGCAAGTAAGGGCTGTCAGTTTGGATAAGCTGTCTGTTTTTCAAGAATAGTATGACAGCTTAAGGGTTAATTGAAACCCGAAATAAAGGATGCCTGATGGATATTCCAAATTACTAGCCAGTATGGTAGGGCTAGGTGCAATTTGCTGCCGTGTATTTAGGAATCCCACGATCATGTAATCAACATGTTTTAACTTAAGAATATATAAAATAAATTTTAGCTAATTATCACTGTTTATACACAATCATATCCTTTTTAAGTGTTGTTGTATTGTTTTTTTGCTCGTTGATATGATTGTAGTGCCATTGTTGTTTGCACTGATGTTTACATTTTCATAACACGCAGCGTTACCATGGACACAACGGAGGGGTCCCGCGACGTCACTTCCGGTCTATGCTGATCAGGGCGGAAGCACTGAGCGGAGGCTCCGACGGGTGTGCAGCTGGTAACGAATTGATGATTGATTCCATGTGCACATGGGGTGAGTAATGAGTTATGTTATTTAAGTTTGTTTGAAGCACTGTCACTTTATCCTGACGAAGGGGAGTTTGGTCCCCGAAACGTAGATGTCACTGTGAATACACTTCTTGCTACAAGTCTCCGAGTGCCGCCTCTTATTTATCTGGTTTATCTACACCGGAGGGGAACCTGCGGATGGGGAAGGCACAGGAGCAAGCTATATCCCGCTGTGGATCAAGCGAGTGCCGGGGTTAAAGCACAAGGATATATATATATATATACATGCATACAGACACACTAGAAATATATATATATATATATATATATATAAAAACAATGAAAGAGAGGCGGCACTCGGAGACTTTAAAGTGCAAATATTGTATTCCACAAATGAACCAACGTTGCTAGATCCTACGTGGTCGCGTCTGGTTGTTATAGTAACCAGGCATGCAGGGCGGCAGACGCGACCACGTAGGATCAAGCAACAGGAAGCCGGCAGACTGGACGGACTGCATCCTTGGTTGCTACAGCAACCACACGCGACGTCGCTGACGTCAGCCACAGGCAGCCGGAAACGGAGCGGGAGACAGCGCGGCCGGGCGGGCGTGATTCACGGAGGGACCTCTCCCTATTTAAGGTATGTAATTCATGCTTTACACTTTTATTCACCTTGACAAAGGGGTATCTTTGACCCCGAAACGTTGGTTCATTTGTGGAATACAATATTTGCACTTTAAATTCTCCGAGTGCCGCCTCTCTTTCATTGTTTGTGTGGATTTCCCTGGAGGGCACCGGAGCCATTTTTCAAGTGGAGGAGGGAGTGCCGGTCCGTGGGGAGTATATATCTATATATATATATATATATATATATAAAATCATATAAAGCTGTATGCACTCCTCCACCATGGGGGTATCCATCCACAGGGGTGCTGCCTGAAGTGTCACAGCATAACAACTGTGACCATATGCAATCAATTCATTAAACAGGACACTCACCAATCCAGCACAAAAATCACAATTTTTTAATGTTTCATGAGGAAACTCCAACTCAATATGAAAAACCAAAGAATGTACAGCTTGATGCAGTCGCCACCTTACCTGCGGCTGTCAAGGCGGCCGGGACAGAGGAAGAGAGTTGTGTCACCCGGCCAGGTCTTAACTTGAAACTATCTGGGAGCAACTGTGCGCTACTGCTACAGCTCCCCCTAGCCTGCCAACCCAGCCGCCCGGCTCTGTTAATATGAGGACAGACGACGGAGACAGCTGCCGCGTCACCATAACAGCTCCTCCGTCTCCCCCCCCCAAAAAAAACAACAAAAAACCGGTCACCACCTGCGATGGATCGCGGCATGGGGGTTTGTAGGTAGTCATAACCCCCCCTGCGTGCGCTAGCCGCCGGTTACAAATTCGTCTGAACTTTATAAAAAACAAACAAACATGCAACCTGCCAGTGCTTGACGGCAGGCACGGGGGGCCCTTAGATTTGGGGGGGCCCAGGGGAATGTGTCCCCTGGGCTCCCCCCTTAATCCGGCTCTGACTACACTATGGTTTGCCATTTTTTGTACCTCTTATCATTCTCATTCATATTGGGAAAAGAGGTACTTGTTGTTTCAGGTTAATTAAGGATCAATTAGTCCTACCTGTGTCCTGTATGTGAAGGAAAGGATTTTCCAGAAAACTATTATTTCACCTGGTCTACCATTGAGGACTACCATCCTAACAAGGGTGAATGTAATTATTTCATTATTATGTCCGTTATGTCACACATGGGGTATCATGGTAATTGGTGAGCGCTTCTTTGTTGTATGCACTATTTCTGTCTATTTGTATTAGAATCCTTATACATACATACCGATATTGTAACTGGAACCACAGATTCATTTCTGAACATGATCACCCAGCAAAACTTTCCAGAGCTTGTTCCCGATAGGCAAGATAGGTAACGCCATCTATAGATGACAGTTGCCCACAGATTTCCTGAAGGGTCCCTCTATCAACCCCCCCCCCTCCTTCTCGCACATGTGCAGTAAGGACTCCCAGACATGGCCAAGTTAAGGGTTGTGGGGCCCCAGGGGCAACAAAGTTGTGGAGACCCCACTCAAAAAATTGACAAAACACACAGAAACACACTTAACCAGGGGTCCCACTCACAGTAGTGAGTGTCACCCGTGGCTCCTCTCCGGCACTATCAAGGCACTCTCCAGGTCCTCAGTATGGAAATCTCCTGGCAGGGTCCTCATTGTTGGGTGTCCTTTTTGTTGGGCTCCTTTCTCACTGCCTGCGCTGCTCTCGGCCACTGCTTCTGAATACATACTGCCACTCTGTCTGCACTATGCATTCAGAAGCAGCTCTCGGCAGACCAACCCTGTGGAAGAAGGGGGGAGGAACCCAGGGCCAACCGCCCCTGTCGCCTCTCCCTTAATCCGACCCTGCTTCCCAGGTCATAAGTCCTCACAACAGAAAAGACAGCTAGTTGACTGAATAATGGTATCATAAGTGGCAAACTGTTTCTTGTTGTTCACACACAAAAAATTGTGCAACTGACAAGACTTACCTCATGGCCACTCATAATTAAATTCTGACAATCAAGTTCTATTAAAAAAGATTATATTCAGTTCAAAGGCAAACGTAGGGGGAGTTCCCAGATGCCCGGAAACCCCACTTACCCCGGCCAGTGGCTGAAATCTTGACCACAATAGCAGTAGTATACTGTATAATACAATTTTTGTAGAGCTATGGCAACAACATACAGTATAAGGGATGGAACTGCACTGCTGTGCAGACTTATATTCTGGAAGGGTCCCAAATACGGAGAGAAAAAAAACAAGAAACATTCAGCTCAGGTAGTCTGGCCCCTTGAAGCCTATATTAATTTGCGTAATAATTTACTGTCAAATTTCCTTCAGATAACTGGTTTCTCTGGTCTGCAGTTCTACAAAAACACTTGCTTCAATGTATAAAGTAAGTCACTGTGATCATTTTACAGTTGCTTAGCAATAGGGACTTACAATTACTATAACAACACAGCATTATAGACACTCAGTGTAATTCTCTAATTAAGTATGGATTCTACTGTACTGTATATTCAATGTAAGCTGGCCTTGAAAAATAGACTGGTCATAGGGTTTCCGGTCTCTAGGTCGACCACACTTACTGTAAGTCAACAGTCATTGGTCACCCACTATTGGTCGACATGCATTTGGGTCGACAGGGTTTCTAGGTCGACATGGTCACTAAGTCGACATGTACTAGGCCGATTAAATAACGTGCTGGCCAGCAGTTTAAAATTATCACCAATACTGCTAAAACATCCCTAATAGGGGATCAGTGCACTGAAAAATAAGTATCAGCATGTAGTAACTTTGTATAAATCTGTGATAATAACTGTTCCTTGCATAAAGGATAATTGCACTAAAAGAAACTGTCCTGTCGAGACATCAGCGTGTGTTAAATTGTAACAGTCAAATTGCAACTGAAGCACGCTGAAATGGTAAAGGTGTAGCGGCAGATATCAGCTTGTGACAATGTGTCCGATTACCTCCCTGATGGAAATCACGGTGTGGTCCTACCCCCGATAACCGAGCGTCCTCGGTTATTAGGTTGTGCACGGGGGGTGCCTCTTGTGTCACCGGCTGTGGCTTACTTCACAAACACAGGGGGATATGATGTGTCGGACTTGCAATGCTGGAGCCTGCTTCGGCGGTCGTGCTGATGTTTGGCAGCGGGTTGAGCGGATTGCAAGGTCCCGTACCGACTCCCGCTCTGCTGCGCGATACACCTGTAAGTTGATGGTGAGCACTGCTGCAGCTTCAAAAAAATGGGCGGAGACTGACGCGTTTCGTCAGCGTAGTGTCCAGAGCATGGAGGCGCTACCAGGAGACAGGCCAGTACATCAGGAGACGTGGAGGAGGCCGTAGGAGGGCAACAACCCAGCAGCAGGACCGCTACCTCCGCCTTTGTGCAAGGAGGAACAGGAGGACCACTACCAGAGCCCTGCAAAATGACCTCCAGCAAGCCACAAATGTGCATGTGTCTACTCAAACGATCAGAAACAGACTCCATGAGGGTGGTATGAGGGCCCGACGTCCACAGGTGGGGGTTGTGCTTACAGCCCAACACCGTGCAGGACGTTTGGCATTTGCCAGAGAACATCAAGATTGGCAAATTCACCACTGGCGCCCTATGCTCTTCACAGATGAAAGCAGGCTCTCACTGAGCACATGTGACAGACATGACAGAGTCTGGAGACGCCAAGGAGAACGTTCTGCTGCCTGCAACATTCTCCAGCATGACCGGTTTGGCAGTGGGTCAGTAATGCTGTGGGGTGGCATTTCTTTGGGGGGCCGCACAGCCCTCCATGGGCTCGCCAGAGGTAGCCTGACTGCCATTAGGTACCGAGATGAGATCCTCAGACCCCTTGTGAGACCATATGCTGGTGCGGTTGGCCCTGGGTTCCTCCTAATGCAAGACAATGCTAGACCTCATGTGGCTGGAGTGTGTCAGCAGTTCCTGCAAGACGAAGGCATTGATGCTATGGACTGGCCTGCCCGTTCCCCAGACCTGAATCCAAATGAGCACATCTGGGACATCATGTCTCGCTCCATCCACCAACGCCACGTTGCACCACAGACTGTCCAGGAGTTGGCCGATGCTTTAGTCCAGGTCTGGGAGGAGATCCCTCAGGAGACCATCCGTCACCTCATCAGTAGCATGCCCAGGCGTTGTAGGGAGGTCATACAGGCGGGTGGTCTTCTGTATGCCGGCGGTCGGGCTCCCGGCGCTCAGTATACCGGCGCCGGGAGCCCGACAGCCGGCATACTGACACTTATTTTCCCTCGTGGGGGTCCACGACCCCCATAGAGGGAGAATAAAATAGTGTGGCGCGCGTAGCGCGCCACCGTGCCCGTAGCGTGGCGAGCGCAGCGAGCCCGCAAGGGGCTCATTTGCGCTCGCCACACTGTCGGTAATATATACTGTGCATATATAGTATTTTTCATTGGGGCATATGAATGCTTTGTGTTTATTTTGGTAGGTTGTGAGCTTCATAGTATATGTTTTATACGCTAGTAGCAATCTTTATACCTTTGGGTTAGTATAACTCTAGATAGATATTGAATATAGGTATCCATAGCATCTTCACTTAATATTTATTTATGTCACTGTTAAATGTATGTCATATGCTTAAAATGTGTATCTAATATGTTTTTTGTTTATAGCGCGTCCTGCTTAGCAACCACGGTGGGAGGCCCCTTCTAGGACCCACGGATCCAATCCCCTGTGTTGTCCGGGCGGCTGTGGAGCTAATGACACGCACGCTGTGCGTGTCCATGGCAACAGTGACGTCTACGGAGCAGGGGGAGATGGGAGGTGATTGCCGGAAGTGCGGACCCGGCGTGTGGCAACGAGGACGGCGCGAACTGGTGCAGGTATTTAAATGTTTGTTTTGTCAGTATGTGTTGTTACTGTATTTGGAACTGAGGACGGGGCGTGAGCTCCGAAACGTCTGCCTCCAATACAATTTCTCTTTTGCTATATACAAGCCTCCAGTGCCGTTTTTCATGGATTTGTATATATATATATATATATATATATCTGCCATAGTTACTTTGAGAAATGCAGGGCATAGTTCAAGTGAAATTGCTTGCCTTGAGAAGTTTTCTCTTTTGGCATACAGTGTACATTCAAGTGATACACTATAAACAGCAGTATATTTGATCATCCACGACCTGGACAATCTCGAGCAACCACAAAACAGGAGGATAAAGTGATCAGGGTGTGTTCCAAACTGGACAGATTCCAAACAGCTCGTCAGATCTGTGCTACTCCAATGGAAACAGGGGATGTGTTGCAGCCAGAAAACAAATTGCTCAGGTTTGTAAATAAAAAGAAGAGGCTATTGTGGGCTGAAAAAGCACAGAAGCTGGACCACTAGTCAGTGGAAGAATGTTCTTTTCACAGACGAATCGAAGTTTGAGGTTTTTGGGTCCAAGAGGCGCAAGTTTGTTCCGACTTGCATTCAGCCCACTGTCAAGCATGGAGGAGGTTCCATTATGGTCTGGTTATGTCCCGGAGGTGGTTGGTTGGTGACTGTAAAAATTGAAAGAATCATGCACTCCAATTGCTACCACGAAATCCTGGTGTGCCATGCCATCCCTTCCGTCACTCACCTCATTGGTCGTAGTTTTGCACTACAACAAGATATAGACCCAAAACATACCTATAGTCTTTGCAAAAATTATGTCCAGTCCAAACAACAACAGGTGCTGAAGACCATGGTTTTGCCAACCCAGAGTCCTGATTGGAATCCAATTGAACTCAATTGTTACTTTAGGATCATCTGGACATGTGTGTTTGAGATGTGCAAGTAACAAGCCAAAAATCACTTTTGGAAGCTGTTACAAGACAAGTGGGCTGCAATCTGAGCTGAAACTTTAGACAAGTTAACAGACAAAATGCCCCACGTTTGCACTGCTGTGATCGGCGCTAAGGGTAAATACTTTGATGAAAATAAAATTTATGGAAATCAACTCAATATATTTGTAAACAATGTGTATGTGTACAAAACATGTTTATTTGCCAAATAAATACATATTCATGACAAACTAGATTCTTTTGTTCACTACTTTCTGAAAAATCGATGATTTGGATAGTGTATTGCAATTAATGAAAAATATTGTAATTTACTGCACACAAAAAGCTCAAGGCTACCTCCTTTTTCCTTATGTTTACTACATTTAATTGAAATCTTATTTAGTGTGGATGTTACTATGAGTGCCACCGTTTACACATCGTTTATAGATGGGTAGATCGATAGATTATAGAAAAATGGTGCAGAAAAATGTTCTCAGAAAAATAATTCTCAGTCAGAGGCTGTTGGGGGTACTCAGAACCCCTCTCATGAGCCATTGCCCTGGCATGTAGCAATTATGACTCGGGTGCTCTTCCTCCAGAAACTTCCCAGCTGATTGTAGGAAGTCCAGATTTCTCTCTCTCTATAGAGGGGCTACCTGTCTCACTGTGTATAATGGGCTACTTGGTTCAATGTGTATAAGGGGCTACCTGGCGCTGTGTGTATAAGGGGCTACCTGGCGCAATGTGTATAAGGGGCTACCTGGTGCAATGCATATAATGGGCAACCTGGTGCAATGTGTATAAGAGGCTCTACATGGTGCAGGGTGCATAAGGGGCTTCCTGGCACAATATGTATAAGGGACTACCTGGTACAATGTGTATAATGGGCTACCTTGCACAATGTGTATAAGGGACTCTACCTGGCAGAATGTGGATAAGAGGATCTACCTGGTGCAGTGTGCATAAGAGGCACTACCTGGTGCAATGTGTAAAAGAGGCTTTACCTGGCGCAATGTGTATAAGAGGCTCTAGCTGACATAACATGTATAAGAGGCTCTACCTGGGGCAATGTGTACAAGTGGTCTACCTCGCCCAGTGTGTATAAGCGGCTCTACCTGGCGCAATGTGTGTAAGGAGCTTTGGTGGTGCAATGTGTATAATGGTCTTTACCTGGCGTAATGTGTATAAAAGGGGCTCTACCTGGCGCAACATCTATAAAAGTGTCTCTACTTGGCGTTATGTGCATAAAAGGGGCTCTAAATGGTGTTATGTGTATAAGGGGCTCTGCCTGGCGCAATATGTATAAGGTGATCTTCCTCTGGTGTAATGTGACTGACGGACACTACTGTGCAGTGTAATGTGAATTGGTACTATTCTGTGCCCATACCCCTTCCCCATGAAGCCACGCCCCTATATTTTTGCTGCACACCTATGGTGCGCACTGTCCTTGGTTTCAAAGGGGGGGGGGGCGCAAAGGAAATGTTCGCCCTGGTTGCCACAAGGTCTAGAACCGGCCCTGACTGTATTCTGGTCATAATGTAGGGACATCTTATGATACAGTGTTGCCTATTCATGGCTAAATGCACTGCCAACTATCCTATATACTACACTGGTGTGCAGTGCCAGAATAATGTCCACATGTGTTTCCTATATACAGGAGCACAGAGATTTTCAGACACTGTGGGCCTATTCTAGAGAGTGGACCTGGAGCTGCAGCTCCATCACAAACATTGTAACTCTGACCCTGCTGGGGTGTATTGTATGGTTTCTGTTTACTGCAGCACGGTTTGCAGAGCCCTGTTCATTTACTTTGTTTCTCCCACTATTCAAATTGCCAGCTATGATTTCAAGAAAGGTTAACTAAGATCAAAACAAATTATATTATACCTGGTTGCCTTTAAAATCATCTGATCAGAATTATTAAACCACAGTTTAACAGTATCCATGTTTATGTTATTTGGGTGCTGACAACATCATATCTCCCAAAATGACCATTTCCAGGAGGGACAAAATGCTCTGCATCTGGACTTTTCTCTTAATTTATGACTGCAGGTACCTGTTTTGAACAGGTTTATGGATAACAACAAAGGAGAAAAAAGAAGACTCTTTGTATGGGCGCACTCTTATTAAATAGGTAAATACCGTGTAACATGTATAGAAGATAAAACGTAACATTTAATAATCCAACATTAAGATGTTTTGTATAACTCACAGGGAGCAGCTAGGAACATTACTTACACAAACACACACATTGGGGGAGAGGTACTAAACCTGAAAAGTGATAAATATCACTGTGATAAAGCACCAGCCAATCGGCTCCTAACTGCCATATTACAGGCTGTGTTTGAAAAATGACAGTTAGGAGCCGATTGGCTGGTACTTTATCACTGTGATATTTATCACTTTTCAGGCTTAGTACATCTGTCCCATTAACACAATACAGGTTCAATCCTCATAGGAATCACCATGAATCGGAGAGCTGCCACTCTCAATTAGGATATGAAGAATTTATGAAAAATTATGATATGTTCTGGTCATTATCAATGTTGAATGGATTAGGGGTTTGTAGGAAGTGAACAAGCCAGACGATCGGGTGAAACGCGTTTTTCCCATGGGACCCTCACCATGGACCCAGCAGCCTTGGCGGTCACCAGTGACTTTGAAGTGAATTTTCATCATTGGTCATGTGTGGTATCGTAGACACTATCATATAATTCTCCATATGTGAGCACAGCAGTGCGGCGCAGGCTTAATCAGCTCCTCTATTTATTTTACTATCCTAACAGAGGGAATATATTGTTATCATTTACGGTGCCACAAACGGCACAATAGCTTCATTTGTCTATTGCTTGTCAGGTTTACAGCTCAACATATTTCTGCAATGTGACCCCTGGTACTTATGTGTAATCCTAATATCTGGTAAACAAGTGCATTATACTCTTTAAATTGTAATGAGAAGATTATCCATAAGACCCACCAGGCCTTTATAATGGAGACCCAAGGTTTACCCTACACGTTTCATGCAAAATCCCCTTTGGTTAGATGGCTTAGCTGGCACGACTATTCCAATACCAGAGAAGGACCCAACTCACTGCTGGAATTGGACGATTAATTGTCTCTTGGTACTTGAGATGTTGCTATTTCTTTTTTCTTTATGTATTATTTTTATATTATTGTGTAACCTGCTTTATATATTACATTTGACCATTCTGTTTGTGTATATTCTATTGCATGTTCTGTGATGACTGTTTGTGACTCCTTATGCATCCTCCCTCTCTTTCTCTTTCCCTTTTATGTTTCTGTACCCTTCCCCTTTCCGTACCTACGGAACAAAAGTTTAATAAAAGATTATTGATGGTAAATTATTTTGAGAAGAGGGGCAATTACACGACCTTCAGTATGGGCAATCAAGATAGCCTGAGCATATTTATGTGAGATAATGGGCTAGATGCATCATCGCTTGGAGAGTGATAAAATGGAGAGAGAAAAAGCACCAGCCAATCACCTCCTAACTGCCATGTCACAGGCTGTGCTAGAAAATGTCAGTTAGGAGCTGATTGGTTGGTCGTTTATCACTTACCATTTTATCACTCTCCAAGCGATGATGCATCTAGCCCATTATCAGCTATTATCACCTATAAAGTTTATAGACAAACTTATTATATTTTGTTTTTTATTCTTTGCTGCAGCATCACAATCTGTCTGATTCAATAAGTACTTGCAGACAAGTACTTTCTTCCATCTTAAATCAAGGGGATAGATCAGCATAATATTCAGCATCTCTACATAGGCTGGTTCCAGTATAAATATTGGTTACATTGTATTTGATATCAATGTATAGACATTGCTTCTCATTTTTTTCCAGCTGTACTTATTCAGTGAACTCTCATCTGTGATCCAGGAGCTTCACCTGCCTAACACAGACAGCAGATTCACGATGCTGTATTTTTGCCTAAATTCTAATGATGCTTTTCTCAGTATCAACTGTTTTTCTGGTGCACTCTCATTAGTGGTTTATGAACCAAGCTCAGTTGCTCTACTACCATACCATACCTGATATGCCCGATCTCGTCTGATCTTGGAATCCAAGAGGTTTGGGCTTGGTCAGTACTTGGAAGGGAGACCTCCACGGAATACTGAGTGTTGTAGAGCATTACTGAACCAATAGGATGCAGATATCCATACAACACTAACAGCAGAAGCACCTCTATCTTCTATCTACATCTTTGCTGTCATCATCCCCAATTCATGCGGAATCTGCCAATATATCAATCAGATGGTACAGTCAGGTATACGGTACCACTCATCCATAGGTGAGGCTCTCTTCAATGCCTGGGCCCATTGTGGCCTTATCAATACAGTTTATCTGTACTGGTCAGGGTGGAAGGATGCAGTAAAAACTTATGGCTGCATACCCCTAACCCATTCAACATTGATAATGACCAGAATATATCAGAATTTTTCATAAATTCCTCATATCCTAATTGGGAGTGGCAGCTCTCTGATTCATGGTGATTCCTATGAGGATTGAACCTGTATTGTGTTAATGTGTGTGTTTGTGTAAGTAATGTTCCTAGCTGCTCCCTGTGAGTTATACAAAACACCTTGGATTTTTAAATGTTACGTTTTATCTTCTAAACACATTACACGGTATTTACCGATTTAATAAGAGTGCGCCCACACAAAGAGTCTTCTTTTTTCTCCTGTGTTGTTTGCATACCTTCTCCAGACTCTGGGCGCACCACCAAATGGACGTACTAAGACTGATACATGTAGTATTTTTATTGTCCCATTTTGGTTAATTATCTATTACTAATAATATTTATATCTTAAATCAGAGGTTCTCAAACTCGGTCCTCGGGGGCACACACAGTGCATGTTTTGCAGGTAACCCAGCAGGCGCACAGGTGTATTAATTACTCACTGACATTTTAAAAGGTCCACAGGTGGAGCTAATTATTTCTAGAGATGAGCGCCTGAAATTTTTCGGGTTTTGTGTTTTGGTTTTGGGTTCGGTTCCGCGGCCGTGTTTTGGGTTCGAACGCGTTTTGGCAAAACCTCACCGAATTTTTTTTGTCGGATTCGGGTGTGTTTTGGATTCGGGTGTTTTTTTCAAAAAACACTAAAAAACAGCTTAAATCATAGAATTTGGGGGTAATTTTGATCCCAAAGTATTATTAACCTCAAAAACCATAATTTACACTCATTTTCAGTCTATTCTGAATACCTCACACCTCACAATATTATTTTTAGTCCTAAAATTTGCACCGAGGTCGCTGTGTGAGTAAGATAAGCGACCCTAGTGGCCGACGCAAACACCGGGCCCATCTAGGAGTGGCACTGCAGTGTCACGCAGGATGTCCCTTCCAAAAAACCCTCCCCAAACAGCACATGACGCAAAGAAAAAAAGAGGCGCAATGAGGTAGCTGTGTGAGTAAGATTAGCGACCCTAGTGGCCGACACAAACACCGGGCCCATCTAGGAGTGGCACTGCAGTGTCACGCAGGATGTCCCTTCCAAAAAACCCTCCCCAAACAGCACATGACGCAAAGAAAAAAAGAGGCGCAATGAGGTAGCTGTGTGAGTAAGATTAGCGACCCTAGTGGCCGACACAAACACCGGGCCCATCTAGGAGTGGCACTGCAGTGTCACGCAGGATGTCCCTTCCAAAAAACCCTCCCCAAACAGCACATGACGCAAAGAAAAAAAGAGGCGCAATGAGGTAGCTGACTGTGTGAGTAAGATTAGCGACCCTAGTGGCCGACACAAACACCGGGCCCATCTAGGAGTGGCACTGCAGTGTCACGCAGGATGTCCCTTCCAAAAAACCCTCCCCAATCAGCACATGATGCAAAGAAAAAGAAAAGAAAAAAGAGGTGCAAGATGGAATTGTCCTTGGGCCCTCCCACCCACCCTTATGTTGTATAAACAAAACAGGACATGCACACTTTAACCAACCCATCATTTCAGTGACAGGGTCTGCCACACGACTGTGACTGATATGACGGGTTGGTTTGGACCCCCCCCCAAAAAGAAGCAATTAATCTCTCCTTGCACAAACTGGCTCTACAGAGGCAAGATGTCCACCTCATCTTCACCCTCCGATATATCACCGTGTACATCCCCCTCCTCACAGATTATCAATTCGTCCCCACTGGAATCCACCATCTCAGCTCCCTGTGTACTTTGCGGAGGCAATTGCTGCTGGTCAATGTCTCCGCGGAGTAATTGATTATAATTCATTTTAATGAACATCATCTTCTCCACATTTTCTGGATGTAACCTCGTACGCCGATTGCTGACAAGGTGAGCGGCGGCACTAAACACTCTTTCGGAGTACACACTTGTGGGAGGGCAACTTAGGTAGAATAAAGCCAGTTTGTGCAAGGGCCTCCAAATTGCCTCTTTTTCCTGCCAGTATAAGTACGGACTGTGTGACGTGCCTACTTGGATGCGGTCACTCATATAATCCTCCACCATTCTATCAATGTTGAGAGAATCATATGCAGTGACAGTAGACGACATGTCCGTAATCGTTGTCAGGTCCTTCAGTCCGGACCAGATGTCAGCATCAGCAGTCGCTCCAGACTGCCCTGCATCACCGCCAGCGGGTGGGCTCGGAATTCTGAGCCTTTTCCTCGCACCCCCAGTTGCGGGAGAATGTGAAGGAGGAGATGTTGACAGGTCGCGTTCCGCTTGACTTGACAATTTTGTCACCAGCAGGTCTTTCAACCCCAGCAGACTTGTGTCTGCCGGAAAGAGAGATCCAAGGTAGGCTTTAAATCTAGGATCGAGCACGGTGGCCAAAATGTAGTGCTCTGATTTCAACAGATTGACCACCCGTGAATCCTTGTTAAGCGAATTAAGGGCTGCATCCACAAGTCCCACATGCCTAGCGGAATCGCTCCCTTTTAGCTCCTTCTTCAATGCCTCCAGCTTCTTCTGCAAAAGCCTGATGAGGGGAATGACCTGACTCAGGCTGGCAGTGTCTGAACTGACTTCACGTGTGGCAAGTTCAAAGGGCATCAGAACCTTGCACAACGTTGAAATCATTCTCCACTGCACTTGAGACAGGTGCATTCCACCTACTATATCGTGCTCAATTGTATAGGCTTGAATGGCCTTTTGCTGCTCCTCCAACCTCTGAAGCATATAGAGGGTTGAATTCCACCTCGTTACCACTTCTTGCTTCAGATGATGGCAGGGCAGGTTCAGTAGTTTTTGGTGGTGCTCCAGTCTTCTGTACGTGGTGCCTGTACGCCGAAAGTGTCCCGCAATTTTTCTGGCCACCGACAGCATCTCTTGCACGCCCCTGTCGTTTTTTTAAAAATTCTGCACCACCAAATTCAAGGTATGTGCAAAACATGGGACGTGCTGGAATTTGCCCATATTTAATGCACACACAATATTGCTGGCGTTGTCCGATGCCACAAATCCACAGGAGAGTCCAATTGGGGTAAGCCATTCCGCGATGATCTTCCTCAGTTGCCGTAAGAGGTTTTCAGCTGTGTGCGTATTCTGGAAAGCGGTGATACAAAGCGTAGCCTGCCTAGGAAAGAGTTGGCGTTTGCGAGATGCTGCTACTGGTGCCGCCGCTGCTGTTCTTGCGGCGGGAGTCCATACATCTACCCAGTGGGCTGTCACAGTCATATAGTCCTGACCCTGCCCTGCTCCACTTGTCCACATGTCCGTGGTTAAGTGGACATTGGGTACAACTGCATTTTTTAGGACACTGGTGAGTCTTTTTCTGACGTCCGTGTACATTCTCGGTATCGCCTGCCTAGAGAAGTGGAACCTAGATGGTATTTGGTAACGGGGGCACACTGCCTCAATAAATTGTCTAGTTCCCTGTGAACTAACGGCGGATACCGGACGCACGTCTAACACCAACATAGTTGTCAAGGACTCAGTTATCCGCTTTGCAGTAGGATGACTGCTGTGATATTTCATCTTCCTCGCAAAGGACTGTTGAACAGTCAATTGCTTACTGGAAGTAGTACAAGTGGGCTTACGACTTCCCCTCTGGGATGACCATCGACTCCCAGCGGCAACAACAGCAGCGCCAGCAGCAGTAGGCGTTACACGCAAGGATGCATCGGAGGAATCCCAGGCAGGAGAGGACTCGTCAGAATTGCCAGTGACATGGCCTGCAGGACTATTGGCATTCCTGGGGAAGGAGGAAATTGACACTGAGGGAGTTGGTGGGGTGGTTTGCGTGAGCTTGGTTACAAGAGGAAGGGATTTACTGGTCAGTGGACTGCTTCCGCTGTCACCCAAAGTTTTTGAACTTGTCACTGACTTATTATGAATGCGCTGCAGGTGACGTATAAGGGAGGATGTTCCGAGGTGGTTAACGTCCTTACCCCTACTTATTACAGCTTGACAAAGGGAACACACGGCTTGACACCTGTTGTCCGCATTTCTGGTGAAATACCTCCACACCGAAGAGCTGATTTTTTTGGTATTTTCACCTGGCATGTCAACGGCCATATTCCTCCCACGGACAACAGGTGTCTCCCCGGGTGCCTGACTTAAACAAACCACCTCACCATCAGAATCCTCCTGGTCAATTTCCTCCCCAGCGCCAGCAACACCCATATCCTCCTCATCCTGGTGTACTTCAACACTGACATCTTCAATCTGACTATCAGGAACTGGACTGCGGGTGCTCCTTCCAGCACTTGCAGGGGGCGTGCAAATGGTGGAAGGCGCATGCTCTTCACGTCCAGTGTTGGGAAGGTCAGGCATCGCAACCGACACAATTGGACTCTCCTTGTGGATTTGGGATTTCAAAGAACGCACAGTTCTTTGCGGTGCTTTTGCCAGCTTGAGTCTTTTCAGTTTTCTAGCGAGAGGCTGAGTGCTTCCATCCTCATGTGAAGCTGAACCACTAGCCATGAACATAGGCCAGGGCCTCAGCCGTTCCTTGCCACTCCGTGTGGTAAATGGCATATTGGCAAGTTTACGCTTCTCCTCCGACAATTTTATTTTAGGTTTTGGAGTCCTTTTTTTACTGATATTTGGTGTTTTGGTTTTGACATGCTCTGTACTATGCCATTGGGCATCGGCCTTGGCAGACGACGTTGCTGGCATTTCATCGTCTCGGCCATGACTAGTGGCAGCAGCTTCAGCACGAGGTGGAAGTGGATCTTGATCTTTCCCTAATTTTGGAACCTCAACATTTTTGTTCTCCATATTTTAATAGGCACAACTAAAAGGCACCTCAGGTAAACAATGGAGATGGATGGATTGGATACTAGTATACAATTATGGACGGGCTGCCGAGTGCCGACACAGAGGTAGCCACAGCCGTGAACTACCGCACTGTACTGTGTCTGCTGCTAATATATAGACTGGTTGATAAAGAGATAGTATACTCGTAACTAGTATGTATGTATAAAGAAAGAAAAAAAAACCACGGTTAGGTGGTATATACAATTATGGACGGGCTGCCGAGTGCCGACACAGAGGTAGCCACAGCCGTGAACTACCGCACTGTACTGTGTCTGCTGCTAATATATAGACTGGTTGATAAAGAGATAGTATACTCGTAACTAGTATGTATGTATAAAGAAAGAAAAAAAAACCACGGTTAGGTGGTATATACAATTATGGACGGGCTGCCGAGTGCCGACACAGAGGTAGCCACAGCCGTGAACTACCGCACTGTACTGTGTCTGCTGCTAATATATAGACTGGTTGATAAAGAGATAGTATACTCGTAACTAGTATGTATGTATAAAGAAAGAAAAAAAAACCACGGTTAGGTGGTATATACAATTATGGACGGGCTGCCGAGTGCCGACACAGAGGTAGCCACAGCCGTGAACTACCGCACTGTACTGTGTCTGCTGCTAATATATAGACTGGTTGATAAAGAGATAGTATACTCGTAACTAGTATGTATGTATAAAGAAAGAAAAAAAAACCACGGTTAGGTGGTATATACAATTATGGACGGGCTGCCGAGTGCCGACACAGAGGTAGCCACAGCCGTGAACTACCGCACTGTACTGTGTCTGCTGCTAATATATAGACTGGTTGATAAAGAGATAGTATACTCGTAACTAGTATGTATGTATAAAGAAAGAAAAAAAAAACCACGGTTAGGTGGTATATACAATTATGGACGGGCTGCCGAGTGCCGACACAGAGGTAGCCACAGCCGTGAACTACCGCACTGTACTGTGTCTGCTGCTAATATATAGACTGGTTGATAAAGAGATAGTATACTCGTAACTAGTATGTATGTATAAAGAAAGAAAAAAAAACCACGGTTAGGTGGTATATACAATTATGGACGGGCTGCCGAGTGCCGACACAGAGGTAGCCACAGCCGTGAACTACCGCACTGTACTGTGTCTGCTGCTAATATATAGACTGGTTGATAAAGAGATAGTATACTCGTAACTAGTATGTATGTATAAAGAAAGAAAAAAAAACCACGGTTAGGTGGTATATACAATTATGGACGGGCTGCCGAGTGCCGACACAGAGGTAGCCACAGCCGTGAACTACCGCACTGTACTGTGTCTGCTGCTAATATATAGACTGGTTGATAAAGAGATAGTATACTCGTAACTAGTATGTATGTATAAAGAAAGAAAAAAAACCACGGTTAGGTGGTATATACAATTATGGACGGGCTGCCGAGTGCCGACACAGAGGTAGCCACAGCCGTGAACTACCGCACTGTACTGTGTCTGCTGCTAATATATAGACTGGTTGATAAAGAGATAGTATACTCGTAACTAGTATGTATGTATAAAGAAAGAAAAAAAAACCACGGTTAGGTGGTATATACAATTATGGACGGGCTGCCGAGTGCCGACACAGAGGTAGCCACAGCCAGGAACTACCGCACTGTACTGTGTCTGCTGCTAATATATAGACTGGTTGATAAAGAGATAGTATACTCGTAACTAGTATGTATGTATAAAGAAAGAAAAAAAAACCACGGTTAGGTGGTATATACAATTATGGACGGGCTGCCGAGTGCCGACACAGAGGTAGCCACAGCCGTGAACTACCGCACTGTACTGTGTCTGCTGCTAATATATAGACTGGTTGATAAAGAGATAGTATACTCGTAACTAGTATGTATGTATAAAGAAAGAAAAAAAAACCACGGTTAGGTGGTATATACAATTATGGACGGGCTGCCGAGTGCCGACACAGAGGTAGCCACAGCCGTGAACTACCGCACTGTACTGTGTCTGCTGCTAATATATAGACTGGTTGATAAAGAGATAGTATACTCGTAACTAGTATGTATGTATAAAGAAAGAAAAAAAAAACCACGGTTAGGTGGTATATACAATTATGGACGGGCTGCCGAGTGCCGACACAGAGGTAGCCACAGCCGTGAACTACCGCACTGTACTGTGTCTGCTGCTAATATATAGACTGGTTGATAAAGAGATAGTATACTCGTAACTAGTATGTATGTATAAAGAAAGAAAAAAAAACCACGGTTAGGTGGTATATACAATTATGGACGGGCTGCCGAGTGCCGACACAGAGGTAGCCACAGCCGTGAACTACCGCACTGTACTGTGTCTGCTGCTAATATATAGACTGGTTGATAAAGAGATAGTATACTCGTAACTAGTATGTATGTATAAAGAAAGAAAAAAAAACCACGGTTAGGTGGTATATACAATTATGGACGGGCTGCCGAGTGCCGACACAGAGGTAGCCACAGCCGTGAACTACCGCACTGTACTGTGTCTGCTGCTAATATATAGACTGGTTGATAAAGAGATAGTATACTCGTAACTAGTATGTATGTATAAAGAAAGAAAAAAAAACCACGGTTAGGTGGTATATACAATTATGGACGGGCTGCCGAGTGCCGACACAGAGGTAGCCACAGCCGTGAACTACCGCACTGTACTGTGTCTGCTGCTAATATATAGACTGGTTGATAAAGAGATAGTATACTCGTAACTAGTATGTATGTATAAAGAAAGAAAAAAAAACCACGGTTAGGTGGTATATACAATTATGGACGGGCTGCCGAGTGCCGACACAGAGGTAGCCACAGCCGTGAACTACCGCACTGTACTGTGTCTGCTGCTAATATATAGACTGGTTGATAAAGAGATAGTATACTCGTAACTAGTATGTATGTATAAAGAAAGAAAAAAAAACCACGGTTAGGTGGTATATACAATTATGGACGGGCTGCCGAGTGCCGACACAGAGGTAGCCACAGCCGTGAACTACCGCACTGTACTGTGTCTGCTGCTAATATATAGACTGGTTGATAAAGAGATAGTATACTCGTAACTAGTATGTATGTATAAAGAAAGAAAAAAAAACCACGGTTAGGTGGTATATACAATTATGGACGGGCTGCCGAGTGCCGACACAGAGGTAGCCACAGCCGTGAACTACCGCACTGTACTGTGTCTGCTGCTAATATATAGACTGGTTGATAAAGAGATAGTATACTCGTAACTAGTATGTATGTATAAAGAAAGAAAAAAAAACCACGGTTAGGTGGTATATACAATTATGGACGGGCTGCCGAGTGCCGACACAGAGGTAGCCACAGCCGTGAACTACCGCACTGTACTGTGTCTGCTGCTAATATATAGACTGGTTGATAAAGAGATAGTATACTCGTAACTAGTATGTATGTATAAAGAAAGAAAAAAAAACCACGGTTAGGTGGTATATACAATTATGGACGGGCTGCCGAGTGCCGACACAGAGGTAGCCACAGCCGTGAACTACCGCACTGTACTGTGTCTGCTGCTAATATATAGACTGGTTGATAAAGAGATAGTATACTCGTAACTAGTATGTATGTATAAAGAAAGAAAAAAAAACCACGGTTAGGTGGTATATACAATTATGGACGGGCTGCCGAGTGCCGACACAGAGGTAGCCACAGCCGTGAACTACCGCACTGTACTGTGTCTGCTGCTAATATAGACTGGTTGATAAAGAGATAGTATACTACTAATATTATATATACTGGTGGTCAGGTCACTGGTCACTAGTCACACTGGCAGTGGCACTCCTGCAGCAAAAGTGTGCACTGTTTAATTTTAATATAATATTATGTACTCCTGGCTCCTGCTATAACCTATAACTGGCACTGCAGTAGTGCTCCCCAGTCTCCCCCACAATTATAAGCTGTGTGAGCTGAGCAGTCAGACAGATATATAATATATATAGATGATGCAGCACACTGGCCTGAGCCTGAGCAGTGCACACAGATATGGTATGTGACTGACTGAGTCACTGTGTGTATCGCTTTTTTCAGGCAGAGAACGGATATATTAAATAAACTGCACTGTGTGTCTGGTGGTCACTCACTATATAATATATTATGTACTCCTGGCTCCTGCTATAACCTATAACTGGCACTGCAGTAGTGCTCCCCAGTCTCCCCCACAATTATAAGCTGTGTGAGCTGAGCAGTCAGACAGATATATATAATATTATATATATAGATGATGCAGCACACTGGCCTGAGCCTGAGCAGTGCACACAGATATGGTATGTGACTGAGTCACTGTGTGCTGTGTATCGCTTTTTTCAGGCAGAGAACGGATTATAAATAAAACTGGTGGTCACTGGTCACTATCAGCAAAACTCTGCACTGTACTGAGTAGTGAGTACTCCTAATGCTCCCCAAAATTAGTAAATCAAGTGTCTCTCTAATCTATTCTAAACGGAGAGGACGCCAGCCACGTCCTCTCCCTATCAATCTCAATGCACGTGTGAAAATGGCGGCGACGCGCGGCTCCTTATATAGAATCCGAGTCTCGCGATAGAATCCGAGCCTCGCGAGAATCCGACAGCGTCATGATGACGTTCGGGCGCGCTCGGGTTAACCGAGCAAGGCGGGAAGATCCGAGTCGCTCGGACCCGTGAAAAAAAACATGAAGTTCTGGCGGGTTCGGATTCAGAGAAACCGAACCCGCTCATCTCTAATTATTTCACTTGTGATTCTGTGAGGAGACCTGCAAAACATGCACCGTGTGTGCCCCCGAGGACCGAGTTTGAGAACCTCTGTCTTAACTGGTGCCAATCACCCTTGTTCTCTGTAGGTTTATGGATAAGAAAAGAAAGGTGTTTCACCTCAGGTGAATGCAATCATAAATTAAGAGGGAATCCAGGAGCAGAGCATATTGGGCAGCTGTATTAAGGCTGGAGAAGTGATAAAGCAGTGATAAGTGGAAGGTGATAATGCACCAGCCAATCACCTCCTAACTGTCAGTTTACATATTGGAGCTGATTGGCTGGTGCGTTATCACATTGCACTTATCACTGCTTTATCACTTCACCGGGCTTAATACATCGGCCCCTCTGTCCCTCCTGGAGAGGGTCATGTTGGGAGGTATGTAACATGCAAGCAAACTTTCCAACTTAACAACTTGTTAAAAGCTGCACCCCCAGTGTCCTCTTTCCTCCTCTGTTCAGGCCCAGGTGGCTGCTCAATATACATTTGACTGGGGTGTGAATCGGGGCTTCATGCTATCTTGAAGAGAATGCAGTTTGTGATTGGTCTCCTCTCTAACTCCCCTCTGTTTCCATTTAAAGATGTTGAACGTGATTGATATTTGAAGTGCAGCATTGGCAGAGCCACAGACGTAGCAGACGTAGCTAAGCTATAGCTACTAGATAATATTAGGAAATATTGACCATCATTCCGAGTTGATTGCTCGCTGCCGATTTTCGCAGCGCAGTGATCAGGTAAAAAAAGGCAAAACTGCGCATGTGTACGGGCCGCAGGGCGCACGCGCGACGTACTTTCACACAAAACTATGCAGTTTTACACAAGGTCTAGCGACTCTTTTATCAATGTAAAGTACATAAACCATTGACATCAGATTCACATTACAGTTTCCAGATTGTAAACTGTTGGTTGGTAAAATTAAAAACATATTAGGAGATAATTTGCAAGGGGGCCCTGAGATTTCAACTGCCTAGGGGCCTACACAGGGTTTAATTCAGCGCTGCTGTGGGCCCCAGTGTAGTTGCCTCCATTGCTACGCCTATTATTAAGTAAATGAAGAAGACCTCTCAGACGCATAAAATTAGAAAAAAAACAACTAATCCCTGGTCAACTTACTCCATATACAACAGACACTAAACTATCCTACTATGACTCCAGCCACTACACTTATTTGACAAATCAGCACTCAATGTTATGGGGTATATTTACTAAGGTCCCGATTTTGACCGAGATGCCGTTTTTTCTTCAAAGTGTCATGTCGGGAATTTACTAAGCAAAAATCTCGGCAGTGATGAGGGCATTCGTAATATTTTGGAAGTCCTAGGAAAAAATCACGAATCAATACACCATCGGTCAAATACGCCTGCAATTTGGTAGAAATCGGTAATTTACTAAAAAGTATAAAACATAAACACTGCCGACAATAGCCAAACACTGCCGTGCTGAAATACAATTAGTGAAAAAGTGCTAAAAAAAAACAGACCTGCTTTTTTATCCCGTGTTTGGATAGGCATGCAGGGATCCATGAGATCCGTGCATGTTTATCAGTGGGAAGGGGATGGGAGAGTGTTTATTTTTGGAAAAAAAATTGCGTGGGGTCCCCCCTCCTAAGCAAAACCAGCCTCGGGCTCTTTGAGCCGGTCCTGGTTGCAAAAATATGGGGGGGGGAAATGATAGAGGTTCCCCCATATTTAAACAACCAGCACCGGGCTCTGCGCCTGGTCCTGGTTCCAAAAATACGGGGGACAAAAAGCGTAGGGGTCCCACGTATTTCTGAAACCAGCACCGGGCTCCACTAGCCAGATACATAATGCCACAGCCGGGGGACACTTTTATATAGGTCCCGGCGGCCCTGGCATTACATAACCAACTAGTCACCCCTGGCCGGGGTACCCTGGGGGAGTGGGGACCCCTTCAATCAAGGGGTCCCCCCCCCTCCAGCCACCCAAGGACCAGGGGTGAAGCCCGAGGCTGTCCCCCCCATCCAAGGGCTGCGGATGGGAGGCTGATAGCCGTTTTGTAAAAAAATGAATATTGTTTTTAGTAGCAGTACTACAAGTCCCAGCAAGCCTCCCCCCGCAAGCTGGTACCTGGAGAACCACAAGTACCAGCATGCGGTGGAAAACCGGGCCCGCTGGTACCTGTAGTACTACTACTAAAAAAATACCCCAATAAAAACACAAGACACACACCTTGAAAGTATAACTTTAATGCATACATCCACACCTCCATATACACATACTTACCTTATGTTCACACGAGGGTCGGTCCTCTTCTCCATGTAGAATCCATGGTGTACCTGTGGAAAAAATTATACTCACAAAATCCAGTGTAGAAGGCTCTTCTTGTAATCCATTTGTTATCCAGGTACTTGTCAAAATAAAAAAACGGACACCCGACCTCGCACTGAAAGGGGCCCCATGTTTTCACATGGGACCCCTTTCCCCGAATGCCAGGAACCCCCTCTGACTTATGTCTAAGAGGGTTCCATCAGCCAATCAGGGAGCGCCACATTGTGGCACCCTCCTGATTGGCTGTGTGCTCCTGTAGTGTATGACAGGCAGCACACGGCAGTGTTACAATGTAGCGCCTATGCGCTCCATTGTAACCAATGGTGGGAACTTTGTGGTCAGCGGTGAGGTTACTTTCGGTCAACCGCTGACCACAAAGTTCATAGATTTACAAAGCAATATGGCTGAGGAGGATTGAGCAATTGGCACAGGAAAAGGAGGAAGGAGATATAATTTTCATCTAGCAAAATTAATTGTAATGAGAAAAAGTGGGAGAGAGTGCATTTTATGTGCATTCCTGGTGCTCCAACACATGGCCATTCTCGCAGATGGACTTTAGCCTTGCATTACCATTTCTTATACCTTAAAGTCTTAAAGTCACATATTTTGTACCTTATTGATGCACTTCAGCAGTGATATACAGTATGTTTCTAAATACACTCCAAGAGTCTCCATTCCGAGAGAAGGTGGGGAGATGCAACTGGCTGCTGATGGGGACAGGGACCAGACTCTGGGGCAGATGAATTAACCTTAGAGATGAGCGGGTTCGGTTCTCAGAGAACCGAACCTGCCCGAATGTCACCACCCGAGCTCGGATCCGAGTCAGGCTCGGGTATTCCCGCCTGACTCGGAAACCTAAACAAGGCAAAACGTCATCATTCAGCTGTTGGATTCTTGCGAGGTTTGGAATCCATATAAGGAGCCGCCATTTTCACTCCGGCATTGGAGGGTGTAGAGAGAGGACGTGTCTCCGTCCTCAGTGTCCTGCATCAGTTCAGTGTTAGTGCCTTGTGCTGCATCAGTCCAGTCACAGTGGTGGTGTCCTCTGCTGCCATATGTCCAGTGCTGCTGTATAAGTCCAGTCCAGTGGTGCTATGTTGTGCTGCATCAGTTCAATGGTGGTGTATTGTGCTGCATCAGTCCAGTCACAGTGGTGGTGTCCTCTGCTGCCATATGTCCAGTGCTGCTGTATAAGTCCAGTCCAGTGGTGCTATGTTGTGCTGCATCAGTTCAATGGTGGTGTATTGTGCTGCATCAGTCCAGTCACAGTGGTGGTGTCCTCTGCTGCCATATGTCCAGTGCTGCTGTATAAGTCCAGTCCAGTGGTGCTGTCTTGTGCTGCATAAGTTCAATGGTGGTGTATTGTGCTGCATCAGTCCAGTCACAGTGGTGGTGTCCTCTACTGCCATATATCCAGTGCTGCTGTATAAGTCCAGTCCAGTGGTGCTGTCTTGTGCTGCATCAGTTCAATGGTGGTGTATTGTGCTGCATCAGTCCAGTCACAGTGGTTGTGTCCTCTGCTGCCATATGTCCAGTGCTGCTGTATAAGTCCAGTCCAGTGGTGCTATGTTGTGCTGCATCAGTTCAATGGTGGTGTATTGTGCTGCATCAGTCCAGTCACAGTGGTGGTGTCCTCTGCTGCCATATGTCCAGTGCTGCTGTATAAGTCCAGTCCAGTGGTGCTATGTTGTGCTGCATCAGTTCAATGGTGGTGTATTGTGCTGCATCAGTCCAGTCACAGTGGTGGTGTCCTCTGCTGCCATATGTCCAGTGCTGCTGTATAAGTCCAGTCCAGTGGTGCTGTCTTGTGCTGCATTAGTTCAATGGTGGTGTATTCTGCTGCATCAGTCCAGTCACAGTGGTGGTGTCCTCTGCTGCCATATGTCCAGTGCTGCTGTATAAGTCCAGTCCAGTGGTGCTGTCTTGTGCTGCATTAGTTCAATGGTGGTATATTGTGCTGCATCAGTCCAGTCACAGTGGTGGGTGGTGTCCTCTACTGCCATATGTCCAGTGCTGCTGTTTAAGTCCAGTCCATTGCAGTGGTGCTGTGTTGTCCTGCATCAGTCCAGTGGTGGTGTCCCTGTGCTGCTGTATATGTACAGTGGTACTGCCGTATATGTCCAGTGGTACTGCCGTATATGTCCAGTGATACTGCCATATTTGTCCACTGATACTTCCGTATATGTCCAGCGGTACTGCCGTATAAATCCTGTGATCCTGCCGTATAATTCCAGTGATCCTGCTGTATAATTCCAGTGTTACTGGCGTATAAGTCCAGTCCAGTGATACTGCCGTATATGTCCAGTGATAATGCCGTATATGTCCATTGATACTGCGGTATATGTCCAGCAGTACTGTCGTATAAATCCAGTGATCCTGCTGTATAATTCCAGTGATCCTGCCGTATAATTCCAGTGTAATTCCAATATGTAAATTAACAGTTAGGAGCTGATTGGCTGGTGCGTGTATCACCTTGCATTTATCACTGGTTTATCACTTCCTTATGCCATCTCCAGTTTAATACATCTGCCCCAAAGTGTCTTTATGCCCCACTCCCTAATGGCATAATGTGTGGGTCTGTGAAGAGGAGGCTGTGTCAAATTGATGCCATTCTCCTAGAAATGTGTCATACTAGCTCCATTTACCTGGATCCATGTTATGCAGGATTATTCTCTCCATCATGCCTACTTTATTAGGAGAACCTACTATTCTTCCAGGGCCCTGAATGACTCCCCAATAAATATGGAGTCACCTGGTGGTTCCAGGACAGTAAGAGGTAAGCACATGTTATAAAGACAGTACCGACATCCCCTGCTTACTTTCGTTATTAAAGAATGCCATAAATGAGTTTATACAAAGCAGTTTTTCACAGTTGCTGTCTCCAGAATGTTCTACCTATACACACATCTAGTCTGCAGGGGTGTATCTAGTGTATATCTATAATGGCCGTACATGGGCCCTGGCTCCAATGGGGCCCAGGCCGACCATCCTGCACCCATTCTGTTACCATATGCATGTCCCACACCATTACTCCAATGATACAGTCGGAAGTATGGCACAGGTGCCATATTTATGAAGTAATCACCAGAAATATAGTGCAAGCACCAAATTTCCAAAGATAATGCGCAAGCACAGACAGACTTCTGATCTTTGTGGGACCACTCAAAAATCGACTTAAAATACCCCTGGGGATCTCCCAAGAGCAGACGGTAAGAATCCACCTAGCTAGGATTGTGCTGGGAATGCTGTATAATATTAAGGCGATTTGCAGTGTACACTGGGAATGCTTTATAGGATCAATGCTGGATTCAATGTTGTTCAATAAAGACAGAAATTCTGCTGTGCAAGAAAAAACAAAACTTTCCTAAGATCACACCTACAATTAGGGAGGCCAATCCCGGGATCGGGATCGGCGGGATCCCGGGATTTGGGCCCAAAAATGCCGGGATTTGAATCCCGGATTGGAGCATCCAATCCCGGGATTCACGGGATTACACTGCACATGTGCGGGAGGGAGGGAGGGTGTGTAAGTAATACTACTTACAATTAGGCGGGCGGCAGCCATAGACAAACGCTGAACGTGGCGGCACTTCAAATGTGGCGCCGGCCGCCAGCCAATCAGAGCTGGCAGACCGGCAGTCAATCAGGGAAGCTGCCGCAGCAGCGCCAGCCAATCAGGAGCGACTGCTGCAGCCGCTTCCCTGATTGGCTGCCGGTCCGCCAGCTCTGGATGGCTGGCGGCCGGCGCTTCATTTGAAATGCCGCCACGTTCAGTGTGTCCATGGCTGCGCCCACCTAATAGTAAGTGGTATTACTTATATCCACCCTCTCTCCGTGCAGTGCTAACAGTGTCCCTCCCACGCCGCTACCAACCCTCCCCGCTACCTACACCCTCCCGCACCGCTAACTACACCCTCCCGCATCGCTACCTACAGCCTCCCGCACCGCTACCTACATCCTCCGCCCAGCTACATACACCCTCCCGCACCGCCACCTACATCCTCGCGCCCAGCTACCTACACCCTCCCGCACCGCTACCTACATCCTCCCGCCCAGCTACCTACACCCTCCCTTCCGCGCCGCTACCTACACCCTCCCGCACCGCTACCTACCCTCCAGCGCTGCTCCCTACACCCTTTTTCACTGATCCCTCCTGCAATCCCGGGATCCCGGGAATCCTGGGATTGAGCGTTTTTCAATCCCGAGATTTAAAAAACAGCCCGGGATTGGCCTCCCTACCTACAATGTATAAATTATCTTCCTTTCTAATAAGCTCTTGAAACCTTATATGGCTTGGTATATTCTTTAAGCTATTTATAGAGGTGAGACAGTAAATTGTAGGTCAAAGTGCACGTCAATAAGCTACAGTATCTTCCACAAAGCCACCTGAGTAGTGTACAGAGATGACAAATGGCACTGTCACTTGAACAAACAGACAGAGATTAGTAATAATATTTTACTGCGTATTGCCCACAATCAGTACACACTAATAAGAAAGCCTGGCCTGTGACACAAACATCGGAGTACCGGGGAATGGCTACAGAGATCAGCCCTCAAGGCTCCAGTGAGTGGCAATTTTAGTAGGGTGATTTTTACCTTACCAGGGAGTGTAGATTGAAACATACTTTCTTAAAACTCACCACAATAATTATTGCATGTAGCTTTGTGTTAAGTCCCATTAACCCCTTCAGTGGTGGGTTTTTAATTTTAAAACACATCCTGGGGTGTGTGTCTTTAAATTGGCGTGGGAGCGGGGAAGGGTTTGGGGGGGGGGGCGCGACGGGGCAGGGCGAGGTTATCGCCTGGCGATCGCCATACCCAGTGCTGATTCCCATTGCATTGTGGCACCCGGGAATCGGCATAAGCCATTTTACTGCTAATCCTGCCCCCTGGTCAATAGGAGTCTGGGGAGCATGCTAAAGCCCATAATGGAGTATGCTGATTCCTGTGCGCCGTGCATACTGGCTGTCTCCAGGGAGTCAGGAGCTAGTATACACGGACATCTTCCGGGGTAGCCAATGCTGTCAGCGCTGGCTAGCCTGGAAGATTTCCGTGCATACCACCGAAGAGGTTAAAAGTACAGTATGAGATATAAGGGAAATGTAATAGGCTCCTAAAAAATGTGCGAGTTTGCAGCTCGAAACATGCGCGTTTGTAGTCAACGTATATAAAAGAATGCAAGAACATGCATTTCACATGAAACTCACATCAAACCTCTCCCCAGCAAAATGTGCCATCCAGATGTTGCCTGTGTTAAACATACAAGTTGTCCAATGTAATAGGGTATGAGATGTAAACTCGCACAAAATTAGCCGCGCCGCCGTCCTCCTCACAGAGCCGGAAGATAGAAGCCGGGTGAGTATAAGAAGAAAGAAGACTTCAACGGCGGCTGAAGACTTCAGATCTTCATGAGGTAACGCGCAGTGGTAACGCTGCGCGCCATTGCTCCCAGCTCACACACACAGGCAACACAGTAAGGGTGCAGGGCGCAGGGGGGGCGCCCTGGGCAGCATTAATATACCTCACATAACACTGGCAAAGTACTTATATACACTAAAAAGGATATATATTTCAGAATCCCCCGCCAGTATAAAGATTTAGAGCGGGAACGAAGCCCGCCGTCGGGGGGCGGAGCTTATTTCCTCCAGCACTAACCAGCGCCATTTTTTCTCCTCAGCATACAGAGAAGCGGCCCCGGACTCTCCCCTGCTGTTTGTTAATACAGAGGGTCAAAACGAGGGAGGGGCACGTTTATTGGCGCAAAATATGTGGTGTTTTACACTTGTAATAAAAAGCGCTGACAGACTGGGTTTTTTGTCTCAGTATACAATGGCGCTGGGTGTGTGCTGGCATACTCTCTCTCTGTCTCTCCTAAGGGCCTTATGGTGGGTCAGTCCCCATTATATTAGGTATCCCTGTGTGTGTGGGGATGTCAGTACGTCTGTGTCGACATGTCTGAGGTGGAAGGCTCATATAGGGAGGAGGCAGAGCAGATGAATGTGGTGTCTCCGTCGGCGCTGCCGACACCTGATTGAATGACTAATGTGACTTTATTATAAAGTTTGGACAAAGCTGAGTCCAAGGATTAAAGCAGGGAGTCAATCCATAGCTTTTACTGTGTCACAGGGCTCTTCGGGTTCGCAGAACCGTCCCTTTTCAGAGGTAGTAGACACCAATACCGACACGGATTTTGACTCCAGTGTCGACGGTGATGATGCTAAGTTGCACCCAAGGTTGGACAAGTGTATTCAATATATGATTGTGGCAATTAAAGATGATTTGCATATCACTGAGAACCTTTCTGTCTCTGACACAAAGGTCGGCATGTTTAAGGGAAAGAATCCTGAGGTAACTTTTCCCCCATCTCGCGTGCTGATCGCCCTGTTTGATAAAGCTTGGGAAACTCCAGATAAGAAACTGCAGATTCCCAAGAAAATATTATGGCGTAACCTTTCCACTCCTAGGACTGGTTACGGTGGGAATACTCACCCACGGTAGACAAGGCATTTACACGCTTGTCAAAAAAGGGGGGGGCTACCTTCCCCTGATACGGCAGCCTTTAAGAGTCCTGCTGATGGCAGACAGAAAACTACTTTAAAATCAATGTATACATACGAGTGCCCTACTAAGGCCGGCAGTAGCGTCGGCATGGGTGGGTTGCGCAGTTGCAGCGTGGGCAGATAACTTGTTATCTGACATTGACACCCTAGAAAAAGATGCCATTTTGGTGACCTTGGGTCACATTAAAGACGTAGCATAATATATGAGAGAAGCTGCGAGTGATATTGGGCTGTTGGGTTCAAGAGCCAATGCCATGGAGATCTCTGTTAAACGGTCCCTGTGGACCTGCCAAGGGACAGGTAGGCTGTTTAAAAAAAAAAGGACTTTGCCTTACAAAGGTGAAGTTTTATTTGGGGAGGGCCTCGCGGATCTGGTAACCACAGCGACCGCGGGTAAATCTACTCTTTTGCCTTATGTTCCCCCACAGGAAAAGAAAACACGGCAATATCAAATGCAGTCCCTTCGGTCGCATAAGTTCAGTAAGGGTCGGGGCTCTTCCTTCCTCGCCGGAGGTGGAGGTAGAGGGAAAAGAACACCAGCTACGGCTATTTCCCAGGGACAAAATGTCCACCCTGTCCTCTACAAACGCCACTACATGACGCGGGGGCTCCGCTGAGGAAGTCCGCGCCGGTGGGGGCACATCTTCGACTCTACAGACAAGTCTGGGTTCAGTCGGACTTGGATCCTTGGGCGGTAAAAATTGTATCCCAGGGATGCAAATTAGAATTCGAAGATGTGCCTCCTCACCGATTTGTCAAATCGGTCTTGCCAGTTTCCTCCTCAGAGAGGGAAACAGTGGCAGCTACCATACAGAAACTGTATCATCAGTATGTGATTATCAAGGTTCCCCTTCTACAGAGGAAGGGGTTTTATTCAAGCTTTTTTTTTTTTTTTTTTTTTGTCCCGAAATCGGATAGCTCGGTCAGGCCCATTCTGAATCTAAAATCCCTGAACCTATATCTGAAAAGTTTCAAATTCAAGATGGAATCTCTCCGGGCAGTGATCTCCAGCCTGGAAGGGGAGGTTTTTATGGTGTCACTTGACATAAAGGATGCATACCTTCATGTCCCCATTTATCCTCCTCATCAGGCGTACCTAAGATTCGCTGTACAGGATTGTTATTCCCACGTCCGACACATTCATGGCGGACATGATGGTGCTCCTACGTGAGCAAGGCATCACATTTATCCCATACTTGGACGATCTCCTGGTAAAGGCGAGTTCAAAGGGAAAAATTATTACAAAGCGTATCTCTCTCCCTGAGAATACTACAACAACACGGCGGGATCCTAAATCTACCAACGTCACAGTTGGTTCCAACAACTCGACTGCAGTTTTTGGACACGATTCTGGACACAGAAAAACAAAAGGTCTTTCTCCCAGAGGAAAAAGCCCAAGTACTCCAGAACATGGTCAGAGACTAAATGCACTCATTTATTAGGAAGGATGGTGGGGCCTACGTGGCCATTCCACACGGACCTTTCGGTGGGATCTTATGGACAAGTGGTCAGGGTCCCACCATCACATACATCGGAGCCCGGTCCCCCCGGGCCAGGGTCTCTCTCTCTTTCTCTCTTTTTCTCTCCCCTGTGGTGGCTCCAGAGTGCTCACCTTCTAGAGGGTCGCAGGCATTCAAGATTGGGTTCTTGTGACTACGGAGGCGAGCCTTCGAGGATGGGGAGCAGTCACACAGGGAAACAATGTTCAGAAAATATGGTCAGGCCAAGAGGCTTACCTACACATCAATGTGCTGAAATTGAAGGCCATTTGCAACAGCCTCAAACAAGCGGAGAATTTTCTTCACAATCCTACCTGTTCTGCTCCAGTCAGACAACGTCGCGGCAGTGACGCAGGTGAACCACCAGGGCGGGACAAAAAGCAGAGCAGAAATGGCAGAAGCCACCAGGATTCTTCGCGAAAAAGCATGTAAGCGCTCCGTCAGAGGTCTTCATTACAGAGGACACAATATCCATCCAGGAGAGTGGGGACTTCATCAAGAAGTCTTTACAGTGGTGACAAGTCGTTGAGGACTTCTTCATATAGACATGAGGGCATCACGCCTCAACAGGAACATTCGGACGTATTGTTCCAGGTCAAGGGACCCTCAGGCAGCGGCGGTGGACGCCCTGGTAACACCGTGGGTGTTTTTAGTCGATCTATGTGCTCCCTCCACGTATTCTCATCTCAAAGATATTGAGAATCATATTACAAACAAGAGTGCAGACAATACTCATTGTTCCAGATTGGCCTTGAAGGGCCTGGTATACAGATCTTCAGGAACTGATCTCAGAAGATTCGTGGCCCCTTCCTCACAGGGAGAACCTGATACTACAGGGGCGTTACATGTTCCAAGACTTACCGCGGTTACGTTTGACGGCATGGCGGTTGAACACCAAATCCTAGCTGAAAAGGGTATTCCAGAGAAGGTTGTTCCTACTCTTATTAAAGCAAGAAAAGATGTTACGGCGAAGCACCATCACCGTATCTGGAGAAAATATGTGTCTTGGTGTGAGGCCAAGGATGTTCCTACTGTTAGGGTCTCCTGCTCTGTGCTGCCAAGTCGTCATGGCAACCGGGAGACAAGTGCTAGCGGAGTAACCTGAGCGTAGCTGATACTCCGGTTCGGGTCTTTTGCTGTGCAGTGGTTACAGGCTCTGTGCACGGCAGGGGATCCGGTGCTGGTTTTTGTGCTCACAGTCTGTGAGGTCTGAGTGGGGCATGGACAGCACCTGCTATATAAACCCTCTTCTCAGGTTAGGCAGATGCTGCTGAATCTTTGTTGGTTAGTCAGTTCCTGAAAGCTAGCTAGTACTGTGTAAACTTTGTATTTGTTTGTTGCTTACTGCAAATAGGCCTTGGGATTTGGTATTACACTCTGCCAATCCAGACCTAGCAGTAAGACTGGAGTCAGTCGTTTAACCTGCTGGGGTTCTTTTGCTACTCTGTGAACCTAGCAAGTTTGCGGCTGTATTCTCAGAATTGCCTGCCAAAATCCTTTCTCACTGTGCAAGGTATACAAGAAAAAAATAGCAGCGCTAATTGAAATATTGTAAACAATTAATGATAAGAAGGATTGAGTGATAAATTAATTTTGCAATTTAATAAAAATGAATTATCGGCCTTTATATAAAAGTGGAGACAAATCCACACACATATTCAAACAATTAAAAACAATACATATGGGTCTGATGGAAATAATGACTGCCTAGCACATTAACATCCGTTCCTGATTTGGAAAACCTGGAAATTTAGCAGATGGAGACAGACTGACAGAGCAGTCACACCAAAGCACTTTACCCAAAACCGCTAGAGGTGTAGTCCCTTTGAGAACGTCACTGATGTTTTTGCTCAAAATCAGCCAGATTCGGGATCCTCATTTAGCACGGTGTCCTCTTTGTGAAGATGGGGTAGATGGTGCTCCTTAATCAGGAAGTAGTTGTCTCAAATAAACTGCAGATGGTAAAGTCCAGTGTTTGGTCCGGATGTGATACGGCAGTCAAAATGGCGTAATAGTTGACCCAAGTAGCCTCCTTCTAACGCGTTTCACTGCAAGGCACTGCAGCTTTATCAAAGGTGACTTAGGTAGGCCACTGACAGGATATTTATACCTTAGGTGATTACCAAACAATAAACAGCTGTTTCACTCAATCCTTCTATTTAATCAATTTATACATAAAAACATTCATACTAACCCTACAATGGGTTGTTTGTGTGTTATAAGGACAGACTCAAAGATGAAAACTCTATTTTTTAAAAAGGAATTTGGTCCAAAAAACAAATCTATTCATTATAATTGACCTCTATAATAATGCTTCCGGGTCACGAGAGCATATGTTTTAAATACAAATGTTTATTTCCACCTCATATTTTCCTTGGAAGGAAAATATGAGGTGGAAATAAACATTTGTATTTAAAACATATGCTCTCGTGACCCGGAAGCATTATTATAGAGGTCAATTATAATGAATAGATTCGTTTTTGGACCAAATTCCTTTTTAAAAAATAGAGTTTTCATCTTTGAGTCTGTCCTTATAACACACAAACAACCCATTGTAGGGTTAGTATGAATGTTTTTATGTATAAATTGATTAAATAGAAGGATTGAGTGAAACAGCTGTTTATTGTTTGGTAATCACCTAAGGTATAAATATCCTGTCAGTGGCCTACCTAAGTCACCTTTGATAAAGCTGCAGTGCCTTGCAGTGAAACGCGTTAGAAGGAGGCTACTTGGGTCAACTATTACGCCATTTTGACTGCCGTATCACATCCGGACCAAACACTGGACTTTACCATCTGCAGTTTATTTGAGACAACTACTTCCTGATTAAGGAGCACCATCTACCCCATCTTCACAAAGAGGACACCGTGCTAAATGAGGATCCCGAATCTGGCTGATTTTGAGCAAAAACATCAGTGACGTTCTCAAAGGGACTACACCTCTAGCGGTTTTGGGTAAAGTGCTTTGGTGTGACTGCGCTGTCAGTCTGTCTCCATCTGCTAAATTTCCAGGTTTTCCAAATCAGGAACGGATGTTAATGTGCTAGGCAGTCATTATTTCCATCAGACCCATATGTATTGTTTTTAATTGTTTGAATATGTGTGTGGATCTGTATCCACTTTTATATAAAGGCCGATTATTCATTTTTATTAAATTGCAAAATTAATTTATCACTCAATCCTTCTTATCATTAATTGTTTACAATATTTCAATTAGCGCTGCTATTTTTTTCTTGTATTTCTTTGAGTATATGGTTGGGGTGTAACTACCCCCAAATGTTATAGCAGCAGCATTAGAAACACAGCACCTGAAAGCGCCCGATCCTCCATTTATTTGGTAAAATTTCCTCTTGCTTTTTCACTGTGCAAGGTGTTCAGGTGTCAGTTTAGTGGCAGTAAGCTGAACCAGTGCACTGCAAGTGAGGACAAGGATTGTGGAGACTCTCCTTGTGTCTATTATTCCATCTCTGACCAAGGAGTTTACTGCCACACCCGTTGGTAACCCTTTAGGGTTTTGCTGTTGCCCTTAGCAACAGCATTTCGGGTTCTCTACGTATTAAATCACTACATCTTGCTTCTTTCTATCAGAGCATTCCTAATATTAGGGAGACACCCAGTTTCTTAGCCTTTGGGCTTCTCTGTTCACGTTGTGTTTATTTTGTTACCCTATCACCTTCTGTGTATGTAATGTCATATTCCCCAGTCTGTCTGTGAGTTCATTTGTTTTGCATCCCTCACCGTTCAGACTCCAGTATATTCCTGCTGGCACTGGTGTGCATAACATATTCAGCAGCCTAATACTCCTGTTGAAATTTTGTGGGAATATTTGGCATACCCCTCAAAATACTTTGCAACAGGTGGTCGATCAGGTGCAGGTCCTGACTCGACAATTTAATGATTTGTCCATTAAAATGCACACCTCGCAGGCCGCTGGCGGAGCTCCCGCAGCAGCAGTACCTTCAGGGGTTAAGGAGCCGAAAGTAAATCTCCCGGATCGTTTTTCTGGAGATCGCTCGCAGTTCTTTTGTTTCAAGGAGAGCTGCAAGCTATATTTCCAGCTTAGGCCTCAGTCTTCTGGGTCGGAGATTCAGCGGGTGGGCATAGTGATTTCCTTGCTACAAGGAGACCCACAGGTCTGGGCATATGGGTTGCAGCCTGACTGTCCGTCGCTTAAAAGTGTTGATGCTTTTTTTACGGCACTGGGTATGTTGTATGATGACCCTGACAAGACGGCCTCAGCCGAGGCTCAGATTTCGATCCTTAAGCAAGGGGCGAAGGCCAGTTGAGGTTTATTGTACGGAGTTTCGGAGGTTGGCCCATGATACCCAGTGGAATGACCCAGCCCTGAGACACCAGTACCGAAGAGGTCTTTCTAACCAGTTAAAAGACCAACTGGTACAATATCCCTTGCCTGATAGCTTGGATCAGCTCATGCAGTTATCCATTCGGGTGGATAGACGGCTGAGAGAGCGCAGGCTTGAAAGGGAGACCGAGGTTTCCTTCTTTCCCAAGGGAACCTCAGACTCTGAGGAATTTTCCGAGGAGCCTATGCAGATTGGGGCTACCCGCCTCTCCTCGCGTGAGAAGACGCGGAGGAGACAGCAGGGGTTATGTTTGTACTGTGGGAATAAAGGTCATGTGGTAGTATCATGCCCAGAAAAGCCGGAAAACTTCAGGGCCTGAGGGTGATGGGAAATATCCTGTCAGGCCAGAAGTCAGAATTTCCCAAGAAGACTTTTATCATTCCGGTGACCTTGAAGATCCTCGGTCAAACTGTCAAGACTGAGGCCTTTGTGGACAGTGGGGCCGACGGGGTTTTTATGGACCGCCAATTCGCCCTGAAACACTCTGTTCCCTTAGTACCCTTGGCATCGGAAATTGAGATTTGTGGGTTAAACGGGGAACCATTATCCCAGGGTAAAATTACCTCTTGCACTAGCCAGATTTCTTTGTCTATTGGAGCCACACACTCTGAAAAATTGTCCTTTTATGTGACTGTCTGTACTTTTGCCCCATTGGTGTTGGGGTTACCCTGGTTAAGGGCCCACAATCCTCAATTTGACTGGGTCTCTGGGGAGATTCTTAGTTGGGGTACTGATTGTTTCAGGAGTTGCTTGAGCCTTCCAGTCAGGCTTTCGCAGCTAAGTTTGCCAGGATTGCCAGGATGTTATGCAGATTTTGCGGACGTGTTCTCTAAAAGAGTTGCAGAGGTACTACCTCCCCATCGCCCCTATGACTGTGCAATTGATTTGTTGCCGAATGCTAAGCTTCCCAAGAGCAGGTTGTACTCCCTGTCACGTCCTGAGACTCAGGCTATGGCAGAGTACATTCAGGAGAACTTGGCTAAGGGATTTATCAGACCTTCACAGTCTCCAGTTGGGTCGGGGTTCTTCTTCGTGGGTAAAAAGGACGGTTCGTTGCGACCCTGCATCGACTTCAGGGAATTGAACCGTATCACGATTAAAAACTCATACCCACTGCCTCTCATTTCGGTCTTGTTTGACCAGCTTCGTACTGCCACCATTTTTTCTAAGATTGACCTACGCGGTGCGTACAATCTAATCCGAATAAGAGAGGGGGATGAATGGAAGACTTCATGAACGATGTGCTCAGGGAATATTTGGATAGATTCTTAGTTGTATACTTAGATGACATCCTAATCTTCTCCCATTCCCTGGAGGAACATCGGAAGCATGTACGCTTAGTCCTCCAGAAACTCAGAGACCACCGGCTTGGGGCGAAGCTGGAGAAGTGCGAATTTGAAGTTCAGCAAATCGCATTTCTAGGATATAATATCTCCCCAGAAAGTTTCCAAATGGAGGGTTCCAAGGTACAGGCAGTCCTGGATTGGGTGCAGCCCACTAGTTTGAAGGCGCTTCAGCGTTTTCTGGGCTTTGCGAATTTTTATAGACGATTTATCGCTGGATTTTCGTCTATAGTGGTGCCCTTGGTGGCACTCACTAAGAAAGGGGCGGATGTTGCTCACTGGTCTTGTGAGGCCAAAGCGGCTTTTGCCCGTCTCAAAAGGGCATTTGTCTCGGCCAAGGTTCTGCGACACCCAGATCCAGAGCGTCCTTTTGTGGTGGAGGTGGATGCCTCTGAGATGGGTATTGGGGCAGTGCTCTCTCAGATGGGGGTGTCTGATAATCGCCTTCATCCCTGTGCTTACTTTTCCCGTAAATTTTCGCCTGCCGAGATGAATTATGACGTGGGTAACCGGGAATTGTTGGCTATTAAGGATGCACTCGAGGAATGGAGACACTGGCTTGAGGGGGCTAAGTTTGTGGTCTCAATTCTCACCGACCATAAGAATTTGGCATATTTAGAGTCAGCGAAGCGCCTCAATGCCAGGCAGGCACGATGGGCTTTGTTTTTTGCTCGCTTTAATTTTTTGATAACATATCGCCCTGGGTCAAAAAACATCAAGGCTGATGCGCTCTCGCTGAGTTTTGCTCCAATCCAGGAGACCACCGAGGAGCCATTGCCCATTGTGTCCCCATCATGTATTAAAGTGGGCATTACCCAGGACCTCTTGTCATTAGTCCTTAGAGCACAGGAGCAGGCTCCTCCAGACCTTCCGGTAGGTCTTTTGTTTGTGCCTCCTAGGTTAAGACAGCGAGTGTTCCTGGAATTCCATGCCAAGAAGTCGGCAGGTCACCCGGGTATTGCCAGAACTCGGGAGTTGCTATCTAGGGCGGTGTGGTGGCCCTCGGTGGCTAGGGATGTGGATCAGTGGGTTCGGGCATGTGACATCTGTGCCCGAAATAAGACTCCTAGAGGGGTTCCTGTTGGCCCATTACATCCACTCTCTATTCCATCTAAGCCATGGACCCACATTTCAATGGATTTTGTGGTGGACTTGCCCAAATCCTCGGGGATGACAGCCATCTGGGTTGTCGTTGACAGATTTTCGAAGATGGCGCACTTCGTTCCATTGGTTGGGCTGCCATCGGCCAGACGCCTGTCTGAATTATTTATGCTGCATGTTGTGCGCCTCCACGGGTTGCCACTTGATGTGGTCTCTGACCGCGGATCCCAGTTTGTGGCCAAATTCTGGAGGGCATTTTGTTCCGATCTCCAGATTTCTGTCAGCTTGTCGTCAGGCTACCATCCGCAGTCTAATGGGCAGACTGAAAGGGTGAACCAGTCCTTGGAGCAGTTCCTCAGGTGTTATGTCTCCAAGTGTCAGACTGACTGGGTTGCTCATCTGTCCATGGCGGAGTTTGCCTATAACAACGCGGCTCACTCTGCTACAGGGATCTCTCCCTTCCTTTGTGTGTATGGGCATCATCCTAAGGCCAATTCTTTTGACCCCCTGGACTCCACTCCTGGTGGTGCCTCTGTGGTTTCGGTCCTTAGAGGTATTTGGAGGAAAGTGAAGAAAGCCCTTGTGTCTGTGTCATTAGTGACCAAAAGGGTTTTTGATAAGCGGAAAAGACCCTGCAGCTTCAAATTAGGGGACTTCGTCTGGTTGTCTACCAAGAATTTGAAGTTGAGACAGCCATCTCATAAGTTAGGCCCCCGGTTCATCGGTCCTTATAAGATCACTAGGGTTATCAATCCGGTGGCATTCCAGTTAGATCTACCCCGTTCTTTGGGTATCAATAAAACATTTCATTGTTCCCTTTTAAAACGGGCGATTAGTAATCCTTCTTCCAGTGGAAGACCTTCCCCTCTTCTGATACGTGGCTAGAGGGAGTTTGTTGTTGAAAGGATTCTTGACTCCAAGATGGTTCGGGGTCGGCTGTCATTTTTGGTGCACTGGAAGGGGTATGGCCCGGAGGAGCGGTCGTGGGTGCGCAGTTGTGATCTTCATGCCCCCAGACTGTTACGCTCTTTCTTCTCGCAGTTCCCCGATAAACCCGGTGGTAGGGGTTCTTTGACCCCTCGTCAGAGGGGGGGTACTGTTAGGGTCTCCTGCTCTGTGCTGCCACATCGTCATGGCAACCGGGAGACAAGTGCTAGCGGAGTAACCTGAGCGTAGCTGATACTCCGGTTCAGGTCTTTTGCTGTGCAGTGGTTACAGGCTCTGTGCACGGCAGGGGATCCGGTGCTGGTTTTTGTGCTCACAGTCTGTGAGGTCTGAGTGCGGCGTGGACAGCACCTGCTATATAAACCCTCTTCTCAGGTTAGGCAGATGCTGCTGAATCTTTGTTGGTTAGTCAGTTCCTGAAAGCTAGCTAGTACTGTGTAAACTTTGTATTTGTTTGTTGCTTACTGCAAATAGGCCTTGGGATTTGGTATTACACTCTGCCAATCCAGACCTAGCAGTAAGACTGGAGTCAGTCGTTTAACCTGCTGGGGTTCTTTTGCTACTCTGTGAACCTAGCAAGTTTGCGGCTGTATTCTCAGACTTGCCTGCCAAAATCCTTTCTCACTGTGCAAGGTGTTCAGGTGTCAGTTTAGTGGCAGTAAGCTGAACCAGTGCACTGCAAGTGAGGACAAGGATTGTGGAGACTCTCCTTGTGTCTATTATTCCATCTCTGACCAAGGAGTTTACTGCCACACCCGTTGGTAACCCTTTAGGGTTTTGCTGTTGCCCTTAGCAACAGCATTTCGGGTTCTCTACGTATTAAATCACTACATCTTGCTTCTTTCCATCTGAGCATTCCTAATATTAGGGAGACACCCAGTTTCTTAGCCTTTGGGCTTCTCTGTTCACTTTGTGTTTATTTTGTTACCCTATCACCTTCTGTGTATGTAATGTCATATTCCCCAGTCTGTCTGTGAGTTCATTTGTTTTGCATCCCTCACCGTTCAGACACCAGTACATTCCTGCTGGCACTGGTGTGCATAACACCTACTGAGCATTTCCAACTAGGAAGTTTTCTCCATTTTCTACAGACAGGAGTGGATATGGGCCTAAAGTTAGGTGCAATTAAGGTGCAGATTTCTGCCTTATCCATATTCTTTCAGAAGGAATTGGCTTCTCTCACAGAAGTCCAGACTTTGGTAAAAGGAGTGTTACACATCCAACCTCTTTTTGTGCCGCCAGTGGCACCATGTGACCTTAACGTGGTGTTAAGTTTCCTTAAGTCACAATGGTTTGAACCGCTTCAAACAGTTAAATTTAATTTTCTTACTTGGAAAGTGATCATGTTATTTGCCTTGGCATCTGCAAGGCGGGTGTCCGAATTGGCGGCCTTGTCTCACAAAAGCCCCTATATGATTTTCCAGGTGGATCGAGCAGAGTTGAGGACTCGTCCTCAAAGTCTGCCTAAAGTGGTTGCGTTATTGCATGTACACCAACCTATTGCAGTGCCTGTGGCTGCGGGTGACTAGGAGAATTCCAGGCCCCTGGTTGTAGTCAGGGCCTTAAAGTTTTATTTAGCCAGAACGGCTATGGTTAGGAAAACAGATGCACTGTTTGTCCTGTAGGCAGCCAACAAGGTTGGCGCTCCTGCTTCTAAGCAGACTATTGCTAACTGGATCGGTAACACGATTCAGCAGGTTAATTTTACGGCTGATTTGCCGGTACCAAATTCAGTAAAGGCCCATTCCTCTAGGAAGGTGGGCTCTTCTTGGGCGGATGCCCGAGGCGTCTCGGCATTACAATTTTGCTGAGCAGCTACTTGGTCGGGTTCAAACACTTTTGAAAAATTCTATAAGTTTGATACCCTGGCTGATGAGGACCTCGTGTTTGCTCAGTCGGTGCTGCAGAGTCATCCGCACTCTCCCGCATGTTTTGGAGCTTTTGTATAATCCCCATGGTCCTTACGGAGTCCCCAGCATTGTCTAGGACGCAGGGACGTGCGGTGAGCTAAATGGCTCAGGAGGCACTGGCTAACCCTAGAGCCAGATTTACATGCAATATATGAGCCAACAGGTGCATCTGGGCATTATACACAGGTGCAGCATTATAAACTCCTGGAAATCTGGTGAGTTTTGATTAGAGATTTATGGAAAGGATACACAGGTGAGGCACTGCCTTACCTGCCATAGACTTTTTACTCCAGAGTTTGGGCTATAAAAATTATTAGAATAATGCAAAGAAGATATTTCAAACAAATTATCAGTATTTTTCATATATTTTATTCTGTCAAAATTCTGGTTTAAACGTAAGTATGACAGGAAAAGCTCTGCCTCACCTGCCTCACCCCACCGCACATCACTGGGACGTAAGAGAAAATAAGATTTTAAACCTACCGGTAAATCTTTTTTATCCTAGTCCGTAGAGGATGCTGGGCGCCCGTCCCAGTGCGGAAACATTCTGCAAGACTTGTATATAGTTATTGCATACTTAAGGGTTAAGTTACAGTTGAGATCGGCCTATGGCTGATGCTGTTTTTATTCATACTGTTAACTGGTTATTGTATACCACGTTGTATGGTGTGGGCTGGTGTGTATCTCGCCCTTAGATAACAAAATACTTTTCCTCGTACTGTCAGTCTCCTCTGGGCACAGTCCTAACTGAGGTCTGGAGGAGGGGCACAGAGGGAGGAGCCAGTGCACACCCATTCTAAAGCTTTACAGTGCCCATGTCTCCTGCAGAGCCGTCGATACCCCATGGTCCTTACGGAGTACCCAGCATCCTCTACGGACTAGGAGAAAAAGATTTACCTGTAGGTTTAAAATCTTATTTTTTACTGCATCCACACACTCTCTCACATACAAAATACTTACCCAAGAATGACATTTCCCACTTGGGTAATGCGCTGATTGGCTGAGAGGAGTGACTCTCAGCCAATCAGCGCATAAGAGTCTGGGGGATAGCCCCAGGCTTCAGGCCAAGCCTGGTGTCTGCCTGAGGGAAGAGGGGCCTCTTTATTGGGGGGGTTCCCCACTTCCTGAGGAATCCCCAGCCTGGCCTGAGTAATGTGTTGTTGTTTTGATGTGGGAATGCTTTGTCAGGGGAACCCTGTCAAGTAAGTCCTTGTTGATATGCTGGTTGTTGATAGAACAGGTGACCCCCCTACTCTTTTTGACCCCCCGCATTTCAACAGCCAGGACCGATTATGCTTTTTGGGAAGTGGCGGAAACACATAATTTTTTGTAACTCTTTCATTAACTTTTAACACACGAAAGCCTGCATGGATATCAGTGATTATTACCAGTTATTTATATAGCGCACACATATTCCACAGCGCTTTACAGAGAATATTTGCCCATTCACATCAGTCCCTGCCCCAGTGGAGCTTACAATCTATATTCCCTACCACATGTACACGCGCACACATTCATACTAGGGTTAATTTTGATGGGATCCAATTTACCTACCAGCATATTTTTGGATTGTGGTAGGAAACCGGAGTACCCGGAGGAAACCCACGCAAGTACGGGGAGAATATACAAACTCTGCACAGTTAGGGCCATGGTGGGAATCGAACCCATGACCTCTGCTGTGAGGCAATAATGGTAACCATTACATCATCCATACTGCCGTACTAATCTGTGCAAGCTATTGTCAAACTTGGACCTTGTAATGAAACTCACAATGCAAATTGCGAGTTTTCCCGCAGTAAACCATTAGGATCAAAACTCCCATGGACTCGCATTCAGATAAACTTGCACCCTCCATCTCGCAGGCTATTACTGTATATACTGCGAGTTTCAGAACAAACTCACATCATACTTGCAGCAAGATGATCCGAGTCCATACTCACACAAAAACTCAGACTCTATTACATTCCTCCATGAGCTCTCTCAGGCTTAGGGGCCTGCAACATAGGCGCGATATTAGCACCCAGTATCGCATTGCAGAATGCTGATCATATCAGGCATTTTTATCACCCAGCACAGGCAGAAACAGGGGCTCCGAAAGGATCCCGTTCCTGCAACGCACCGAGTGTGGTGCTGGGGCCACTGCGCATGCACAGTCAGGGTGACCGCAATGCACATAGGCTATTTCCATTGGAGGATTCCTGCTGGGACTACATTCATGAAGTGTAGCCCATAGGCTACAATGGGCTACAGTAATGAAAATATTGCGGTAGCTGTGGGATCCTATATTGATATACCATAGAAACCTATAGGGGATGAGGCAATGGAGGGATCCCTACTTCTTACATTGCAGGAATACATAATATTTGTGGCTAGCCCCCCAAAATGGGTGTTTTTGGGGACCAAGACGCAAATATTGTTTGATAAATGGGTCCTTTGGAGATGGTGTTAATATTGAGTCCTCTTGCAGAGTAGGAATAACCATGCACCCCTCCCCAGTGGCGTAAGTTTGTGCCAGTTGCCCGGAGGCAAGAAAAATTTTGTTGCCCCACCCCCCTATATATCATCCATGAGCCGATAAGATGCAGTTTTGAGATCTGAGTAAAACCAAACCCGCTCATCTCTAATTCTAACTATATGAAGCTACTACAAAACCCGTTGCAACTAGGCAGATCTATGTAGGGGTCCAACCACACACTACATAGATCTGCTCAGTCACTCACAATGCTGATTATTTCTCTGACAATTAATTTGCAAGTGTCATATCCAGGATTAGAACCCACAACCTTTTACACTGGTAGCATGCACCTTACTGGCGGAGATATCTGCTCTTGCATAGGAAGTATGAGAATTCTAACTATATGAAGTTACTTGTAATTGTCAGAGAAATAACTTCATATAGTTAGAATTCTCATGTTTCCTTTATAGGAGCAAATAGCTTCATTAGTAAGGTGTCTGCTTCCAGTGTATCTATAATAAAGAGGGTGTGATGTGTAAGGTGCAGTGACTAGTGGGGAAGTCGCCTACGGAAGAGATACCGGCTGCTGTCAATGAACTTAATTGATTAATGTCACTGAACACACGGAACAGGAGGAGAGGTGCCCCACTTCAGAGCAGGAGCCCGGCGGCAGCTGACTCCGTTGCCTCCCAGAGTTCTGCCTCTGCCCCTCCCCGCACTAAGGAATTCCCATAAAAATAAGCTCTCCTAACCAGTGGTGCCGAGAGAGGGGGAGAGAGGGTACAAATTACCCGGGACCAGGTCTGATGGAGGGGCCCAGTGAGGGTCCAGTAGGGGCACAGGCCCCTTCTCCCTTACCTACCAGCAGCAGCAGCTCTTTTCCTCAGTCCAGCACATGCTACTGTGTACTGGGCTGCAGTGTGGCCATGGAGGTGCTTAAAATACATTTTTTTCAGTATTTTTTTCTAAGGGTACTCGACCAAACCTCCTGTGATTAGGCCACGCCCCTTGAAAAGTACCTGGGCCCATCCCGGCTTTCGACTGCCCTGCTCCTAACCCTTTATTAAGTGCTAAAATCTTCCTTTGTTCTGTAAAACTAGATGCTTTCAGCTCCTCTCATTGACTGGTGTAAATGTCTGTTCTCTGCCATCTTAGGGGGTAATTCAGATCTGATTGCTGCTGTGCATTTTTCGCACAGCCGGGGATCAGGTCCCAATTATGCATGCGTATGCACCGTAATGCGCACGTGCGTTGGACAACAAAGGGCATCGCCAGTCAGCGACAGGATGGTGCAAATAAATCAGATCGCACGGGCATTCGCAAGGTGATTGACAGGAAGAGGCCGCTTGTGGTTTATTGGGAGTGTCCAGAAAAGCGCAGGCATTCCCAAGCGTTTTCAGGGAGGGTGTGTGACATCAGCTCCAGTCCCGATAAGCCTGTTCTCATCGCACTGGAGGAGTAAGTCCTGGGCTGCGCACAGACTGCACACAGCTCGGCGTACACATGGGATCGCAAACTTGCACAGCGAATTTAAACTCCCCCTGGGGGCGGCGACTATCTGAACGCAGGACAACAAAGTTTGCCGCTTACCGATCAGGTCTGAATCACCCCCTTACACTGTACACATATGTGCTCTGGTGGGAACCTAGGTGGGTGCACAGTGCACTACACCTACAAAAGAGCAGTCAGCTCTCTGCCAATTAGCATTTTCTTAATGATACTCTTTGCTTTCCTTATTATGTGAATGTAATACACAACTTTTCATGTTTTAAATTAAACTTGTGTTAAACCCAATATCCCCCACGGGCTGTTTCTACTAGCTTTTGCATTAAATTACAAGTCTGAGTGGACTAATTTAACTTTCATGAAGCTTCCCCCAGCATGTGCAATCTAGATTATTGCTAGTCAGGCTGGGAGGTTTACCTGAACTTTAGTTTAAATACAATTTACATGCGCATTTTCTAACATGATTTAGCAATTTAGCAGATCAAAGTTCTTTCAGTTCTACCCCACTTGCATACAGACAGAATAATTACACAAAATACAGTCTGCTCTGCTTCTGACACAGGCAGGGAAGGGTACAGTGTAAAGGAGAAAGTATGTATGCGTGGGACAGGGGTGTGGTATAAAAGATAGATAGAGTCTAGTTAGACAGTCAATAGATAGACACCATATGTTAGACAGACATTAGGTCGACAGGGTCAAAAGGTTGACATGAAAAAGGTAGACAGTACAAAAGGTCGACAGGGTCAAAAGGTCAACATGAAAATGGTCGACATAAAAAAAGGCAGACACCATATTTTTTGCATTTTTGTGGTTTGTGTGGATAGTTTTGTTATCTGGGACCCCCAAGTGTAGAAAGGCGTACCCTCGCGGGGCTCGCTTTGCTTGCCACGCTTTGGGCTCGGTGGCTCGCTGCGCTCGCCACAAGGTTTATAACCGACTCTATGCCGACATGGATAGAGAAGGTATGAAAAAGTCCAAAAACATGTTACATTTTTTTTAAAAACATTTGTCTATCTTTTTATGTCGACCATTTTCATGTTGACCTTTTGACCCTGTAGACCTTTTGACCCTGTCGACCTTTTGTACTGTCTTCCTTTTTCATGTCAACCTTTTGACCCTGTCGACCTAATGTCTAACATATGGTGTCTATCTATTGACTGTCTAACTAGACACTGTCTATCTATCAACCGGATACCGTGGGACAGGGTGTGTTGGCAATAAAAAGTCAGAGGAATAGTGGGCCTAATTCAGAGTTGATCGCAGCAGCAAAAATTTGTTAGCAGTTGGGCAAAATCATGAGGGGTGATTCCGAGTTATTCGCTCGCTAGCTGCTTTTAGCAGCATTGCACACGCTAATCCGCCGCCCTCTGGGAGTGTATCTTAGCATAGCAGAATTACGAACGAAAGATTAGCAGAATTGCGAATAGAAATTTCTTAGCAGTTTCTGAGTAGCTCCAGACTTACTCAGCCATTGCGACCAGCTCAGTCCTTTTCGTTCCTGGTTTGACGTCACAAACACACCCAGCGTTTGCCCAGCCACTCCCCCGTTTCTCCAGCCACTTCTGCGTTTTGCAACTCGAACGCCTGCGTTTTTCCGCACACTCCCATAAAACGGCCAGTTTCCGCACAGAAACACCCACTTCCTGTCAATCACACTACGATCAGCACAGCGATGAAAAAGCTTCGTTATGCCGTGAGTAAAATACCTAACTTTTGTGTAAAATAACTAACGCATGCGCTCTGCGAACCTTGCGCATGCGCAGTAAGCGACTAATAGCAGTATAGCGAAAATCGGCAACGAGCGAACAACTCGGAATGACCCCCCATGTGCACTGCAGGTGTGGCAGATATAACATGTGCAGAGAGAGTTAGATATGGGTGGGGTGTGTTCAAACTGAAATCTAAATTGCAGTGTAAAAATAAAGCAGCCAGTATTTACCCTGCATAGAAACAAAATAACCCACCAAATCTAACTCTTTCTGCAAATGTTATATCTGCCTCCCCTGCAGTGCACATGGTTTTGCCCAACTGCTAACAAATTTGCGCTGCAAGGAGTTACTCCTCAAATACAAATGCATCGCCACTGTGAGATGCGTTTGTATTTGTGCGGGGGGGCGGACTGACATGCGGGGCGGACTAGCCCTGTGCTGGGCGTCCCCCTGCATGTCAGGGAACATGATCGTAGCTGTGCTAAATTTAGCACAGCTACGATCAACTCGGAATGACCCCCTTTGTCCTTACATTTTTGGATGTGATACCTCTAAACTGCAAGAAAAAAATTAAATTCCAGGCTTTTGTTATTTCTTACAGCGGGTATGGGTCATTAGGTCGATCACACTTAGGTCGACAGTCATTAGGTCGACCACTATTGGTCAACATGCATTAGGTCGACATGGTCACTAGGTCGACATAGTCATTAGGTCGACATGAACAAAGTCGACATGGAAAAAGGTCAACATGAGTTTTTTTACTTTTTTTGTGTCGTTTTCTTCGTAAAGTGACAGGGAACCCCAATTAGAGTCTCTGGAGTACGAGGAAAGGCTTGCTAGGTTAAATATGTATACACTAGAAAAGAGGCGTCTAAGAGGAGACATTGGCCCTCATTCCGAGTTGATCGCTCGTTGCCGTTTTTCGCAGCGCAGCGATCAAGTGAAAAAGCATCAATTCTCCGCATGCGCATGGTATGCAGCGCGCATGCGCTAAGTACTTTCACACAAAACTTTGTCCTTTTACACAAGCTCGAGTGACGCTTTTCAGTCGCTCGAGTGTTCGTAGCATGATTGACAGGAAGTGGGTGTTTCTGGGCAGCAACTCAGCGTTTTCAGGGAGTGTGCTAAAAAACGCATGCGTGCCAGGCAAAAATGCAGGAGTGACATCAAACCAGGAACTAAACAGACTGCAGACATCGCAAGATAGGAGTAGGTCTGGAGCTACTCAGAAACGGCATGAAATTTTTCCTGTGCAGTTCTGCTAATCTTTCGTTCGCACTTCTGCTAATCTAAGATACACTCCCAGAGGGCGGTGGCTTAGCGTTTGCACTGCTGCTAAAAGCAGCTAGCGAGCGATCAACTCGGAATGAGGGCAATTATTAATATCTTCAAATATGTAAAGGGTAATTACAAGGAGCTAGCAGCGGATTTGTTTATTAAAAGAACTCTATATAGGACGCGTGGGCACTCGCTTAGGTTAGAGAAGAGGAAATTCCGTACACAACATAGGAAAGGGTTCTTCACGGTAAGGGCAATAAAGATTTGGAACTCCCTGCCAGAGAGGGTATTAATGGCAGACTCTGTAAATGTATTTAAAAGCGGATTGGACAAATTCCTAACTGGTAAAAGTATCCAGGGCTATAGCATTTAACATATGGACATTACATTATCTGGGAGTGGTAAGAATCATTGGGGCAGATGTATTAACCTGGAGAAGGCATAAGGAAGTGATAAACCAGTGATATGTGCAAGGTGATAAAGGCACCAGCCAATCAGATCCTAACTGTTAATTTACATATTGCAGCTGATTGGCTGGTGCCTTTATCACCTTGCACATATCACTGGTTTATCACTTCCTTATGCCTTCTCCAGGTTAATACATCTGCCCCATTGTTTCTCCGGTAGGGTCCACAGGTTATCCACAGGATAACAATGGAATATGATGAAGCGACAGCGGATTGGCACCAAACGATCAAAAGCTTTCAGTCCTCCCAGGATGCAATGGGCTCGTCCATATATCCCCACCCACTGGCTCAGGCAAATCAGTTTTTTGTTTGGTGCGGCAGGAGCTGGACCATGGTCACAGGGCTGCTGTTTTTTGGCAGCCCTAAGTTTTCTTATTTTATTTTTGTAGTCTTACTACGTTTTCTGAGTGATCTTTCCTAACAGTGTCTTACATGCATATTGGAAAGCGTCGCGCCAACAACTCTCCGCCAGGTTGCAACAACGCTTACCCACGGTACAAGTGCTGTCTCGACGGGCGCCTGTGTCGGATATAACTAGCAGGTCCAGAAGACATTACCAGGTTGTGGCGGGAGCACGGGGAGAAGGTAAGGCATCATTTCCACTTAGTAGGGGAATAACGGACACAGCCGCACTGTATTGGGAGGAGACTACCAAACAGTAGCTGTCGCGCCACCACCACGGGTGCTCCAGCGCTAGGCTTTAGGGATCATAAGCACCAGGATTAGTATGAGGCTGCGATCCCTAGGGTTGATGTCAGCGTGGGGAGTTAGATGCTCTCCTGGTTGCCCCTCCCCCCAGTTCATGACCAGTTTCCGCCGGTCTCCCACCATGAACTGATTGCCTCACTTCCGTCTCAGACGCTACCACAAGGGGTCTCGGTCGCAGCATAGGCCACTGCGTCTGTGTACACTAAGTGATACCGTGAAGAAACAGGGTCACAGAACAGGCGTCTGCATACACAGTGCATCTGTGTTTAATAAAAGTTCCCGGAGCGGCAGTGTACACTAGTAGCATCTGGATCCACTCAGCATTCGCTAACGTATTGATCGATCTTGGAAGTGGGGTGAGTCTCCCTGTGTCCCACTCTACTGAGTACGGGTTATACAGCACTAAATTTCTATCTACTTTGTTATCAGTATGACTAGTTAACTTTAGTGCCTATGGCATATGAGTCTGTGTACATTACTGTGGTTTTCTTCGCTATGTGTCTGAATACGTTAAATAACTGTATAGACCAGAATTCAGTAATATGTACTCCTACATACTTTGAAATGTGATTGTAGTTGATTATATACTCATATGACTAATATATAACATGTGACTGACTGCTAGTGTGATTGCTGACTTTATATATGTTTGTCAGTGGTTTTCTTCTGAGCCTCAATGCTGGTGCATGGGTTGGGGGTCAGATTGATATCACTTTAAATATAGTAAAGTGATTACTGTCACAAATTGTGTAGTGCACTGTGAAAAGCTGATTATTTATCATGTCTTAGAGCAGTAAAAGTGACGAGGTTGCAACACCAACACTCATAACCTGTTTGTCATGCAAAGTGAGATTATCCTCTCAGGATCTGGCACATGATGGGTTATGTACAAATTGTTTGGCGTTTCAGCAGATTGCAAGGCAGATCCCTGCTTAGCGGCAGGTAGATCCACCTTGGGCTATGATTGCACAAAACCTGTCCAGTATAGCTGAATGGGTAGTCCCTACAGCTTCAGTTTCAGGGGTAGGTTACACTATTAACCCATACATGCAGCTTCCCTCTTATCGTATAGCCCCTACAGCTTCTCCAAGTAGACAAGCTGATAAACCAAGGGTAAATATATCATCAAATTCACAGGCTACACAGGATCAGATGATGATTGCTCTATATACTCTGCTTCAGCATATGAAGAACAGGTAGAAGGTTTCAGCTCAGAGGATATAACTGAATTAATTGGAGCAATGAAGGCTAATCTGTCTCTAGAGGATTCAGCAGAGACAGTATTAAAAATTAAGGCACCTGTGTTTAAACGTCCCAAAACAGTTAGGGTCGAGTTTCCAGGGTCAGATCAGCTGACAGAAATCACGGAGGAAGCTTGGGCTACACCCAATAAAAAATATAGTATTCCACAGAAATGGGATTCCTATTACCCTTTTCCAACTGGGGACAGTTTAAAAAGGGAAATGCCTCCTAAGGTAGATACGCATGTCATTCGATTAGTGCGAAAATCTATTTTGCCTTTACCGTCAACATCATTAAATGATGTCACAGACAGAAGAGTGGATGGGTTTTTGAAAACCATATTTTCTCTGTCAGGGGCAGTCATAAGGCCAGCTATGGCTTCAGCTTGGATGGCAAAGGCAGTAGCTGAATGGGCTGACGAACTGGAAAACGGGCTTTCGGCACCTACTAGGGAGCAGGAATCCCATATCGCTCACATGAAGCAGGCTGCGGTATTCTTTGAAGAAGCAACAATAGATATGGGTACTATTGCTTCCAAAGCGTCAGCCTTAACGGTGGCTGCTCGCAGAGCAATTTGGCTCTGGAATCTTTGCCTTTTGTGGGGAATATTCTGTTTGGTAAGGAATTGACAGATATTCTGGAGTCAGAAGCGGAATCCAAGAAGGTCAGGTTTCCTGCCAATTATAACCCCAGGCCTAGGGGTTCGGGGTTTCGTCCATTTCGGTGGCAAGGAAAAACAAAAGGAAAACGTGATGCTAAGCAGCCCCAATACAATAAGTTTGGTAAGGCAAAGAAGCAATGGGCCACCAGAGGGCCAGCCTCCAAACCAGAACAGAAAACATCAGCCTGATGGTGTGGGCCTCCTCCTGGGGGGACCCCAGGGTAGGGGGCCGACTTCTTCAGTTTGCACACATATGGCAGCAGTTGACAACAGATGCTTGGGTGCAAGAAGCGGTATCTCTGGGTTATGCTTTCTTTCCCTTTCAAGAAACAGCCTCCTCAAAGGTTTTTCTGCACCAGTCCGTCTCATATAGAGGCAAAGGCCAGAGCCCTACAAGAAGCAGTTCAGAAATTGCTTCAGTCAGGAGTAATTATTCCAGTACCCCCTGCACAACGGGGACAGGGTTTTTACTCCAACCTGTTTTTGGTTCAGAAGCCAAATGGGTCACTCCGGACAATTCTAAATCTCAAAATGTTAAACAAATACATTTGGGTACCACGGTTCCGCATGGAGACGTTACGCTCCATAGTTTTGGCCATGGAACCTGGGGATTACATGGTATCTCTGGATATACAGGATGCTTACCTGCATGTTCCTATAGCACTGTCTCATCAGTGTTACCTCAGGTTCGCCATCCTCCAGCAACATTTTCAGTTCCAGGCCTTACCCTTTGGGTTAGCCACAGCCCCCAGAGTATTTACCAAGATTATGGTGGTTATGGCAGATGATCTCCGCAAGCAGGGGATAAGAATTTTTCCATACCTCAACGATCTTTTAATCCTGGCACAATCCTAGGAATTGCTCTTGAGCCATCTCCAACAGACGATAACTTGTCTACAGAACCACGGATGGCTCATAAATTGGGCAAAGTCATTCGATGATTCACTTGGGGGCTGTATTGGATTCAAGTCTGCAGAGAATATTTTTACCTTGGAACAAGATATCCAAGGTGCAGTTAATGACTTAGGAATTGTTACACAGTCAAATTCAAGCAGCAATGCGAATGATGGGTTTGATGGTGTCAACATTCGACATGATGGAGTATGCACAATTCCACTCAAGACCTCTGCAACATTTGATTCCGGCCAGATGGAATGGAGTACATCAGACAATAAAGAAACAGATGATGGTACTTCCAGTAAAGGCAAAAAGGTCATTAGCCTGGTAGCTGCAGACATTCCATCTAGACAGGGGGAGACCCTTTTGGATATCAGATTGGGAGGTCCTGACAACAGATGCCAGTCTTCAGGGCTGGGGAGCAGTGTCTGGAAAATTATGGTTCCAGGGACAGTGGCCCACAGAAGAAAGTTACCTGCCAATAAACCTGTTGGAGCTTCAGGCCATATACATGGCACTGATTCAGGCAAAGGACACTCTGCAAGGAAAATCAGTCCAGATCCGCTCGGACAATGCAACGGCAGTAGCGTACCTCCAGGCTCGGACTGGCCTGCCGGGGTTCCGGTGGATCCACCGGTGGGTCACGCTCACTTGTAGCCACGCCCACTTCTGCAGGGGGTGTGGCTTAGCAGGCAGCTCAGTGGTCAGCAGGCTCCGTTTCCAGAGGAGCCTGCTGCGGATGTAGCAGGGCCGGGACTGACGTGCGCAGCGTCATGATGTCACGCAGCAAGCTGCGCCTCCCGCACCACACAGTCAGGATCCTGCCGCCACGGACGGAGGGTGAGACATGCGGCGCCCTGGATCTGGTGAGTGCGGTGCGTGCAGCGGGCGGGTCGCGGCTCCCGGCTTCCAAAACAGCAGGGGAGTGGAGGGGAAGGAGGCTCCCTGCTCCCTGTATAGTGCTGCTGCCGCCGCCAAGCAGTGACCTGGGTGGGGGGAGGGAGGGTCCGAGCCTGAGTTTTTTTATATTTAAGACTTCTGAAACTAGATTTGGCTAAACAGTGACTGGGGGGGGGGCTGCGGCCTGATCTCCCTGGGCCCCCTGTGGTCTGGTCTCCCTGGGCCCCCTGCGGCCTGGTCTCCCTGGGCCCCCTGCGGCCTGGTCTCCCTGCAGCATGGGCCCCCTGCGGCCTGGTCTCCCTGCGGCATTGGGCCCCCTGTGGCATGGGCCCCCTGCGGCATGGTCACCCTGGGCCCCCTGCGGCTTGGTCTCCCTGGGATACCTGCGGCATGGGCCCCCTGCGGCCTGGTCTCCATGGGCCCCCTGTGGCATGGGCCCCCTGCCACCTGGGCTCCCTGCGGCCTGTGCCCCCTGCGGCCTGGGCTCCCTGCGGCCTGGTCTCCCTGGGCCCCCTGCGGCCTGGTCTCCCTGGGCCCCCTGCAGTATTGGGCCCCCTGCAGCATGGGCCCCCTGCGGCATGGTCTCCTGGGCCCCCTGCGGCTTGGTCTCCCTGGGATCCCTGCGGCATGGGCCCCCTGCGGCCTGGTCTCCCTGCGGCCTGGTCTCCCTGTGGCCTGGTCTCCCTTGGCCCCCTGCGGCCTGGTCACCCTTGGCCCCCCTGCGGCCTGGTCTCCCGGGGCCCCCTGCGGCCTGGTCTCCCTGCGGCCTGGTCTCCCTGCGGCCTGTTCCCCCTGTGGCCTGGTCCCCCTGTGGCCTGGTATCCCTGCGGCCTGGGCCCCCTGCGGCCTGGTCTCCCTTCGGCATGGGTCCCCTGTGGCCTGGTCTCCCTGCGGCCTGGTCTCCCTTGGCCTCCTGCGGCCTGGTCTCCCTTGGCCCCCTGCGGCCTGGTCTCCCTTGGCCCCCTGCGGCCTGGTCTCCCTTGGCCCCCTGCGGCCTGGTCTCCCTTGGCCCCCTGCGGCCTGGTATCCCAGGGCCCCCTGCGGCCTGGGGCCCCTGCTGCCTGGGCTCCCTGCGGCCTGGGCCCCCTGGGCTCCCTGCGGCCTGGGCTCCCTGTATAGTGCGGCCTTGCGACCAATACAGCAGAGTAGGGGGCTCATGTTTGTGTGCAGGGTTGGTGAGGCTCTTGATGTGCAGGGGATAGTCAGACTCCGGGCCACCATCAGGGGGGTACTTCAGTCCCGGGCCAGGAGAGTAAAGGGGCCCCATGCTACTGTAGCCTGCCTGCGATGATCGGATGGATGTCCCGTCCCCTTCACCTGTAACCCCGCCCACTTCACCCGAGGCCAAACCCTTCCACTGCCTCCCCTGTTTCAAACACCGGGCATCACACATGTAAGCTGCAGCAGCACAGTGTAAAGGTCCATACGGTGAGATTCTGTCTATGGGGGGCATTCTGACCTGATCGCTGCTGTGCGTTTTTGCACAGCAGCAATCAGGTCTGAACTGCGCGCATGCCAGATAGCCGACGGCTGTCTTAGCTTTGCAATCGCCTCTGCCTGATTGACAGGCAGAGGCGGTCGCTGGGTGGGAGGGAGCGGGCTGGAGCCATTGGGGGGGCGGGCCGCGGTGGCTGCGTGATGTCACACAGCTGTTGCGACCTGGGCAGCGACGAGTAGCTCCCTGGCAGCGCGCAGAATTACGCTGGCTGGGAGCTAACTCTTCCAGTACAAAAGCATCGCCGCTGTGCGATGCTTTTGCACTTGTGCGACAGGGTAGGGCATGTCTGTGGCTGTGCAGTGTGGTCATATAATATTTTTTCACTTTTACAGGTACCCCATGGATTCTACATGTACAAGAGGACCGAGAGGCTGCGTGAGATACTAGGTAGGTATGTGTGAGTGTGTACGTGTGTAAGTGTGTGTTAATAAACTTTTACTTTCACGGTGTGTGTGTTTTGTCTTTTTTTGGGTATTTCTTTTGTTGTGGAACTACAGGTACAAGCGGGCCCTTTAATTCTCTGCATGCTGGTACTTGTGGTTCTCCAAGTACCAGCATGTGGGGGAGGCTTGCTAGGACTTGTAGTTCCACAGCAAAAGACAATATTCTTTTTGTACACATTTATGGCTATCAGCCCGGCACCCACCGCCCAGGGGTGCTGGTGACAGCCTCGGGCTTCACTCCTGGCCCTTGGGTGCCTGGAGGGGGGGGGACCCCTTTATTTAAGGGTCCCCATTCCCCCAGGGAACCCCGGCCAGGGGTGACTAGTTGGGGTGTGTGATGCTGCGGCTGCAGGGACCTGTATAAAAGTGTCCCCCGGCTGTGGCATCACCTCCCTGGCTAGTGGAGCCCGGTGCTGGTTTCAAAAATATGGGGGACCCCTACTTCTTTTGTCCTCCGTATTTTTGGAACCAGGACCGGTCCATGAGCCCGGTGCTGGTTGCTTAACTATGGGGAACCCCAGGCAATTTTTTCCCCGTATTTTTGCAACCAGGACCGGCTCAAAGAGCCCGGGGCTGGTTATGCATTTGGGGGGGCATGCACATCGTTGTTGTTTTTTAAACACAACATTTTCACATAGAAGCATGCACAGATCTCACTGATCTGTGCATGCTTCTCTGTCATAGAAATACTGGCATCGATTGTAAAACTGCATTTCTGCTCTGTGGCTGTGCAGTGTGGTCATATAATATTTTTTCAATTTTACAGGTACCCCATGGATTCTACATGGACAAGAGGACCGAGGGGCTGCGTGGGATACTAGGTAGGTATGTGTGAGTGTGTAAGTGTGTGTTAATAAACTTTTATTTTCACGGTGTGTGTGTTTTGTCTTTTTTGGGGTATTTCTTTTGTTGTTGAACTACAGGTACAAGTGGGCCCTTTAATTATCTGCATGCTGGTACTTGTGGTTCTCCAAGTACCAGCATGCGGGGGAGGCTTGCTGAGACTTGTAGTTCCACAGCAAAAGACAATATTCTTTTTATACACATTTTTGGTTATCAGCCCGGCACCCACCGCCCAGGGGTGCTGGGGACAGCCTCGAGCTTCACTCCTGGCCCTTGGGTGCCTGGAGGGGGGGACCCCTTTATTTAAAAGTCCCCACTCCCCCAGGGAACCCCGGCCAGGGGTGACTAGTTGGGGGGTGTGATGCTGCGGCTGCAGGGACCTGTATAAAAGTGTCCCCCGGCTGTGGCATCACCTCCCTGGCTAGTGGAGCCCGGTGCTGGTTTCAAAAATATGGGGGACCCCTACTTCTTTTGTCCTCCGTATTTTTGGAACCAGGACCGGTCCATGAGCCCGGTGCTGGTTGCTTAAATACGGGGGAACCCCAGGCAATTCCCCCCCCCCCCCCCGTATTTTTGCAACCAGGACCGGCTCAAAGAGCCCGGGGCTGGTTATGCATTTGGGGGGGAACTGCACATCGGTTTTTTTTTTTCCTTCTAACACTTTCTTAACATTTTCACACAGAAGCATGCATGGATCTCACTGATCTGTGCATGCTTCTGACTAAGTAATAAAACATGACCCAAAATGTTTTTTATTACTAAAATTTGCATGTTCCTTTACTAAAAATCCCCAATAATCTCATACAAATTCCATTTTAATCTTAAAAATTGCACCCTATTACAGTTGCAATTTTTAGCAAGTTACAAACGTGCGATTTGTTGCGATTTTTTTTAAGACACTTTAAAAATCGCACCCTATTACATCTAGGCCATGGATCGGCGAATTTGCTATTTTCTCTTACGTCCCAGAGGATGCTGGGGTCCATATTAGTACCATGGGGTATAGATGGGTCCACCAGGAGCCATTGGCACTTTAAGAGTTTAATAGTGTGGGCTGGCTCCTCCCTCTATGCCCCTCCTACCAGACTCGGTTTAGAAAATGTGCCCGGAGGAGCCGGTCACAGCTAGGGGAGCTCTGCAGAGCTTCTTTAGAAATGTTTATTTTAGAGTTTGTTTTTTTACAGGGAGGCTGCGGTCAACAGCCTCCCTGCATCGAGGGACTTAGGGGGGAAACAGTGTCTGCCCTGCGGGGTCTTGAGCCACTGCCTCTGCTGACTGGACATTGAGCTCCAGGGGGAACAGATCGCGCCCCGCCACAGGGGAACGCTCAACCCGGCAGCCAGCCGCCACCCCCTCACTGAGCTGAAGTGTGGCGAGTTAGTCACAGTCCCCCCTTACAAGCGGGGGGGTCAGTGTGAAGAGGGCAGCTTGAGGGTGGGAGCGCGGTATTGACCGCGCTCCCGAACGGCTCAGCGGTACTGCGCTGTGAGGGGCACCCTGAGCCAGCAAGGTACCCTACACTGACCATTTCCAGCCTGTCAGGGTCCGCTGATCTCAGCCAGCACAAAATTCCTCAGGCCGGTATTATCTTCAAGAGCGGGAAGACAGCGAAGGGGCGGAGCTTCTCCTCAGTGCGGACCCAGCAGCATTATGCGCCATTTTTCCTGCCTGCAATCACTACTAGTGGATGTCCAGGTCCCTCCAGTGCAACTCCAGCTATCTGTACGGTACCAGGGGGTTGTAGAAGGGGGGGGGGCTGTGTTATAGGCTGTGTCACCTATTAAGGGACACAGTCAGCGCGGGTTGGGGTCTCCCTATACCTCTAACAGCGCTGCATGTGGGTTGGCTCCAATCTCTGTGTCTCTCTGCCATTCTTGGGGGGAAACTGTCTAGTGAATACCCTGGGTGTTTGTGGGGTGTTTGGTGTGTGTGACAACATGTCTAGGGACACTGTTTCATATGCTGCAGATGATTTGTCTTCCCAGAAGGACTCCATACCATGTAATCAGGATTGCACTGTTGTATCGCAGATCCCTGCTAGAGAGCCAGAATGGTTAGTCTCTCTGAGGGGGACTATTTCTCAGATTTCTGACAGGGTTGCTAGGATTGAGCATGCCACTCAGATACTACAATCCACTATGGTTGTGTGGTCTGATACTGCTTCCTCAGGATCCCCTGCGGTGCATTCTCACAAACGTGCACTTGCATTGCTTACGCAGGATAACACGGACACCGACTCTGACACTGCAGACGGTGACGGGGATGTGTCGAGGGGGACAGCATCACTTGCCAGGGGGGTGCAGTTGATGATTGAAGCTGTGAGGGATATTTTACATATTTCTGACACAGCTCCTGAACAGGTGGAGGAGGCCTTCTTTACAGATAATAAGAAGCTCCCCCCCTCCCCCCCCCCCACACACACCTTCCCGGCATCCAAAGAATTAAACGCTATCTTTGAAAAAGCCTGGGAAACTGCGGAAAAGAAATTTCATATCCCTAAGAGGGTCTTGGTTGCTTTTCCCTTCCCAGAGGAAGATAGAAAGAAGTGGGAGTCTCCGCCGATAGTTGACGCCTCTATCTCCAGGCTGTCAAAACAGGTGGTTTTACCAGTTCCGGGATCTACCGCGTTGAAGGACCCGGCAGATCGCAAGGTGGATGCTACGCTAAAATCCATTTACACGGCTTCCGGGGCTATATTACGGCCTACTATAGCCTATGCTTGGATTGCAAAAGCTATTGCCAGGTTGTCAATAACTCTGCAGGAGGAGTCAACTTCGCTGGATAAAGGTGACGTTGATGTATTTTTACGCCATATTCAGGATTCTGCAGGGTTCCTGGCGGATTCCATAAAGGACCTGGGTTCCATGGCTGTGGGGATCTCCTCCATGTCCGTCTCGGCTCGCAGGGGTCTGCGGACGCGGAATCCAGGAAGAGCATGGAGTGCCTACCCTACACTGGTCAGGCTCTCTTTTGGGGAGGCGCTGGATGCGTGGATTGCCACGGCTACCGCTGGTAAGTCTACTTTTCTCCACTCAACGGTGCCGGCTACGAAGAAGCCTTTTACACCAGCCACGTCACAGTCCTTTCGACCCGCAAGGCCTAGAAAGAACAAGCCTTTGAACACCTTCTTCAGAGGTGGTCGTGCCAAAGGAAAGAAACCTGCTCCCGCAGGTTCCCAAACCCAGAAGCCCGCTTCTGATACACCTAAGTCCTCCACATGACGGTGGACAGCTAGGCCTGGAGGGTCAGGTGGGGGCAAGACTCCAGCAGTTCAGCCACGTCTGGGTGTCGTCTGGCCTGGACCCCTGGGTACTGGATTTAGTGTCCAGGGGGTACAGACTGGAGTTTCAAAATCCCTCACCTCACCGTTTCTTCAAGTCAGGCTTGCAAGCTCTGCAGGCAGACAGAACAGTTCTCCTGGAGGCCATCAGAAAACTGGTGGTGACAGAGGTCGTTGTTCCAGTTCCGCCTCAGCAGTGGAACAGGGGTTATTATTCGAACCTTTTTGTGGTACCAAAACCGGATGGTTCGGTACGGCCTATTCTAAACTTAAAGTCTTTGAACCCTTATCTCAGGGAGTTCAAATTCAAGATGGAATCTCTGAGAGCTGCCATCTCAGGACTGACGGAAGGGGAGTTCCTGGTGTCTCTAGACATCAAGGATGCTTACCTCCACATTCCCATTTGGTCGCCGCATCAGGCATACAGGTTTGCACTGTTGGACGATCACTATCAGTTCCAGGCACTGCCGTTTGGCCTCTCCACAGCACCAAGGATCTTCACCAAGGTGATGGCGGAGATGATGGTTCGCCGCCGCAAACAGGGGGTGAACATAATTCCATATCTGGACGATCTCCTGATCAAGGCGCCGTCCAGGGAGAGGTTGTTGCAATCCATCGTGCTCACGACACAGCTGCTCAGGAAGCACGGCTGGATCCTGAACCTTCCGAAGTCTCATCTGGAGCCGACAAGGAGGCTGTCTTTCCTGGGAATGATCCTCGGCACGGAAGTGGAAAGGATATTTCTCCCGGTGGAGAAAGCGTTGGTGATTCAAACAATGGTCCGTGATGTCTTAAAGCCTACCCAGGTATCTGTTCATCAATGCATACGCCTTCTGGGGAAGATGGTTGCCGCCTACGAGGCTCTGCAGTACGGCAGGTTTCATGCTCCACCTTTTCAGCTGAACCTCTTGGACCATTGGTCGGACTCTCACCTACACATGCACAAGAGGATACGCCTGTCTCCGAAAGCCAGGATTTCACTCCTCTGGTGGCTGCAACTTCCGCACCTTCTGGATGGACAAAGGTTTGGAATTCAAGACTGGATCCTTTTAACCACAGATGCAAGTCTAAGAGGTTGGGGAGCAGTCGCTCTGGGGGAAACCTTTCAGGGAAGATGGTCAGATCAAGAATCACTTCTCCCAATAAACATCCTGGAACTCAGGGCCATGTACAACGCCCTTCTGCAAGCAGCACACCTTCTGCAGTATCGGGCTGTTCAGGTGCAGTCGGACAGCGCGACCACAGTGGCCTACATAAACCGACAAGGCGGAACAAAGAGCAGGGCTGCCATGTCAGAGGTGTCAAAAATCCTCCTCTGGGCAGAAAGGCACGCGGTGGCGATGTCAGCAATCTTCATTCCGGGTGTAGACAACTGGGAAGCAGACTTCCTCAGCAGACACGATCTCCATCCAGGAGAGTGGGGCCTCCATCTGGAGGTGTTCGAGGAGGTAACCGGTTGGTGGGGGGTTCCTCACATAGACATGATGGCCTCCCGCATCAACAAGAAGCTGCGGAGGTACTGTTCCAGGTCGAGAGACCCACAGGCAGTGGCGGTGGACGCACTGGTAACACCGTGGGTGTTCACGTCAGTGTATGTGTTCCCTCCACTTCCTCTGATACCAAAAGTTCTTCAACTGGTAAGAAGAACAAAGGTTCTGGCAATTCTCATTGCTCCGGACTGGCCAAGGAGGGCTTGGTACGCGGATCTACTGGATCTTCTGCTGGAAGATCCAAGGCCGTTGCCTCTTCGGGAGGATCTGCTACTGCAGGGGCCGTTCGCTTATCAAGACTTACCAAGGCTACGTTTGACGGCATTGCGGTTGAACGCCAGATCTTAGCTCGGAAGGGTATCCCGAGTGAGGTCATTTCTACCCTGATGCAGGCTAGGAAGGGGGTAACGTTTAAACATTACCATCACATTTGGAAAAAATATGTTTCTTGGTGTGAGTCCAGGAAGTTTCCTGCGGTGGAGTTTTCTCTTTTTCCTGCAAGCAGGGGTGGATATGGGGTTAAGATTGGGCTCCATCAAGGTCCAGATCTCTGCTTTGTCCATCTTCTTCCAAAAACAATTGTCTGCCCTCCCTGAGGTTCAGACCTTCTTGAAAGGGGTTCTGCACATCCAGCCTCCCCCTTGTGGCGCCAACGGCACCCTGGGATCTTGATGTGGTGTTGCAGTTCCTGCAATCTGGTTGGTTTGAGCCTCTACAGGAGGCTGATCTCAAGTTTCTCACGTGGAAGGCAGTCACCTTGTTGGCCTTGGCTTCTGCGCGATGTGTGTCGGAATTGGGGGCTTTATCTTGTAAAAGCCCCTATTTGATCTTCCAAGACAGGGCGGAACTTAGGACTTGTCCACAGTTCCTGCCTAAGGTTGTATCGGCTTTCCATATCAACCAACCTATTGTGGTGCCAGTTGCTACTGACTCCTCAATTGCTTCAAAGGCCTTGGATGTAGTGAGGTCTTTGAAGATTTACGTGAGGAGGACAGCTCGTCATAGGAAAAGTGACTCTCTGTTTGTCCTCTATGATCCCAAGAAGATTGGGTGTCCTGATTCTAAGCAGTCGATTTCACGCTGGATCAGGTTCAATATCCAGCATGCTTATTCCATGGCAGGATTGCCGTGTCCGAAATCTGTAAAGGCCCACTCTACTTGTAAAGTGGGCTCTTCCTGGGCGGCTGCCCGGGGTGTCTCGGCTGTACAACTCTGCCGAGCAACTACTTGGTCTGGGTCGAACACGTTTGCCAAGTTTTACAAGTTCGATACTTTGGCCTCTGATGACCTCAAGTTTGGTCAAGCAGTGTTGCAGGAGCCTCCGCACTCTCCCTCCCGTACTGGGAGCTTTGGTACATCCCCATGGTACTAATATGGACCCCAGCATCCTCTAGGACGTAAGAGAAAATAGGATTTTGGTTACCTACCGGTAAATCCTTTTCTCATAGTCCGTAGAGGATGCTGGGCACCCGCCCAGCGCTGCGTTTTCCTGCATTGGTTTTATAGTTCAGTACTGCCTGGTTCCTAGGTAAGTTCTGCGTTATTTACGGTTTCAGCTGTTGCTGAGTTGTTCCGGCATGTTAGCCGGATTTGCCTGTTGTGTGAGCTGGTATGAATCTCACCACTATCTGTGTAATTCCTTCTCTCGAAGTATGCCGTCTCCTCGGGCACAGTTTCTAGACTGAGTTTGGTAGGAGGGGCATAGAGGGAGGAGCCAGCCCACACTATTAAACTCTTAAAGTGCCAATGGCTCCTGGTGGACCCGTCTATACCCCATGTTACTAATATGGACCCCAGCATCCTCTACGGACTACGAGAAAAGGATTTACCGGTAGGTAACAAAAATCCTATTTTCACCAGTATCGGGGGGGAATACTCTGCCACAGGAACACTCGGCACCCATCCCCCACCTAAATCCACCATCCCCTACCTAAAAACTCTCCTGGTGTAACCCAGGCACATACACAACAGCTTGAAGTGGGCATCGGGGTAGAGCTGCACTAATGTGGCTGTCATCTTAGGGTCCCAATATGACCAATATAATCATTTTTAATATATAATCATAATTTTTAATTTAATAATCATTGTTCAATGTATATTTAAAAGTATATAGATTTGATTTGTATTTCACAAAATTATATGAGCTACTACAGATGTAACCACACTCATCTATGCTGTGATGCGTACGCATGGGCATATGCATAGCGCGAATGCACCACACTACGAGTGGTCGCAGTGGGCATTCGCACCATAGGCTTTAATGGTGTGTGTGTAGGCATCAAGTGCACATAATTGCAGGCACACATGTTTGACACAGATGATGTTACAGCAACAAAGGATAACAGGAGACTAGAGGGCCTATTTGCTTTACCTGTGTGCTCTGTAGAAGGCCAGCCCATTGTGTAATTTGCAGGAAAATTTGGCACATTTCCTGACAACGATCTGCCAGTGTGTACAGAGGAAAGATTAATTGGCCAGTGTCCTCAACAACAGATGGCAGTGGTGGTTGGGCACTGTGTATAAACAACCACGATCTGCGATATATCTGCTGATTGGTTGATCTGCAGCTATATCTTTAGGTATGTACCCAGCTTTACAGGTACATATACTTTATTATTGCAGGCAGCACTATGAGCCCATACTGTGTACTCATCCCCCAAGTTCAAATTTTCCAGACTGATCAATAGAAATAAAGGAATTGTAGGATTGTTGAATTGCAAAGACTAAGGAGGTTATTCAGGTGACCGCAATAACTCAGTTTGTGGTGCTACTGCGCACGCGCAGGTCCCGTCCTGCGTGTCCGTGCACAGCCAATGCGATTGGCTGCGAACACCTCTGCCCGATTGACAGGCAGAGACTTTCGCTGGGCGGCAATGTGGAGTTATGGAACCATTGCGTGGTCAACGTGGGGAAAATGAGGGAAGGTCAGCTGCGTTTTTGGGGTGGCTGCATGTTGCCACACACAGCCACTCTGATCATGAAAATGGCGGTGGACCTCCTGCATACGCAGCCCAGTTGCGGTTGCCGGGGGTCATCATTAATTTTAGCAAGTACGATTTGATCGCAATTGTTTTGCAATCATATCGCTGGGCCACCAATTAACATGCTGGGCGGCCTTGCCCTGCGCTGGGCGTCCGTCAGCATGCAAAAGAAAGGATTGCAGATTCTTTTTAGCAGAATCTACAATCCATGCTGAATAATCCCCTAAGTGTGGTAGAATTTGGTACAGATAAAAAAGCCCCATTTATTTATATTTGTGGTTGTAGACAATCTTGGTGAAAACATTTCTGAGAAATATTCTTATATATTACAATACAGAAAACACACTGGGCCCTTATATGGCTGGAGACCAGCAGCAGACAGACGGAGAATCCAGAATCAGTAGTACTCATTAGTGACAGGTAGGAATATATTCCTCTTTGCGTAGATATTTCAGTGTTTGTAAAAATGCATTTTTGCAATGGCTTTTTTTTTTAAATGAATAATGTCATGTCATGATCACTGCTTTGCTCATAGGATAGTATTATGAGAAATGATGACTGCTTATTCATAATAATATTTTCACATCAGAGCATGTTACATTTTAATTATATTTTGAAGGAATGGCTTGTTGGCAGGGGTATGTGTATTATTATGGTAACATAGGATGGTTTTCCTGAGCTAGGTGGCATGGTCATAATAAGTTCTCTGTGGTCATCACATGGGATTGCTTTATTATATGGAGGTACAGTATAGGTATTTTGGTAATCTTGGGATTCTAGCATGTTGGCATTATTTACATTAAGATTGTTACTAATTAAATAATAAAATAACATGATTTGGATAATTAGAAGGGATATGTTCAGGATGCATGGTAAGTATGTGGGGACTGTTAGGGTAAGACCATGGGGGGGAGGTTTATGTACTAGGGGGAGGCTATGCTGCAGTGGGGGGAGGGATTCATGTTAGGCTGCGGAGAGGGGGGTTAGGTGTAGGTACCACTGGGGAGGATTAGGCTTAGGCCGAGGGGGAGTTTAGGGTTAGGTAGTGGGGAGGTTAGATTTAGGCACCACCAGGGAAAGTTAGGGTTAGGCTGTGGGAGGAATGGTTAGAGTTAGGCATCAGGAGGGGGGTAGAGGGGGAGGGGAAGTATACTTTCCAGACCCCTGTTGGTATTCTCACCATTGAGATGCTGCTTTCGGTCTTTTGACCACCGGCATACCGACCGCCGGTCATCTGTACCCATTACAATTATAAGATATAAAGAATTAATATGCATTTTTGTGGGGAACCGCATTGGTACTATCTGTATAGAAAGCATCAGTTAATCTCCAATGTGCATTCCATATAACAAAAATACAGTTTGTATTATTGCTAGGCACTATAAAATGTCTTCAAAGAGAAGTTCTTCTTCAGAAGACAAAGGAGAGGAGGTGGCTAAAAAGAAAACATATAAAAGTGGCTCTGTAAAAAGATCACAGGCTTTACAAAAGAGTCTGAGAGAAGCAGGAAATGCGCTAGGCCAACAAAAGCTATGGCAGCCAAAGGATATCACTGTGGAGTCAGTGGACTTAACAGTTCAAGATGTTCCTGAAGGAACACTACAACAGGAAGCTGCAGCATCAGTATCTAGTGCAGATGAAGGCCTGTCTACTGTAATAAGTGAACCAGAATACTCAGGAGAAAATATTGGTGGTGCCAGCCTCACTGAAACCCATGGTGAAGATACAGGCGATTCTATAGAAAGTAAAATATCCTTTTCACCTCTTCCATCTTCAGCTGAAAAATGTAATGTTTTTCATGCACCTGAAGCATTATGCAGTGTTTCTGTTAAGTTACATTTTATGAAAGCTCATCCTGTACAGCCATCCTCAGATGCTACTCATACGCTGCCATTTCACGCACATAAGGTCTACTATCGACATGTACCTGGTGGAAGTGCCATTCAGAGGAAATGGCTGTCTTATTGTGTTGACAGACAAAAAATCTTTTGTTCCACATGTATGGCATTTTGTAGTATTCGAAAAAGTTATTTTATCTTTGGCTGGATGGTTAATAAAGACCATGTGAATAGCAGAGTTAGGGAACATGAGGAATCGAACCAGCATCAAGCAGCTGTTAATGCATATTTATCTGCAGAAAGAAAAAGTGACATAGAAACTTTAATTAATGTAAATTTGACAAACAAAAAAAAGAGAAATAGTACAGCACAATCGCATGGTAATCAGTCGATTGATTGCTATCATACTATACATTGCTAAGCAATGCCTTGCTTACAGAGGGAAGGATGAGGCTGCTCATACAATACTGAATAGTCAAGTCAACCACGGTAACTTTCTCGAGTTAGTTCTGCTTTTGGGCAAATTTGATGCTGTTCTTGAAAAACAGATAGAGCAAGCAGTTGCAAAAAGCAAGGCCAGGAAAAGACGCCAACAAGAAAGTAAAGGAAGGGGTGGACTAGTAACCTTTTTAAGTAAAACAACAGTTAACAAGTTGATAATAATAATGGGAAATATGATAAAGCAGAAAATTAGCCAGTACGTAAAAGATGCTGTGAAATTCAGTGTGGAAATGGACAGTACACAGGATATTGGTGTTGTGGAACAATGCAGCATTATATTAAGGTACACCAAAGATGGCATGGTTTCTGAAAGACTCTTTGGTCTTGTTGATGTAAAAAGCACAACTGGGGAAGCGTTATTTTCAGTTCTGAAGGAGCGACTAGAAATGTTTTCTCTGCCCATAAGTAACATTATTGGTTGCTCTTTTGATGGTGCTGCTAACATGAGTGGGTGCTACAATGGATTACAGGCACATATAAAAAGTGAATCCTGTAAGGCTGTGTACACCTGGTGTTATGCTCATATTCTCAATTTGGTAATTGTAGATATCACTCAATGTGTAACTCCAGTGAAGTCGTTATTTGGGCTCTTAGAGAAAACAGCATGTTTTTTTTCCGAATCTTACAAAAGATTGTCTGTGTGGAAAGAACAGGTCTCAAAACAAAGACATGGACAGGAAAAACTTTCCAGACTAAAGAAAATTGGTGACACACGCTGGTGGAGCAAGCCTAGGGCATTAAGTACAATTTTTGGGTCAGCTTCTGACCAATCTAATGAATTGTACAGCACTCTACTTTATTGCCTGGAGTACATTTCACTGTCTCCAGAGTTTGAAAGGAAAATCATTAGTGAGGCAGAGTACTTGCTCCATGGTTGGACAAGACACGAAACATTACTTGTCTCATTTCTGTTCATGCAGATCTTTGAAATTGTGACTCCTGTTTCAGATTATCTGCAGACTGCTGGCCTGGATATATTACAGGCTTGGCGAATGGTTGGCATGGCCAAGAGTCTGCTTCAAAAGCTTAGAACTGAATTTTCCAAACTGATTGTATTAGTGAATGCATTTACAGAAAAAGTGGATAGTTCTCTTGATGGGCTTTCTGTTAGTGCAGAAGTACAAAAAAGTCTGCCAGGAAAAAGGATAACTAGGAAAAAAATGATGCCTGGTGAGTTATCTCAAGATGAGCCTATAGAAGACCCCCTTAAAGGTTTTGAACTTCAGACATTCTATGTTGTACTTGATCAAGCAGTACAGAGTATTGATAGAAGGTTTTCAAAAAATGAAGGCCTCATTCGGGATTTAACCTACTTTGACCCAAGGCAGTTTGCCCAAATGAAGCAGGGTCAGAGTGAGATCCCAATAGAAGCTCTGAGAACAGTTGCCGATTTGGCCGAGGTAGACATTGTTCAACTTAAAGTAGAACTAGTTAATTTTGTGCAGAATTATTCTGTGCTTAAAAATCCAGATTCTCCTCAGATAACAAGTGTTACTGAAGAAGAACTTGATGATGAGGACACAATGTCCTTGGATATGAAAAATAAGGCATGTGAAAACTGCCTGACCTGCTGCTACCGGCTCTTATATCATCACAATTTACACTCTGCAGCATATACAAATCTGTTTGTAGTTTACAAAACTCTCCTCACATTAGCTTGTACACAGGTATCTTGTGAAAGAGTTTTTTCCAAACTTAAAATAGTAAAAACTCGACTGAGATCAATGATAGGCCAGGAACTGCTAGAATCATTTCTGCTTCTCAATACTGAAAGGGACATTGCAGGCAGCTTCGTATTTGATGAGATCATTGACACATTTGCACACTCATCTTCCCTCCTCGAAAGGCTGCTTCTTTAATTTTTAATTGATTACCTATAATACTTCAACAACACCACTTAAGTGTGTGAAGGAGGCAGTATATGCAAGTATTTAGCTAGTCTGTGTAGTGAAGTACATGTTTGTTTACCATTATTTTAAACTCAGAACTGAAGTTTGAATATCAGGGAAGTTGATTCACATTTTCTTCTGTTGTTTGCATTAAACATTCTTGGCCTTAAACTACTTAAAAATGCCTTTATATCTGTGAGTTACAACAGTTATGATGGCTAATGTATGTGCTGACATTTAAACAGTGATATTTAATTTTCTGTTATTTATAATTATATTTTGCATTTATTCATGTTTGTCAGGATAAAGGTTGTTTACTGATTTGTTGTGTGGTGTGAAGTTCGAATATCCAAGAACTTGAGTTTTATTTTGTGTTTGTATCAAACGTTCTGTCTTAAATCTAAAAAAAAAATGTTCATACTGTAACTGTGAATTACAACAGTTATAATTTGTGGTATCACTCAAACACTGAGATTTAATTTTCTGTTATTTATAATTCTTTTTTTATTTATTCATGCACATGCTTGTCAGTATAAAGGTTTACATATTTATAAGGTTATTGCTATGTAGAGTTATGTTTCAATATCAAGGAACAGGATTTATATGTTTTGTGTTGTTTGTATCAAATGTTCTGTGTTGAAGTAAAGATACTGTATGTCCATAACTGTGAAATACAACAGCTATGATGGTTAATGTGTGCCCAAATCCAAATGCTGCTGGTTCATTTTCTGTTATTTATAATATTTTTGTAGTAATTCATGCATATGTTTATCAGTATAAATAAAGTTTTTATATTGATTAATACACATTTCATCTCTCTAATTATTTTAACACCATTGTATCGGTGAAACTGGCCATATTTGAAAGGTACATTTTTTTTCATTATATACTATGCTAGGTGGCGCCTATAATGGCTGGCCACTCCTCTCTGAACAGGTGGCCACACCCCTTCCAGCATATGGCAACGCCCCTTAGTGGGCCCCTGTGATTGCATTTCCCTGGTGGGCCTTTTATGCCCCAGTCCGACACTGCGTACCTCTACCATCAGGGAGGAACTCACAGCAAAAAAACAATGAAGGAGGTAAGCCACATACTAAAGTGGGCAGAACTCCATCTCCCAGCATTGTCTGCAGTGTTTGTTCCGGGAGTCCTAAACTGGGAAGCAGACTTTCTGAGTCGACACGCCATTCAAGCAAGTGAATGGGCTCTACACCCAGAAGTATTTCAGACTCTGGTGGACAAGTGGGGGATGCCAGAGGTAGATCTCATGGCATCACGTCTGAACAACAAAGTATCGGCACACGGGTCAAGAACAAAGGATCCCAGAGCGATCCTTGTGGACGCACTGTCAGTGAAATGGGACTTTCACCTGGCATATCTGTTTCCTCCGATCTCCCTGTTACCCAGGGTGGTGAGGAAAATAAAGCAAGAAAAGGGTGCCGTGATTCTAATAGCTCCGGCTTGGCCCAGAAGGCATTGGTACATAGATCTGCAGAGGATGTCGATGGATGCTTCAATTCTGCTCCCTCAACGTCCAGATCTAGGGTCCTTGTTATCACAGGCATCTGGATCAGCTGTCTTTGACAGTGAAAGGAGTATGGGCCCAGAATCTTTCAGAGTATACAGCATCTTAGATTTCCTTCAGGAAGGAATGGATAAGGCTTTGAAGGTGGCTTCCTTGAGAGTACAAGTATCAGCATAGACTGTATGGTTCCAAAAGAAAATTGCCAATTTACAGGATGTGCATACTTTTTTACAAGGAATGCTGTGCATTCAACCGCCTTTTGTTCCTCCTGCAGTGCCTTGGGATTTAAGTCTGGTTATCAAAGCTCTTCAAGTTGCTCCGTTTGAACCACTTAATAAAGTGGATCTTAAATGGTTGACAGCTAAAGTTCTCTTTCTACTGACTATAGCATCAGCTAGAAGAGTATCAGATTTAGGAGAGCTGTCATGTAAATCTCCTTTTCTGATTTTTTATCCAGATATAGCAGTTCTCAGAACTAGGTCTGGTTATCTTCCTAAGGTGGTATCTAAGTTTCACCTTAACGAAGAAATTGTGGTCCCAGCTTTTCAGGTATTGGGACTTTCTGCGGGAGAAGCTTCGCTGGACGTAGTCCGTGGATTAAGAATCTACGTGGATCATACCAGTGTCATCAGAAAGACAGATTCTCTCTTCATTCTCTACGGATTTCACAAGAGAGGATGGCCTGCTACTAAACAGACGCTAGCAAGATGGCTTCGAATGACAATTTCAGAAGCATATTCTCGAGCTGATCTTCCTGTTCCGGTTAATGTCTCTGCTCACTCTACATTTAAGGTAGGTCCTTCATGGGTAGCACAACATGGTGCTTCAGCAGAACAGATATGTAAGGCAGCCATATGGTCTTCCATTAACACATTCATTAGACATTATGCCTTGGATACTTTTGCCTCTCATGATGCTGAATTTGGGCGTAAGGTTCTCCTGTCCAATCAGGAGCATCCCCACCACTAAAAATTGCTTTGGGAAGTCCCATTGTTATCCTGTGGATAACCTGTGGACCCTGCCGGAGAAATATACGTTATGGTAAGAACTTACCGTTGATAACGGTATTTCTCCTATTTCCACAGGTTTCCACGGGGATCCCACTCTGACGCACCTGATTTGAGAATCTTTATACTCACTAAGCTCTTCCCTCTTGCATGGAAGGGTGTGCATGTGTGTTATTCTCGCCTGAATAGGGTTCTACATAATGCTCCTGCCTAAATGCTTTGGATTACAACTGATTTGCCTGAGCCAGTGGGCGGGGATATATGGATGAGCCCGTTGCATCCTGGGAGGACTGAAAGCTTGTGATCGTTTGGTGCCAATCCGCTGTCGCTCCATCATATCCCATTGTTATCCTGTGGAAACCTGTGGACATAGGAGAAATACCGTTATCAACGGTAAGTTCTTACCATAACGTATATTTCCATTTGGTACTAAGCCATTACTTCAGCAGGCACATAATAATATGTATAGATTAACACAGAATACAGGTTGACCCCGATGGGCAGTTTGCCTCTTTTCAACCTTAATGACTATGTAACTATGTTACTTTTATTAGCGTTTATGTGTACTGCTACATCTGAGAGGTGTGTCATGAAAATTACTTGTTGAAGAAAAGACACTGATAATTTTCAGGATTTGTTTGTATATTATGTTTTACAAGAAGCTCCATATACTGTAAGTGGCCATGAGAAACCTTATTTAAAATGCATGTAGCCATAGGGATCATTGGGGCAGATGAATTAACCTGAAGAAGTCAAAAGGAAGTGATAAACCAGTGATAAGCGCAAGGTGATAAACGCCCCAGCCAATCAGCTCCAATATGTAAATTAACAGTTACACACTGATTGGCTGGTGTGTTTATCACCTTGCGCTTATCACTGGTTTATCTCTTCCTTATGCCTTCTCCAGGCTTAATACATCTGCCCCAATGTGCCTTATAACCAATGCAGGGAAATGGCACTGATGATCCGTATGTATCTCTGATTTCTTTTTCCCCCCAAGAATGTAACAGCTGCATAATGGGGGTAAGGTGCAATCAGGGAGATTGCTGGTCCATTCAGGGAGTAAGGGAGATTGGCGCTATTTCAGGGAGTCTCCTGCAGAATGAGGGAGGGTAGGCAACTATGGTTATTTTGTTTCTGTGCAGGGTAAATACTGGCTGCTTTATTTTGACACTGCAATTTAGATTTCAGTTTGAGCACACCCCACCCAAATCTAACTCTCTCTGCACATGTTATATCTGCCTCCCCTGCAGTGCACATAGGGGGGTCATTCAGATCTGATCGCTGGGCTGCTAAAATTGTAGACCTGCGATCAGATAGTCGCCGCCCAAAGGGAGTATATATTCGCCATGCAAGTGTGTGATCGCATGTGTGTGCCGAGCTACAAAAAATTCCTCAGACAGCAGACAGCTGCAAATCTCTTCACACCACACTCACCATCTAATGATTTTTCCACTGTGTGCAGTCTGTGTGCAGTCTGTGTGCAGCCCAGGACCTACTCCTACAGTGCGATCAGAACAGGCTGATTGGGGCTGGAGCTGACATCACACACCCTACCTGAAAAGCTTAGGAACGCCTGCGCTTTTGTACACTCCCAGTAAACGGTCAGTTACCACCCACAAATGGCTTCATCATGTCAATCACCTTGTGAATGCCCGTGCGATTGGATTTTTCGCACCATCCCAGCACTGACCAGCGATACACCCTTTGTTGCTGTCCGACGTGCGTGCACATTTAGTACCTCATCGCCCGCTGTGCACAGCAGCGATCAGATCTGAATGGCCCCCATGGTTTTGCCCATTAGAGGAAAATGTTTTGCAATCAACCTTGAATTAGGCCCAATGTCATGAATTGTTGCTGTGTACTAATAGGATAATGTAGAAGATTTCACTGACATCTCCTGCATAAGGCTAATACAGAGTTGCAGATCGTAGTCCCCAATATTATCAATGGAGACTGCAATCTGAACCCTATGTACAAGACTCCAAAAAGCACAGCTTTTCGATTTGTCCCCATTAGTTTACACCATCTTCAGAAGGTGTAAACTGCTTTAAGACATAATCGAAGGAGCTCTTCTGTCCCTCTCCTGTCAGCTCTGTTCCATGCAAGGGCGCTTTAAGAGAGGAGGCCCGTGTTCAGCCTCCTCCGTTTGGGCCCCCTCCTCTCTGTCGGCAGTGCTGAGAGCCAGAGCCCTAGAGGGCGGGGTGAGCGGCTTTCCATAGCGTCCTGTTATGGAAAGCCGTTCACCCCCGCTGGCATCGCTGGGCAGGGGGGCAAATCTCTCAGTGTGTATGCACTGAGCGATTTTCAGCCCAGCGATGTCAGCGATCCTCGCTGTGCATACATGCTGGGCAAAAACTCTCAGTGTGTATGCACCAGAGTTGCAACTAACAACAGCTTATGCATGCATATTCTTAATCTGCAATATCTAAACCAGCAATTGCTAACTATAGGGATCCTAATGATTGTAAAATTTTTCCCTTGTCATTTTCTATGGGTAATCTGTATTATTAGTTTTAATTATTTTTAAATATTTTTTATAATAAATGAAATACATGAATTAAACCAGCAGCCAATTTATTTAATTTTTCTTATTCAAATTGTGCGCCCACACTATTTTTCTTTTTTAGTCGTCTATCATAGTTTGGTGGGTATCCAGACCCACCTTGTGAGGGCAGCCATTAGAATATTGTATAAGACATGCGAACATATTTATTCTTTTAAAAAAACAACAACTGATTAGCGCCCACTATAGTGTTGCATTTGACTGAGGTGTAAATGGGGTTTCAAGCCGCAGTGAGATGGAGTGAAACCATGTTCAATTACCCAGGTCGGACTCGAGTTAGTGGCAGGGTTTTGTTGGAATAGTGGTACACCAGTTCCAGTGATCTTTTCTTGCAATGGTGAAAAGGCGATCCGGCCAAAATCCCAAAACTGCTCGGAATGCAGACACCGGCATCCCGAATGAGATCACAATGCCAACAGCCGGATTCCGATCGAGTGCCTGTCGCAGAGGTAAGCCGCGCGGGGGGTAGGGAGTTTAGACTGCAGGGGGAAGGTTAGACTGCAGGAAGGGGTGGGTTAGGTTTAGGCACTCCCGGGAACGGTTAGGCTGGAGATGGGGGAGGTTTAGGCACCACCGGGGAGGGTTAAGGCTGTGGAGGGGGAGGGTTTGGTTTTGGCTGCAGTAAGGGTGGGTTAGGGGGTTGGTGGGGCAAACATTGGGACGCCGTAGCCGGTATTCTGACCGCTAGCATTTCAGCCCTAACCTGTGGAAAGTACTAGATCAGGCCTGGCCAACCTGTGGCTCTCCAGCTGTTGTAAAACTACAAGCCCCATCATGCTTTGCCACAGTTTTGCTATTAGGGAATGCTAAAACTGTGGCACAGCATGCTGGGATGTGTAGTTTCACAACATCTGGAGAGCCACAGGTTGGCCAGGCCTGCACTAGATGGTTACCCTCTGAGGACATTGTGACTCCCTGCACTGCAGATGTTGTAATTATAATGTATTGCAATAGCACAGCCCGCCATTGTTTGAGAAGACAATATGGAGATGTCTCAATTAAACATAGTGGCTGTGATGTGCCTTTCCGCAATGGCAAATTGTGGCCAGCAACAATGCTATCTTTTCCTCAACCTAATAGTAGTGCACAGAAAAAGTAGAATGTTGTTCGCCAGCATATCCAGCTGACCTGAATCGCCCTCTATGACTCAGTGAGTGCTCAAGGTAAAATAAGAGTTTGAAAATGTAACCCTTTTTCAGTTTATTGAGAATGTATAACCTTTTTCCTTTTCCTTCCAGGCCAAAAAAGATGATGGTACATCTAGGGGAAAAGAATTCTGTGGTGCCCACCTTCCTGTATCTTGCTACCCTAAGCATATGCTTATTTTGTTCCACAGACTACAAGTGGGCCTGCATCTTATAATGATATGGAAGGACAATTAGTCACACCTGGGCACCACAAAATGCTTAAGGTTTCTACTTCTAAAATAGGGGATATTATTTATTCTGACATACATAACAAGTACTCTGAAACAATCTCTGTAAATGTAATGGTGATATAAAGGCCTCTTGTCTGTTTGATACATTTCATGCCAACAAAGTATGCATGTTCTCCTCCCCCATCAGCAGGCAACTCATCTACTTATCACTAGTCTATACAAAATTAGCATTTCAAGCAAACAAGAAGGGTCTTTGTCTCTGTATTTGTTTTGAGTTAGCACAAATAAAGTTACAGTGATATTTCCTGCCAGAATAACCTTGAGTACTGGGAGAATTGGTCTTGAATGTACCAGTGAGAAAATGAATGTAGATTATGTGTTAAATCTCAAAATAACCAATTCCTGTATTTGTTTTAAATGTATATGTAAACGTATTAGAAAATGTATTGTACTGTAAGTATATGCATTATTTGTGGGATATACTATTACTAAAGTGGGATTTATTTATGCAGACTAGGTACACAACCATAGGCTGGATTTGGATATTCCAATTTAATATATTTTCAATAAAAAAATAGTTCATACTCCATCATGGGAAAGCTGGGAACTACAGCTCATAAGGCCAAATATTTAATGATCATGAAAAAACTGTTGTAATCATAGTTCTTTTGAGAAATGTTGCATTGAATGTAATCATTATTATTTAACTACATTTGCCTTGCACATGGATTCATTGGGGGGGGGGGGGGGGGGGGACTCCACGGTTTTCTCACGCCTGCACCGCCCATCTAGAGTGATGCTCAATATTCAATTGTTTGTGCTGATGGGCACAGATGTTGCAGGTATCCATTATTTGTCATGCAAGACATGCCCAAATGCACCAGGAATAGACACGATATCATCTTGCACAGACATGGACATATGTCTGTGCAAGATGATATTTTGCCTCATTTTCAGAACAAATTTGTCGGGAAGAACCAATGCAAAACCGAACCGCTCATCTCTAAATTGAATAGCTCCCAATCACTTTAGACAGGAGCTGTGGCAGGACAAAATAATTGAATTCCCCCATTGACAGAGTTTTTACCTATCTAGAGAAAATATTTTATAGAGAAACATTTGCTTATCTCTATGTAAAAAATCTTTGTTTGGTAGCAGTACCTTGATGATTTACACAGCACTCACACATCCTCCAACTGTACCGTTTTAGCCTGTAGAGTACTGTTTTTAAAGTCTAAAACAGGGGTGTACCGATTGTACCAGATTGACTGTGCAGATATTCTTGGACTTCTGCAGCGCTGCTCAGTGTAAGGCAGCTTCCTCCACCCTTCCCTGGCAGCACCAGCAGCCCTGAGGAACAGCCTCCAGTACCATAGACGAGTCACCGCTGACACGTCTCACCCCCTCTTTAACCGTGGCCACGATTCTATGTCTATGGCTTTGCCCCCCTGTACAGATTTTTACGTCTAAATGTTGGAAAGCATGCACTCATCAATGTCAATAAATATTTGGTCAATATATATATTTAAGGTCATTAAGGTCAATAAATATTTGTCTCCCTCTCCCAGGAACAGCTTCCGCAAACTGAAAGGTACCCATTTATACAGCGTGATCTGAGCACAATATTAGCGCAAACATTGGACTGCAATATGTAGTTATACTGCTGGAATTTATGAATGAACACACACAGGTACAGGGGCTCCCTACGATGTGTTTACTCCTGTGTCTGGGATCCTGTCCATGCGAGGTCCAATGACCATGCATGCACAGCAGTCATTGCCAAGGAGGTGTCACAACTGAGGGCCTGAGCTGACGGGAGGCAGCCTCAGTTGTAGGGGCTGAGATGTAACGGAACCTGGGAGGTTGTATCAGACCCCTAGACATGTAAGTAACATGTAGAATAACTGCCCGAAGGCGTGACCACGACAACCAGGATAAAAGTCAATGATGTTTATTATGACAAACTCCGTAACACAGCAGCAGTAAAAGGAAACATAAAAGTCAACAGAGGATAAATACAATTCCTGGGTACTACAGGGTGGCAAGGGCCACAGGCACTGGTAGTGTGAGACAGTTCTTATAATCTTCTAGTTGGAAAGTCCTTACCAGGCCTGACTGTAGCAATGGAGAGAACCCAGGATCGTACCAGCTGATGTTCCAGGAAAGGCTGGGCTGCTGAAGGTAAAACGGCTGCTGTGGATACTGGCTGGAACCAGACTGTTGTTGGTACGGAGTGGATACTGGCTGGAACCAGTTAAATAATAAACGAACTTGAGAGCGATGAAATAATAATGAAGTTTGGAGTTTGAGAGCGGTGAAATAATAATACCGGTGGAGAGTGGTAAACTGCAGAAAAGGACACCGGCCCTTTAAGAGAAGCTATACACTGCTGGAAGCTGGGCTGGAAGCAGGTGATTGTTTGAGAGCGGTGAAATAATAATACCGGTGGAGAGTGGTAAACTGCAGAAAGGACACCGGCCCTTTAAGAGAAGCTGTACACTGCTGGAAGCTGGTCTGGAAGCAGGTGATTGTTGTAGCTGGAAACAGGTGAGTCCAGAATGGATCGGAGAGTCAGGCTACACCGCAGATGGAATGCTGGTGCGGGTCTCTATAGCAGAAGTCTGGAGACAGGAGCTGGAACCTGGAAGACAACCACAGGAGAGAGACAAACTGGAACTAGGTTAGACAACCAAAGCACTGACGCCTTCCTTGCTCAGGCACAGCATACTTATACCTGCAGCAAGGAAGGGGTTGGCTAGGCAATTATGCAAATCAACAATACAGACAGCAGATTGGTGGAAATAATCAGATAACAAAATCCAAGATGGCTGCGCCCATGCAGACACTTGGAGGGAAGTTTGGTTTGTAATCCATTTGAGAATTGAAACAGTAATGGCGACGCCGGCCACAGGAGACAGGAGACGCCAGACTGACAAGCGCACATTTAACCACGCGGGCACAGCGGAGGCCGCGGCTGATGAAATCACCACTCTGACATTCTGCATGTGGAAACTCAGGAACAGCGGGATCCGGTCCTGGAACGCTGAGCCAGCCTTAGGAGGCATCTGAAGGGTAAGTAATGGCGTCCAGATACCCGGATCGTGACAGCACCCCCCCCCTTTAGGAGTGGCCCCAGGACACTTCTTAGGCTTTAAAGGAAACTTTGCGTGGAAATTTCGGACCAAGGCAGGAGCATGGACGTCTGAGGCATTGGTCCAAGAGCGTTCTTCAGGACCATAGCCCTTCCAGTCAATGAGGTATTGTAACTGACCGTAACGGAAACGTGAGTCCAAAATCTTGGCCACCTCGTACTCGACTCCCCGTTGAGTCTGAACTTTGGGAGCTGGAGGAAGTGCGGAATGAAACCGATTCAGGATCAGCGGTTTCAACAAAGAAACATGAAATGTCCTGGGTATTTTCAAGAAGGATGGTAACTGTAACCTGTAGGCAACAGGATTGATGACTTGTTCAATCTTGAAGGGTCCAATGTAGCGAGGTGCAAATTTCATGCTGGGAACTCTCAACCTCAAATTCTTCGTGGACAGCCACACACGATCACCCACCTTGAGAGCAGGAACCGCTCTACGCTTCCTATCGGCAAACTTCTTATACCTGAATGAGGCTTTAAGCAGGGCTGCGCGGACGTTCCTCCAGTTATTTGAAAACTGACGCAAGGTGACATCCACTGCTGGAACAGAAGTTGCGGGAAGCGGTTGGAATTCTGGGACTTTAGGGTGGAATCCATAATTAATGAAGAATGGTGTAGAAGAAGATGAGGAATGGTATTGATTGTTGTGGCTGAACTCGGCCCAAGGAAGGAGTTGAACCCAGTCATCTTGAGAGGAAGACACATATATACGGAGGAAGGCCTCCAAGTCCTGATTCACCCTCTCGGTTTGACCATTGGTCTGAGGATGGTAAGCCGTGGAAAACTTTAACTTGACTTGGAGGGCTTGACACAAACTTCGCCAAAATTTGGCTACAAATTGTACTCCACGATCCGAGATGATCTCTTCAGGAAGACCGTGAAGTCGGAAGATCTCTTGTATAAACACTTGAGCCAACTTGGAAGCTGACGGAAGACCGGTGAGAGGGATGAAATGTGCCATCTTGGTGAACCGGTCAACTACCACCCAGATGGTATTAAACTTGTTGCAGATAGGTAGATCGGAAACAAAGTCCATCGACAAATGGGTCCAAGGTCGACGGGGAACAGATAATGGAACCAGTTGCCCCGCAGGCGACTGGCGGGAGACTTTGTGTTGGGCACACTTTGGGCAGGAGGCAATAAATTCCATAACGTCCTTCTTCAGAGTTGGCCACCAGTAGGACCTAGAAATAAATTCAAGGGTTTTCTGAATGCCTGTATGTCCAGCAAAACGGGAAGCATGGGCCCAATGCATGAGCTTCTTCCTTAGAACTGGCTTAACAAAACTTTTCCCTGGTGGAGGCGTAGAGTCCATCCCTACCGTGGAGAATGCCAACGGATTAATAATAGGATGCTTGTCTGCAGACTCGGACTCATTTTCTTGCTCCCATGAGCGGGAAAGGGCATCGGCCTTACGATTCTGAGAACCAGGACAGAACTGGAGTTTAAAGTCAAACCTAGAGAAGAAAAGTGCCCATCTGGCCTGACGAGGATTCAGACATTGTGCGCCTTTGAGATATAAAAGATTTTTGTGGTCGGTAAGTATGGTGATTGAGTGGGAAGCTCCCTCCAACAGGTATCTCCACTCCTCCAGAGCGAGCTTGATGGCTAGCAACTCCTGATCGCCAATGGCATAGTTGCGCTCAGCTGGGGAGAACTTCCGGGAGAAGAAACTGCAAGGATGTAGATGTCCATCTTTGGCCCTCTGGGATAACACTGCTCCTACTCCAACGGAGGAGGCATCTACCTCTAAGATAAAAGGAGAGTCGGTGTCGGGCTGTTTCAGAACTGGTGCAGAGATGAACCGTTGCTTCAGAAGGTGAAAGGCCTGTGTAGCTTCATCGGACCACTTGGACGGATTAGCACCTTTCTTGGTTAATGCAGTGATAGGCGCCACGATGGTGGAAAAGTCTCGTATAAATTTCCTATAATAATTGGCGAACCCTAAGAACCTCTGGACCCCTTTGAGGCTTAAGGGTATAGGCCAATTCTGGATTGCTTGGAGTTTCTCAGGATCCATCTCTAGTCCGGAACCGGACACAATGTAACCTAGAAACGGAATGGTTTTAACTTCAAACACACACTTCTCCAATTTACAATAGAGGTGATTGACACGGAGACGGGAAAGAACCTCTTTTACCCAGAAACGATGATCTTCGAGATTATTAGCAAAGATGAGGATGTCGTCTAGATAAACCACGACATGGCGGTACAAGATGTCCCTGAAAATCTCATTCACGAAGTGCTGGAAGACTGCTGGAGCGTTGCTCAATCCGAAGGGCATGACGAGGTACTCATAATGTCCGTCACGGGTGTTAAAGGCGGTCTTCCACTCGTCACCCTCACGGATTCGGATGAGATTGTAGGCACCCCTCAAGTCCAGCTTTGTGAAAATAGTTGCACCACTAACTCTATCAAAGAGCTCGGTAATCAGGGGTAAAGGGTATCGGTTCTTGACGGTAATGTCGTTCAGACCTCTGTAGTCGATGCTCGGACGCAGACCACCGTCTTTCTTCTTAACGAAGAAGAAGCCTGCGCCGGCTGGAGAAGAAGATGGTCGGATGAAACCCTTCGCCAGGTTCTCTTTGATGTACTCTTCCATGGAGTGTGTCTCAGGCAGAGACAACGGATAAGTTCGGCCTCGCGGTGGAACCTTCCCTGGAATGAGGTCGATTGGGCAGTCCCATTCTCTATGAGGAGGAAGGATATCAGCAGAGGCTTTACTGAACATGTCCGTGAAGTCTTGATATGGAGGAGGCGGAACATCAGATGACCTGGGGAAGGAAGAACAAACAGGAAGAACTTTGGCTAAACAAGTCTCAGCACAGGAGGGACCCCATGCCAGTATTTGCGTAGTCGTCCAGTCAATTGATGGGTTGTGGAGACGGAGCCATGGAAGGCCTAAAACCACTGGATGTGTGGCTCTTGGAATCACTAAAAAAGAAATATACTCAGAATGAAGAACTCCCACTCTCAGACGAACTGGAAGAGTCCTTAAGGAAATGACTGCATCAAAAATCTTGCTGCCATCCACGGCAGTCAAAGAGATGGACGAGGACAGTCTCTCGGTGGGTAGGGACCACCGTTTAACATAAGCTTCGGTTATGAAATTCCCAGCTGCTCCGGAATCAAGGAGGGCAATGACGTTCCTGTAACGTTGAGCAATTTGGAGCGACACTGGGAGGTTACAGTCATGAGGAGATGGAGAGGAGATCATTACTCCTAGCCGGCCCTCTCCTTGGCGAGCTAGGATCTGGAGTTTCCCGGACGTTTGGGACAGGCATTGATAGTGTGCGACGGAGCTGCACAGTAGAGACAGAGAGACTCAGAGAGACGTCTTCGGCGCTCAGCGGGAGATAGACGGGAACGACTAATTTGCATAGGCTCATCCTTGGATGGAGATGGTTGACGAGGAGGAGGAGCAGAAGATTTAGGAGTAGATGATCTTCCTCGCTCGGTTGCTCTCTCTCTGAAACGTAGATCAACCTTCGTGCAAAGAGAAATTAGCTCATCCAACTTAGAGGGCAAGTCTCTGGTAGCTAACTCATCCTTGATGCGTTCTGATAAGCCATGCCAGAATGCAGCATACAGGGCCTCGTCGTTCCATGCCAGTTCGGATGCCAGGATTTTAAACTGTATAAGATACTGTCCCACAGTACGTGTTCCCTGGCGTAAACGGAGAATCTCAGATGAAGCAGATGTTATCCGGCCTGGCTCGTCGAAGATGCGCCTGAATGTAGCTACAAAGTCAGTATAGGAGGATAGCAGGGGATCAGACTTCTCCCATAAAGGTGATGCCCAGTCAAGGGCTGAGCCACTGAGAAGGGAGATGATATAGGCAATTTTGGTACGGTCACTGAAGAAATTGCCAGGTAGAAGCTCAAAGTGGATTTCACATTGATTGAGAAATCCCCTGCAGAACCTTGGAGATCCATCAAATTTTGCTGGCGTTGGAAGATGAAGATGTGGACTGGAAATGGGTAAGGTGGGTGGGGTTACAGCTGGTGTTACTGTAGTGGACGCACCGGACGTGCCAGGTCCACGGAGGGTCGTTTGAATCCCATCCAGCCGTGTAGAGAGATCCTGGAGACAGCGGATGATGTGGCCCTGTGCAGCCTCCTGATGTTCAAGTCGGGCTGCCAGTTCTTGCATCGGCCTGGCCGCTTGATCCTGGTCTCCGGCTGGATTCATTAGGTCAGTGCTTACTGTCACAACTGAGGGCCTGAGCTGACGGGAGGCAGCCTCAGTTGTAGGGGCTGAGATGTAACGGAACCTGGGAGGTTGTATCAGACCCCTAGACATGTAAGTAACATGTAGAATAACTGCCCGAAGGCGTGACCACGACAACCAGGATAAAAGTCAATGATGTTTATTATGACAAACTCCGTAACACAGCAGCAGTAAAAGGAAACATAAAAGTCAACAGAGGATAAATACAATTCCTGGGTACTACAGGGTGGCAAGGGCCACAGGCACTGGTAGTGTGAGACAGTTCTTATAATCTTCTAGTTGGAAAGTCCTTACCAGGCCTGACTGTAGCAATGGAGAGAACCCAGGATCGTACCAACTGATGTTCCAGGAAAGGCTGGGCTGCTGAAGGTAAAACGGCTGCTGTGGATACTGGCTGGAACCAGACTGTTGTTGGTACGGAGTGGATACTGGCTGGAACCAGTTAAATAATAAACGAACTTGAGAGCGATGAAATAATAATGAAGTTTGGAGTTTGAGAGCGGTGAAATAATAATACCGGTGGAGAGTGGTAAACTGCAGAAAAGGACACCGGCCCTTTAAGAGAAGCTATACACTGCTGGAAGCTGGGCTGGAAGCAGGTGATTGTTTGAGAGCGGTGAAATAATAATACCGGTGGAGAGTGGTAAACTGCAGAAAGGACACCGGCCCTTTAAGAGAAGCTGTACACTGCTGGAAGCTGGTCTGGAAGCAGGTGATTGTTGTAGCTGGAAACAGGTGAGTCCAGAATGGATCGGAGAGTCAGGCTACACCGCAGATGGAATGCTGGTGCGGGTCTCTATAGCAGAAGTCTGGAGACAGGAGCTGGAACCTGGAAGACAACCACAGGAGAGAGACAAACTGGAACTAGGTTAGACAACCAAAGCACTGACGCCTTCCTTGCTCAGGCACAGCATACTTATACCTGCAGCAAGGAAGGGGTTGGCTAGGCAATTATGCAAATCAACAATACAGACAGCAGATTGGTGGAAATAATCAGATGACAAAATCCAAGATGGCTGCGCCCATGCAGACACTTGGAGGGAAGTTTGGTTTGTAATCCATGTGAGAATTTAAACAGTAATGGCGACGCCGGCCACAGGAGACAGGAGACGCCAGACTGACAAGCGCACATTTAACCACGCGGGCACAGCGGAGGCCGCGGCTGATGAAATCACCACTCTGACATTCTGCATGTGGAAACTCAGGAACAGCGGGATCCGGTCCTGGAACGCTGAGCCAGCCTTAGGAGGCATCTGAAGGGTAAGTAATGGCGTCCAGATACCCGGATCGTGACAGCAGGTTTCTGGAGGAATCCTCTCCTTGCTAATTGTAGCCCATAGGATATAGTGGCTAATGCCATCTTCAGATGCCATTAGCTGCGGGGGCCAGACTTAAATCTGACAGCTTCGCATCCCTCACAGAAACCTATGAGGGCTTTGGCTGCTGTTGGAAATGGAGGGATCGCAGCAGATATCAAGAGATACTTGATTGATACTTATTATTTGTGATTCTTTTTACTGACTTCTACCATATAGCATGGGGAAGATTATAATAGCATGGAAACACTATAGTCTACATACTATAATGAAAACCAGGGGTAAAAACTTGTATAATTGTTATTTTCAAAGAAGTAGTTACTTTTTTAATAGATATTTTGTATTTGAATGTATGTATATTTTAGCAACACTCTTGTATTAGAATATAGGTTATACCGGTATCATTTGTTTGTACCCTCTCGTATTTATAGGGGCCTGTGGGATCAGTAAGGAGGCTATCTGCCACACCCATCACCAAGCTGTAAGAACTTCATCCAGATGATTAAAAATTAATATTGAATTCAATGGGCAAGCTCAAACAGAAGCTGCTATACTAGAAAAACTTGCTGCCAAGCTATGTAAGAGACAGTATTGCTTTCCCTCCCTAAGCAGCAAGTGTATATGGAAGAAGAAGATAAGCCGTACTTTAATTCTCTCACACGAGGGCAGGTGTAACAAATGTTTAAAATAAGTGGTAAAGAGCTTGTGGAAATGTTCCACGTCAATCTGAAAATGTAATTATAACACAATATATAGAATTTAATACTGAAAAAACACATACCACAAAAATTAGGATATTATATCATACCTGAGCATTTTCACAAAAAAATTAGAAATTACTCACTGGTAAATCTATTTCTCGTAGTCCGTAGTGGATGCTGGGACTCCGAAGGACCATGGGGGAATAGCGGCTCCGCAGGAGACTGGGCACAACTAAAGAAAGCTTTAGGACTACCTGGTGTGCACTGGCTCCTCCCACTATGACCCTCCTCCAGACCTCAGGATACTGTGCCCGGAAGAGCTGACACAATAAGGAAGTATTTTGAATCCCGGGTAAGACTCATACCAGCCACACCAATCACACCGTATAACTCGTGATACTATACCCAGTTAACAGTATGAAATATAACTGAGCCTCTCAACAGATGGCTCAACAATAACCCTTTAGTTAGGCAATAACTATAAACAAGTATTGCAGACAATCCGCACTTGGGATGGGCGCCCAGCATCCACTACGGACTACGAGAAATAGATTTACCGGTGAGTAAAATCTTATTTTCTCTGACGTCCTAAGTGGATGCTGGGACTCCGTAAGGACCATGGGGATTATACCAAAGCTCCCAAACGGGCGGGAGAGTGCGGATGACTCTGCAGCACCGAATGAGCAAACTCTAGGTCCTCCTCAGCCAGGGTATCAAACTTGTAGACTCTTACAAAAATGTTTTAACCCGACCAAGTAACAGCTCGGCAAAGTTGTAAAGCAGAGACCCCTCGGGCAGCCGCCCAAGAAGAGCCCACTTTCCTCGTGGAATGGGCTTTTACAGATTTAGGGTGCGGCAGTCCAGCCGCAGAATGTGCAAGTTTAATCGTGCTACAGATCCAGCGAGCAATAGTCTGCTTAGAAGCAGGAGCACCCAGCTTGTTGGGTGCATACAGGAGAAATAGCGAGTCAGTTTTCCTGACTCCAGCTGTCCTGGAAACATATACTTTTCAGGGCCCTGACTACGTCCAGTAACTTGGAATCCTCCAAGTCCCAAGTAGCCGCAGGCACCACAATAGGTTGGTTCACATGAAAAACTGATACCACCTTAGGAAGGAATTGGGAACGAGTCCTCAATTCCGCCTTATCCATATAAAATACAGATAAGGGCTTTTGTATGACAAAGCCGCCAATTCTGATACACGCCTGGCCGACGCCAAGGCCCACAGCATGACCACTTTCCACGTGAGGTATTATAGCTCCACGGATTTAAGTGGCTCAACCCAATGCGACTTCAGGAAATCCAACACCACGTTGAGATCCCACGGTGCCACTGGAGGCACAAACGGGGGCTGACTATGCAGCACTCCCTTAACAAAAGTCTGAACTTACCTTCCTCCGGAATGCCCTTTTCCTTCAGGATCCGGCGTTCAACCGCCATGCCGTCAAACGCAGCCGCGGTACGTCTTGGAACAGACAGGCCCCCTGCTGCAGCAGGTCCTGTCTGAGAGGCAGAGGCCATGGGTCCTCTGAGATCATTTCTTGGAGTTCTGGTTACCAAGCTCTTCTTGGCCAACCTGGAACAATGAGTATAGTTCTTACTCCTCTCCTTCTTATTATTCTCATTACCCTGGGTAAGAGAGGCAGAGAAGGGAACACATACACCGACTGGTACACCCACGGTGTTACCAGAGCGTCCACAGCTATCGCCTGAGGGTCCCTTGACCTGCGCAATATCTTTGTAGATTTTTTGTTGAGGCGGGACGCCATCATGTCCACCTGTGGCCTTTCCCAACGGTGTACAATCATTTGGAAGACTTCTGGATGAAGTCCCCACTCTCCCGGGTGGAGGTCGTATCTTCTGAGAAAGTCTGCTTCTCAGTTGTCCACTCCGGGAATGAACACTGCTGACAGTGCTAACACATGATTTTCCGCCCATCGGAGAATCCTTGTGGCTTCTGCCATCGCCATCCTGCTTCTTGTGCCGCCCTGTCGGTTTACATGAGCGACCGCCGTGATGTTGTCTGACTGGATCAGCACCGGCCGGTGTTGAAGCAGGGGTCTAGCCTGACTTAGGGCATTGTAAATGGCCCTTAGTTCCAGAATATTTATGTGTAGGGAAGTCTACTGACTTTTCCATAGCCTTGGAAGTTTCTTCCCTGTGTGACTGCCCACCAGCCTCGAAGGCTGGCATCCGTGGTCACCAGGACCCAGTCCTGTATGCCGAATCTGCGGCCCCCTAGAAGATGAGCACTCTGCAGCCACCACAACAGCGACACCCTGGCCCTTGGAGACAGGGTTATCCGCCGATGCATCTGAAGATGCGACCCGGACCACTTGTCCAACAGATCCCACTGGAAAATCCTTGCATGGGACCTGGCGAATGGAATTTCTTCGTAAGAAGCTACCATCTTTCCCAGGGCTCGCGTGCATTGATGCAACGACACCTGTATTTGTATTAGGAGGTCTCTGTCTAGAGATGACAACTCCTTGGACTTCTCCTCCGGGATAAACCCTTTTTATCCTGTTCTGTGTCCAGAACCATACCCAGGAACAGTAGACGCGTCGTAGGAACCAGCTGCGACTTTGGAATATTCAGAATCCAGCCATGCTGTTGTAGCACTTCCCGAGATAGTGCTACTCCGACGAACAACTGCTCCCTGGACCTCGCCTTTATAAGGAGATCGTCCAAGTACGGGATAATTATTTCGGCCATTACCTTGGTAAATACCTCGGTGCCGGGGACAGACCAACGGCAACGTTTGGAATTGGTAATGACAATCCTGTACCACAATTTTGAGGTACTCCTGGTGAAGAGGGTAAATAGGGACATGCAGGTAAGCATCCTTGATGTCCAGTGATACCATGAAATTCTCCAGGCTTGCAATAATCGCCCTGAGCGATTCCATTTTGAACTTGAACCTTCGTATATAAGTGTTCAAGGCTTTCAATTTTAGAATGGGTCTCACCGAACCGTCTGGTTTCGGTACCACAACATTTTGGAATAGTAACCCCGGCCTTGTTGAAGGAGGGGTACCTTGATTTCACCTGCTCGAAGTACAGCTTGTGAATTGCCGCCAGTACTACCTTTCTCCGAGGGCAGCAGGCAAGGCTGATGTGAGGTAATGGCGAGGGGGAGTCGCCTCGAACTCCAGCCTGTATCCCTGTGATACTATTTGCAGAACCTAGGGATCCACCTGTGGGCAAGCCCACTGGTCCCTGAAGTTCCCGAGATGCGCCCCTACCGCACCTGTCTCCACCTGTGGAGCCCCAGCATCATGCGGTGGACTCAGAGGAAGCGGGGGAAGATTTTTGATCCTGGGAACTGGCTGTCTGGTGCAGCTTTTTCCTTCATCCCTTGTCTCTGTGCAGAAAGGAAGCGCCTTTGACCCGCTTGCTTTTCTGAAGCCGAAAGGACTGTACCTGAAAATACGGTGCTTTCTTAGGCTGTGAGGAAACCTGAGGTAAAAAAATTTCTTCCCAGCTGTTGCTGTGGATACGAGGTCCCAGAGACCATCCCCAAACAATTCCTCACCCTTATAAGGCAGAATCTCCATGTGCCTTTTACAGGCAGCATCACCTGTCCACTGCCGGGTTTCTAATACCCTCCTGGCAGAATGGACATTGCATTAATTCTGGATGCCAGCCGGCAAATATCCCTCTGTGCATCCTTCCTATATAAGACGACGTCTTTAATATGCTCTATGTTAGCAAAATATTATCCCTGTCTAGGGTATTAATATTATCTGACAGGGTATCAGACCACGCTGCAGCAGCACTATTTATGCTGAGGCAATTGCAGGTCTCAGTATAGAACCTGAGTGTGTATATACAGACTTCAGGATAGCCTCCTGCTTTTTATCAGCAGGCTCCTTCAAGGTGGCCGTATCCTAAGACGGCAGTGCCACCTTTTTTGACAAACGTGTGAGCGCCTTATCCACCCTAGGGGATATCTCCCAACGTGACCTATCCTCTGGCGGGAAAGGGTACGCCATCAGTAACTTTTTAGAAATTACCAGTTTCTTATCGTGGGAACCCACGTTTCTTTACACACTTCATTCACTCATCTGATGGGGGAACAAAACACTGGCTGCTTTTTCTCCCCAAAAATAAAACCCCTTTTATGTGGTACTTGGGTTCATGTCAGAAATGTGTAACACATTTTTCATTGCCGAGATCATGTAACGGATGTTCCTAGTGGATTGTGTATATATCTCAACCTCGTCGACACTAGAGTCAGACTCCGTGTCAACATCTGTGTCTGCCATCTGAGGTAACGGGCGTTTTTTTTTGTTTTTTTTGAGCCCCTGATGGCCTTTGAGACGCCTGGGCAGGCGCGGGCTGAGAAGCCGGCTGTCCCACAGCTGTTACGTCATTCAGCCTTTTATGTAAGGAGTTGACATTGTCGGTTAATACCTTCCACCTATCCATCCACTCTGGTGTCGGCCCCACAGGGGGCGACATCCCATTTATCGGCCTCTGCTCCGCCTCCACGTAACCTTCCTCATCCAACATGTCGACACAGCCGTACCGACACACCGCACACACACAGGGAATGCTCTGACTGAGGACAGGACCCCACAAAGTCCTTTGGGGAGACAGAGAGAGAGTATGCCAGCACACACCAGAGCGCTATATAATGCAGGGATTAACACTATAACTGAGTGATTTTTCCCCCAATAGCTGCTTGTATACATATATTGCGCCTAAATTTAGTGCCCCCCCTCTCTTTTTAACCCTTTGAGCCTGAAAACTACAGGGGAGAGCCTGGGGAGCTGTCTTCCAGCTGCACTGTGAAGAAAAAATGGCGCCAGTGTGCTGAGGGAGATAGCCCCGCCCCTTTTTTGGCGGACTTTTCTCCCGCTTTTTTATGGATTCTGGCAGGGGTAATTTATCACATATATAGCCCTGGGACTATATATTGTGATGATTTGACAGCCCAGTGGTCTTATATTGCCCTCAGGGCGCCCCCCCCCCAGCGCCCTGCACCCATCAGTGACCGGAGTGTGAGGTGTGCATGAGGAGCAATGGCGCACAGCTGCAGTGCTGTGCGCTACCTTGTTGAAGACAGAAGTCTTCTGCCGCCGATTTTCCGGAACACTTCTTGCTTCTGGCTCTGTAAGGGGGCCGGCGGCGCGGCTCCGGGAACGAACACCAAGGTCGGGTCCTGCGGTCGATCCCTCTGGAGCTAATGGTGTCCAGTAGCCTAAGAAGCCCAAACTACCACCTGTTAGGTAGGTTCGCTTCTTCTCCCCTTAGTCCCTCGCTGCAGTGAGTCTGTTGCCAGCAGATCTCACTGTAAAATAAAAAACCTAAATATACTTTCTTTCTAGGAGCTCAGGAGAGCCCCTAGTGTGCATCCAGCTCAGCCGGGCACAAGAATCTAACTGAGGTCTGGAGGAGGGTCATAGTGGGAGGAGCCAGTGCACACCAGGTAGTCCTAAAGCTTTCTTTAGTTGTGCCCAGTCTCCTGCGGAGCCGCTATTCCCCCATGGTCCTTATGGAGTCCCAGCATCCACTTAGGCAGGGCCGTCTTTTCGTATGGGCTCAATGGGCTCTTGCCCAAGGGCCCCAGGAGTTTAAGGGCCCTATGCTGATAGCTGAGGGTCCCCTCTTTCCAGGGGTACCAGATTTTTGAAAATCGGCCCTGGGGAACCGGAGATATCCGACTTGAAACCAGTGGTCCCCATCCAAACCTGTTAATTGCTCTTCCCAGCCAGATATCTCAGGTTCTGTCTGATTTAGAGTTTTTCCAAGGGTATAATCCAAAAGCTGTGACTCTCCCCTTTCGGTGAACTTTGACAGCTTGTCTCTACTATGCCCAGAACCAGAGATATCAGCCTTCCAGCAGATGGTCCCTGCTTCAGCTCCACACGCCTAATATGCAGTTTTAGATTTTCGTTGGTGAATTGCTCTGGCTCCTGAACTCTGATCCCCAAGTCCCCAGAACCATATGAAAGGTGGGACTCTCTACATTTTTTATCCCGTAAAGCTAAGAAATATATTTTCAGGAACTTGAGATATCTGCAGTCAAGCAAGCTACCCTCCCACACAAAAATAACAAATATTAAGCCCACTCCACTATCCACCCCTTCCCTACGTATTAAACACCCCCTACCACCCCAGAAGTCATGTACCAGGGCTTCTTCATTCAGCCCAATGCCCCCTTCTACAGTTTAGCACCATCTGTGCAGTAAAGGTGAAATTAGCAGAAATTACTGCTCCAGGTCCTACATGCTGAGCAGAAGATAGAGCACCCTCTACCTCCCGCGGGACATCAAAGCTGCCGCTGATAGCACCCCCCACCCCTACCTCTGAAGGATGGGTAGGGGGCCCAGCGCATTGCTGTGCCCAGGGGCCTACACTACTGTTAAGACGGCCCTGCATTTAGGACGTCAGAGAAATGCGTTTTACCTGAAATATACGTTATGGTAAGAACTCACCGTTGATAACGATATTTCTCCTAAGTCCACAGGTTCCATAGGATAACAATGGGGATATGATGGAGTGAAAGCGGATTTGCACCAATCAGTCAAAGCTTTCCGGCCTCCCAGCATGCAACGGACCCGTCCATATATCCCCGCCCCCTGGCTCAGGCAAATCAGTTGTATTCCAAAGCTCAAGGCAGGAGCATTATGTAGAACCCTCATCAGGCGAAAAAGAACACACATGCACACCCTTCCGTACAAGAAGGAAGAGGTTAGTGAGTAAAAAAGGATCCTCAAATCAGTTGCGTCAGGGTGGGACCCCTGTGGAACCTGTGGACTTAGGAGAAATACCGTTATCAATGGTAAGTTCTTACCATAACGTATATTTCTCCGGCAGGGTCCACAGGTTATCAACAGGATAACAACGGGATTTTCCAAAGCAGTTTAGCGGTGGGGACGCTCCTGATGCTCAGGAGAATCCTTCGCCCGAATTCAGCATCGTGAGAGGCAAAGGTATCCCAGGCATAATGTCTTAATGAATGTGTAAACGGAAGACCATATGCTGCCTTACATCCTGTTCTGTTTAAGAACCATATTGTACTGCCCATGAAGGACCTACCTTACGAGTAGAGTGAACAGAGACATTAGCAGGAACAGGGAGATCAGCTTGAAATTATGCTTCGTCATTCGAAGTCATCTTGCCAGTGTCTGCCTACCAGCAGCTCATCCTCTCTTATGAAATCCATAGAGAATGAAAAGAGAATATGCATTTCTGATGACACTGGTACAATCCACGTAGATCCTTAATGCACGGATCACGTCCAGCGATGCATCTCCCGCAGAAAGGGTCCAGACCCTAAAAGCCCGGGACAATATTTTCTTTGTTAAGGTGGAACTTAGACATCACCTTAGAAAGATACCCAGATCTAGTTCTGATAACTACTTTATCTGGATAAACAATCAGAAATGGTGAACAATATGACAATCCCTAAGTCCGATATTCTTCTAGCTGACGCCTTAGTCAGTAGAAAAGACACTTTAGCTGTCCACCATTTATAATCCATATTATTAAGTGGTTCAGTTGGGCACCTTGAAGGACTTTCAGGACTGAAAAAGTCCCACGGCACAGTAGGAAAAACAACCAAAGGCTGAATGCGCAGCATACCCTGGAAAAAAGGTACGCACATCCTGTAAATTGGTAATTTACTTTTGGAACTCTATCCAAACAATCCTAGTGTCAGAATCTTCCCAATCTGATATCAAAAGGATTTCCCTTTGTCCAGCTGGGATGTCTGTAGCCACCAGGATAATGACCGTCTTACTTTTATTGTAAGTACCATAGTCGGTCTTTATTATCTGATGCAATCCATTAATACTTACCACACCTTGTATTCCCAGCTGGTCCCTCCAGGTACCAACCAGGCCCACACTGCTGAGTTTCCATGATCCATTGAAATCTGGGCATATCCAGTGTGGTGTGGTTGTAGATTCTACTAGGTAAGAATCAGACGCTGCAGAGACCTAGAGTGGAATTGTGCATACTCCCTCCTGTTGATGCAGATACCATCAAACCCATATGCGCATTGCTGCGTAAATGCACACCGTTTGACTGTGTGGCGAGTCTTGAATCCTATAGTGAACCCTGGATTTATTGTTGCAAGGTAAAAAATTACTCTCTGCAGACGTGATTCAGTACAGCCCCCAAGTGAGTCATCCAATGTGACGAAACTGGAGACGATTTTCCCCAAGTTATGAGTCACTTGCCCCTGCAAACTCGTTATTGCTGTTGCCGCTGACATAGAGCAATTTCTGTGACTGTGCCAGGATTAAAAGATCCTAGGTATGGGAAGAACCTTAACCCCTATTGCGGAGGTAAGGTGTTGTTACCCCCATATTTCTGGTAAATACTCTGGGGACTGTGGCTAACCCAAAGGGTAAAACCTAGAACTGAAAAATGCTTTTTTGGAGGATAGCAAAATAGGATTTTGGTTACCTACTGGTAAATCCTTTTCTCGTAGTTCGTAGAGGATGCTGGGGTCCATATTAGTACCATAGGGTATACACGGGTCCACCAGGAGCCATTGGCACTTTAAGAGTTTGGTAGTGTGGGCTGGTTCCTCCCTTTATACCCCTCCTACCAGACTCAGTCTAAAAACTGTGCCCGAGGAGACGGACATCTTCGAGAGAAGGATTTAACACAGATAGTGGCGAGATTCATACCAGCTCACACATACAAGGCACAACAAGCTAACTTAGCCTGAAAACTCAGCAACCGCTGAGAACATTACTTACCAAGTAAACAACGCAGTATGTAACTAAAAACAAAGTTGTACTGAACCATATAACAAGTTCAGGAAAATGAAGCGCTGGGCGGGTGCCCAGCATCCTCTACGGACTACGATTAAAAGATTTACCGATAGGTAACCAAAAATAAGAATTTACTCACCGGAATTCTATTTCTCGTAGTCCGTAGTGGATGCTGGGTACTCCGTAAGGACCATGGGGAATAGACGGGCTCCGCAGGAGACTGGGCACTCTAAAAGAAAGATTAGGTACTATCTGGTGTGCACTGGCTCCTCCCTCTATGCCCCTCCTCCAGACCTCAGTTAGGGAAACTGTGCCCGGAAGAGCTGACACTACAAGGAAAGGATTTGGAATCCAGGGTAAGACTCATACCAGCCACACCAATCACACCGTACAACTCGTGAAAACTATACCCAGTTAACAGTATGAATAACAACTGAGCCTCACTGAACAGATGGCTCATAAAACAACCCTTTAGTTAAGCAATAACTATATACAAGTATTGCAGAAAATCCGCACTTGGGACGGGCTCCCAGCATCCACTACGGACTACGAGAAATAGAATTACCGGTGAGTAAATTCTTATTTTCTCTGACGTCCTAGTGGATGCTGGGTACTCCGTAAGGACCATGGGGATTATACCAAAGCTCCCAAACGGGCGGGAGAGTGCGGATAACTCTGCAGCACCGCATGAGCAAACTCAAGGTCCTCCTCAGCCAGGGTATCAAACTTGTAGAATTTTGCAAACGTGTTTGATCCCGACCAGGTAGCAGCTCGGCAAAGTTGTAAAGCAGAGACCCCTCGGGCAGCCGCCCAAGAAGAGCCCACCTTCCTCGTGGAATGAGCTTTGACTGATTTAGGATGCGGCAGTCCAGCCGCAGAATGTGCAAGTTGAATCGTACAACAGATCCAGCGAGCAATAGTCTGCTTTGAAGCAGGAGCACCCAGCTTGTTGGGTGCATGCAGGATAAACAGCGAGTCAGTTTTTCTGACTCTAGCCGTCCTGGAAACATCGATTTTCAGGGCCCGGACTACCTCCAGCAACTTGGAAGCCTCCAAGTCCCGAGTAGCCGCAGGCACCACAATAGGTTGGTTCAAATGGAACGCTGATACCACCTTAGGAAAAAATTGGGGACGAGTCCTCAATTCTGCCCTGTCCATATGGAAGATCAGATAGGGGCTTTTGCATGACAAAGCCGCCAATGCTGACACACGCCTAGCCGAAGCCAAGGCCAAAAACATAACCACTTTCCACGTGAGATATTTCAACTCCACGGTCTGTAGTGGCTCAAACCAATGTGATTTTAGGAAATCCAACACAACGTTGAGATCCCAGGGTGCCACTGGGGGCACAAAAGGGGGCTGAACATGCAGCACTCCCTTAACAAATGTCTGAACTTCAGGCAGTGAAGCCAGTTCTTTTTGAAAGAAAATAGACAGGGCCGAAATCTGGGCTTTAATGGATCCCAATTTTAGGCCCATAGTCACTCCTGACTGTAGGAAGTGCAGAGATCGACCCAGCTGAAATTCTTCTGTTGGGGCCTTCATAGCCTCACACCAAGCAACATATTTTCGCCATATGCGGTGATAATGTTTTGCTGTCACATCCTTCCTAGCTTTTATCAGCGTAGGAATGACTTCAACCGGAATGCCCTTTTCTATCAGGATCCGGCGTTCAACCGCCATGCCGTCAAACGCAGCCGCGGTAAGTCTTGGAACAGACATGGCCCCTGCTGTAGCAGGTCCCGTCTGAGAGGCAGAGGCCAAGGGTCCTCTGAGATCATTTCTTGTAGTTCCGGGTACCAAGTCCTTCTTGGCCAATCCGGAACGATGAGTATAGTTCTTACTCCTCTCTTTCTTATTATCCTCAGTACCTTTGGTATGAGAGGAAGAGGAGGGAACACATAAACCGACTGGTACACCCACGGTGTCACTAGAGCGTCCACAGCTATCGCCTGAGGGTCCCTTGACCTGGCGCAATATCTTTTTAGCTTTTTGTTGAGGCGGGATGCCATCATGTCCACCTGTGGCCTTTCCCAACGATTTACAATCAGCTGGAAGACTTCTGGATGAAGTCCCCACTCTCCCGGGTGGAGGTCGTGCTTGCTGAGGAAGTCTGCTTCCCAGTTGTCCCCTCCCGGAATGAACACTGCTGACAGTGCTATCACGTGATTTTCCGCCCATCGGAGAATCCTTGTGGCTTCTGCCATCGCCATCCTGCTTCTTGTGCCGCCCTGTCGGTTTACATGGGCGACCGCCGTGATGTTGTCTGACTGAATCAGCACCGGCTGGTTTTGAAGCAGGGGTCTTGCCTGACTTAGGGCATTGTAAATGGCCCTTAGTTCCAGAATATTTATGTGTAGGGAAGCTTCCTGACTCGACCATTGTCCTTGGAAGTTTCTTCCCTGAGTGACTGCCCCCCAACCTCGGAGGCTTGCATCCGTGGTCACCAGGATCCAATCCTGTATGCCGAATCTGCGGCCCTCGAGAAGATGAGCACTCTGCAGCCACCACAGCAGAGACACCCTGGCCCTCGGGGACAGGGTGATAAGCCGATGCATCTGAAGATGCGATCCGGACCACTTGTCTAACAGATCCCACTGAAAGATCCGTGCATGGAACCTGCCGAATGGAATTGCCTCGTAAGAAGCTACCATCTTTCCCAGGACTCGCGTGCAGTGATGCACCGACACCTGTTTTGGTTTTAGGAGGTCTCTGACCTGAGATGACAACTCCTTGGCCTTCTCCTCCGGGAGAAACACTTTCTTCTGTTCTGTGTCCAGAATCATACCCAGGAACAGCAGACGCGTCGTAGGAACCAGCTGCAACTTCGGGATATTCAGAATCCAGCCGTGCTGTTGTAGCACTTCCTGAGATAGTGCTACTCCGACCAACAACTGCTCCCTGGACCTCGCCTTTATAAGGAGATCGTCCAAGTACGGGATAATTATAACTCCCTTCTTTCGAAGGAGTATCATCATTTTGGCCATTACTTTGGTAAATACCCTCGGTGCCGTGGACAGACCAAACGGCAACGTCTGGAATTGGTAATGGCAGTCCTGTACCACAAAACGGAGGTACACCTGGTGAGGTGGGTAAATGGGGACATGTAGGTAAGCATCCTTGATGTCCAGTGATACCATGTAATCCCCCTCTTCCAGGCTTGCAATAACCGCCCTGAGCGATTCCATTTTGAACTTGAACTTCCTTATATAAGTGTTCAAGGATTTCAAATTTAGAATGGGTCTCACCGAACCGTCTGGTTTCGGTACCACAAACATTGTGGAATAGTAACCCCGTCCCTGTTGAAGGAGGGGAACTTTGATTATCACCTGCTGGAGGTACAGCTTGTGAATTGCCGCCAGTACTACCTCCCTGTCCTGGGGAGTAGCTGGCAAGGCTGATTTGAGGTAACGGCGAGGGGGAGACGTCTCGAATTCCAGCTTGTATCCCTGAGATACCACTTGTAGAACCCAGAGATCCACCTGTGAGTGAACCCACTGGTCGCTGAAGTTCCGGAGACGGGCCCCACCGCACCTGGCTCCACATGTGGAGCCCCAGCGTCATGCGGTGGACTTAGTGGAAGCAGGGGATGATTTTTGTTCTTGCGAACTGGCTGTATGGTGCAGCTTTTTCCCTCTACCCCTGCCTCTGGGCAGAAAGGACGCGCCTCTAACTCGCTTGCCTTTCTGAGGCCGAAAGGACTGTACTTGATAATACGGTGCTTTCTTAGGCTGTGAGGGAACCTGAGGTAAAAAAGTCGACTTCCCAGCTGTTGCTGTGGATACGAGGTCTGAAAGACCGTCCCCAAACAATTCCTCACCCTTATAAGGCAAAATTTCCATGTGCCTTTTAGAATCAGCATCACCTGTCCACTGCCGAGTCCATAATACTCTCCTGGCAGAAATGGACATTGCATTAATTCTAGATGCCAGCCGGCAAATGTCCCTCTGTGCATCTCTCATATATAAGACTACGTCTTTAATATGCTCTATGGTTAGCAATATAGTGTCCCTGTCCAGGGAATCAATGTTATCAGACAGGGAATCAGACCACGCTGCTGCAGAACTACACATCCATGCTGAAGCAATAGCAGGTCTCAGTATAGTACCTGAGTGTGTATACACAGACTTCAGGATAGCCTCCTGCTTTCTATCTGCAGGCTCCTTTAAGGCGGCCGTATCCTGAGAAGGCAGTGCCACCTTTTTTGATAAGCGTGTGAGCGCCTTGTCCACCTTAGGGGATGTCTCCCAGCGTAACCTATCCGTTGGCGGGAAAGGGTACGCCATTAGTAACCGCTTAGAAATTACTAGTTTCTTATCTGGGGAACACCACGCTTCTTCACACAGTTCATTCAACTCATTAGATGGGGGAAAAGTCACTGGCTCCTTTTTCTCCCCAAACATAATACCCTTTTTTGTGGTAACCGGGTTTATGTCAGCAATGTGTAAAACATCTTTCATAGCCGTAATCATACATCGGATGGCCCTTGTGGACTGTACATTTATCTCATCCTTGTCGACACTGGAGTCAGACTCCGTGTCGACATCTGTGTCTGCCATCTGAGTCAGCGGGCGTTTTTGAGCCCCTGATGGCCTCTGAGACGCCTGGGCAGGTGCGGGCTGAGATGCCGACTGTCCCATGGCTGTCACGTCGTCAAACCTTTTATGTAAGGAGTTGACACTGTCGGTTAAAACCTTCCACATATCCATCCACTCCGGTGTCGGCCCCGCAGGGGGCGACATCACACTTATCGGCTCCTGCCCCGACCCTCCACGTAAACCCTCCTCATCAAACATGTCGACACAGCCGTACCGACACACCGCACACACACACAGGGAATGCTCTGACTAAGGACAGGACCCCACAAAGTCCTTTGGGGAGACAGAGAGAGAGTATGCCAGCACACACCACAGCGCTATATAATCAGGGATTTACACTAACAAAAGCGATTTTCCCTATAGCTGCTTTTATATATAGTTTGCGCCTAAATTTAGTGCCCCCCCTCTCTTTTTTAGCCTTGATGCCTGAAAACTGCAGGGGAGAGCCTGGGGAGCTGTTTTCCAGCGGAGCTGTGAAGAGAAAATGGCGCCGGTGTGCTGAGGAAGATAGCCCCGCCCCCTTCTCGGCGGACTTCTCCCGCTTTTTTATCTGTATAATGGCGGGGGATTATGCACATATACAGCTTAAAAGCTGTATTATGTGTCAATTAGCCATGTAAGGTACTCTAATTGCTGCCCAGGGCGCCCCCCCCCCCCAGCGCCCTGCACCCATCAGTGACCGGAGTGTGTGGTGTGCATAGGGAGCAATGGCGCACAGCTGCAGTGCTGTGCGCTACCTTAATGAAGACCGAAGTCTTCAGCCGCCGATTTTCAGGATTCTCTTCTGCCTTCTGGCTCTGCATGGGGGACGGCGGCGCGGCTCCGGGACCGGACGATCGAGGTCGGGCCCTGTGTTCGATCCCTCTGGAGCTAATGGTGTCCGTCCAGTAGCCTTAGAAGCCCAAGCTAGCTGCAAGCAGGTAGGTTCGCTTCTCTCCCCTCAGTCCCTCGTAGCAGTGAGTCTGTTGCCAGCAGATCTCACTGAAAATAAAAAACCTAACAAATACTTTCTTTTTCTAGAAGCTCAGGAGAGCCCCTAGTGTGCAACCAGCTCGGGCCGGGCACAGATTCTAACTGAGGTCTGGAGGAGGAGCATAGAGGGAGGAGCCAGTGCACACCATATAGTACCTAATCTTTCTTTTAGAGTGCCCAGTCTCCTGCGGAGCCCGTCTATTCCCCATGGTCCTTACGGAGTACCCAGCATCCACTAGGACGTCAGAGAAATTCTATTTTCTCTAACGTCCTAGTGGATGCTGGGGACTCCGTAAGGACCATGGGGAATAGACGGGCTCCGCAGGAGACTGGGCACTCTAAGAAAGATTTAGTACTACTGGTGTGCACTGGCTCCTCCCTCTATGCCCCTCCTCCAGACCTCAGTTAGAATCTGTGCCCAGACAGAGCTGGGTGCATTTTAGTGAGCTCTCCTGAGCTTGCTAATAAGAAAGTATTTTAGTTAGGGCCCTCATTCCGAGTTGATCGGTCGCAATGCGAATGTAGCAGAGTTACACACGCTAAGCCGCCGCCTACTGGGAGTGTATCTTAGCTTCTTAAAAGTGCGACCGAAGTAATCGCAATATTGCGATCACAAACCTCGTAGCAGTTTTGGAGTAGCTTCAGACTTACTCTGCCTGTGCGATCAGTTCAGTGCTTGTCGTTCCTGGTTGACGTCACAAACACACCCAGCGTTCGCCCAGGCACTCCCACCGTTTCTCCGGCCACTCCTGCGTTTTTTCCGGAAACGGTAGCGTTTTCAGCCACACGCCCCTAAAACGCCGTGCTTCCGCCCAGTAACACCCATTTCCTGTCAATCACATTACGATCGCCGGAGCGATGAAAAAGCCGTGAGTAAAATTACTTTCTTCATAGCAAAGTTACTTGGCGCAGTCGCAGTGCGAACATTGCGCATGCGTACTAAGCGGATTTTCATTGCGATGCGATGAAAAATACCGAGCGAACAACTCGGAATGAGGGCCTAGGTTTTTTATTTTCAGAGAGCTTCTGCTGGCAACAGACTCTCTGCTACGTGGGACTGAGGGGAGAGAAGCAAAGCTACTAACTGCGGCTAGGTTGCGCTTCTTATCCTACTGGACACCATTAGCTCCAGAGGGATCGAACACAGGAACTTAACCTTGGTCGTCCGTTCCCGGAGCCGCGCCGCCGTTCCCCTCGCACAGCCAGAAGACAGAAGCCGGCGGGTTGAAGCAAGAAGACGTCAAAATCGGCGGCAGAAGACTCCTGTCTTCATATGAGGTAGTGCACAGCACTGCAGCTGTGCGCCATTGCGCCCACACTAACCCACACACTCCGGTCACTGTAGGGTGCAGGGCGCAGGGGGGGGCGCCCTGGGCAGCAATTGATTACCTCCTGGCAAAAAAGCAGCATATATACAGCTGGGCACTGTATTATGCATGAGCCCCCGCCATTAATTTTACACAAAATCGCGGGACAGAATCCCGCCGCTGAGGGGGCGGGGCCTTCTTCCTCAGCACTCACCAGCGCCATTTTCTCTCCACAGTTCCGCTGAGAGGAAGCTCCCCAGGCTCTCCCCTGCAGACTCACGGTAGAAAGAGGGTAAAAAGAGAGGGGGGGCACATAAATTTAGCGCATTAATCATATATACAGCAGCTACTGGGTAAACACTAAGTTACTGTGTGATTCCTGGGTCATATAGCGCTGGGGTGTGTGCTGGCATACTCTCTCTCTCTGTCTCTCCAAAAGGCCTTGTGGGGGTCCTGTCCTCATATAGAGCATCCCCTGTGTGTGTGGTGTGTCGGTACGCGTGTGTCGACATGTTTGACGAGGAGGGCTATGTGGAGGCAGAGCAGGTGCAGATGAATGACGTGTCTCCGCCGACGGCGCCGACACCTGATTGGATGGATATGTGGAAGGTGTTAAATGATAATGTAAACTCCTTGCATAAAAGGTTGGATAAAGCTGATGCCTTGGGACAGTCGGGGTCTCAGCCCATGCCTGATCCTACAGCGCAGAGGCCGTCAGGGTCTCAGAAGCGCCCACTATCCAAAATTGTTGACACAGATATCGACACAGATTCTGACTCCAGTGTCGATGACGATGATGCAAAATTGCAGCCTAAAATGGCTAAAGCCATCCGCTACATGATTATAGCAATGAAGAATGTATTGCACATATCAGAGGTAAACCCTGTCCCTGACAAGAGGGTTTATATGTATGGGGAGAAAAAGCAAGAGGTGACTTTTCCCCCTTCACATGAGTTAAATGAGTTATGTGAAAAAGCGTGGACAGGTGATGCCGACTCCAAAAAGCACATGGAGGTTTTACCTTACAAGGGTGAGGAATTGTTTGGGGACGGTCTCTCGGACCTAGTTTCCACAGCTACGGCTGGGAAGTCAAATTTTTTGCCATATATTCCCTCACAGCCTAAGAAAGCACCGTATTACCAAATGCAGTCCTTTCGATCACAAAGAAGCAAGAAAGTCAGAGGTGCATCCTTTCTTGCCAGAGGCAGGGGTAGAGGAAAGAAGCTGCACCATACAGCTAGTTCCCAGGAGCAGAAGTCCTCCCCGGCTTCCACGAAATCCACCGCATGACGCTGGGGCTCCACAGGTGGAGCCAGGTGCGGTGGGGGCGCGTCTCAGAAATTTCAGCCACCAGTGGGTTTGCTCACAGGTGGATCCCTGGGCTATACAGATTGTGTCTCAGGGATACAAGCTGGAATTCGAAGTGATGCCCCCTCACCGTTACCTCAAATCGGCCCTGCCAGCTTTCCCCATGGAAAGGGAAGTAGTGTTAGCGGCAATTCACAAGTTATATCTCCAGCAGGTGGTGGTAAAGGTTCCCCTCCTTCAACAGGGAAGGGGATACTATTCCACAATGTTTGTGGTACCGAAACCGGACGGTTCGGTCAGACCCATATTGAATTTAAAGTCCCTGAACATTTATCTGAAAAGATTCAAGTTCAAAATGGAATCGCTCAGAGCGGTCATTGCAAGCCTGGAAGAGGGGGATTTTATGGTGTCTCTGGACATCAAGGATGCTTACTTGCATGTCCCCATTTATCCACCTCATCAGGAGTACCTCAGATTTGTGGTACAGGACTGTCATTACCAATTCCAGATGTTGCCGTTTGGGCTCTCCACGGCACCGAGAATATTTACCAAGGTAATGGCAGAAATGATGGTGATCCTGAGAAAGCAAGGAGTTACAGTTATCCCATACTTGGACGATCTCCTCATAAAGGCGAGGTCCAGAGAGCAGTTGCTGATCAGCGTAGCACACTCTCCGGAAGTGTTGCAGCAGCATGGCTGGATTCTGAATATCCCAAAGTCGCAGCTGATTCCTACGACGCGTCTGCCCTTTCTGGGCATGATTCTGGACACAGACCAGAAGAAGGTGTTTCTCCCGGTGGAGAAGGCTCAGGAGCTCGTGACTCTAGTCAGAGACCTCTTAAAACCGAAACAGGTGTCGGTGCATCACTGCACGCGAGTCCTGGGAAAGATGGTGGCATCGTACGAAGCCATTCCCTTCGGCAGGTTCCATGCGAGGATCTTTCAGTGGGATCTGCTGGACAAGTGGTCCGGATCGCATCTTCAGATGCATCGGCTGATCACCCTGTCCCCGAGGGCCTGTGGTGGCTGCAGAGTGCTCACCTTCTCGAGGGCCGCAGGTTCGGCATACAGGGTCCTGGTGACCACGGATGCGAGCCTCCGAGGATGGGGGGCAGTCGCTCAGGGAAGAAACTTCCAAGGGTTGTGGTCAAGTCAGGAGGCTTGTCTGCACATAAATATCCTGGAACTAAGGGCTATATACAACGCCCTGAGTCAAGCGGAGCCTCTGCTTCGCAACCAACCGGTGCTGATTCAGTCAGACAACATCACCGTACTGGCTCATGTAAACTGCCAGGGCGGCACAAGGAGCAGAGTGGCGATGGCGGAAGCCACCAGGATTCTTCGTTGGGCGGAGAATCACGTGCAAGCACTGTCAGCAGTGTTCATTCCGGGAGTGGACAACTGGGAAGCAGACTTCCTCAGCAGGCACGACCTCCACCCGGGAGAGTGGGGACTTCATCAAGAAGTCTTCACTCAGATTACAAATCGATGGGAACTGCCACAGGTGGACATGATGGCATCCCGTCTCAACAAAAAGCTACAAAGGTATTGCGACAGGTCAAGAGACCCTCAGGCGATAGCTGTGGACGCACTAGTAACACCGTGGGTGTTCCAGTCGGTCTATGTGTTTCCTCCTCTTCCTCTCATACCCAAGGTGCTGAGAATCGTAAGAAAAAGAGGAGTGAAAACAATACTCATTGTTCCGGATTGGCCAAGAAGGACTTGGTACCCGGAACTGCAAGAAATTCTCACAGAGGACCCATGGCCTCTGCCTCTCAGACAGGACCTGTTGCAACAGGGGCCCTGTCTGTTCCAAGACTTACCGCGGCTGCGTTTGACGGCATGGCGGTTGAACGCAGGATCCTAGCGGAAAAAGGCATTCCGGATGAAGTTATTCCTACGCTGATAAAGGCTAGGAAGGACGTGACAGCAAAACACTATCACCGTATATGGCGAAAATATGTTGCCTGGTGTGAGGCCAGGAAGGCCCCTACAGAGGAATTCCAGCTGGGCCGGTTCCTGCACTTCCTACAGTCTGGAGTGACTATGGGCTTGAAGTTGGGGTCCATAAAGGTCCAGATTTCGGCCCTATCCATTTTCTTTCAGGGGGAACTGGCTTCTCTTCCTGAAGTTCAGACGTTTGTTAAGGGAGTGCTGCATATTCAGCCCCCTTTTGTGCCACCAGTGGCACCTTGGGATCTCAACGTGGTGTTGGGTTTCCTGAAATCCCACTGGTTTGAGCCACTAAAGACCGTGGAGCTAAAGTATCTCACGTGGAAGGTGGTCATGCTATTGGCCTTAGCTTCGGCTAGGCGTGTGTCAGAATTGGCGGCTTTGTCATGTAAAAGCCCCTATCTGGTTTTCCATATGGACAGGGCAGAATTACGGACTCGTCCGCAATTTCTGCCGAAGGTGGTGTCATCTTTTCATTTGAACCAACCTATTGTGGTGCCTGCGGCTACTCGTGACTTGGAGGATTCCAAGTTGCTTGATGTAGTCAGGGCTTTGAAGATCTATGTAGCCAGGACGGCTGGAGTCAGGAAAACTGACTCGCTGTTTATCCTGTATGCATCCAACAAGCTGGGTGCTCCTGCTTCAAAGCAAACCATTGCTCGTTGGATCTGTAACACAATTCAGCAGGCTCATTCTGCGGCTGGATTGCCGCATCCAAAATCAGTGAAAGCCCATTCCACAAGGAAAGTGGGCTCTTCTTGGGTGGCTGCCCGAGGGGTCTCGGCATTACAGCTTTGCCGAGCAGCTACTTGGTCGGGTTCAAACACATTTGCTAAGCTCTACAAGTTTGATACCCTGGCTGAGGAGGACCTTGTGTTTGCCCATTCGGTGCTGCAGAGTCATCCGCACTCTCCCGCCCGTTTGGGAGCTTTGGTATAATCCCCATGGTCCTTACGGAGTCCCCAGCATCCACTAGGACGTTAGAGAAATTAAGATTTTACTCACCGGTAAATCTATTTCTCGTAGTCCGTAGTGGATGCTGGGCGCCCGTCCCAAGTGCGGACTTTCTGCAATATGTGTATATAGTTATTGCTTAATAAAGGGTTATGTTATGTTGGCATCCATTGTTGATGCTCTGTTGTTGTTCATACTGTTGACTGGGTAAGTTTATCACAAGTTATACGGTGTGATTGGTGTGGCTGGTATGAGTCTTACCCTGGATTCCAAAATCCTTTCCTTGTAATGTCAGCTCTTCCGGGCACAGTTTCCTTAACTGAGGTCTGGAGGAGGGGCATAGAGGGAGGAGCCAGTGCACACCAGTAGTACTAAATCTTTCTTAGAGTGCCCAGTCTCCTGCGGAGCCCATCTATTCCCCATGGTCCTTACGGAGTCCCCAGCATCCACTATGGACTACGAGAAATAGATTTACCGGTGAGTAAAATCTTATTTTCTCTTACGTCCTAGAGGATGCCGGGGTCCATATTAGTACCATGAGGATGTACCAAAGCTCCCAGAACGGGATGGAGAGCGCGGAGGCTCCTGCAGAACTGATTGACTGAACTTCAGATCATCAGAGGCCAAAGTATCGAACTTGTAGAACTTTGCAAACGTATTCGACCCAGACCAAGTTGCTGCTCGGCAAAGTTGTAATGCCGAGACACCCCGGACAGCCGCCCGGGAAGACCCCACCTTACATGTACAGTGGGCCTTGACAGACGTAGGACACAGCAAGCCTGCCGTAGAATACGCATGCTGGATAGTGAACCTGATCCAGCGAGATATCGTCTGCTTAGAAGCAGGACACACAATTTTCTTGGGATCATACAGGACAAACAGAGAGTCCGATTTCCTGTGACGAGCAGTCCTTTTCACATAAATTTTCATAGCCCTTACAACATCCAAGGACTTTGATGAAATTGAGGAGTCAGTAGCCACTGGCACCACAATAGGTTGGTTGATATGAAATGCCGACACAACCTTTGGAAGGAACTGCTGACGTGTCCGGAGCTCAGCTCTATCTTCATGGAAGATCAAGTATGGGCTTTTACATGATAAAGCCCCCAACTCCGACACACGTCTAGCAGAAGCAAAAGCCAACAAAGTGACAGCTTTCCACGTAAGAAATTTGACTTCAACCTCCTGTAGAGGCTCGAACCAGTCCGATTGGAGGAACTGCAACACCACGTTAAGGTCCCAAGGCACCGTAGGCTGTACAAAGGGAGGCTGGATGTGCAGAACTCCCTTCAAAAAGGTCTGAACCTCAGGGAGGGCAGCCAATTGTTTTTGGAAGAAAATGGATAGGGCCGACATCTGGACCTACACAGATCCCAACTTTAGGCCCATATCCACACCAGCTTGTAAGAAGAGGAGAAACCGTCCCAGTTGAAACTCCACTGCAGGAAATTTCTTGGACTCACACTAAGATACATATTTTTTCCAAATTCGATGGTAATGTTTAGACGTTACTCCTTTCCTAGCCTGTATCAGCGTAGGAATAACCTTGTTCGGAATGCCCTTCCGAGCTAGTACCAGGCGTTCAACCTCCATGCCATCAAACGTAGCCGCGGTATGTCTTGATAGGCGAATGGCCCCTGCTGTAGCAGATCCTCCCGAAGAGGAAGAGGTCTCGGCTCTTCTTGCAGTAGATCCAGAAGATCGGCATACCAAGTCCTTCTTGGCCAGTCTGGAGCAATGAGGATCGCTTGAAACTTTGTTCTCCTTATTAGCTTTAGAACTCCTGGGATGAGTGGAAGTCATACACCAAATGGAACACCCACGGAGTCACTAGGGCGTCCACCGCCACTGCTTGCGGGACCCTCGACCTGGAACAATACCGACAAAGCTTCTTGTTGAGACGAGAGGCCATCATGTCGATCTGGGGTACGCACCAAAGATCTGTTACCTCCTTGAACACCTCCAGATGGAGAGCCCACTCCCCTGGATGGAGATCGTTTCTGCTGAGAAAGTCCGCTTCCCAGTTGTCTAATCCCAGAATGAAGATTGCTGACAGCGCCAACGCATGCTTTTCTGCCCAGAGGATGATTCTTGTTACCTCTGCCATCGCAGCTCTGCTCTTCGTTCCGCCCTGTTGGTTTATGTAAGCCACTGTTGTCATATTGTCCGACTGCACTTGAATGGCCCAATTTCTCAGAAGATGGGCCGCTTGGAGGAGACCGTTGTAGACGGCTCTTAGTTCCGAATGTTTTTCGGCAGGCCAGCTTTCAGACTTGACCACCTTCCTTGGAAGGTTTCCCCTTGAGTGACTGCGCCTCAGCCCCGGAGACTTGCATCCGTGGTTAGAAGGATCCAGTCCTGAATGCCGAACCTGCGGCCCTCCAGAAGGTGAGATAATTGCAGCCACCAGAGGAGTGATATCCTGGCCTTTGGCGACAGATGAATTCTCTGGTGCATGTGTAGATGGGATCCCGACCACTTGTCTAGGAGATCCAGTTGGAAGGACCGAGCGTGAAACCTCCCGTACTGCAGAGCCTTGTACGAGGCTACCATCTTCCCCAGAAGGCGAATGCACTGATGAATTGACACCCAGGCTGGCTTCAAGACATCCCGGACCATCGTTTGAATCACCAATGCCTTTTCCACTGGGAGAAACACCCTCTGCACTTCCGTGTCGAGGATCATTCCCAGAAAGGACAACCTTCTGGTTAGTTCCAAATGTGACTTTGGAAGATTCAGGATCCAACCATGTTTTCTGAGAAGCTGAGTCGTGAGTGTTATGGACCGTAACAGCTTCACCTTGGACGATGCCTTTATCAGCAGATGGTCCAGATACGGAGTTATGTTCACCCCCTGTCTGCGGAGGAGAATCATCATTTCCGCCATCACCTTGGTGAATACCCTCGGTGATGTGGAGACTGAATGGGAGGGCCTGGAACTGAAAGTGACAGTCTAACAGTGCAAATCGCAGATAAGCTTGATGTGGCAGCCAAATTGGAATGTGGAGGTATGCATCCTTGATATCCAGAAATCCTAGGAATTCGCCCTCCTCCAGACCTGATATCACCGCCCTTAGGGACTCCATTTTGAACTTGAACTCCCTCAGAAAGGGGTTTAGTGATTTTAAGTTCAGAATGGGCCTGACCGAACCATCCGGTTTCGGTACCACGAAAAGATTTGAATAGTAACCTTTGTTCTGCATGTGAGGTTGTACTGGCATAATGACCTGTGCCTCCACCAAGTTCTGGACGGCTTCTTGCAGGACAATCCTGTCTGCCAGCACAGCTGGCAAGCCTGATCTGAAAAATCGGTGAGGAGGGAGATTTTGAAATTCCAGCCTGTACCCCTGGGACACAATATCTTGCACCCAGGGGACAAGGCCGGAGGACACCCAGACATGACTGAAATGTTTGAGTCTCGCTCCCACCGGCCCCACCTGTGGGGCGTGCAGTCCACCGTCATGCGGAGGACTTTGGTGTACCTGAAGCAGGTTTCTGTTCCTGGGAACCTGCAGCCACAGGTTTCTTGAACTTGGGCAGACCTCCCCAAAAGAAGGTGTTGGACGGCTTTGCCTTTCTGGGCTTGTTAGACCAAAAGGACTGTGGCGTAACTGAATAAAAAGGTTTCTTCGGAACAGGTGTAGCTGAGGGAAGGAACGGTGACTTACCAGCCGTAGCCGTGGAGATCCACGCATCTAACGCTTCCCCAAAGAGAGCCTGACCTGTGTAGGGTAGGGTCTCCACACTTCTCCTGGATTCCGCGTCTGCAGACCACTGGCGCAACCACAGCCCTCGATGAGCTGATACTGACATGGAGGAAATCCCCACAGTCATGGAACCCAGGTCCTTCATGGATTCTACCAGAAATCCTGCCGAATCCTGAATGTTAAGTAAAAACAATTCAACATCACATTTCTCCATAGTATCCAAATGCTCAAGTAACGTGCCTGACCACTTTACTATAGCTTTGGCAATCCAAGCACTGGCAATTGTGGGACATAGTATTGCCCCAGAAGCCGTGTACATGGATTTGAGCGTATTATCAATTTCACGATCAGCCGGCTCTTTCAAGGTGGTAAATCCTGGAACAGGTAAAACCACCTTTTTTGAGAATCTGGATACTGATGCGTCAACAATAGGTGGGTTTTCCCATTTTTTCCTATCCTCTACCAGGAAAGGAAATGCTACCAGAACCCTTTTAGGTATCTGGAATTTTTTTATCCGGGTTTTCCCAAGCCTTTTCAAATATATCATTTAATTCCTTTGACGCAGGGAAGGTTAGCGAGGCTTTCTTATCTTCAGTGAAGTAAGCCTCCTCAACCTGCTCGGGTGTTGTATCAGCAATATTTAACACATCCCTAATAGCTTCTATCATCAACTGCACCCCTTTTGCAAGTGATGCAGCCCCCCGCAACACATCCCCGTCACCGTCTGTAGTATCAGAGTCGGTATCGGTATCATCCTGCATGATCTGAGCAAGAGCACGTTTATGTGAATATACAGCGGGGAGCCCTGATGTACAAGAACTGGGCCATAGTGCCATAGAGTTCTGTAAAGCCTGAGCTGCAGCTTCATTTTGTGCAACCCTATTAGAAATCTGAGAAATCATAGATTTGATAGAGGATAACCACTCAGGCTCGCTTGCTGGAATCTGTGCTAAATCAGTGCAATCCTGATTACATGGAATGGGAGCATCCTGAGAGGACATATCCTCTGCAGTATATGACCCAGAGTCCCTGGGCTTTGCTTAATGGAGACGACAGACACTCCACACACACACAGGGGAGGGCAGACAGAGTTTCAGCCCCAAGAATGACAAGAGAGACACAGAGATTGGAGCCAACCCACACACAGCGCTTTTAATATAAAGGGAGACCCCCTATCAGCGCTGACTGTGCACCTTAATGGTTACACAGTCGTTTTGCAGCCTCCCCCCCTTCTACAACCCCCCTGGTACCATGATAGATAGCTGGAGTTGCTGTGGAGGGACTTGCTCTTCACTGACAGCGCTTTTCAGGCAGGAAAATGGCGCTGAAATGCTGCTGGGTCCGCTCTGAGAAGCTCAGCCCCCAAAATGGCTTTCTTCCCGCTCTTTACAGGATTATACTGGCCTGAGGATTGATGCTGGCTGAGATCCGGGGACCCCGACAGGCTATGTGACCAGTGTAGGGTATAGGCGCTGGCTCAAGGCGCCCATCACAGCGCCGCACTATGTACCACTGAGCCTCCGGCCCTACCCTGATGCTGCCATCTTCACACCGGCCCCCCGCTTGCTAGGGGGGTCGGTGACTCACTCGCCACAATCTTCAGCTCTGTAAGGGGGTGACGGCATGCTGCAAGGGTGAGCGATCCCCAGCGGCGGGGAACAATCTATCCCCACTGGAGCTCAGTGTCCAGTCAGCGGAGACAGTGGCTCAGACCCCGCAGTGCAGACACTGCTCCCCCCCTCAGTCCCTCGATGCAGGGAAGCTGTTGCCAGCAGCCTCCCTGTAAAATAATAAACTCTAAAACTAAACTTTACTAAGGAAACTCTGGAGAGCTCCCCTAGCTGTGACCGGCTCCTCCGGACACATTTTCTAAACTGAGTCTGGTAGGAGGAGCATAGAGGGAGGAGCCAGCCCACACTCTCAAACTCTTAAAGTGCCAATGGTTCCTGGTGGACCCGTATATACCCTATGGTACTAATATAGACCCCAGCATCCTCTAGGAAGTAAGAGAAACCTTGGATAACACTGATGGACAATGGTATAGGAACCTGTAGGTAAGCCTCCTGTATATCCAGGGATACCATAAAAACCCCTGGCTCCATGCCACACATAAGGAACGTAACGATTCCATGTTTCCAAACGTATTTGCTCAGCATTTTTCGGATTGAGCATGAGCCGAAATGACTCATTTGGCTTCCGACTAAGCCTGGTTGAAGTAAACCCTTGTCCTTGTTTGCCAGAGGGACTGGAATGACTATTCCTGACCGAAGCAAATTTCTGACCTGCTTCTTGCAAAGCCAGGCCTTCGTCTATAGCCGAGATAGGCTGTCTTGAAGGCGAAAGCATAACTAGAGATACCATGCCAGGTCTGTGTGACCTGAGGAAGTCAGCCCCCCAACCTGGGGTCTGCCAGGCGGAGCCCACACCATCAGCTGATGGTTTAATTTTTCTACAGCCACTTGGTATTCCCCGATAGTCTCCCATCCGAGTATTAACCAGGCCCACACTGTAGATCCTCTGGTAGCTCAATGGTTTCCTAGTCTCAAATCACACTGACGTGGAATTCAGCCTATGACAGGCTTCTATTGATAGTGTAACACCAACACATGAACTGTATGTGGAAGGAACCTGACTTTCCTGGGGACTGCATTCCAGAATATCTGTCAATTCTTACCAAAAAGGAATATTTTCAGAACAAGACAATGATTCCACCTACAGCACCTGGTATTCGCAGATGTTTCTCACCAGGCCCCACACTGCATAACTTCCAAAATCTGGTGAGATTGGGCATATCCAGTGTGTTGTGGCTGTAGATCTTCCACTTACCCAGCTAAACTGCTCTATGAGCAGATATAGTTAGGGCTGATGCCCTGGAGTAAATATTTTGCCCATATCCAGTATGAGCCATATGAGATTCTTGCTCTACTGAAAAATCTCCTTCCATTGCATCAGCCCAGGCAACCACTGCCTTTGCCATTAAAGACGAAGCCAAGGCTTGGCCTCATGACTGCATTAGACAGGTAAATTGAAAGCAAAGCTAATGTAGATTCTTCTTATCTACTTTAGGAGCCATCTCCTCTTTTTTTTAAACAATCCCCAGCTGGAAGCAGATAATTGGAATTCCATTTCTTAGGAATTCTAACTTCTTACTGGGTGTAGCCCAAGCCTCTTCCATGATTTCCGTCAGCTGTCTGACCCTGGAAACTCAAGTTTTGGGATGTTTAAACACAGGTGCCTTGGTTTTTAACACAGCCTCTGCTGTATCTAAGGATAAAATGGCTTTATTGCTTTCAATTAACTCAGCTATATTCGAGAGCTGAGACCTACCTCTTTTCCATATGATGAAGTAGAATAATTGGGCTTTCATCTTCTGATGAATCTAAACAATGTGTAGCCTGTGAGGGTGAAGGTTTACTTACGGTTTACTTAGATACGAAGGGCAGTTGCATATGAAGAACTCCTTTTAGGAAAGTTTGTACTTACGGCAACATGGCAAGTTGTTTCTGGAAGAAAACAGCGAGCGCCGAAATCTGGACTTTGATGGAGCCTAAACGTAGGCCCATATCCACTCCATCTTGCAGGAAAAGTAGAAAACGACCAATTCTAAATTCCACAGGAGAAAGCTTTCTACTTTCACACCAGGAAACATACTTTTTCCAGATACAATTATAATGTTTTGACGTAACTATCTTCCTGGCCTGTACCATGGTGGAAAAAACCCAGGAGGAAAGACCTTTTCTTGCTAGAATCTCCCTCTCAACTTCCAAGCCATCAAACGTAGCTGCTGTAAGTCTGGATAGATGAACGAACCTTGTTGAAGATCCTTTTGGAGCGGCAGAGGCCAGGGATCCTCCAGAGCCATGGTTAGGAGGTCCGAGTCCCATGCCCGTCGAGGCCAATTCGGGTCAATTAGAATTGCTTGAACGCTTTCCCTTCTTAGTCTTTTTAGAACTCTTGGGATTAGCCGTAGAGGAGGAAACAGGTACACAAACTGGTATGTCCATGGTGTCATCAGCGCGTCCACTGCTACTGCTTGCTGATATATCTGCGGACAGGATGTAGGCCCCATTCCCCCGGATGAAGGTTGTGTTTTGACACTTCTCGCATCGCCACTCTGCTTCTGGTTCCCCCTTGTCGGTTTATGTATGCCACCGCCGTGGCGTTGTCTGATTGAACCTGGATCGCCTGATACTTCAGGAGATGGGAAGCTTGCAGAAGAGCACCGCAAATTGCCCTGAGTTCCAGGACGTTTATCGGCAGAGCAGATTCCTGATTTGACCATATCCCCTGGAACTGGGCCCCTTGGGTCACAGCCCCCCAACCCCGGAGGCTGGCATCCGTTATCAGTAGAATCCACGAGTGGATATTGACATTCTTGCCTTCTACCGGCTGAGGAACTTGTAGCCAACATAATAGAGAAATCCGGGCTTTTGGAGATAAGGTCACTTCCAGATGCATGTGAAGATCAGACCCTGACCATTTGTCCAGCAGATCCAGCTGAAATGGCCGGGCATGAACCATAGCCTGGATAGCCAAGGCCTTGTCCATCGGAAGAAACATCTTTTGAGACACTGTATCCAGTATCATTTCCAGGAACTGAAGACGTTGGGTCAGTTCCCGATGAGATTTCTGAAAATTTAGGATCCACCCAAGCAGGCGAGTTGTCAGATCGATGCTATGCAGTAGACGCTCCCTGGACATAGCCTTTATCAAGAGATTGTCCAAGTAGGGGACAATGTTGACTCCCATCATGCGCAGTTGCGGCATCATCTCTGCCATGACTTTGGTGAAGACCCTCAGAGCTGTGGACAGTCCATAGGGCAAGGCCTGAAACAAGAAATGGTTGTCCAGGATGGCGAACCTGAGGTAAGCCTGATGAGGGGGCCACATGGGAATGTGTAGGTAAACATCCTTGTCATCTAGAGATATCAGGAATTCCCCCTCCTCCAGACCGGACACCACTGCCCGCAGAGATTCCATCTTGAATTTGAACACCCGCATATATGGGTTTAGAGACTTCAGGTTTAAGATGGGTTGCACCGAACTGTCTGGTTTTGGAATGACAAAAAGACTGGAGTAAAAACTCCTGTTTTACAACGGAGGAGGTACTGGAACCACCACCCCTGTCCGCGAAAGTTTTTGAATAGCCTCTTGCAAGGTAACTTTTGCAGCCGCGATCCCTGGGAAATATTGTCCCTCACCCAAGGATCCCGGCAGGACTTTGGTCACACATGGGCGAAGTGTTGAAGGCGAGCACCCACCTGAAAGTTGCCTTGCTGCTGGGGCCAACCGTCACGCAGAAGGCTTAGCAGCAGGGGATCCGGTGGTCTGGTCCAGTGATGCAGCAGTTGCAGGTTCACAGGACGACTACCAGATTCTCTCGGAGTGGTGGAGACTCCCCGGCCCCTGCTTCTGAACCTTGCCACATGAATGGACTGCAAGGAGGTTCCTGCGTAAGATCGTCTAGCAGGTGGCGCAGCCAACGGCAGATAGGTAGACTTACCCGCTGTTGCCTGGGAGATCCATTTATTTAATTAATCCCCAAACGTCACCTGTAAAGGAAATATTTTCTACACCCTTTTTGAAATCAGCGTCCGCTGACCATTGCCGTAACCACAGAGCTCTGCGTGCCAAAACTGCCATAGCAGTAGTGCGGCCATTTATCTTACTCAATTCCTTAATAGCCTCACTCATAAAATTTGCAGCATCCTGTATGTGTTGCAGCAGAGTAATGACCTCATCCTGGGGCAGAGTGTCTAATCCATTAATAATATTATTGGACCACTTGACTACTGCTCTGGAAATCCACCCACAAACTATTGTGGGGCGTTGTGCTACGCCTGCTGCCGTATATATTACCTTGAGAGTGGTCTCAATTTTACGGTCAGCTGGCTCTTTTAGGGATATAGCCCTCGGCACCGGCAGAACCAATTTCTTAAACAGTCTGGTCACCGACGTATCGACTGGTGGGTTTTTTCCCCATACTTTTCTGTCCTCAGCTGGGAGGGGAAAGGTAGCTGATAACCTCTGAGGAAATGTACATTTCTTATCAGGGTTTAACCATACCTCCCTGGCGAGGGAGTTTAATTCTTTAGATACAGGAAAAGTGACTGAGGTCTTTGTTCTTACATTATAGTACAACTTTTCATCTGGTTCTGCCTCCTGATCCGGTATGTGAAGAAGCTCTTACAGCAAAAAATGAGGGCCTCCACCTCAGGGGACAGAGCGCTGTCCTCATCCATATCATCATCATCCACATCAGGCTGGTCAGAATCAGACTGGAGCAGCAGTGAGCGTTTATGTGAAACCAACAGAGCGGGCTGAAAAGCCTTTCTGGTATCAGCTGCTTTTGCCATACAATCAATAATTTTCTCGTAGTCCGTAGAGGATGCTGGGGTCCACATTAGTACCATGGGGTATAGACGGGTCCACTTAAGAGTTTGAGAGTGTGGGCTGTCTCCTCCCTCTATGCCCCTCCTACCAGACTCAAGTCTAGAAACTGTACCTGAGACGGACAACTTCGAGAGAATGATTTTACACAGATAGTGGCGATTTCACACCAGCTCACACATACAAGGCAATCCAAGCTAACTAGCTTGAAACATTAGCAACGGCTGAACAATATTACTTAACCAAGTAACAAAACAGTACTAAACCAAGAACTAAGCAGTACTGAACAAAGTAACCACTGCAGGATCACGAAGCGCTGGGCGGGTGCCCAGCATCTTCTACGGACTACGAGAAAAGGATTTACTGGTAGGAAATTAAAATCCTATTTTCTCTTACGTCCTAGAGGATGCTGGGGTCCACATTAGTACCATGGGGATGTACCAAAGCTCCCAGAATAGGAGGGAGAGCGCGGAGGCTCATGCAGAACTGATTGACCAAACATCAGGTCCTCAGCGGCCAAGGTATCGAACTTGTAGAACATTGCAAACGTGTTCGACCCCGACCAAGCAGCCGCTCGGCAAAGCTGTAAAGCCGAGACACCCCGGGCAGCCACCAAGGAAGAACCCACCTTACCAGTAGAGTGAGTCTTAACAGACATAGGACACGCCAATCCTGCCGAAGAATACGCATGCTGGATAGTGAACCTGATCCAGCAAGAGATCGTCTGCTTAGAAGCAGGACACCCAAGTTTCTTGGGATCATACAGGAGAGTCCGATTTTCTGTGACGAGTAGTCCTCTTCACATAGATTTACAGAGCCCTTACAACATCCAAGGGCTTTGATGAAATTGAGGAGTCAGTAGCCACTGGCACCAGAATAGGTTGGTTGATATGAAATGCCGACACAACCTTCGGAAGGAACTGCTGATGTGTCCGGAGCTTCATGGAAGATAAAGTAGGGGCTCTTACAAGAAAAAGCCCCCAGCTCCGACACACGTCTAGCAGAAGCTAAAGCCAACAAAGTGACAGCCTTCCATGTGAGAAACTTGACCTCAACCTCCTGTAGAGGCTCGAAACAATCCGATTGGAGAAACTGCGCACCACGTTAAGATCCCATGGTACCGTAGGTGGCACAAAAGGAAGCTGGATGTGCAGAACCCCTTTCAAAAAGGTCTGAACCTCCAGGAGGGAAGCCAACTGTTTCTGGAAGAAAATGGATAGGGCCGAAATCTGGACCTAAACACATCCCAACCTCAGGCCCATATCCACACCTGCTTGCAGGAAGAGGAGAAACCGTCCCAGTTGAAACTCCACCGTAGGAAACTTCTTGGACTCACACCAAGATACATAGTTTTCCCAAATACGATGGTAACGTTTAGACGTTACTTCTTTACTAGCCTGTATCGGGGTAGGAATAACCTTGTTCGGAATGCCCTTCCGAGCTAATATCTGGCGTTCAACCTCCATGCCATCAAATGTAGCTGCGGTAAGTCTTGATAAGCTAACGGCCCCTACTGCAGCAGGTCCTCCCGAAGAGGCCTTGGCTCTTCTAGCAGTAGATCCAGAAGATCCGCGTACCAAACCCTGCTTGTCCAGTCCGGAGCAATGAGGATAGCCTGAACTGTTGTTCTCCTTATGAGTTTTAGAACTCTTGGAATGAGTGGAAGTGGAGGAAACACGTACACCAACTGGAACATTCACGGAGTCACTAAGGCATCCACCGCCACTGCTTAAGGGTCCCTCGACCTGGAACAATACCGCCGAAGCTTCTAGTTGAGATGAGTGGCCATCATGTCTATATGAGGTACACCCCAAAGATCTGTTACCTCCTTGAACACCTCCAGATGGAGTTCCCACTCTCCTGGATGGAGACAGTGTCTGCTGATGAAGTCCGCTTCCCTGTTGTCTACTCCCGGAATGAAGATTGCTGACAGCGCCAACGCTTGTTTTTCTGCCCAGAGGATGATTCTTGTTACCTCTGACATTGCAGCTCTGCTCTTCGATCCGCACTGTCGGTTTATGTAAGCCACTGTCGTTACACTGTCCGACTGCACTTGAATGGCTCGATCTCGCAGAAGATGGGCCACTTGGAGAAAACCATTGTAGACGGCTCTTAGTTCCCGAATGTTTATTGGTAGGCTGGGTTCCAGGCTTGACCACCTTCCTTGGAAAGTTTCCCCCTGAGTGACTGCGCCCCAGCCCCGGAGACTTGTATACGTGGTTAGAAGGATCCAGTCCTGAATCCCGAACCTGCGGCCCTCCAGAAGGTGAGGTAGTTGTAGCCACCAGAGGAGTAAAATCCTGGCTTTTGGTGACAGACGTATTCTCTGGTGCATGTGTAGATGAGATCCCGACCACTTGTCCAACAGATCCAGTTGGAAGGGCCGAGCATGAAACCTTCTGTACTGTAGAGCGTCGTAAGAGGCCACCATCTTCCCCAGAAGACGAATGCACTGATGAACCGAAACCTAGGCTGGCTTCAGGACATCCCGGACCATTGTTTGTATCACCAACGCTTTCTCCTCCGGAAGAAACACCCTCTGCACTTCTGTGTCTAGGATCATTCCCAGAAAAGACAACCTACTGGTCGGCTCCAAATGTGATTTTGGAAAATTCAGGATCCAACCGTGTTCCCTGAGCAGATGAGTCGTGAGAACAATGGACTGCAACAACCTCTCCCAGGATGATGCCTTTATCAGCAGATCGTCCAGATACAGGATTATGTTCACCCCCTGTTTGTGGAGGAATACCATCATCTCTGCCATCACCTTGGTGAACACCATCAGTGCTGTGGAGAGGCCGAATGGTAGTGCCTGGAATTGATATTGACTGTCCAACAGTGCAAATCTGAGATAAGCCTGGTGAGGTGGCTAAATCGGAATGTGGAGGTACGCATCCTTGATATCCAGGGATACCAGAAACTCTCCCTCCTCCAGACATAAAATCACTGCTCCGAGAGACTCCATTTTCAATTTGAACACCCTTAGGTAAGGGTTGAATGATTTCAAGTTCAAAATTGGTCTGCCTGAACCATCCGGTTTCGGTTTCACGAAAAGGTTTGAATAATAACCCTTGTTTTGCATATGAGGTGAAACTGGGACAATGACCTGTGATTTTTCCAATTTTAGGATGGCTTCCTGTAGGATAGCCCTGTCTGTCAGCAAATAATCGGTGAGGCGGGAGTTCTTGAAACTCCAGTCTGTACCCCTGGGACACAATATCCTGTACCCAAAGATCCAGGCCGTATGACACCCAGACGTGGCTGAAACGTCTGAGTCTCGCACCCACCAGCCCGTCCTTCAGGCTTTGAGGTCCACCGTCATGCTGAGGATTTTGAGGAACCAGAAGCAGGTCTCTGGTCCTGGGAGCCTACGGTTGCAGGCTTTTTGGATTTTGCCCGACCACCTCTGAAGAAAGTGGTAGAAGGTTTGGGCTTTTTGTCTTAGCGGTCCGGTTACTTAGTAGAAGGAGTAGCAGAGGGTTGCCGTGGAAATCCATACATCCAACGATTCCCCAAATAGAGCCTGACCTGTGTAGGGTAGGTTCTCCACACTTCTCCTGGATTCCGCATCTGCAGACCACTGGCGTAGCCAGAATCCCCTGCAAGCTGATACCGACATGGAGGATATCCGTGCAGTCAGCGTACCCAGGTCTTTCATGGATTACACCATGAACCCCTCAGAATCCTGTATGTTACGTAAAAACAATTCAATGTCACTTCTATACATTGCATCCAAATCCTCTAGTAATGTGCCTGACCACCTTACTATGGCTTTAGAAATCCATGCACAGGCAATAGTTGGCCTTAAGGCCACTCCTGAAGCAGTGTATATGGATTTGAGTGTAGTGTCAATCTGACGATCAGCTGGTTCTTTCATTGTGGTAGAACCAGGGACAGGTAAAACCACCTTTTTAGACAGTCTGGAGACAGATGCGTCAACAATTGGTGGGTTTTCCCATTTTTTTCAATCTTCCTCAGGGAAGGAAAAAGCAACCAGAACTCTTTTTGGGATCTGGAATTTTTTCCTGGGTTTTCCCAGGATTTTTCAAATATAGCGTTTAATTCTTTAGACGCGGGAAAGGTTAGCGGGGCTTTCTTATTATCAGTGAAGTAAGCCTCCTCAACCTGCTCAGGTGTAGTGTCATTAATGTTTAACACATCTCTAATGGCCTCAATTATGAGGTGCACCCCCTTTGCAAGGGATGCCGCCCCCCTCAGCACGTCCCCATCACCGTCTGTAGTATCAGAATCGGTATCGTCTCATCTTGCATAATTTGGGCAAGTGCACGTTTCTGTGGGAACATGCTAGGGGATTTTGCAGGAATAGGGACAGAGGGGGTCATTCCAAGTTGATCGCTTAATGCTGATTTTTGCAGCACAGCGATCAGGCGAAAAAGCAGCATTTATGCGCATGCTTATGGGCCGCAATGCGCACGCATGTCGTACTTGTACAAAGCCCGTTGTGGTTGTGCACAGGTTCTAGCGAAGTTTTTCTTCGCACTGACAGCCGCAAGAAGATTGACAGGAAGGGGGCGTTTCTGGGTGTCAACTGACCGTTTTCAGGGAGTGTTTGCAAAAACGCAGGCATGTCTGAAAAAACGCAGACGTGGCTGGGCGTTCGCTGGGCGGGTGTATGACGTCAAATCCGGACACGAATAGGCTGAAGTGATCGCAAGCGCTGAGTAGGTTCAGAGCTACTCTGAAACTGCACAAACTGTTTTTGGAGAGCTCGGCTGCACAAGCGTTCGCACTTCTGCCAAGCTAAAATACACTCCCCAGTGGGCGGCGGCATAGCGTTTGTATGGCGGCTAAAACTAGCTAGCGAGCGATCAACTTGGAATGACCCCCAGAGCCTGACCAAACTGCCACAGACTTCTTCAACACCTGAGTTTCAGTCTCAGTATTAGCTACCCTAGTAGAGATCTGAGAGATCATTCCTTTGATGGAAGTTAATCACTCAGGTTCAACAATAGGGATCTGTGACAAAGCATTACAATCCTGTGTACATGGAATGGAATCCCTCCTGAGAGGAAACATCTTCTGCAGCATATGACACAGAGTCCCTAGACATGGCTATGTGAGATAGTAAACACCCAGACACACAGGGAAATGTCAGACAGTTTCGCCCCCAAGTATGCCACAGAGAGACACAGAGATTGGAGCAAACCCACACACCAGTGCTGTCTGTGTACCTTAATAGACTACACAGACTTTACACAGCCTCCCCTTTCCTTCCACAACCCCCTGGTACCGTACAAGATAGCTGGTGTTGACTTGGAGGGACAGCTCTCCCTGTTGGGTGTAGTATGGTATGCCGGCGGCCGGGCTCCCGGCGACCAGCATACCGGCGCCGGGAGCCTGACCGCCAGCATACCGACAGTGTGGCGAGCGCAAAGGAGCCCCTTGCGGGCACGGATTCTCCCTCCAGGGGGGTCATGGACCCCCATGAGGGAGAATAGCTGTCGGTATGCCGGGTGTCGGGATCCCGGCGCTGGTATAGTGTGCGCCGGGATCCCGATATTCGGCATACTGAAGACCACCCCTCCCTGTCAGCGCATCTGCAGGCAGGAAAATGGTGCTGAACGCTGCTGGGTCTGCTCTGAGAAGCTCCGCCCCTTTACATGGCACTGCTTCCCGCTCTCCTGTAGTTTATACTGGCCTGAGGAATTGTGCTGGCAGCGATCCTGGGATCCTGACAGGCTTGCTGGAAAGTGTAGGGTGTGGGCGCTGGCTCAGGGCGCCCCTCACAGCGCTGCACCATGTACCACTGAGCCCCGGAGCGCAGTTAGTACTGCGCTCCCTACCTTGTTGCTGCTATCTTCACACCGGCTCCCCGCTTGCCAGGGGGGCCAGAGACTAACTCGCCACTGAAGTCTTCTGGCTCTGTAAGGGGGTTTCGGCATGCTGCTGGGGTGAGCGATCCCCTGTGGCGGCGAACGTTCGATCCCCTCAGGAGCTCAGTGTCCTGTCGCGGAGATAGTGGCTCAGACCCCTCAGGATGGACACTACTCCCCCCCTTAGTCCCTCGAAGCAGGGAGGCTGTTGCCAACAGCCTCCCTGTGCCTAAACTCTAAAAAAAAACAAAAAAACTAAAAGAACTCCTATGGAGCTCCCCTAGCTGTGACCGGCTCCTCCGGGCACATTTTCTCAACTGAGTCTGGTAGGAGGGTCATTGAGGGAGGAGCCAGCCCACACTCTCAAACTCTTAAAGTACCAGTGGCTCCTAGTGGACCTGTATATACCCCATGGTACTAATGTGGACCCCAGCATCCTCTGGGACGTAAGAGAAAACGAGTTTTATGGTAAGAACGTACCTTTGTTAAAACTCTTTCTGCGAGGTACACTGGGCTCCACAAGGAATGGACAATGGGGTGTAGAGTAGGATCTTGATCCGAGGCACCAACAGGCTCAAAGCTTTGACTGTTCCCAGAATGCACAGCGCCGCCTCCTGTATCACCCCGCCTCCCTGCACAGGAGCTCAGTTTTTAGTTAACCAGTCCAATGCAGTAGCAGGAAAAGAGACGACAACGGTTAGTAGCCACAACACCGCATTCTCGCGACAGGAGACGTGTCAGCGGCTAATGCCATACCAACCCAAAGAAGCTAAGTGCGTCAGGGTGGGCGCCTTGTGGAGCCCAGTGTACCTCGTAGAAAGAGTTTTAACAAAGGTAAGTTCTTACCATAAAACTCGTTTTCTGCTGCGGGGTACACTGGGCTCCACAAGGAATGGATAATGGGGATGTCCTAAAGCAGTTCCTTATGGGAGGGGACGCACTGTAGCGGGCACAAGAACCTGGCGTCCAAAGGAAGCATCCTGGGAAGCGGCAGTATCGAAGGCATAGAACCTTATGAACGTGTTCACAGAGGACCACGTAGCCACCTTGCACAATTGTTCAAGGGTCGCACCACGTTGGGCCGCCCAAGAAGGTCCAACAGACTGAGTAGAATGGGCCTTAATGTGATCAGGAGCAGAGAGACCAACCTTCACATAGGCATGTGCAATCACCATTCTAATCCAACTGGCCAGAGTTTGCTTGTGAGCAGGCCAGCCACGTTTGTGAAACCCAAACACAACAAAAAGAGAATCCGATTTCCTAATAGGAGCAGTTCTCTTCACATAGATACGGAGAGCCCGTACCACATCCAAGTGCCGGAACTACAATCTCCTGATTAAGGTGGAATTAAGATAGCCGGGACGAGTCCTAAGAATCGCCCGGTCACGGTGAAATATCAGATATGGGGAACTACAGGACAAGGCACCCAAATCCGACACTCTTCTAGCTGAAGCAATAGCCAGCAGAAACACCACCTTAAGGGAAAGCCACTTAAGGTCAGCTGAACCAAGAGGTTCAAACGGAGACTCTAGTAACGCCTCCAAAACCACCAAGTCCCAAGGAGCCACAGGCGGGACATAGGGAGGTTGGATACGCAACACGCCCTGAGAAAAGGTATGCACATCAGGTAAGGTCGCAATTTTTCTCTGAAACCACACCGACAAGGCATTTGAACCGTGAGGGAGGCCAGACGCAGGCCTAAGTCCAGGCCCTGCTGAAGAAAAGCCAACAACTTGGCTATACTAAACTTGGAAGCGTCATAATCGTTAGATGCGCACCAAACAAAGTAAGAATGCCAGACCCTATAGTAAATCCGAGCCGAAGCCGATTTCCGAGCCCGCAACATAGTTTGAATGACCGCCTCAGAAAACCCTTTAGCCCTTAAGACGGAAGCTTCAAGAGCCACGCCGTCAAAGACAGCCGGGCTAGGTCCTGGTAGACACAGGGGCCCTGAACGAGGAGGTCTGGGCGTTGTGGAAGTAGAATTGGACGCTCTGACGATAGGCCTTGCAGGTCTGAGAACCAGTGCCATCTGGGCCACGCTGGAGCTATGAGAAGCAGAATTCCTTTTTCTTGCTTGAACTTCCGAATTACCCTGGGCAGGAGTGACACCGGAGGGAACACGTACGGCAGCCGAAACCTCCACAGTACCGCCAGCGCATCCACGAGTGCTGCTTGAGGATCCCTTGTCCTTGCTCCGAAGACCGGAACCTTGTGATTGTGTCGAGACGCCATCAGATCCACATCTGGAAGGCCTCACCTTTCCACTAGGAGTTGAAACACTTCTGGATGGAGGCCCCACTCTCCGGCATGCACGTCCTGACGAAAAAGGAAAGTCCGCTTCCCAATTCAGGACTCCCGGAATGAATATTGCCGATATGGCCGGTAGATGGCGTTCCACCCAATGTAGAATCCGTGAGACTTCCTTCATTGATAGGTGGCTTCGACTGCCGCCTTGATGATTTATGTAAGCCACTGTGGTGGCGTTGTCCGACTGTACTTGAACAGGATGGTTCTGAATTAAATGCTGGGCTAGGTTCAAGGCATTGAAGACCGCCCGCAACTCCAGAATATTGATCGAGAGGAGGGACTCCTCCTTGGTCCACCGCCCCTGAAGGGAGTGTTGCTCCAGCACCGCGCCCCAACCTCTTAGACTGGCATCTCAACCTCTTACACTGGCATCTGTCGTCAACAGGACCCAGTTGGATATCCAGAACGGACGTCCCCTGCACAGTTGTTGGTCCCGGAGCCACCAGAGCAGCGGCAGACGGACCTCCGGAGTCAATGAGATCATTTGAGACCTGATCCGGTGAGGCAGGTCGTCCCATTTGGCTAGAATCAGCCTCTGGGGAGGGCGAGAATGAAATTGAGCGTACTCCACCATGTCGAATGCTGATACCATGAGGCCCAGCACCTGCATCGCCGAATGTATCGACACTTGCGGACAAGATAGGAAGCAACGAATCCTATCCTGAAGTTTCAGGACTTTCTCCTGAGACAGGAACTACCGCTGGTTGTGATTGTCCAATAGTGCTCCCAGATGCACCATGCTCTGAGCAGGGATGAGGGATGACTTCTTCCAGTTGATGAGCCACCCGTGGGCTTGCAGAAACCGGACCGTCACATCTAGATGACACAGGAGAAGTTCTGGGGAATTTGCCAGGTTTAACAAGTCATCCAAATACGGCAGTATCCTGACCCCTTGACGGCGGAGTACCACCATCATCACCGCCATGACTTTTGTAAAGACTCACGGAGCCGTTGTTAAACCAAAAGGTAACGCCCAAAACTGGTAATGGCAGTTGCCAATCGCAAATCTCAGGTATTGCTGATGAGACACTGCTATAGGAACATGCAGGTCAGCATCCTGTATATCCAGGGAGACCATGAAGTCCCCAGGTTCCAAGGCCAGAACTATACAGCGAAGGGTTTCCATCCAGAACTTGGAAACCTTCACAAACCTGTTCAATGCCTTGAGGTTGAGAATGGGCTGGGAGGACCCATTCGGTTTCGGGACTAGAAACAGCAGAGAATAGTACCCCCGGCCCCTCTGCGCAAGAGGCACCTGTACTACGACTCCTGTATCCAGGAGGGTCTGTACCACCGAATGTAGAGTGTTTGCCTTTGTCTTGTCCAACGGGACATCTGTCTGGCAAAATCGATGAGGGGGTCAGTTTTTGAAGGCTATGGCATAACCTCGTGTGACGACTTCCCGTATCCAGGCATCTGAAGTGGTCTTCAACCATTCCTGGGTATACCCTAGAAGCAGGCCCCCCACCCTGGGATCCCCCAGAGGGAGGCCCGCCCCGTCATGCGGCAGGCTTATCTGTCTTGGAAGCTGGCTGACGGGCCACCCAGGCTCTTTTGGGCTTAGGCTTACCAGGTTTGGAAGTGCGGGTCTGCTTGTTGTACACCTGACCTTTTGCTTTACCTGAAGGACGAAAGGGGCGAAAGGAAGTACCTTTAGCCTTCGACACAGAAGGAGCAGTACTTGACAGACAGGCAGTTTTGGCAGTAGCCAAGTCAGCCACAATCTTATTTCAATCCTCCCCAAACAGAATATCTCCCTTAAAAGGGAGTACCTCCAGGGTTTTTCTAGAGTCCAGATCCACAGACCAGGATCTCAGCCACAATATCCGGCGAGCCAGGACTGATGTAGTAGAGGCCTAGGCTGCCAGTATACCGGCATCAGAAGCCGCCTCTTTAATATAGCGAGAAGCTGTGACAATATAAGACAAGCATTGTCTAGCATGGTCAGAGGAGATTTCAGCATCTAACTCCAAGCCCATGCTTTAATGGCCTCTGCAGCCCAGGTAGCTGCAATAGTGGGCCTTTGTGCAGCACCCGTGAGGGTGTAAATCGCTTTCAGACAACCCTCCACACGTTTATCCATAGGCTCTTTTAGAGACGTGATGGTGGTGACCGGTAGAGTTGAGGAATCCACAATCCTAGCCACATGCGAGTCCACTGGAGGAAGTCATCAAAAACCAAAAATGAGAACTTAAGGCGCTACCATAACCATACATACATTTGAAAAGGCGGTTTCAAATTTACCGCATAATCCAGGTAGGATTCACTTACATATGTGGTACTGGTTTCTAAAACAATAAAAGAAATAGACACAATAGTGTAATATGTTATGACAGATATCCAGTGAGTGTTTTTTAATGGTTCCACTCACATAGGGAATCTTTCAATAATGCATATCGGGGGTCATTCCGAGTTGTTCGCTCGCAAGCTTTTAGCAGCTTTGCACACGCTAAGCCGCCGCCTACTGGGAGTGAATCTTAGCATAGTAAAATTGCGAACTAAAGATTCTCAAAATTGCGATTACACACCTCTTAGCAGTTTCTGAGTAACTTCAACCTTACTCGGCATCTGCGATCAGTTCAGTGCTTGTCGTTCCTGGTTTGACGTCATAAACACACCCAGCGTTCGGCCAGACACTCCTCCGTTTCTCCAGCCACTCCCGCGTTTTTCCCAGAAACGGTAGCGTTTTTTCCCACACGCCCATAAAACGGCCTGTTTCCGCCCAGAAACACCCACTTCCTGTCAATCACACTCCGATCGCCTGAACGAAGAAAAAGCCGTAAGTAAAATACCTAACTGTATAGCAAATTTACTTGGCGCAGTCGCAGTGCGAACATTGCGCATGCGCACTAAGTGGAAAATCGCTGCGATGCGAAAAAAATTACCGAGCGACCAACTCGGAATGACCCCCATCATCCGCACAAGAAGTGTATCCTGAGGTCATCAGCAGGATTATAGATGGAATAAATCTGTGTGTACGATCTTTATAAGAAGTATCTCCAGAGATCCCCAACGGAATACTAAGGACTTAAAAAAGACCAATATGGTGCAATATAGTCTTAAAAAATATAAATTTAATAAAATTAATACACTCACAATTTTAAAATTTTTTAAGGGCATATATCACCAATTGTATGGTAAGTCAAATGATATCCCGTCACAGCACCGATCCAAAGTCCCTCTGCTTCCAGATAGAAATCCCAGCAGCCAGCAACATGGAATCGATGACCAAACAATGGAAACTCAGGAATACCAAATGGCAAGTTGCTTAAACGCGTTTTCGATCCCAAGACCTTCCTCAGAAGCATGAACTTCGTACCCGGGTTTTCCCAGGGTTCCTGACGTATATCAATTAGGTGGTTAGAGTGAGGTAAAACTTGTTTAATCGCCTTCTGACGCTTGAACCTATCTGGTTTCTTAGGAGGAACTGATGGCTCGGGATCATCCGTAATCTGTAAAATTAACTTAATATCCTCCAAGAGATCAGGAACATCCACATGTGAACCACCCTCCCCATCGGCCGTATCTGAGTCAGAACCTGTGGGGTCAGTGTAAGTGCCGTCTTCATCCGATAAGGTGTCAGTGACAGCAGTGGATTGTGAGGAGACAAGCGCTCGCTTAGAGGACCCCTTAGACGTAGGCGAGCGACAGTCAGACTTTTTAGTAGTCAGGGACTAGTCATTATTTGCCCCCGTTGCCACCATCCCACTGGGGGGGCAAGGAGCCCCCAGAACCAGAGCCCAAAGCTGCTATATTCTCCTCATAGGTATCTGCGGCTTCAGCAACACCGGCAGTGTGTTCAGCCCCAGAACCGTTACCCTCAGAAGCAGACATGATATAACTTGCAGTATCAGGTAACACAGTACAATTTGTCAGCAGCACGATACCTCTAGCCCAAACCCCTGCGCAGTGTAGTCAGCACCAGCAGAGATAAAAGAGAGATATGGTGACTAAATCACAGAGAAAAATACGTAATACAGTATATCTTTGTGAAAGTCCTATATTAGATAAAACCTGATGCACCAAGCCCCCTCAGGTTATAGAATATAGGGATAGCAGGTTGAGTGAAAGACACGAAATGGACACCACTCAGCTATCAAATGCACACACAAATAGTCACAGTCTGTACAATGCAGAGGTTATTACTAACAATAATACTGCACTGGACTAGCTTACACAGCTATATAACAATAGATATAACAGTACACAGTAAGAACTGGATGTATATCACAGGGTAATTGTACTAGGAAACCCTGAATAAATGCACTCTTTCTTAACTAACACTGACTAAAAAAGGCAGGTAGAATACTTAAGTGTCTTGTAAAGTCACAGCACTGACAACCAGGCGGCTTTACATAGGAGGATTTGCCCAAGCATTCCCAGGAACAGTGAGCTGAGGGATAATGGCGCCGCAGACACTGCCAGGGAGTGAGGGAGAGACAGATATGCAGATCCAGGGCAGGAACATTTGCAGAAAATGGCGCCCTGGGGCTGGGGGAGGGGCTTCAGGTCCAAGCTCTATCCCCCTGCTGGCAAAACCACCGGGTACTGCGGGCTCTAATAAAACAGTTAATAGAGAAAACCTGACCTGTCCCATGCCCTGGTGATCTAGTGGGATCGCCTGTACTGCCACAGTGTCCACTGCCAGCGCACGCGGCCCGCCTCCCACTGACCGCACCGGATCGCGATAAAGACCGGGTCCCGCAAGCGGGACCCACTTACCACCTCCCTAAGCGCGGCCACGCGATCCCGGAGAGCCCCCGGCGTGTGTGCCTGACAAGAAGAAAACCGAAGCCTCCAGCTGTAGTTACCCGGCAACCAGGGCTCGGGAGTGTACAGCACTGCTGGGGAGAGCCGGAGCTGCAGCCATGAATGTCCACTGACATGTAACACTGCTGCTGCCCTTGAAGTCTTCACTTTTTTCCTCAGAAAAAAAGCTCTTCTTAGGGCTGCCTGGAGCAGCCCCTCTGTTAAGTGCCTGCTACTGCAGCACCAACTACAAAACTGAGATCCTGTGCAGGGAGGCGGGGTGATATAGGAGGCGGCACTGTGCATTCTGGGAACAGTCAAAGCTTTGAGCCTGTTGGTGCCTCGGATCAAGATCCTACTCTACACCCCATTGTCCATTCCTTGTGGAGCCCAGTGTACCCCGCAGCAGAAAGACTGTTTTAACACCTGCCTCTCCTTTTTAGCCGCAGCTAATTTTGAATTTACATTCTGAATCATGCTTTTAAAACTATCTAGCCAGTCAGGTGCCTGTGAGCTGTGTCCCTGAGGAGATAAGGAGCACTGTTCACACATGAGGTACCCCGCTGTAGAAGGGGTAGAGTTACAAGCTGCACACATAAACATGTCAACAGACATCTTTACACAGCTGTAATACAGCGCAGCTCACTGTAAAAACCTCCACACAGACCCTAGAGAGCCCCGGGAGTGACACTGGGGAACGGAGACCAGCACACAGCAGCAGAGTGTGAAAACAAGTTTTATGGTAAGAACTTACCTTTGTTAAAACTCTATCTGCGAGGTACACTGGGCTCCACAAGGAAAGACATAGGGGTGTGGAGTAGGATCTTGATCCGAGGCACCAACAGGCTCAAAAGCTTTGACTGTTCCCAGAATGCATAGTGCCACCTCCTCTATAACCCCGCCTCCCTGCACAGGAGCTCAGTTTTTAGTTAACCAGCCCAATGCAGTAGCAGGAAAAGAGACGACAATGGTTAGTAGCCACATACACCCACACTCTCACGACAGGAGAAGTGTCAGCGGCTAATGCCATACCAACCCAAAGAAGCTAAGTGCGTCAGGGTGGGCGCCTTGTGGAGCCCAGTGTACCTCGCAGAAAGAGTTTTAACAAAGGTAGGTTCTTACCATAAAACTCGTTTTCTGCTGCGGGGTACACTGGGCTCCTCAAGGAAAGACATAGGGGATGTCCTAAAGCAGTTCCTTTGGGGAGGGGACGCACTGTAGCGGGCACAAGAACCCAGCATCCAAAAGAAGCATCCTGGGAAGCGGCAGTATCGAAGGCATAGAACCTTATGAACGTGTTCACTGAAGACCACGTAGCCGCCTTGCACAATTGTTCAAGGGTCGCACCACGGCGGGCCGCCCAAGAAGGTCCCACGGACCGAGTAGAATGGGCCGTAATGTGAGCAGGAGCTGATAGACCAGCCCTCACATAAGCATGTGCAATCACCATTCTTATCCATCTGGCCAGAGTCTGCTTGTGAGCAGGCCAGCCACGTTTGTGAAATCCAAACAAAACAAAGAGAGAATCAGATTTTCGAATAGAAGCAGTTCTCTTCACATAGATACGGAGAGCCCGTACCACATCCAAAGACCGCTCTTTGGGAGACAGATCAGGAGAAAAAAGTGCCGGAACCACAATCTCCTGGTTAGGGTGGAACGAAAAAACCACCTTAGGTAAATATCCGGGACGAGTCCTAAGAACCGCCCGGTGACGGTGAAAAATCAGATATGGGGAACTACAAGAAAAGGCACCCAAATCCGACACTCTTCTAGCTGAAGCAATAGCCAGCAGAAACACCACCTTAAGGGAAAGCCACTTAAGATCAGCTGAACCAAGAGGTTCAAACAAAGACTCTTGTAACGCCTCCAAAACCACCGACAAGTCCCAAGGAGCCACAGGCGGGACATAAGGAGGTTGGATACGCAACACACCCTGAGAAAAGGTATGCACATCAGGTAAGGTCGCAATCTTTCTCTGAAACCACACCGACAAGGCAGATATGTGAGCCTTGAGGGAGGCCAGACGCAGGCCTAAGTCCAGGCTTTGCTGAAGAAAGGCCAACAACTTGGCTGTACTAAACTTAGAAGCGTCATAATCATTAGATGCGCACCAAAGTAAGAAGGCCAGACCCTATAGTAAATCCGAGCAGAAGCCGGTTTCCGGGCCCGCAACATAGTTTGAATGACCGCCTCAGAAAACCCTTTAGCCCTCAAGACGGAAGCTTCAAGAGCCACGCCGTCAAAGACAGCCGGGCTAGGTCCTGGTAGACACAGGGGCACTGAACGAGGAGGTCTGGGCGTTGTGGAAGTAGAAGTGGATGCTCTGACGATAGGCCCTGCAGGTCTGAGAAACAGTGCCGTCTGGGCCACGCTGGAGCTATGAGAAGCAGAATTCCTCTTTCTTGCTTGAACTTCCGAATTACCCTGGGCAGGAGTGACACCGGAGGGAACACGTACGGCAAGCGAAACCTCCACGGCACCACCAGCGCATCCACGAATGCTGCTTGAGGATCCCTTGTCCTTGCTCCGAAGACCGGAACCTTGTGATTGTGTCGAGACGCCATCAGATCTACGTCTGGAAGGCCCCACTTTTCCACTAGGAGTTGAAACACTTCTGGATGGAGGCCCCACTCTCCGGCATGTATGTCCTGACGACTGAGAAAGTCCGCTTCCCAATTCAAGACTCCCGGAATGAATATTGCCGATATGGCCGGTAGATGGCGTTCCACCCAATGTAGAATCCACGAGACTTCCTTCACAGCCAAACGGCTTCGAGTGCCGCCTTGATGATTTATGTAAGCCACTCTGGTGGCGTTGTACGACTGTACTTGAACAGGACGGTTCTGAATTAAATGCTGGGCCAGGTTCAACGCATTGAAGACCACCCGCAATTCCAGAATGTTGATCGAGAGGAGAGATTCCTCCTTGGTCCACCGACCCTGAAGAGAGTGTTGCTCCATCACCGCTCCCCAACCTCTTAGACTGGCATCTGTCGTCAACAGGACCCAGTCGGATATCCAGAAGGGACGGCCCCTGCAAAATCGTTGGTCCTGTAGCCACCAGTGCAGCGACAGAAGGAACTCCGGAGTCAATGAGATCATGTGAGACCTGATCTGGTGAGGCAGGCCGTCCCACTTGGCTAGAATCGGCCTCTGGAGGGGGCGAGAATGAAATTGAGCATACTCCACCATGTCGAATGCTGATACCATGAAGCCCAGCACCTGCATCGCCGAATGTATTGACACTTGCGGACGAGAAAGGAAGCAACGGATCCTGTCCTGAAACTTCAGGACTTTCTCCTGGGACAAGAACAACCGCTGGTTGTGAGTGTCCAAATGCGCTCCCAGGTGCACCATGCTCTGAGCAGGGACCAGGGAGGATTTCTTCCAGTTGATGAGCCACCCGTAGGGTTGTAGAAACCGGACAGTCATATCCAGATGACGTAGGAGAATTTCTGGGGAATTTGCCAGGATTAACAAGTTGTCCAGATACGGCAGTATCCTGACCCCTTGACGGCGGAGTACCACCGTCATCACCGCCATAACTTTGGTGAAGACTCGCGGAGCCATAGTTAAACCAAAAAGTAATGCCCAAAACTGGTAATGGAGGTTGCCAACTGCAAACCTCAGGTATTGCTGATGTGACACTGCTATAGGAATATGCAGGTAAGTATCCTGTACGTCCAGGGAGACCATGTAGTCCCCAGGTTCCAAGGCCAGAACTATAGAGCGTAGGGTTTCCATACGGAACTTGGAAACTTTCACAAACCTGTTCAATGCCTTGAGGTTGAGAATGGGCCGGGAGGACCCATTCGGTTTCGGGACCAGAAACAGCGGAGAATAGTACCCCCGGCCCCTCTGAGCAAGAGGCACCTGTACTACGACTCCTGTATCCAGGAGGGTCTGTACCACCGAATGTAGAGTGTTTGCCTTTGTCTGGTCCAACGGGACGTCTGTCCGGCAAAATCGATGAGGGGATCGGTTTTTGAAGGCCATGGCGTAACCTCGAGTGACGACTTTCCGTACCCAGGCATCTGAAGTGGTCTTCAACCATTCCTGGGTATACCCTAGAAGCCAGCCCCCCACGCTGGGATCCCTCAGGGGGAGGCCCGCCCCGTCATGCGGCAGGCTTATCGGTCTTGGAAGGCTCTTTTTGTTATGAGCCACGGCTGTGGCTCATTCCTGTTTTGCATTTTTTGGTTATGTATTTTATGTCATACTTCTGTTTCTGTTCCCCGTGGGTGTCATGGGGTGTTCGAAGCCCACCCTTAAAGAGAGGGTACTGTTATGAACCACAGGTAGTGGTTCATTCCTATTTTATGTTTATAAGTAGTCTTGCAGGCCAGGATTTCTCGTTGCTCTGGTTTAAGAAGATTCTTGTTTGCTGCCAGTGGTGAGTCTGTGTGATTGCAGCTTGTTCCCATGTGTTCAGCCTCACCTGTCTGTTGATTGCACCTCTCAGTTGTGCAGCAGGGCAGCTGCACGACATAATTAATTAAGACTCTCTGTTATATGCTGGCTCAGTGCAATTCACAGACGCTGGTGATATTTCAAGATTTCCAGGTTTCCTGGGTTCCAGAGTTCTTGAGTTCTGAGCTAGTCCCTGCCAGTTCCTGAGCTCCTGTCTAGCAGTGTCTGTCTAGCTGCTTTGAGTGTCGGTTCCTGTGTCGATTCCAGTGTCTGATCCTGTGTCCTGCCGTGAAGCGTTCCTGTCCAGGAGTCCTGTGGCTTTGTCTGTGCCTGGTCGAATATCTGGCTTCTTGGTGTCCACCGGTCTGTCGTTTGGGATTCTGCCTGTCCTCCAGTTCTGAGAGTCTGTGTCGGCTACATTGGGGGTTCCTGTCCGTTTGCCAGTATTTGTACCGGTTCTGTGAGTAGCGGCTTTGCTGCGTCCATCGGCTCAGGCCGCAGTATTCTTTGGTTATAATTTGTTTCTGGTGTTTTGCAGAGGGTTCTGCTTGTGCTGTCACCGCCGGTACACAACGGTATTGTGTCGGCGAGTGGACAGCATTTCCTTTGTTGTTCTTTTCCTTTGGCGGCGTGCTGCACATATATTTAGGTTTAGGGTTGTTAGTAGCCCCTAGCCTTCTGTTTGTTTTAGCTAGAGGTCCCCTTGTTATTATCCTGTCTCGGTTCACGCCTTGTCTCAATCTAAGACCTGGGGACATCGGAGTTGGGCAGACCTAATCCGCCCTTCAAACGCGGCTGCCGTGGGCCCAAGAAACCATAGTCACTCAGGCGTGAGCGGACCACACGGGTGAAACAACGGAGGTAGGGTGCTAGGGGCTATTTCCACACCACACCTCATTTCAGCGTCACGTTCTGGTGCTCAGGACTCACTACGCAACATCTCCCTTGTTCTGAGCACCAGGAACATAACACTTTTGGGCTTCAGCTTACCAGGTTTGGAAGTGCGGGCCTGCTTGTTGTACGCCTGACCTTTTGCTTTACCTGAAGGACGAAAGGGGCGAAAGGAAGTACCTTTGGCCTTCGACACAGAAGGAGTGGTAATTGGCAGACAGGCAGTTTTGGCAGTAGCCAAGTCAGCCACTATCTTATTTAAGTCCTCCCCAAACAGAATATCTCCCTTGAAAGGGAGTACCTCCAGGGTTTTTCTAGAGTCCAGATCCACAGACCAGGATCTCAGCCACAATATCTGGAGAGCCAGGACTGACATAGTAGAGGCCTTGGCTGCTAGGATACCGGCATCAGAAGCCGCCTCTTTAATATAGCGAGAAGCTGTGACAATATATGACAAGCATTGTCTAGCATGGTCAGAAGAGATTTCAGCTTCTAACTCCAAGGCCCATGCTTCAATAGCCTCTGCAGCCCATGTTGCTGCAATAGTGGGCCTTTGTGCAGCACCCGTGAGGGTGTAAATCGCTTTCAGACAACCCTCCACACATTTATCCGTAGGCTCCTTTAGAGACGTGACGATAGTGACAGGTAGAGCTGAGGAAACCACCATCCTAGCCACATGTGAGTCTACTGGAGGAGTCGTTTCCCAATTTTTAGACAGCTCTGGCGCGAGGGGATAGCGAGCCAGCATCTTCTTTTGAGGCACAAACTTCGTACCCGGGTTTTCCCAGGGTTTCTGACGTATATCAATTAGGTGGTCAGAGTGAGGTAAAACTTGTTTAATCACCTTCTGACGCTTGAACCTATCTGGTTTCTTAGGAGGAACGGATGGCTCGGGATCACCCGTAATCTGTAAAATTAACTTAATAGCCTCCAAGAGATCAGGAACATCCACATGTGAACCACCCTCCCCATCAGCCGTATCTGAGTCAGAACCTGTGTGTTCAGTGTAAGTGCTGTCTTCATCCGACGAGGTGTCAGTGACAGCAGTGGATTGTGAGGAGACAAGCGCCCACTTAGAGGACCCCTTGGACGTAGGCGAGCGACGGTCAGACTTTTTAGTAGTCATGGACTGGTTCAACTTCTTTATTTGAGCAGATATATTGTCCGCCCACGGCGGTTTAGCTGCAGGGACCACAAATGGTTGTACCGGCATTGGGGGTCCCATAGGGGGTGTTAGTTTATGAACTAGCGTATGCAGAAGCATGGAAAAAGCGGCCCACGACGGGTCATTAATTGCCCCCGTTGCCACCGTCCCACTCGGGGGCAAGGAGCCCCCAGAACCAGAGCCCAAAGCTGCTATATTCTCCTCATAGGTATCTGCGGCTTCAGCAACACCGGCAGTGTGTTCAGCCCTAGAAACCGTTACCCTCAGAAGCAGACATGATATAACTTGCAGTATCAGGTAACACAGTACAATTTGTCAGCAGCACGATAACTCTAGCCCAAACCCCTGAGCAGTGTAGTCAGCACCAGCAGAGATAAAGGAGAGATATGGTGACTAAATCACAGAGAAAAAAATAAGATTTTAAACCTACCGGTAAATCTATTTCTCGTAGTCCGTAGAGGATGCTGGGGACTCCGTAAGGACCATGGTGAATAGACGGGCTCCGCAGGAGACATGGGCACTTTAAGAAAGAACTTGACTCTGGGTGTGCATCGGCTCCTCCCTCTATGCCCCTCCTCCAGACCTCAGTTAGAGAAACTGTGCCCAGAGGAGATGAACAATACGAGGAAAGGATTTTTGTTAATCCAAGGGCAAGATCCATACCAGCCACACCAATCACACCGTATAACTCGTGATAAACTACCCAGTTAACAGTATGAAAACAACAACATAGCATCAGTCCAAGACCGATGAAACTATAACATAACCCTTATGTAAGCAATAACTATATACAAGTCTTGCAGAAGTAGTCCGCACTTGGGACGGGCGCCCAGCATCCTCTACGGACTAAGAGAAATAGATTTACCGGTAGGTTTAAAATCTTATTTTCTCTAACGTCCTAGAGGATGCTGGGGACTCCGTAAGGACCATGGGGATTATACCAAAGCTCCCAAACGGGCGGGAGAGTGCGGATGACTCTACAGCACCGATTGAGCAAACAGGAGGTCCCCCTCAGCCAGGGTATCAAACTTATAGAACTTTGCAAAGGTGTTTGACCCCGACCAAGTAGCAGCCCGGCACAACTGTAGTGCCGAGACCCCTTGGGCAGCCGCCCAAGAAGAGCCCACCTTCCTAGTGGAATGGGCCTTAACCGATTTTGGTAATGGCAATCCTGCCGTAGAATGCGCCTGCTGAATCGTTTACAGATCCAACGAGCAATAGTCTGCTTCGAAGCAGGGCCGCCAACTTTGATGGCTGCATACAGGGCAAACAGTGCTTCTGTTTTTCTGATCCTAGCTGTTCTGGCCACGTAAATTTCCAAAGCCCTGACCACATCAAGGGACTCGGAATCCTCCAAGACACGTGTAGCCACAGGCACGACGCTAGGTTGGTTCATATGAAAGGATGAGACCAGCTTAGGTAGGAATTGAGGACGGGTCCGCAATTCCGCTCTATCCATATGGAAAACCAGAAAGGGGCTTTTATGTGATAAAAGCCGCCAATTCCGAAACTCGCCTAGCTGAAACCAAGGCTAACAACATGACCACCATCCAGGTGAGATATTTCAACTCCACTGTCTTAAGTGGTTCAAACCAATGTGACTTAAGGAAACTTAACACCACATTAAGGTCCCAAGGCGCCATCGGAGGTACAAGAAAATGGATAAGGCCGAAATCTGAACTTTCAATGGAGCCTAATTTCCGGCCCAAATTCACTCCAGTTTGTAGGAAACGATGAAAACGGCCCAGGTGAATTCTTCCGTAGTAGCATTCCTGGCCTCACACCAAGAAACATATTTTCTCCATATTCGGTGATAATGTTTAGATGTCACGTCCTTCCTAGCCTTTATTTGCGTAGGAATGACCTCATCCGGAATACCTTTTTCCGCTAGGATCCGGCGTTCAACCGCCATGCCGTCAGACGCAGCCGCGGTAAGTCTTGGAACAGACAGGGACCTTGTTGTAACAAGTCCAGCCTTAGAGGAAGAGGCCACGGATCTTCTGTGAGCATTTCTTGCAGATCCGGATACCAGGTCCTCCGTGGCCAATCTGGAACAATGAGAATTGCTCTCACTCCTCTTTTTCTTATTATCCTCAACACCTTGGGTATGAGAGGAAGAGAAGGAAACACATACACCGACTGGAACACCCACAGTGTCACCAGGGCGTCTACAGCTACCGCCTGAGGGTCTCTTGACCTGGCGCCATACCTTTGTAGCTTTTTGTTGAGACGGGATGCCATCATGTCTATTTGGGGTAGTCCCCATCGACTTGCAATCTGCGCGAAGACTTCCTGATGAAGTCCCTACTCTCCCGGATGCAGATCGTGTCTGCTGAGGAAGTCTGCTTCCCAGTCGTCCATTTCCGGAATGAACACTGCTGACAGAGCGCTTACATGATTCCCCGCCCAGCGAAGAACTCTGGTGGCTTCCGCCATTGCCACTCTGCTCCTTGTGCCGCCCTGGCGGTTTACATGAGCTACTGCGGTGATGTTGTCCGACTGGATCAGAACTAGTCGATTGCGAATTAAGATCTCCGCTTGACGTAGGGTGTTGTATATGGCCCTTAGTTCCAGGATGTTGATGTGAAGACAAGTCTCTTGACTTGAACAAAGTCCTTGGAAATTACTTCCCTGTGCAACCGCTCCCCAACCTCGGAGGCTTGCGTCCGTGGTCACCAGGATCCAGTCCTGAATGCCGAACCTGCGGCCCTCTAGAAGGTGAGCACTGTTTTGCCACCACAGGAGAGATACTCTGGCCCTGGGGAACAGGGCGATCCGCTGACGCAATTGCAGATACGACCCAGACCATTTGTCCAATAGGTCCCATTGGAAGGCCCTTGCATGGAATTTGCCGTATGGAATGGCTTCGTATGTTGCCACCATCTTTCCCAGAACTTGAGTGCAATGATGTACTGACACTTGTTGTGGTTTCAACCAGTTCATGACTAGAGTCATGAGTTCCTGCGCTTTTCCCTTCGGAAGAAAAAACCTTTTCTGGTCTGTGTCCAGAATCATGCCCAAGAAGGGCAGACGAGTTGTAGGATTCAGCTGCGACTTTGGAATATTGAGAATCCAGCCGTGTCGCTGTAACACATTCAGTGAAAGTGATACGCTGCTCAGCAACTTCTCCCGTGATCTCACTTTTATGAGGAGATTGTCCAAGTACGGGATAATTGTGACACCCTGCTTCCGCCAGAGCACCATCATTTCCGCCATTACCTTGGTGAAAATTCTCGGGGCCGTGGAAAGCCCAAACGGCAACGTCTGAAATTGGTAATGACAATCCTGTTCCTCAAATCTCAGGTACGCCTGATGAGGAGGATATATGGGAACATGTAGGTATGCATCCTCTATGTCCTGAGATACCAAAAAAATCTTCCCCCTCTAGGCTGGCGATGACCGCCCTGAGTGATTCCATCTTGAACTTGAACCGTTTTAAGTTCAGGGGTTTTAAATTTAAAATGGGTCTGACCAAACCGTCCGGTTTCGGAACCACAAACAGAGTTGAGTAGTACCCCTGCCCTCTTTGAAGCAGGGGAACCTCTACCACCACTTGTTGAAGACACAATCTGTGAATCGCATGTAACACTATCTCCCTTTCCAGGGGTTGTTTCGGTAGGGCCGATTTGAAAAAAACGGCGAGGAGGCACTTCTTCGAAATCCAGCTTGTAACCCTGGGAAACAATTTCTATTGCCCATGGATCCACCTGTGAGTGGAACCATACGTGGCTGAACAGTCGAAGACGTGCCCCCACAGGAGCTGACTCCCTCAGGGGAGCCCCAGCGTCATGCGGTGGATTTAGCAGAGGCCGGGGAGGACTTCTGTTCCTGGGAACTAGCTGTGTTGTGCAGCTTTTTCCCTCCGTCCTTACCTCTGGCAAGAAAAGACGAACCACTTGCTCTCTTGCTTTTATTGGAACGAAAGGACTGCATTTGATATTGAGGCACTTTCTTAAATTGTGAGGGAATATATGGCCAAAAAATGTATTTACCTGCCGTAGCCATGGAGACGAGATCCGAGAGGCCCTCTCCAAACAATTCCTCACCCTTGTAAGGCAACAACTCCATATGCCTCTTTTAGTCGGCATCACCTGTCCATTGCATGTGCCACAGGACACGTCTAGCAGAAATCGACATAGCGTTGACTCTAAAACCCAGTAGACTAACGTCTCTTTGGGCATGTCTTTTATATATATATATATATATATATATATATATATATATATATATAAGACATCTTTTACATATAAATATATATATATATATATATATATATATATATATTAGGGACAATAACATGGTATCCTTATCTAGGGTTTCAAACTCCGCAGATAAGATATCTGTCTACGCTGCTACAGTGCTATAAACCCGTGCCGACACAGTCCCCGGTCTGAGTAGTGTACCAGAATGTGTGTAAATGGCCTTCAAAGTACTTTTACTGCATGCTATCTGCAGGATCCCTGAGGATAGCTGTAAAGTCAGCGCTACCTTTTTGGGTAAACGTGTCAACGCCTTGTACACCCTAGGGGAAGATTCCCATCTTATCCTGGCCCCATTAGGGAAAGGATACTCCCTGAGAATTCTTTTTGGGAAGCTGCAGCTGCTTGTCTGGAGATTCACGATCTTTTTCTTCATGAGAGGAGGGAAATTTACCTCAGCTTTCTTCCCCTTAAACATGTGTACCCTCGTGTCAGGGACAGATGAGTCATCAGTGATAAGCAAAACATCTTTTATTACAATAATCATATATTGAATACTTTTCTGCCAATTTTGGCTGTACTTTGCATTATCGTAGTCGACACTGGAGTCGGACTCCGTGTCGATATCAGTGTCTTTTATTTTGGATAGTGAGCGTTGTGAGACTCTGAAAGTCTCTGTGACATAGGGACAGACATGGGTAGATTCCCTGTCTGTTGTCTAATCTTTTGTGTAATAAATTCATCTTAGCCCTTAATTTCACATATCCCATCAGGCGTCGGCGTTGTCGACGGAGACACCACACACACACACATTTGCTCAATCTCCTCCATAGGAGAGCCTTTTACCTCAGACATGTCGACACACACGTACCGACACACCACACACTCAGGGAATGCTCTTCTGAAGACAGTTCCCCCACAAGGCCCTTTGGAGAGACAGAGAGAGAGTATGCCAGCACACACCCCAGCGCAATATGACCCAGGAAAAACACAGCAATTTAATGTTTACCCCGTAGCGCTGTTATTAATATCTGCGCCGAATTATGTGCCCCCCCTCTTCTTTAAAACCCTCTCTTCTACCGTGGTATAAGCAGGGGAGAGTCCAGGGAGCTTCCTCTAAGTGGTGCTGTGGAGAAAAACATGGCGCTGGTGAGTGCTGAGGGAGAAGCCCCGCCCCCTTGGCGGCGGGCTTCAGTCCCGCTAAAAGTGTAAAATTGGCGGGGGCTCATGCATATATACAGTGTCCAGCTGTATATATGCTCTCTTTTACCAAATAAGAGGTTTATATGGCTGCCCAGGGCGCCCCCCCCCTGCGCCCTGCACCCTTACAGTGACCGGAGTATGTGAGGTGTATGGGAGCAATGGCGCACAGCTGCCGTGCTGTGCGTTACCTCAGTGAAGCTCACGAAGTCTTCTGCCGCCTTTTGAAGCCTTCTTTCTTCTCATACTCACCCGGCTTCTTTCTTCTGGCTCTGTGAGGAGGACGGCAGCGCGGCTCTGGGACGACCGTCCAGGGCGAACCTGTGTTCCGACTCCCTCTGGAGCTAATGGTGTCCAGTAGCCTAAGAAGTAGAGCCTATCATTTAAGTAGCTCTGCTCCCCTCTCCTCAGTCCCTCGATGCAGGGAGTCTGTTGCCAGCAGTGCTCCCTGAAAATAAAAAACCTAACAAATATACTTTCTTAGCAGGAAACTCAGGAGAGCTCCCTGCAGTGCACCCATCTGCCTCTGGGCACAGTCTCAAACTGAGGTCTGGAGGAGGGGCATAGAGGGAGGAGCCAGTGCACACCCAGAGTCAAGTTCTTTCTTAAAGTGCCCATGTCTCCTGCGGAGCCCGTCTATTCCCCATGGTCCTTACGGAGTCCCCAGCATCCTCTAGGACGTTAGAGAAATACGTAATACAGTATATCTTTGTGAAAATCCTATATTAGATAAAACCTGACGCACCAAGCCCCCTCAGGTTATAGAATATAGGGATAGCAGGTTGAGTGAAAGACACGAAATGGACACCACTCAGCTATCAAATGCACACATAAATAGTCACAGTTTGTACAATCCAGAGGTTATTACTAACAATAATACTGCACTGGACTAGCTTACACAGCTATATAACAATAGATATAACAGTACACAGTAAGAACTGGATGTATATCACAGGGTAATTGTACTAGGAAACCCTGAATAAATGCACTCTTTCTTAACTAACACTGACTAAAAAAGGCAGGTAGAATACTTAAGTGTCTTGTAAAGTCACAGCACTGACAACCAGGCGGCTTTACATAGGAGGATTTGCCCAAGCCTTCCCAGGAACAGTGAGCTGAGGGATAATGGCGCCGCAGACACTGCCAGGGAGTGAGGGAGAGACAGATATGCAGCTCCAGGGCGGGAACATTTGCAGAAAATGGCGCCCTGGGGCTGGGGGAGGGGCTTCAGGTCCAAGCTCTATCCCCCTGCTGGCAAAACCATCGGGTACTGCGGGCTCTAATAAAACGGTTTATAGTGAAAACCTGACCTGTCCCATGCCCTGATCTAGTGGGATCGCCTGTACTGCCACAGTGTCCACCGCCAGCGCGCGCGGCCCGCCTCCCACTGACCGCGCCGGATCGCGATAAAGACCGGGTCCCGAAAACGGGACCCACTTACCACCTCCCTAAGCGCGGCCACGCGATCCCGGAGAGCCCCCGTCGTGTGTGCCTGACAAGAAGAAAACCGGAGCCTCCAGCTGTAGTTACCCGGCAACCAGGGCTCGGGAGTGTACAGCGCCGCTGGGGAGAGCCGCAGCTGCAGCCGTGAATGTCCACTGACATGTAACACTGCTGCTGCCCTTGAAGTCTTCACTTTTTTCCTCAGAAAAAAAGCTCTTCTTAGGGCTGCCTGGAGCAGCCCCTCTGTTAAGTGCCTGCTACTGCAGCACCAACTACAAAACTGAGATCCTGTGCAGGGAGGTGGGGTGATATAGGAGGCGGCACTGTGCATTCTGGGAACAGTCAAAGCTTTGAGCCTGTTGGTGCCTCGGATCAAGATCCTACTCTACACCCCATTGTCCATTCCTTGTGGAGCCCAGTGTACCCCGCAGCAGAAAGACTGTTTTAACACCTGCCTCTCTTTTTTAGCAGCAGCTAATTTTGAATTTACATTCTGAATCATGCTTTTAAAACTATCTAGCCAGTCAGGTGCCTGTGAGCTGTGTCCCTGAGGAGATAAGGAGCACTGTTCACACATGAGGGACCCCACTGAAGAAGGGGTAGAGTTACAAGCTGCACACATAAACATGTCAACAGACATCTTTACACAGCTGTAATAAAGCGCAGCTCACTGAAAAAACCTCCACACAGACCCTAGAGAGCCCTGGGAGTGACACTGGGGAACGGAGACCAGCACACAGCAGCAGAGTATGAAAACAAGTTTTATGGTAAGAACTTACCTTTGTTAAAACTCTTTCTGCGAGGTACACTGGGCTCCACAAGGAAATACATAGGGGTGTAGAGTAGGATCTTGATCCGAGGCACCAACAGGCTCAAAAGCTTTGACTGTTCCCAGAATGCATAGTGCCACCTCCTCTATAACCCCGCCTCCCTGCACAGGAACTCAGTTTTTAGTTAACCAGCCCAATGCAGTAGCAGGAAAAGAGACGAAAACGGTTAGTAGCCACATACACCACACTCTCACGACAGGAGAAATGTCAGCGGCTAATGCCATACCAACCCAAAGAAGCTAAGTGCGTCAGGGTGGTGCTTTGTGGAGCCCAGTGTACCTCGCAGAGTTTTAACAAAGGTAATTTCTTACCATAAAACTCGTTTTCTGCTGCGGGGTACACTGGGCTCCTCAAGGAAAGACATAGGGGATGTCCTAAAGCAGTTCCTTATGGGAGGGGACGCACTGTAGCGGGCACAAGAACCCGGCGTCCAAAGGAAGCATCCTGGGAAGCGGCAGTATCGAAGGCATAGAACCTTATGAACGTGTTCACTGAAGACCACGTAGCCGCCATGCACAATTGTTCAAGGTTCACACCACGGCGGGCCGCCCAAGAAGGTCCCACGGACCGAGTAGAATGGGCCGTAATGTGAGCAGGAGCTGATAGACCAGCCCTCACATAAGCATGTGCAATCACAATTCTAATCCATCTGGCCAAAGTTTGCTTGTGAGCAGGCCAGCCCCGTTTGTGAAATCCAAACAGCACAAAGAGAGGGGTGGTCTTCTGTTTGCCGGCGGTCGGGCTCCCGGCGCTCAGTATACCGGCGCCGGGAGCCCGACAGCCGGAATACCGACAATTATTTTCCCTCGTGGGGGTCCACGACCCCCATAGAGGGAGAATAAAATAGTGTGGCGCGCGTAGCGCGCCACCGTGCCCGTAGCGTGGCGAGCGCAGCGAGCCCGCAAGGGGCTCATTTGCGCTCGCCAAGCTGTCGGTAAGCCGGCGGTCGGGCTCCCGGCGCCGGGATGCTGGTCGCCGGGAGCCCGACCGCCGGCCAGCCGTAGTGAACCCCAAAGAGAGAATCAGATTTCCTAATAGAAGCAGTTCTCTTCACATAGATACGGAGAGCCCGTACCACATCCAAAGACCGCTCTTTGGGAGACAGATCATGACAAAAAAGTGCCGGAACTACAATCTCCTGGTTAAGGTAGAACGAAAAAACCACCTTAGGTAAATATCCGGGACGAGTCCTAAGAACCGCCCGGTGACGGTGAAATATCAGATATGGGGAACTACAAGACAAGGCACCCAAATCCGACACTCTTCTAGCTGAAGCAATAGCCAGCAGAAACACCACCTTAAGGGAAAGCCACTTAAGATCAGCTGAACCAAGAGGTTCAAACGGAGACTCTTGTAACGCCTCCAAAACCACCGACAAGTCCCAAGGAGCCACAGGCGGGACATAAGGAGGTTGAATACGCAACACACCCTGAGTAAAGGTATGCACATCAGGTAAGGTCGCAATCTTTCTCTGAAACCACACCGACAAGGCAGATATGTGAACCTTGAGGGAGGCCAGAGGCAGGCCTAAGTCCAGGCCCTGTTGAAGAAAGGCAACAACTTGGCTGTACTAAACTTAGAAGCGTCATAATCATTAGATGCGCACCAAAGTAAGAATGCCAGACCCTATAGTAAATCCGAGCAGAAGCCGGTTTCCGGGCCCGCAACATAGTTTGAATGACCGCCTCAGAAAACCCTTTAGCCCTCAAGATGGAAGCTTCAAGAGCCACGCTGTCAAAGACAGCCGGGCTAGGTCCTGGTAGACACAAGGGCCCTGAACGAGGAGGTCTGGGCGTTGTGGAAGTAGAAGTGGATGCTCTGACGATAGGCCCTGCAAGTCTGAGAACCAGTGCCGTCTGGGCCACGCTGGAGCTATGAGAAGCAGAATTCCTCTTTCTTGCTTGAACTTCCGAATTACCCTGGGCAGGAGTGACATCAGAGGGAACACGTACGGCAGCCGAAACCTCCACGGCACCGCCAGCGCATCCACGAATGCTGCTTGAGGATCCGTTGTCCTTGCTCCGTAGACCGGAACCTTGTGATTGTGTCGAGACGCCATCAGATCCACATCTGGAAGGCCCCACTTTTCCACTAGGAGTTGAAACACTTCTGGATGGAGGCCCCACTCTCCGGCATGTACGTCCTGACGACTGAGAAAGTCCGCTTCCCAATTCAGGACTCCCGGAATGAATATTGCCGATATGGCCGGTAGATGGCGTTCCACCCAATGTAGAATCCGTGAGACTTCCTTCATAGCCAAAAGGCTTCGAGTGCCGCCTTGATGATTTATGTAAGCCACTGTGGTGGCGTTGTATGACTGTACTTGAACAGGACGGTTCTGAATTAAATGCTGGGCCAGGTTCAACGCATTGAAGACCGCCCGCAATTCCAGAATGTTGATTGAGAGGAGAGATTCCTCCTTGGTCCACCGACCCTGAAGGGAGTGTTGCTCCATCACCGCTCCCCAACCTCTTAGACTGGCATCTGTCGTCAACAGGACCCAGTCGGATATCCAGAAGGGACGGCCCCTGCACAATCGTTGGTCCTGGATCCACCAGTGCAGCGAAAGACGGACCTCCGGAGTCAATGAGATCATGTGAGACATGATCCGGTGAGGCAGGCCGTCCCACTTGGCTAGAATCAGCCTCTGGAGGGGGCGAGAATGAAATTGAGCATACTCCACCATGTCGAATGCTGATACCATGAAGCCCAGCACCTGCATCGCCGAATGTATTGACACTTGCGGACGAGAAAGGAAGCAACGGATTCTGTCCTGAAGCTTCAGGACTTTCTCCTGGGACAAGAACAACCGCTGGTTGTGAGTGTCCAAAAGCGCTCCCAGGTGCACCATGCTCTGAGCAGGGACCAGGGAGGATTTCTTCCAGTTGATGAGCCACCCGTAGGGTTGTAGAAACCGGACAGTCATATCCAGATGACGTAGGAGAATTTCTGGGGAATTTGCCAGGATTAACAAGTTGTCCAGATACGGCAGTATCCTGGCCCCTTGACGGCGGAGTACCACCGTCATCACCGCCATAACTTTGGTGAAGACTCGCGGAGCCATAGTTAAACCAAAAGGTAACGCCCAAAACTGGTAATGGAGGTTGCCAACTGCAAACCTCAGGTATTGCTGATGTGAAAAAGAAGCAAAGGAGGGAGCGCTATGAGAGTCTAATAGTTAAATTTATTAAAACAATGTTTCAAATGCCACATAACTCATAATAGATATAAAAAAGGTATATACATTTATTTAATAAAATAAACAAAACATTGCAGCTGCAATATAACACCTGAATTGATAGAAATGTTGTAAATTATCACTTTTGAGAAACCAGTATTGCGGCCGTGCGTCCACGGACTGTAAATTGTTACAGATGGGAGACTGATGATAGGTACTTCTTATAGAAGCATTGCTGTTATATTAGATAAAAGTCTCTAATTTCTTTTAACATGTACACGTCCCGCTGTATGAAATAGAGACGGCTCGGTTTGTCCGAGCAACCAGCGTCTCAATGATTAGGTCATGACCGTTATCACTGGACTGCTCATACGTACTGATCAGACGGGAGCCGACTTCTCTTGTTAGATGGTATCCGATGAAGAGAAGTCTTTCGGTATTGAAGGCTGTACTGAGCCGGGTATGCAGCGGCTCAATGCACTCTGTGTACAGATCCTTTAACTGCTTGATGATTCTGTCCGTAAATTGCGGAAGTTAGTAATGCACCCGACTGGAAAGATGCTAGGTGAATAAGCAGCAAGATGAAATTCTTAATAAGTGCCTTAACGCGTTTCTCGGCCTCTAGCACTGGCCGTTTCCTCTAGAGGCCGAGAAACGCGTTAAGGCACTTATTAAGGATTTCATCTTGCTGCTTATTCACCTAGCATATTTATCTAATATAACAGCAATGCTTTTATAAGAAGTACCTATCATCAGTCTCCCATCTGTAACAATTTACAGTCCGTGGACGCACGGCCGCAATACTGGTTTCTCAAAAGTGATAATTTACAACATTTCTATCAATTCAGGTGTTATATTGCAGCTGCAATGTTTTGTTTATTTTATTAAATAAATGTATATACCTTTTTATATATATTATGAGTTATGTGGCATTTGAAACAGTGTTTTAATAAATTTAACTATTAGACTCTCATAGCGCTCCCTCCTTCGCTTCTTTTTGATATATTCAGACTTATTGGGGCAGCCCGCCCTAAATTGTTGAGCAGCTGTTAGAGTTTTATTGGGTTTTTGGTAATCATGGAGCGCCGATTCAACATCTATTTCTCATTGCTGATGTGACACTGCTATAGGAATATGCAGGTAAGTATCCTGTATGTCCAGGGAGACCATGTAGTCCCCAGGTTCCAAGGCCAGAACTATAGAGCGAAGGGTTTCCATACGGAAATTGGAAACTTTCACAAACCTGTTCAATGCCTTGAGGTTGAGAATTGGCCGGGAGGACCCATTCGGTTTCGGGACCAGAAACAGCGGAGAATAGTACCCCCGGCCCCTCTGAGCAAGAGGCACCTGTACTACGACTCCTGTATCCAGGAGGGTCTGTACCACCGAATGTAGAGTGTTTGCCTTTGTCTGGTCCAACGGGACGTCTGTCCGGCAAAATCGATGAGGGGGGCGGTTTTTGAAGGCTATGGCATAACCTCGAGTGACGACTTCCCGTACCCAGGCATCTGAAGTGGTCTTCAACCATTCCTGGGTATACCCTAGAAGCCAGCTCCCCACGCTGGGATCCCTCAGGTGGAGTCCCTCCCCGTCATGCGGCAGGCTTATCGGTCTTGGAAGGCTCTTTTGGGCTTCGGGTTACCAGGTTTGGAAGTGCGGGCCTGCTTGTTGTACGCCTGACCTTTTGCCTTCGACACAGAAGGAGCGGTACTTGGCAGACAGGCAGTTTTGGCAGTAGCCAAGTCAGCCACTATCTTATTTAAGTCCTCCCCAAACAGAATATCTCCCTTGAAAGGGAGTACCTCCGGGGTTTTTCTAGAGTCCAGATCCACAGACCAGGATCTCAGCCACAATATCCGGCGAGCCAGGACTGACGTAGTAGAGGCCTTGGCTGCTAGGATACCGGCATCAGAAGCCGCCTCTTTAATATAGCGAGAAGCTGTGACAATATATGACAATCATTGTCTAGCATGGTCAGAAGAGATTTCAGCTTCTAACTCCAAGGCCCATGCTTCAATAGCCTCTGCAGCCCATGTTGCTGCAATAGTGGGCCTTTGTGCAGCACCCGTGAGGGTGTAAATCGCTTTCAGACAACCCTCCACACATTTATCCGTAGGCTCCTTTAGAGACGTGACGGTAGTGACAGGTAGAGCTGAGGAAACCACCATCCTAGCCACATGTGAGTTTACTGGAGGAGGCGTTTCCCAATTTTTAGACAGCTCTGGCGCGAGGGGATAGCGAGCCAGCATCTTCTTTTGAGGCACAAACTTCTTTCCCGGGTTTCCCCAGGGTTCCTGACGTATATCCACTAGGTGGTCAGAGGTAAAACTTGTTTTACCACCTTCTGACGCTTTAACCTATCTGGTTTCTTAGGAGGGGCGGATGGTTCGGGATCATCCGTAATCTGTAAAATTAATTTAATAGCCTCCAAAAGATCAGGAACATCCACATGTGAACTACCCTCCCCATCAGCAGTATCTGTATCAGAATCTGTGGGGTCAGTGTAAGCGCCATCTTCATCAGACGAGGTGTCAGTGACAGCAGTGGATTGTGAGGAGATAAGAGCTCGCTTAGAGGACCCCTTGGTCTTAGGTGAGCGAGGTTCAGACTTTTTAGTAGTCAAGGACTGGTTCAACTTCTTCAATTGATCAGTTAGCTGCAGGGACCACATACGGTTGCACCGGCGTAGGAGGTCCCATAGGGGGTGTTAGTTTAGTAACTAGCGTATGTAGAAGCGTGGAGAAAATAGCCCGCGGTAGGTCATTATGTACCCCCGTTGCCACAGTCCCACTGAGGGGCAAGGAGCCCCCAGGACCAGAGCCCACAGCTGCTATAGTCTCCTCATAGGAGTCTGTGGCTTCAGCAACACCGGCAGTGTGTTCAGCCCCAGAACCGTTACCTTTAGAAGCAGACATGGTATAACTTGCAGTATCAGGTAACACAGTACAATTGGCAGCAGCACAATACCTCTTACCCAAACCCCTGCGCAGTGTAGTCAGCACAAGAAGAGATATAGTAGAGATATGGTGACTAAAATCACAGAGAAAAATACGTATTAAGAGTATATCTTGTGAAAATCCTATATAATTATAAAACCTGATGCACCAAGCCCCCTCAGGTTATAAAATATAGGGATAGCAAGGTGATTGAGAGACACGAAATGGAAACCACTCAGCAAGCTAATGCACACACATATAGTCACATGTAAACAATGCAGAGGTTATTACTAACAATAATACTGCACTGGACCAGCTTATATAGCTATGTAGTCAATAGATATAACACTGCACAGTAAGAACTGGATGTATATCACAGGGTACTTGTACCAGAGCACCCTGACTAAATGCACTCTTTCTTAACTAACACTGTCTAATTGCCATGTAGAATACTTAAGTGTCATTTAAAGTCACAGCGCTGACAACCAGGCGGCTTTACACAGGAGGATTTGCCCAAGCAGTCCCAGAAACAGTGTAGCTGAGAGAAATGGCGCCCAAACACTGACAAGGAGTGAGGGAGAGACAGATATGCAGCTCCAGGGCAGGAACATTTGCTGGAAATGGCACCCTGGGGCTGGGGCTCCAGGTCTAAGCCTTATCCCCCTGCTGGCAAAACCACCGGGTACTGTGGGCTACTAGTAAAACCTGACCTGCACCCATGCCCTGGTGATTTAGTGGGATCGCCTGTACTGCCACAGTGTCCACCGCCAGCGCGCGCAGCCCGCCTCCTACTGACCGCGCCGGATCGCGATAAAGTACGGGTCCCGCGAGCGGAACCCACTCACCACCTCCCGAAGCGCGGCCACGCGATCCCGGAGAGCCCCCACTAGACATGTACACACTGCTGCAGCCCTTGAAGTCTTCACTTTTCATCTCAAAAAGCTCTTCTTAGGGCTGCCCAGTTGACGCCCCGGAAAGCCTTCCTGTAGTCAATCTTCTTGCGGTCGCCGTTGCGACCTCTTTCTCCGCTGTCAGCATCGTTGCCCTGCGACGGCTTTCGCCGGGCAACGACGTGCGTGCACAATTCGCGCACCACGCATTCTATTTATTACCAGTTGTTTATATAGCGCACACATATTCCGCAGCGCTTTACAGAGAATATTTGCTCATTCACATCAGTCCCTGCTCCAGTAGAGCTTACAATCTATATTCCCTATCACATGTACATGCACACACATTCACGTTAGGGTTAATTTTGTTAGGAGCCAATTAACCTACCAGTATATTTTTGGGACTGTGGGAGGAAACCGGAGTACCCGGAGGAAACCCACGCAAGTACGGGGAGAATATACAAACTCCACAGTTAGGGCCATGGTGGGAATCGAAACCCATGACCTCAGCGCTGTGAGGCAGTAATGCTAACCATTACACCATCTGTACTGCCCCTAGACCTGATTGCACTGCTGCGAGGAAGTGCAGCGTGCGATCGGGTCGGAATGAGGGCCTTTGTCCTGTCAATGCCCAGTAGAGGGTGCTTGCAGATACAGATTTGCAGGAAGTGCAAACCCACGGATGCATATTGGATGGGAGAGACAGGGCCAAGATGCATATACACCTATCCCACCAAATCATTTGAGGGTGCATTCTGACTGGCTCATTGTGATTCATCCCTGAAACTGATTGGTGCTTTTATTGTTGTTTGTACATATATCTCTTTTTGCTTTCATGGTTTAGCACTTATTTTTTGTGCACTAAATGGAGATGTACATGTTGTATTAATAAAAGTTATATTGAAACCCACCGGTGAATGTGTTTTTCACAAGCAAAACTTGTAAACAGGAGTGTGACATGTAAGTGATGTAAATTGGGCACATACATTACTAGGCAGACCAGCAATGTATATTTACACATAAGTGCAAATATGCCATTTTTATGTGCAGCTCTTTTGAAGGTACACTACGCCAAAGGGCCTAATGCAGAGTTTTACGCAGTGTCGATCTTGGAGTCAATCCAATTGGCTGCGATATCGCAGTTGTGAATCCAGCACGGCAGCAGCCGCACTTTACTGCGGGCTGAATTCGCACAAAAGTGCTCGCCACCCCATAGAGGTCCAAGCAGTTTTGTGTGAATTGGTGCTGATTTGTGGCCGCGAAGGGTGTGAGATCGAGTACTGTTGCTTGCATTTAAACGCCATTGCAACGGCACTTCGCACCCTTCGAAGGTAATTGGATTGACCCCATAGTTTGCAGTGGAGTGATATTTTGCCACTGTGCATACACCTAAGTCGCACGGCACATGTGCTGTGATGATCTTGCACAGAATTTATTTGCAAAGTGATCGACAGTTTGGGACCACTTGGGGAGGCAGCAGAGAGTGGCCGCAAAAACACAGCCATTTTGGGGCCTATGAGGTTGCAACTGTCATTTTATGTGCACACAGAAAAAAACTTTGAAAATTTTCACAGCGCCGTTAAAATCAGCTCCACATTATAACACCAGGAAACTTTCCATGAGACAGATTCATTGAAATGATTCTATTATATCAGGCCTGGTACTTCTTAATTTTATATATAATTTCCAGACACAATATTTTAAATTTCCACACTGTCCTCCAGAGGAAACTCCCGTAAGGAAAGTCTTACAATTTTAAACACAATTCATTTTATGTTTGAATTCCAAAAAAAGCACAATCCGGTCTCTCCAGATCCAAAGAAAGTTAAAAGTTTATTTATAATCCACTATTAAGAACATCTAAAAATCTCTCCGGTTTGCAGGCAGTAATAGGCAATTACAGTTCGGTTATAAACTTTTGATCTCACCGGACCTCCAGGACACCAGCGTTTTGCCGTGTAGGTACTCCCCCTCTGTCTGGCTTTAGCTACCAGGCGTTCTTTGCAATCACGGGTTACCTTCCCTACTTGTCGTCCCACCGAGCTCCGTCCTGACGAGAGAGTATTAACCGCTGTAGTTATCTGTCTCACCGCGGCTCCTGCTCCCGGCTCACTCCTCTCATAAAACAATGACCGAAATCACTCATTAGCCGCCGACGCGTTTCTACCCTCCAAACGGGTCTTTGTCAAGGCATAAGTGATTTCGGTCCGGTCACTATTTATGCAGTATCCTGGAGATCCGGTGGCCTAATTATACATAAGATCATACAGATTCAGGGCATTTCATCCATGTTCCTGGGCATTTTAAAGACATATTTCCTTTACAGAGGGAATTCCAATATAAAAATAAGATTTTACTCACCGGTAAATCTATTTCTCGTAGTCCGTAGTGGATGCTGGGGACTCCGTAAGGACCATGGGGAATAGACGGGCTCCGCAGGAGACTGGGCACTCTAAGAAAGATTTAGTACTACTGGTGTGCACTGGCTCCTCCCTCTATGCCCCTCCTCCAGACCTCAGTTAAGGAAACTGTGCCCGGAAGAGCTGACACTACAAGGAAAGGATTTTGGAATCCAGGGTAAGATTCATACCAGCCACACCAATCACACCGTAGAACTTGTGATAAACTTACCCAGTCAACAGTATGAAGAACAACAGAGCATCAACAATGGATGCCAACATAACGTAACCCTTTATTAAGCAATAACTATATACACGTATTGCAGAAAGTCCGCACTTGGGACGGGCGCCCAGCATCCACTACGGACTACGAGAAATAGATTTACCGGTGAGTAAAATCTTATTTTCTCTAACGTCCTAGTGGATGCTGGGGACTCCGTAAGGACCATGGGGATTATACCAAAGCTCCCAAACGGGCGGGAGAGTGCGGATGACTCTGCAGCACCGAATGGGCAAACACAAGGTCCTCCTCAGCCAGGGTATCAAACTTGTAGAACTTAGCAAATGTGTTTGAACCTGACCAAGTAGCTGCTCGGGAAAGCTGTAATGCCGAGACCCCTCGGGCAGCCGCCCAAGAAGAGCCCACTTTCCTTGTGGAATGGGCTTTCACTGATTTTGGATGCGGCAATCCAGCTGCAGAATGAGCTTGCTGAATCGTGCTACAGATCCAGCGAGCAATAGTTTGCTTTGAAGCAGTAGCACCCAGCTTGTTGGATGCATACAAGATAAACAGCAAGTCAGTCTTCCTGACTCCAGCCGTCATGGCTACATAGATCTTCAAAGCCCTGACTACATCAAGCAACTTGGAATCCTCCAAGTCACGAGTAGCCGCAGGCACCACAATAGGTTGGTTCAAATGAAAAGATGTACACCACCTTCGGCAGAAATTGCGGACGAGTCCGTAATTCTGCCCTGTCCATATGGAAAACCAGATAGGGGCTTTTACATGACAAAGCCGCCAATTCTGACACACGCCTAGCCGAAGCTAAGGCCAATAGCATGACCACCTTCCACGTGAGATACTTTAGCTCCACGGTCTTAAGTGGCTCAAACCAGTGGGATTTCAGGAAACCCAACACCACGTTGAGATCCCAAGGTGCCACTGGTGGCACAAAAGGGGGCTGAATATGCAGCACTCCCTTAACAAACGTCTGTACTTCAGGAAGAGAAGCCAGTTCCTTTTGAAAGAAAATGGATAGGGCCGAAATCTGGACCTTTATGGACCCCAACTTCAGGCCCATAGTCACTCCAGACTGTAGGAAGTGCAGGAACCGGCCCAGCTGGAATTCCTCTGTAGGGGCCTTCCTGGCCTCACACCAGGCAACATATCTTCGCCATATACGGTGATAGTGTTTTGCTGTCACGTCCTTCCTAGCCTTTATCAGCGTAGGAATAGCTTCATCCGGAATGCCTTTTTCCTCTAGGATCCTGCGTTCAACCGCCATGCCGTCAAACGCAGCCGTGGTAAGTCTTGGAACAGACAGGGCCCCTGTTGCAACAGGTCCTGTCTGAGAGGCAGAGGCCATGGGTCCTCTGTGAGCATTTCTTGCAGTTCCGGGTACCAAGTCCTTCTTGGCCAATCCGGAACAATGAGTATTGTTCTCACTCCTCTTTTTCTTACGATTCTCAGCACCTTGGGTATGAGAGGAAGAGGAGGAAACACATAGACCGACTGGAACACCCACGGTGTTACCAGGGCGTCCACAGCTATCGCCTGAGGGTCTCTTGACCTGGCGCAATACCTTTGTAGCTTTTTGTTGAGACGGGACGCCATCATGTCCACCTGTGGCAGTTCCCATCGATTTGTAATCTGAGTGAAGACTTCGTGATGAAGTCCCCACTTTCCCGGGTGGAGGTCGTGCCTGCTGAGGAAGTCTGCTTCCCAGTTATCCACTCCCGGAATGAACACTGCTGACAGTGCTTGCACGTGATTCTCCGCCCAACGAAGAATCCTGGTGGCTTCTGCCATCGCCACTCTGCTTCTTGTGCCGCCCTGGCGGTTTACATGAGCTACTGCGGTGATGTTGTCTGACTGAATCAGCACCGGTTGGTTGCGAAGCAGAGGCTCCGCTTGACTCAGGGCGTTGTATATGGCCCTTAGTTCCAGGATATTTATGTTAGAGATGAGCGGGTTCGGTTTCTCTGAAACCGAACCCGCACGAACTTCATGTTTTTTTTACGGGTCCGAGCAGACTCGGATCCTCCCGCCTTGCTCGGTTAACCCGAGCGCGCCCGAACGTCATCATGACGCTGTCGGATTCTCGCGAAACTCGGATTCTATATAAGGAGCCGCGCGTCGCCGCCATTTTCACACGTGCATTGAGATTGATAGGGAGAGGACGTGGCTGGCGTCCTCTCCATTAGAAATTAGATTAGAAGAGAGAGAGAGATTGTGCAGAGTCAGACAGAGTTTACCACAGTGACCAGTGCAGTTGTTGTTAGTTAACTTTTATTTATTTTAATATAATATATCCGTTCTCTGCTATATCCGTTCTCTGCCTGAAAAAAAACGATACACAGCAGCAGCCAGTCACACAGTGTGACTCAGTCTGTGTGCACTCAGCTCAGCCCAGTGTGCTGCACATCAATGTATAAAAGGCAAAGCTTATAATAATTGTGGGGGAGACTGGGGAGCACTGCAGGTTGTTATAGCAGGAGCCCCCAGGAGTACATAATATTATATTAATTTAAAATTAAACAGTGCACACTTTTGCTGCAGGAGTGCCACTGCCAGTGTGACTAGTGGTGACCAGTGCCTGACCACCAGTATAGTAGTATATTGTTGTATGTATTGTATACTATCTCTTTATCAACCAGTCTATATTAGCAGCAGACACAGTACAGTGCGGTAGTTCACGGCTGTGGCTACCTCTGTGTCGGCAGTCGGAACTCGGCAGGCAGTCCGTCCATCCATAATTGTATTACAATATATACCACCTAACCGTGGTATTTTTTTTTCTTTCTTTATACCGTCGTCATAGTGTCATACTAGTTGTTACGAGTATACTACTATCTCTTTATCAACCAGTGTACAGTGCGGTAGTTCACGGCTGTGGCTACCTCTGTGTCGGCAGTCGGCAGGCAGTCCGTCCATCCATAATTGTATTATTATTATAATATATACCACCTAACCGTGGTTTTTTTTTCATTCTTTATACCGTCGTCATAGTGTCATACTAGTTGTTACGAGTATACTACTATCTCTTTATCAACCAGTGTACAGTGCGGTAGTTCACGGCTGTGGCTACCTCTGTGTCGGCAGTCGGCAGGCAGTCCGTCCATCCATAATTGTATTATTATTATAATATATACCACCTAACCGTGGTTTTTTTTTCATTCTTTATACCGTCGTCATAGTGTCATACTAGTTGTTACGAGTATACTACTATCTCTTTATCAACCAGTGTACAGTGCGGTAGTTCACGGCTGTGGCTACCTCTGTGTCGGCAGTCGGCAGGCAGTCCGTCCATCCATAATTGTATTATTATTATAATATATACCACCTAACTGTGGTATTTTTTTTTCTTTCTTTATACCGTCGTCATAGTGTCATACTAGTTGTTACGAGTATACTACTATCTCTTTATCAACCAGTGTACAGTGCGGTAGTTCACGGCTGTGGCTACCTCTGTGTCGGCAGTCGGCAGGCAGTCCGTCCATCCATAATTGTATTATTATTATAATATATACCACCTAACTGTGGTATTTTTTTTTCTTTCTTTATACCGTCGTCATAGTGTCATACTAGTTGTTACGAGTATACTACTATCTCTTTATCAACCAGTGTACAGTGCGGTAGTTCACGGCTGTGGCTACCTCTGTGTCGGCAGTCGGCAGGCAGTCCGTTCATCCATAATTGTATTATTATTATAATATATACCACCTAACCGTGGTTTTTTTTTCATTCTTTATACCGTCGTCATAGTGTCATACTAGTTGTTACGAGTATACTACTATCTCTTTATCAACCAGTGTACAGTGCGGTAGTTCACGGCTGTGGCTACCTCTGTGTCGGCAGTCGGCAGGCAGTCCGTCCATCCATAATTGTATTATTATTATAATATATACCACCTAACTGTGGTATTTTTTTTTCTTTCTTTATACCGTCGTCATAGTGTCATACTAGTTGTTACGAGTATACTACTATCTCTTTATCAACCAGTGTACAGTGCGGTAGTTCACGGCTGTGGCTACCTCTGTGTCGGCAGTCGGCAGGCAGTCCGTCCATCCATAATTGTATTATTATTATAATATATACCACCTAACCGTGGTTTTTTTTTCATTCTTTATACCGTCATAGTGTCATACTAGTTGTTACGAGTATACTACTATCTCTTTATCAACCAGTGTACAGTGCGGTAGTTCACGGCTGTGGCTACCTCTGTGTCGGCAGTCGGCAGGCAGTCCGTCCATCCATAATTGTATTATTATTATAATATATACCACCTAACCGTGGTTTTTTTTTCATTCTTTATACCGTCGTCATAGTGTCATACTAGTTGTTACGAGTATACTACTATCTCTTTATCAACCAGTGTACAGTGCGGTAGTTCACGGCTGTGGCTACCTCTGTGTCGGCAGTCGGCAGGCAGTCCGTCCATCCATAATTGTATTATTATTATAATATATACCACCTAACTGTGGTATTTTTTTTTCTTTCTTTATACCGTCGTCATAGTGTCATACTAGTTGTTACGAGTATACTACTATCTCTTTATCAACCAGTGTACAGTGCGGTAGTTCACGGCTGTGGCTACCTCTGTGTCGGCAGTCGGCAGGCAGTCCGTCCATCCATAATTGTATTATTATTATAATATATACCACCTAACTGTGGTATTTTTTTTTCTTTCTTTATACCGTCGTCATAGTGTCATACTAGTTGTTACGAGTATACTACTATCTCTTTATCAACCAGTGTACAGTGCGGTAGTTCACGGCTGTGGCTACCTCTGTGTCGGCAGTCGGCAGGCAGTCCGTCCATCCATAATTGTATTATTATTATAATATATACCACCTAACTGTGGTATTTTTTTTTCTTTCTTTATACCGTCGTCATAGTGTCATACTAGTTGTTACGAGTATACTACTATCTCTTTATCAACCAGTGTACAGTGCGGTAGTTCACGGCTGTGGCTACCTCTGTGTCGGCAGTCGGCAGGCAGTCCGTCCATCCATAATTGTATTATTATTATAATATATACCACCTAACCGTGGTTTTTTTATACCACCTAACCGTGGCAGTCCGTCCATAATTGTATACTAGTATCCAATCCATCCATCTCCATTGTTTACCTGAGGTGCCTTTTAGTTCTGCCTATAAAATATGGAGAACAAAAAAGTTGAGGTTCCAAAATTAGGGAAAGATCAAGATCCACTTCCACCTCGTGCTGAAGCTGCTGCCACTAGTCATGGCCGAGACGATGAAATGCCAGCAACGTCGTCTGCCAAGGCCGATGCCCAATGTCATAGTACAGAGCATGTCAAATCCAAAACACCAAATATCAGAAAAAAAAGGACTCCAAAACCTAAAATAAAATTGTCGGAGGAGAAGCGTAAACTTGCCAATATGCCATTTACCACACGGAGTGGCAAGGAACGGCTGAGGCCCTGGCCTATGTTCATGGCTAGTGGTTCAGCTTCACATGAGGATGGAAGCACTCAGCCTCTCGCTAGAAAACTGAAAAGACTCAAGCTGGCAAAAGCACCGCAAAGAACTGTGCGTTCTTTGAAATCCCAAATCCACAAGGAGAGTCCAATTGTGTCGTTTGCGATGCCTGACCTTCCCAACACTGGACGTGAAGAGCATGCGCCTTCCACTATTTGCATGCCCCCTGCAAGTGCTGGAAGGAGCACCCGCAGTCCAGTTCCTGATAGTCAGATTGAAGATGTCAGTGTTGAAGTACACCAGGATGAGGAGGATATGGGTGTTGCTGGCGCTGGGGAGGAAATTGACCAGGAGGATTCTGATGGTGAGGTGGTTTGTTTAAGTCAGGCACCCGGGGAGACACCTGTTGTCCGTGGGAGGAATATGGCCGTTGACATGCCAGGTGAAAATACCAAAAAAATCAGCTCTTCGGTGTGGAGGTATTTCACCAGAAATGCGGACAACAGGTGTCAAGCCGTGTGTTCCCTTTGTCAAGCTGTAATAAGTAGGGGTAAGGACGTTAACCACCTCGGAACATCCTCCCTTATACGTCACCTGCAGCGCATTCATAATAAGTCAGTGACAAGTTCAAAAACTTTGGGTGACAGCGGAAGCAGTCCACTGACCAGTAAATCCCTTCCTCTTGTAACCAAGCTCACGCAAACCACCCCACCAACTCCCTCAGTGTCAATTTCCTCCTTCCCCAGGAATGCCAATAGTCCTGCAGGCCATGTCACTGGCAAGTCTGACGAGTCCTCTCCTGCCTGGGATTCCTCCGATGCATCCTTGCGTGTAACGCCTACTGCTGCTGGCGCTGCTGTTGTTGCCGCTGGGAGTCGATGGTCATCCCAGAGGGGAAGTCGTAAGCCCACTTGTACTACTTCCAGTAAGCAATTGACTGTTCAACAGTCCTTTGCGAGGAAGATGAAATATCACAGCAGTCATCCTACTGCAAAGCGGATAACTGAGTCCTTGACAACTATGTTGGTGTTAGACGTGCGTCCGGTATCCGCCGTTAGTTCACAGGGAACTAGACAATTTATTGAGGCAGTGTGCCCCCGTTACCAAATACCATCTAGGTTCCACTTCTCTAGGCAGGCGATACCGAGAATGTACACGGACGTCAGAAAAAGACTCACCAGTGTCCTAAAAAATGCAGTTGTACCCAATGTCCACTTAACCACGGACATGTGGACAAGTGGAGCAGGGCAGGGTCAGGACTATATGACTGTGACAGCCCACTGGGTAGATGTATGGACTCCCGCCGCAAGAACAGCAGCGGCGGCACCAGTAGCAGCATCTCGCAAACGCCAACTCTTTCCTAGGCAGGCTACGCTTTGTATCACCGCTTTCCAGAATACGCACACAGCTGAAAACCTCTTACGGCAACTGAGGAAGATCATCGCGGAATGGCTTACCCCAATTGGACTCTCCTGTGGATTTGTGGCATCGGACAACGCCAGCAATATTGTGTGTGCATTAAATATGGGCAAATTCCAGCACGTCCCATGTTTTGCACATACCTTGAATTTGGTGGTGCAGAATTTTTTAAAAAACGACAGGGGCGTGCAAGAGATGCTGTCGGTGGCCAGAAAAATTGCGGGACACTTTCGGCGTACAGGCACCACGTACAGAAGACTGGAGCACCACCAAAAACTACTGAACCTGCCCTGCCATCATCTGAAGCAAGAAGTGGTAACGAGGTGGAATTCAACCCTCTATATGCTTCAGAGGTTGGAGGAGCAGCAAAAGGCCATTCAAGCCTATACAATTGAGCACGATATTGGAGATGGAATGCACCTGTCTCAAGTGCAGTGGAGAATGATTTCAACGTTGTGCAAGGTTCTGATGCCCTTTGAACTTGCCACACGTGAAGTCAGTTCAGACACTGCCAGCCTGAGTCAGGTCATTCCCCTCATCAGGCTTTTGCAGAAGAAGCTGGAGGCATTGAAGAAGGAGCTAACACGGAGCGATTCCGCTAGGCATGTGGGACTTGTGGATGCAGCCCTTAATTCGCTTAACAAGGATTCACGGGTGGTCAATCTGTTGAAATCAGAGCACTACATTTTGGCCACCGTGCTCGATCCTAGATTTAAAGCCTACCTTGGATCTCTCTTTCCGGCAGACACAGGTCTGCTGGGGTTGAAAGACCTGCTGGTGACAAAATTGTCAAGTCAAGCGGAACGCGACCTGTCAACATCTCCTCCTTCACATTCTCCCGCAACTGGGGGTGCGAGGAAAAGGCTCAGAATTCCGAGCCCACCCGCTGGCGGTGATGCAGGGCAGTCTGGAGCGACTGCTGATGCTGACATCTGGTCCGGACTGAAGGACCTGACAACGATTACGGACATGTCGTCTACTGTCACTGCATATGATTCTCTCAACATTGATAGAATGGTGGAGGATTATATGAGTGACCGCATCCAAGTAGGCACGTCACACAGTCCGTACTTATACTGGCAGGAAAAAGAGGCAATTTGGAGGCCCTTGCACAAACTGGCTTTATTCTACCTAAGTTGCCCTCCCACAAGTGTGTACTCCGAAAGAGTGTTTAGTGCCGCCGCTCACCTTGTCAGCAATCGGCGTACGAGGTTACATCCAGAAAATGTGGAGAAGATGATGTTCATTAAAATGAATTATAATCAATTCCTCCGCGGAGACATTGACCAGCAGCAATTGCCTCCACAAAGTACACAGGGAGCTGAGATGGTGGATTCCAGTGGGGACGAATTGATAATCTGTGAGGAGGGGGATGTACACGGTGATATATCGGAGGGTGAAGATGAGGTGGACATCTTGCCTCTGTAGAGCCAGTTTGTGCAAGGAGAGATTAATTGCTTCTTTTTTGGGGGGGGTCCAAACCAACCCGTCATATCAGTCACAGTCGTGTGGCAGACCCTGTCACTGAAATGATGGGTTGGTTAAAGTGTGCATGTCCTGTTTTGTTTATACAACATAAGGGTGGGTGGGAGGGCCCAAGGATAATTCCATCTTGCACCTCTTTTTTCTTTTCTTTTTCTTTGCATCATGTGCTGATTGGGGAGGGTTTTTTGGAAGGGACATCCTGCGTGACACTGCAGTGCCACTCCTAGATGGGCCCGGTGTTTGTGTCGGCCACTAGGGTCGCTTATCTTTCTCACACAGTCAGCTACCTCATTGCGCCTCTTTTTTTCTTTGCGTCATGTGCTGTTTGGGGAGGGTTTTTTGGAAGGGACATCCTGCGTGACACTGCAGTGCCACTCCTAGATGTGCCCGGTGTTTGTGTCGGCCACTAGGGTCGCTAATCTTACTCACACAGTCAGCTACCTCATTGCGCCTCTTTTTTTCTTTGCGTCATGTGCTGTTTGGGGAGGGTTTTTTGGAAGGGCCATCCTGCGTGACACTGCAGTGCCACTCCTAGATGGGCCCGGTGTTTGTGTCGGCCACTAGGGTCGCTAATCTTACTCACACAGCTACCTCATTGCGCCTCTTTTTTTCTTTGCGTCATGTGCTGTTTGGGGAGGGTTTTTTGGAAGGGACATCCTGCGTGACACTGCAGTGCCACTCCTAGATGGGCCCGGTGTTTGTGTCGGCCACTAGGGTCGCTTATCTTTCTCACACAGCTACCTCATTGCGCCTCTTTTTTTCTTTGCGTCATGTGCTGTTTGGGGAGGGTTTTTTGGAAGGGACATCCTGCGTGACACTGCAGTGCCACTCCTAGATGGGCCCGGTGTTTGTGTCGGCCACTAGGGTCGCTTATCTTTCTCACACAGTCAGCTACCTCATTGCGCCTCTTTTTTTCTTTGCGTCATGTGCTGTTTGGGGAGGGTTTTTTGGAAGGGACATCCTGCGTGACACTGCAGTGCCACTCCTAGATGGGCCCGGTGTTTGTGTCGGCCACTAGGGTCGCTTATCTTACTCACACAGCGACCTCGGTGCAAATTTTAGGACTAAAAATAATATTGTGAGGTGTGATGTGTTCAGAATAGGCTGAAAATGAGTGTAAATTATGTTTTTTGAGGTTAATAATACTTTGGGATCAAAATTACCCCCAAATTCTATGATTTAAGCTGTTTTTTAGGGTTTTTTGAAAAAAACACCCGAATCCAAAACACACCCGAATCCGACAAAAAAAATTCGGTGAGGTTTTGCCAAAACGCGTTCGAACCCAAAACACGGCCGCGGAACCGAACCCAAAACCAAAACACAAAACCCGAAAAATTTCAGGCGCTCATCTCTAATTTATGTGCAGACAAGCCTCCTGACTTGTCCACAACCCTTGGAAGTTTCTTCCCTGAGTGACTGCCCCCCATCCTCGGAGGCTCGCATCCGTGGTCACCAGGACCCAGTCCTGTATGCCGAACCTGCGGCCCTCGAGAAGGTGAGCACTCTGCAGCCACCACAGAAGAGACACCCTGGCCCTCGGGGACAGGGTGATCAGCCGATGCATCTGAAGATGCGATCCGGACCACTTGTCCAACAGATCCCACTGAAAGATCCTCGCATGGAACCTGCCGAAGGGAATGGCTTCGTATGATGCCACCATCTTTCCCAGGACTCTCGTGCAGCGATGCACCGACACCTGTTTTGGTTTTAAGAGGTTTCTGACTAGAGTCACGAGCTCTTGAGCCTTCTCCACCGGGAGAAACACCTTCTTCTGGTCCGTGTCCAGAATCATGCCCAGAAAAGGCAGACGCGTAGTAGGAATCAGCTGCGACTTTGGAATATTCAGAATCCAGCCGTGCTGTTGCAACACTTCCTGAGAGTGTGCTACGCTGATCAGCAACTGCTCCCTGGACCTCGCCTTTATGAGGAGATCGTCTAAGTATGGGATAATTGTAACTCCTTGCTTTCGAAGGAGCACCATCATTTCCGCCATTACCTTGGTAAATATTCTCGGTGCCGTGGACAGGCCAAACGGCAACGTCTGGAATTGGTAATGACAGTTCTGTACCACAAACCTGAGGTACTCCTGATGAGGTGGATAAATGGGGACATGCAAGTAAGCATCCTTGATGTCCAGAGAGACCATAAAATCCTCCTCTTCCAGGCTTGCAATGACCGCTCTGAGAGATTCCATTTTGAACTTGAATCTTTTCAGATAAATGTTCAGGGATTTTAAATTCAATATGGGTCTGACCGAACCGTCCGGTTCGGTACCACAAACATTGTGGAATAGTATCCTCTTCCTTGTTGAAGGAGGGGAACCTTTACCACCACCTGCTGGAGATATAACTTGTGAATTGCCGCTAACACTACTTCCCTTTCTATGGGGGAAGCTGGCAGGGCCGATTTGAGGTAACGGTGAGGGGGCATCACTTCGAATTCCAGCTTGTATCCCTGAGACACAATCTGTATAGCCCAGGGATCCACCTGTGAGCGAACCCACTGGTGACTGAAATTTCGGAGACGCGCCCCCACCGCTCCTGGCTCCTGTGGAGCCCCAGCGTCATGCGGTGGATTTAGTGGAAGCCTGGGAGGACTTCTGTTCCTGGGAACTAGCTGTATGGTGCAGCTTCTTTCCTCTACCCCTGCCTCTGGCAAGAAAGGACGCACCTCTGACCTTCTTGCTTCTCTGTGATCGAAAGGACTGCATTTGGTAATACGGTGCTTTCTTAGGCTGTGAGGGAATATATGGCAAAAAGTTTGACTTCCCAGCCGTAGCTGTGGAAACTAGGTCCGAGAGACGGTCCCCAAACAATTCCTCACCCTTGTAAGGTAACACCTCCATGTGCTTTTTGGAGTCGGCATCACCTGTCCATTGCCGAGTCCACAGGACCCTTCTGGCAGAAAATAAGATTTTACTTACCGATAAATCTATTTCTCGTAGTCCGTAGTGGATGCTGGGGACTCCGTCAGGACCATGGGGATTAGCGGCTCCGCAGGAGACAGGGCACAAAACTAAAGCTTTAGGATCAGGTGGTGTGTACTGGCTCCTCCCCCTATGACCCTCCTCCAAGCCTCAGTTAGGATACTGTGCCCGGACGAGCGTACACAATAAGGAAGGATATTGAATCCCGGGTAAGACTCATACCAGCCACACCAATCACACCGTATAACTTGTGATCTAAACCCAGTTAACAGTATGACAAACGTAGGAGCCTCTGAACAGACGGCTCACAACAATAACAACCCGAATTTGTTTGTAACAATAACTATGTACAAGTATTGCAGACAATCCGCACTTGGGATGGGCGCCCAGCATCCACTACGGACTACGAGAAATAGATTTATCGGTAAGTAAAATCTTATTTTCTCTGACGTCCTAAGTGGATGCTGGGGACTCCGTCAGGACCATGGGGATTATACCAAAGCTCCCAAACGGGCGGGAGAGTGCGGATGACTCTGCAGCACCGAGTGAGAGAACTCCAGGTCCTCCTCAGCCAGGGTGTGCCCCTGACCAAGTAGCAGCTCGGCAAAGTTGTAAAGCCGAGACCCCTCGGGCAGTCGCCCAAGATGAGCCCACCTTCCTTGTGGAATGGGCATTTATATATTTTGGCTGTGGCAGTCCTGCCACAGAATGTGCAAGCTGAATTGTACTACACATTCAACTAGCAATCGTCTGCTTAGAAGCAAGAGCACCCAGTTTTTTGGGTGCATACAGGATAACAGCAAGTCAGTTTTCCTGACTCCAGCCGTCCTGGAAATCTATATTTTCAGGGCCCTGACAACATCTAGCAACTTGGAGTCCTCCAAGTCTCTAGTAGCCGCAGGTACCACAATAAGCTGGTTCAGATGAAACGCTGACACCACCTTAGGGAGAAACTGGGGACGAGTCCGCAGCTCTGCCCTGTCCGAATGGACAATCAGATATGGGCTTTTGTGAGACAAAGCCGCCAATTCTGACACTCGCCTGGCCGAGGCCAGGGCCAACATCATGGTCACTTTCCATGTGAGATATTTCAAATCCACAGATTTGAGCGGTTTAAACCAACGTGATTTGAGGAATCCCAGGACTACGTTGAGATCCCACAGTGCCACTGGAGGCACAAAAGGGGGTTGTATATGCAGTACTCCCTTGTCAAATTTCTGGACTTCAGGAACTGAAGCCAATTCTTTCTGGAAGAAAATCGACAGGGCCGAAATTTGAACCTTAATGGACCCCAATTTGAGGCCCATAGACACTCCTGTTTGCAGGAAATGCAGGAATCGACCGAGTTGAAAATTCTTCGTGGGGCCTTCCTGGCCTCACACCACGCAACATATTTTCGCCACATGTGGTGATAATGTTGTGCGGTCACCTCCTTCCTGGCTTTGACCAGGGTAGGAATGACCTCTTCCGGAATGCCTTTTTTCCCTTAGGATCCGGCGTTCAACCGCCATGCCGTCAAACGCACCCGCGGTAAGTCTTGGAACAGACATGGTACTTGCTGAAGCAAGTCCCTTCTTATCGGCAGAGGCCCTGAGTCCTCTGTGAGCATCTCATGAAGTTCCGGGTACCAAGTCCTTCTTGGCCCATCCGGAGCCACGAGTATAGTTCTTACTCCTCTACGTCTTATAATTCTCAGTACCTTTGGTATGAGAAGCAGAGGAGGGAACACATACACCGACTGGTACACCCATGGTGTTACCAGAACGTCCACAGCTATTTCCTGAGGGTCTCTTGACCTGGCGCAATACCTGTCCAGTTTTTTGTTCAGGCGGGACGCCATCATGTCCACCTTTGGTCTTTCCCAACGGTGCACAATCATGTGGAAACAACTTCTCGATGAAGTCCCCACTCTCCCGGGTGGAGGTCGTGCTGAGGAAGTCTGCTTCCCAGTTGTCCACTCCCGGAATGAAAACTGCTGACAGTGCTATCACATGATTTTCCGCCCAGCGAAGAATCCTTGCAGTTTCTGCCATTGTCCTCCTGCTTCTTGTGCCGCCCTGTCTGTTTACGTGGGCGACTGCCGTGATGTTGTCCCACTGGATCAATACCGGCTGACCTTGAAGCAGAGGTCTTGCTAAGCTTAGAGCATTGTAAATTGCTCTTAGCTCCAGTATATTTATGCGGAGAGAAGTCCCCAGACTTGATCACACTCCCTGGAAATTTTTTCCCTGTGTGACTGCTCCACAGCCTTTCAAGCTGGAATCCGTGGTCACCAGGACCCAGTCCTGAATGCATAACTGTGGCACTTTAGTAGATGAGCACTCTGCAGCCACCACAGAAGAGACACCCTTGTCCTTGGAGACAGGGTTATCCGCTGATGCATCTGAAGATGCGATCCGGACCATTTGTCCAGCAGATCCCACTGAAAAGTTCTTGCGTGAAATCTGCCGAATGGAATCGCTTCGTAAGAAGCCACCATTTTTCCCAGGACCCTTGTGCAATGATGCACTGACACTTTTCCTGGTTTTTGGAGGTTCCTGACTAGCTCGGATAACTCCCTGGCTTTCTCCTCCGGGAGAAACACCTTTTTCTGGACTGTGTCCAGAATCATCCCTAGGGACAGCAGACATGTCGTCGGAGACAGCTGCGATTTTGGAATATTTAGAATCCACCCGTGCTGTCGTAGAACTACTTGAGATAGTGCTACTCCGACCTCCAACTGTTCTCTGGACCTTGCCCTTATCAGGAGATCGTCCAAGTAAGGGATAATTAAGACGCCTTTTCTTTGAAGAAGAATCATCATTTCGGCCATTACCTTGGTAAAGACCCGGGGTGCCGTGGACAATCCAAACGGCAGCGTCTGAAACTGATAGTGACAGTTTTGTACCACGAACCTGAGGTACCCTTTGTGAGAAGGGCAAATTTGGACATGGAGGTAAGCATCCTTGATGTCCCAGGGACACCATATAGTCCCCTTCTTCCTGGTTCGCTATCACTGCTCTGAGTGACTCCATTTAGAATAGGTCTCACCGAGCCGTCTGGCTTCAGTACCACAATATAGTGTGGAATAATACCCCTTTACTTGTTGTAGGAGGGGTACTTTGATTATCACCTGCTGGGAATACAGCTTGTGAATTGTTTCCAATACTGCCTCCCTGTCGGAGGTAGACGTTGGTAAAGCAAACTTCAGGAACCTGCGAGGGGGAGACGTCTCGAATTTCCAATCTGTACCCCTGGGATACTACTTGTAGGATCCAGGGGTCCACTTGCGAGTGAGCCCACTGCGTGCTGAAACTCTTGAGACGACCCCCCACCGCACCTGTTTGTACGGCCCCAGCGTCATGCTGAGGACTTGGCAGAAGCGGTGGAAGGCTTCTGTTCCTGGGAATGGGCTGCCTGCTGCAGTCTTCTTCCCTTACCTCTATCCCTGGGCAGATATTATGGGGACGAAAGGACTGAGGCTGAAAAGACTATGTCTTTTTCTGCTGAGATGTGACTTGGGGTAAAAAAGGTGGATTTTCTAGCTGTTGCCGTGGCCACCAGGTCCGATGGACCGACCCCAAATAACTCCTCCCATTTATACGGCAATACTTCCATGTGCCGTTTGGAATCTGCATCACCTGACCACTGTCGTGTCCAGAAACATCGTCTGGCAGATATGGACATCGCACTTACTCTTGATGCCAGAGTTTCGCATATATAGAAATGCATCTTTTAAATGCTTTATAGTCAATAAAATACTGTCCCTGTCAAGGGTATCAATATTTCCAGTCAGGGAATCCGACCAAGCCACCCCAGCGCTGCCCATCCAGGCTGAGGCGATCGCTGGTCGCAGTATAACACCAGTATGTGTGTATATACTTTTTAGGATATTTTCCAACCTCCTATCAGTTGGCTCCTTGAGGGCGTCCGTATCTGGAGACGGTAACGCCACTTGTTTTTATAAGCGTGTGAGCGCCTTATCCACCCTAAGGTGTGTTTCCCAACGCGCCATAACTTCTGGCGGGAAAAGGTATACCGCCAATAATTTTCTATCGGGGGAAACCCACGCATCATCACACACTTCATTTAATTTATCTGATTCAGGAAAAACCACATGTAGTTTTTTCACACTCCACATAATACCCTTTTTTGTGGTACTTGTAGTATCAGAAATATGTAACATCTCCTTCATTGCCCTTAACAAGTAACGTGTGGCCCTAAAGGAAAATACGTTTGTTTTTTCACCGTCGACACTGGAGTCAGTGTCCGTGTCTGTGTCGACCGACTGAGGTAAAAGGACGTTTTAACGCCCCTGACGGTGTTTTAGACGCCTGGACAGGTACTAATTGGTTTGCCGGCCGTCTCATGTCGTCAACCGACCTTGCAGCGTGTTGACATTATCACGTAATTCCTTAAATAAGCCATCCATTCCGGTGTCGACTCCCTAGAGAGTGACATCACCATTACCGGCAATTGCTCCGCCTCCTCACCAACATCGTCCTCATACATGTCGACACACAAGTACCGACACACAGCACACACACAGGGAATGCTCTGATAGAGGACAGGACCCCACTAGCCCTTTGGGGAGACAGAGGGAGAGTTTGCCAGCACACACCAAAAACGCTATATTATACAGGGACAACCTTTATATAAGTGTTTTTCCCTTATAGCATTTTAATATATATATACATATCGCCAAATAAGTGCCCCCCCTCTCTGTTTTAACCCTGTTTCTGTAGTGCAGTGCAGGGGAGAGCCTGGGAGCCTTCCCACCAGCCTTTCTGTGAGGGAAAATGGCGCTGTGTGCTGAGGAGAATAGGCCCCGCCCCCTTTTCGGCGGGCTTCTTCTCCCGTTTTTCTGAGACCTGGCAGGGGTTAAATACATCCATATAGCCTCCAGGGGCTATATGTGATGTATTTTTAGCCAGAATAAGGTATTATACATTGCTGCCCAGGGCGCCCCCAGCAACGCCCTGCACCCTCCGTGACCGTTGGTGTGAAGTGTGTGACAACAATGGCGCACAGCTGCAGTGCTGTGCGCTACCTTCATGAAGACTGAAAAGCCTTCTGCCGCCGGTTTCTGGACCTTCAATCTTCAGCATCTGCAAGGGGGGTCGGCGGCGCGGCTCCGGGACGAACCCCAGGGTAAGACCTGTGTTCCGACTCCCTCTGGAGCTAATGGTGTCCAGTAGCCTAAGAAGCCAATCCATCCTGCATGCAGGTGAGTTGAACTTCTCTCCCCTAAGTCCCTCGATGCAGTGAGCCTGTTGCCAGCAGGACTCACTGAAAATAAGAAACCTAAAAACTTTTTCTAAGCAGCTCCTTAAGAGAGCCACCTAGATTGCACCCTGCTCGGACGGGCACAAAAACCTAACTGAGGCTTGGAGGAGGGTCATAGGGGGAGGAGCCAGTACACACCACCTGATCCTAAAGCTTTAGTTTTGTGCCCTGTCTCCTGCGGAGCCGCTAATCCCCATGGTCCTGACGGAGTCCCCAGCATCCACTTAGGACATCAGAGAAATTGACATTGCATTTATTCTAGAGCCCAGTAGGCAAATGTCCCTCTGGGCATCCCTCATATATAGGATAGCGTCTTTTATATGCCCCAGGGTCAGTAAAATGGTATCCTTGTCTAAGGTATCCATTTCCTCAGACAGATTATCTGTCCATGCTGCTACAGCACTACACATCCAGGCCGACGCAATTGCCGGCCTCAGTAGAGTACCTGAGTGTGTATAAACAGACTTCAGGATACTTTCCTGCTTCCTATCTGCAGGATCCTTTAGGGCGGCCGTATCCTGTGACGGCAGGGCCACCTTTTTAGATAAGCGTGTCAGAGCTTTATCTACCCTAGGGGAGGATTCCCAGCGCATCCTGTCCATTGGCGGGAAAGGGTACGCCATAAGTAACCTTTTGTAAATCAGCACTTTCTTAACAGGGGAATCCCACGCTTTTTCACATAATTCATTTAACTCATGTGAATGGGGAAAAGTCACCTCTTGCTTTTTCTCCCCATACATATACACCCTTTTGTCAGGGACAGGGTTTACCTCTGATATGTGCAATACATCCTTCATTGCTATAATCATGTAGCGGATGGCTTTAGCCATTTTAGGCTGCAATTTTGCATCATCGTCATCGACACTGGAGTCGGAATCCGTGTCGATATCTGTGTCAACCATTTTGGATAGTGGGCGCTTCTGATACCCTGACGGCCTCTGCACTGTAGGTTCAGGCATGGGCTGAGACCCCGACTGTCCCAAGGCATCAGCTTTATCCAACCTTTTATGTAAGAAGTTTACATTATCATTTAACACCTTCCACATATCCATCCAATCAGGTGTCGGCGCCGTCGGCGGAGACACGTCATTCATCTGTACTTGCTCTGCCTCCACATAGCCCTCTTCGTCAAACATGTCGACACACGCATACCGACACACCACACACACAGGGGATGCTCTATATGAGGACAGGACCCCCACAAGGCCTTTTGGAGAGACAGAGAGAGAGTATGCGAGCACACACCCTAGCGCTATATGACCCAGGAATCACACAGTAACTTAGTGTTTACTCAGTAGCTGCTGTATATATATTAAATACGCTAAATTTATGTGCCCCCCCCCCCTCTCTTTTTACCCTTTCTACCGTGAGTCTGCAGGGGAGAGCCTGGGGAGCTTCCTCTCAGCGGAGCTGTGGAGAGAAAATGGCGCTGGTGAGTGCTGAGGAAGAAGGCCCCGCCCCCTCAGCAACGGGCTTCTGTCCCGCGATTTTGTATAAAATTAATGGCGGGGGCTCATGCATATAACAGTGTCCAACTGTATATATGCTGCTTTTGCCAGGAGGTATCTAATTGCTGCCCAGGGCGGCCCCCCCTCTGCGCCCTACAGTGACCGGAGTGTGTGGGTTAGTGTAGGCGCAATGGCGCACAGCTGCAGTGCTGTGCGCTACCTCATATGAAGACAGGAGTCTTCTGCCGACGATTTTGACGTCTTCTTTCTTCAACCCGCCGGCTTCTGACTTCTGGCTCTGCGAGGGGGACGGTGGCGCGGCTCCGGGAACGGACGACAAGGTCAGGTCCTGTGTTCGATCCCTCTGGAGCTAATGGTGTCCAGTAGCCTAAGAAGCGCAACATAGCCGCAGTTAGTAGGTTTGCTTCTCTCCCCTCAGTCCCACGTAGCAGAGAGTCTGTTGCCAGCAGAAGCTCTCTGAAAATAAAATACCTAACTAAAATACTTTCTTATTAGCAAGCTCAGGAGAGCTCACTAAAATGCACCCAGCTCTGTCCGGGCACAGATTCTAACTGAGGTCTGGAGGAGGGGCATAGAGGGAGGAGCCAGTGCACACCAGTAGTACTAAATCTTTCTTAGAGTGCCCAGTCTCCTGCGGAGCCCGTCTATTCCCCATGGTCCTTACGGAGTCCCCAGCATCCACTAGGACGTTAGAGAAATATATATTTTATGTGGTTACAATGCTGGGTTTCCGTACACAGCCACTGGTATTTGTGAAGTCACCCGAAGGCATCTCAGTACAAATTTTGGTGGACGTGACATACAGTATCTGCCTACAAAGATGCAGTCATGACAGGATTAGGGTACATCTCTGAATAAAGCACCAACTCTGTATCAGCCCGAGCATACCTGATACTGTGTATCATGGGAACTGGGATTTCAAGACATAAAATGACAGAGAGAATAAGGTGGACCAAGCTCATGAAAGGTTTGGAAACTGTATTTATAAAATATTTCCCAATCTGAATTCATTTACAAAAGCAGCATTACTAAAATGGTTTTTAATGTTAACTTTTTATACAAACAAGGGAAACCAGTGAAGTTAAAAATCATTGAATTTAAAATGTAGTTGCCTAAGGACAGCATTTGCATTAAAATAATACACTTTACATCTTAATTAATCAAATTCACAGGCAACATGTCTTCTTTCTTAAAAATTGCAATACAATAGAAAAGAGACACACCTATATTCTTTAACAAAAGTTTCCAGTTGTACGGAGACATACAACACCTTGTGCAAAGTTTGGTACTATTGGATGAAGATTCTGCAAACAACACTGTCAGTTGTATTTGTTGTTGGGACACAATAAAACATGCAACAAGACTTTGGAACACAAACAAAAAAGAAAATGCAAAAAACTTGTGGTTTGTTTTATTCAAAGTCAAAATATCTAACTTAAGCTGCACCGCCAGAAATATATTACTTTGTATTTTACTTGCACTTTGGACTACTCTAGAATATCAAATGAAACAATTTTTTTCAAAGACTGCAGCTCAGGATCATTATGTGGCTGCTCCTCCCCTCTGCCATTAGAACACAGGGACCAGGCTTAGTACCCCTCCTGAGAACATCAGAACTGTCCTCGGGCCTACCTCTCAAGGGGCCTAATTCAGACCTGATCGCTCGCTACTGTTTTTTGCAGTGCTGCGATCAGGTCACAACTGCGCATGCACAGCAATGCGCAGGCGCTTCGCACAAGTACAAAGCGGATCACCGCTCAGCGATGGGTTTGGCGAAGAATCCAATCGCATGGGAGATCGCAAGGAGATTGACAGGAAGAAGCAGTTTGTGGGTGTCAAATGACCGTTTTCAGGGAGTGGTTGGAAAACGCAGGTGTGTCCATTCGTTTGCAGGGAGGGTTCCTGACGTCAATTCCTGTCCCGGATAGGCTGAAGTGTTCGCAGCGGCTGAGTAAATCCTGGGCTGTAAAGAGACTGCACAAGGTTTGTACAGCTCTGCTACACATGCGTTCGCACACACTTGCAAAGCTAAAATACACTCCCCTATAGGTGGCGACTGTCTGTTCGCACCAGTGCAAAAAAACCCTTGCGAGCGATCAAGTCTGAATTAGGCCCAAGATGAGCAGAGGATCAGGCTCAGCAGGGACATTTCCATCGTAGACTAGTGTGCTCCCCACATTCTAACACCAACCCACGGTCCCATGAGGCCAGGACATAAATAATTTTATTCCAATCATAAAGTTTTTATTGAAAATACAAACAATTACAGAGATGACAGCGAATGATCAAATGGTAGCAACCAAATGTCAGGAAAGGTTGAGTAAACGGTTCAATACAGGTATACAATAATGGGAAAAGAAAAGAGAGGAAAAAATAAGAATTTACTCACCGGTAATTCTATTTCTCGTAGTCCGTAGTGGATGATGGGGACTCCGTAAGGACCATGGGGAATAGACGGCTCCGCAGGAGACTGGGCACACTAAAAGAAAGATTTGGTACTACCTGGTGTGCACTGGCTCCTCCCTCTATGCCCCTCCTCCAGACCTCAGTTAGGATACTGTGCCCGGAAGAGCTGACACAATAAGGAAAGGATTTTGAATCCCGGGTAAGACTCATACCAGCCACACCAATCACACCGTATAACTCGTGATATTTTACCCAGTTAACAGTATGAATAATAACTGAGCCTCTCAACAGATGGCTCAACAATAACCCTTTAGTTAGGCAATAACTATATACAAGTATTGCAGACAATCTGCACTTGGGATGGGCGCCCAGCATCCACTACGGACTACGAGAAATAGAATTACCGGTGAGTAAATTCTTATTTTCTCTGACGTCCTAGTGGATGCTGGGGACTCCGTAAGGACCATGGGGATTATACCAGAGCTCCCAAACGGGCGGGAGAGTGTGGATGACTCTGCAGCACCGAGTGAGAGAACTCAAGGTCCTCCTCAGCCAGGGTTTCAAATTTGTAGAATTTTGCAAACGTGTCTGCCCCTGACCAAGTAGCAGCTCGGCAAAGTTGTAAAGCTGAGACCCCTCGGGCAGCCGCCCAAGATGAGCCCACCTTCCTCGTGGAATGGGCTTTTACTGATTTAGGATGCGGCAAACCAGCCGCAGAATGCGCCAGCTGAATTGTGCTACAAATCCAGCGAGCAATAGTCTGCTTAGAAGCAGGAGCACCTATTTTGTTGGGTGCATACAGGATAAAAAGCGAGTCAGTTTTCCTGACTCCAGCCGTCCTGGAAACATAAATTTTCAAGGCCCTGACTACGTCCAGTAACTTGGAATCCTCCAAGTCCTTAGTAGCCGCAGGCACTACAATAGGTTGGTTCAAGTGAAAAGCTGATACCACCTTAGGGAGAAACTGGCCCTATCCATATGGAAAATCAGATAAGGGCTTTTACACGACAAAGCCGCCAATTCTGACACACGCCTGGCCGAAGCCAAGGCCAATAACATGACCACTTTCCACGTGAGATATTTGAGATCCACGGTTTTAAGTGGTTCAAACCAATGAGATTTTAGGAAACCCAACACCACATTGAGATCCCAAGGTGCCACAGGAGGCACAAAAGGGGGCTGAATATGAAGCACTCCCTTTACAAAAGTCTGAACTTCAGGCAGTGAAGCCAGTTCTTTCTGGAAGAAAATCGACAGAGCCGAAATCTGGACCTTAATGGAACCCAATTTTAGGCCCATAGTCACTCCTGACTGTAGGAAGTGCAGAAAACGACCCAGCTGAAATTCCTCTGTGGGGGCCTTCCTGGCCTCACACCACGCAACATATTTTCGCCAAATGCGGTGATAATGGTTTGCGGTTACTTCTTTCCTGGCTTTTATCAGCGTAGGAATGACTTCCTCCGGAATGCCCTTTTCCTTTAGGATCCGGAATTCAACCGCCATGCCGTCAAACGCAGCCGCGGTAAGTCTTGGAACAGACAGGGCCCCTGCTGTAGCAGATCCTGTCTGAGCGGTAGAGGCCATGGGTCCTCTGATAACATTTCTTGAAGTTCCGGGTACCAAGCTCTTCTTGGCCAATCCGGAACCACGAGTATCGTTCTTACTCCTCGCCTTCTTATTATTCTCAGTACCTTTGGTATGAGGGGCAGAGGAGGGAACACATAGACCGACTGGTACACCCACGGTGTCACTAGCGCGTCCACAGCTATCGCCTGAGGGTCCCTTGACCTGGCGCAATATTTCTTTAGCTTTTTGTTGAGGCGGGACGCCATCATGTCCACCTGTGGCCTTTCCCAACGGTTTACCAACAGTAGGAAGACTTCTGGATGAAGTCCCCACTCTCCCGGGTGTAGGTCGTGTCTGCTGAGGAAGTCTGCTTCCCAGTTGTCCACTCCCGGAATGAACACTGCCGACAGTGCTACTATGTGATTTTCCGCCCATCGGAGAATCCTTGTGGCTTCTGCCATCGCCATCCTGCTTCTTGTGCCGCCCTGTCGGTTTACATGGGCGACTGCCGTGATGTTGTCTGACTGGATCAGTACCGGCTGGTTTGAAGCAGGGGTTTTGCCTGACTTAGGGCATTGTAAATGGCCCTTAGTTCCAGAATATTTATGTGCAGGGAAGTCTCCTGACTTGACCATAGTCCTTGGAAGTTTCTTCCCTGTGTGACTGCTCCCCAGCCCCGAAGGCTGGCATCCGTGGTCACCAGGACCCAGTCCTGTATGCCGAATCTGCGGCCCTCTAGAAGATGAGCAATCTGCAGCCACCACAGTAGAGACACCCTGGTCCTTGGAGACAGGGTTATCAGTTGATGCATCTGAAGATGCGATCCCGACCACTTGTCCAAGAGGTCCCACTGGAAGGTCCTTGCATGGAACCTGCCGAATGGAATTGCTTCGTATGAAGCCACCATTTTTCCCAGGACTCGTGTGCAGTGATGCACCGATACCCGTTTTGGTTTTAGGAGGTCTCTGACTAGAGATGACAGCTCCTTGGCTTTCTCCTGCGGGAGAAACACTTTTTTCTGTTCCGTGTCCAGAATCATCCCCAGGAACAGTAAGCGTGTGGAAGGAACCAGTTGTGACTTTGGGATGTTTAGAATCCAGCCATGCTGTTGTAGCACTTCCCGAGATAGTGCTACTCCGACCAGTAACTGCTCCCTGGACCTCGCCTTTATTAGGAGATCGTCCAAGTACGGGATAATTAAAACTCCCTTTTTTCGAAGGAGTATCATCATTTCTGCCATTACCTTGGTAAACACCCTCGGTGCCGTGGACAGTCCAAACGGTAGTGTCTGGAATTGGTAATGACAATCCTGTACCACAAATCTGAGGTACTCCTGGTGAGGAAGGTAAATTGGGACATGCAGGTAAGCATCCTTGATGTCCAGGGATACCATGTAATCCCCCTCGTCCAGGCTTGCAATAACCGCCCTGAGCGATTCCATCTTGAACTTTGATTTTTTTATGTATGTGTTCAAGGATTTCAAATTTAAAATGGGTCTCACCGAACCGTCCGGTTTCGGTACCACAAACAGTGTGGAATAGTAACCCCGTCCTTGTTGAAGTAGGGGTAGTTTTACTATCACCTGCTGGGAATACAGCTTGTGAATTGCCTCTAGTACAGCCTCCCTGCTCGAGGGAATTGTCGGTAAGGCCGATTTGAGGAAACGGCGGGGGGGAGTCGTCTCGAATTCCAGCTTGTACCCCTGAGATACTACTTGAAGGATCCAGGGATCCACCCGCGAGCGAACCCACTGATCGCTGAAATTTTTGAGGCGGCCCCCCACCGTACCTGGCTCCGCCCGTGGAGCCCCACCGTCATGCGGCGGATTTGGAAGAGGCGGGGGAGGACTTTTGTTCCTGGGAACCTGCTGCGTGGTGCAGCTTTTTTCCCCTTCCTCTGCCTCTAGACAGAAAGGACCCGCCTTTTCCCCGCCTGTTTTTCTGGGTTCGAAAGGACTGCACCTGATAGTACGGCGCTTTCTTAGGCTGTGAGGGGACATGGGGTAAAAATGCTGACTTCCCAGCTGTTGCTGTGGAAACAAGGTCTGAGAGACCGTCCCCGAATAACTCCTCACCCTTATAAGGCAAAACTTCCATGTGCCTTTTAGAATCTGCATCCCCTGTCCACTGCCGAGTCCATAAGCCTCTCCTAGCAGAAATGGACAATGCACTTATTCTAGATGCCAGCCGGCAGACCTCCCTCTGTGCATCTCTCATGTACAAGACTGAGTCTTTTATATGCTCTAAGGTAAGCAATATAGTGTCCCTGTCCAGGGTGTCAATATTTTCTGACAGGGAATCTGACCAAGCAGCAGCAGCACTGCACATCCACGCTGAAGCAATAGCTGCTCTCAGTATAACACCAGTGTGTGTATATATAGACTTTAGGATAGCCTCCTGCTTTCTATCAGCAGGTTCCTTTAGGGCGGCCGTATCCGGAGACGGTAGTGCCACCTTTTTAGACAAACGTGTGAGCGCTTTATCCACTCTAGGGGGAGTTTCCCAACGTGACCTATCCTCTGGCGAGAAAGGGAATGCCATTAGTAATTTTTTTGAAATCACCAATTTCTTATCAGGGAAAGCCCACGCTTCTTCACACACTTCATTTAATTCTTCAGATGGGGGAAAAACTATTGGTAGTTTTTTCTCCCCAAACATAATACCCTTTTTTGAGGTACCTGGGTTTATATCAGAAAGGTGTAAAACCTCTTTCATTGCCTCAATCATGCCACGAATGGCCCTAGTGGACATTAAATTTGACTCATCGTCGTCGACACTGGTATCAGTATCCGTGTCGACATCTGTGTCTGCCATCTGAGGTAGTGGGCGTTTTAGAGCCCCTGATGGCCATTGAATTGCCTGGGCAGGCACGGGCTGAGAAGCCGGCTGTCCCGTATGTAAGGAGTCGACACTTGCACGTAATTCCTTCCATAAGTCCATCCACTCAGGTGTCTGCCCCGCAGGGGGTGACATCACATTTATAGGCATCTGCTCCGCCTCCACATAAGTCTCATCAAACATGTCGACACAGCCGTACCGACACACCGCACACACACACAGGGAATGCTCTTAAAGGAGACAAGACCCCACAAAAGCCCTTTGGGGAGACAGAGATAGAGTATGCCAGCACACACCAGAGCGCTATATAATGCAGGGACTAACTGAATTATGTCCCCTATAGCTGCTATAATATTTACTGCGCCTCAAATCAGTGCCCCCCCTCTCTTTTTTTACCCTTTTCTGTAGTGTAGACTGCAGGGGAGAGTCAGGGAGCTTCCTTCCAGCGGAACTGTGAGGGAATAATGGCGCCGGTGTGCTGAGGGAGATGGCTCCGCCCCTTTTTCGGCTGACTTTTCTCCCGCTTTTTTCTGTATTCTGGCAGGGGTAATTACCACATATATAGCCTCTGGGGCTATATATTGTGGTTATTTTGCCAGCCAAGGTGATATTATTGCTGCTCAGGGCGCCCCCCCCAGCGCCCTGCACCCTCAGTGACCGGAGTGTGAAGTGTGTATGAGGAGCAATGGCACACAGCTGCAGTGCTGTGCGCTACCTTGGTGAAGACTGAAGTCTTCTGCCGCCGCTTTTCCGGACCATCTTCTTGCTTCTGGCTCTGTAAGGGGGACGGCGGCGCGGCTCCAGGAACGAACACCAAGGACTGGGCCTGCGGTCGATCCCTCTGGAGCTAATGGTGTCCAGTAGCCTAAGAAGCCCAAGCTAGCTGCAAGCAGGTAGGTTCGCTTCTTCTCCCCTTAGTCCCTCGTTGCAGTTAGCCTGTTGCCAGAGGTCTCACTGTAAAATAAAAAACCTAAACATATACTTTCTTTCTAGGAGCTCAGGAGAACCCCTAGTGTGCATCCAGCTCGGCCGGGCACAGAAATCTAACTGAGGTCTGGAGGAGGGGCATAGAGGGAGGAGCCAGTGCACACCAGGTAGTACCAAATCTTTATTTTAGTGTGCCCAGTCTCCTGCGGAGCCGTCTATTCCCCATGGTCCTTACGGAGTCCCCAGCATCCACTAGGACGTCAGAGAAAAGAAAGAGGGTGAATGTGTACACGCGCTTGCGCACGCGCACACATATTTGCCCACACAAATATGCACACCTGCATTGTCTAATAAGGCATCTCTGTTTTAAAAAAGAAAATGTACAAGTAAAGTAAGCCAAAAAGATGAACTCAACTGGTATACAACGATGCTCTAACTTTAAAGAGACACTGTCAACTAGCATATGTTCTTATAGAAAAAAAAGAGAAAAGGTGTCTAGAAAGTGTGTTGAGAAACGACTAGAGACATAGATTAGAGAAAGACTATAAACCGGGGAAGTGGGGTAGAGAGGAGAGTAGGGAAGAAGAAACAAATGGTAACGGTGAGAGATGAAAAGCGAAGGTCCCTAACTGGTAGGGGCAATAATAACAAAACAAAAAAAACAAAAAATAAGGGGGGGGGGGGGGGAGAATGGGAAGGGGTCAGAGCCTCAACCAAGACCTGGAAGAGGGGTATTGTGAAGCCTATACCAGGGGAGCCATATGGAGTGAAACTTTAGTATCGTGTTATTTTGTAGACTGGTTATATATTCCATCCTTGAGATGAACCATATTCTATTCAGTAGCTCTCGTCTGTCAGGGGCTGTAGCAACTTTCCAATTACGCGCTATTTGATATTTAGCCGCACCTGAGATATGAAGAATCAGTTTGTTCGTTTCTATAGAGACATTGTCTATGGGGGCACATAATAGTAAATTCATGGGAGAAGGGGGTGTCATGGGTTCAGTGAGGGTATTAATAAGAGACCTAACCATACCCCAATAACGAGTAATCACTGGGCATGACCACCAGATGTGGTAAAATGATCCCACTTCCCCACACTGTCTCCAGCAAAGATTGGACGTATTTGGATAAATGCGGTGAAGTTTCTCAGGTACTAAGTACCATCTGGTATAGACCTTATATGCATTTTCACGTATGGCCACACTTATGGAACATTTAGATATCGCTGTACCTATTGAGTCCCATTCCTCCGCAGCCAAATGTAACCCTAAATCTGTTTCCCAATTCTGTTCATGAGGTTCAATAGGGGGGGGGGGGGTCCGGAGTCAATATAGAATTATATAAAAATGAGATAGTCCCCTTATCGTTGGAGTGGTACATGCAAAATCTTTCTAGGGGGGGTCGGGATTTGCAGTGGGTACGATAGGTGGAGGGATAAAATAAAATGATGAATTTGTAAATACTGAAAATGCAAAGAGTTAGAGATTCCAAACTTTTCTTGTAGATCTGCAAAAGACTTTGGAGCATGCCCATCCACAATGTGATGAATTTGCGTGATCCCCAATGAGATCCAGGGAAGAGCCATCGAGGGTGAAAGTCCCGGTGGGAAGGCTGGGTTAAACCAGAGGGGGGTTAAAGGAGACGGGGAGGTGGCTAGCTTCAATCTCTTATTAAGTAGCATCCAATGTTGCAAAGTTAGCCCTGTTGTGGGAGAGGAAGCGATAGCTTGGGCATGATGTGTGCGGTGCAGCCATGGGAAGTAAGAAACCGAGGGGACAGCAGCCAGGTCACTTTCCAGGTCGACCCAGCGTTTAGTGTACCGAGGAGAATGCCAAGCAATCAATTGACTAAGACGGGCCGCATCATAGTAACGTTGGATTATAGGAAGACCAAGTCCTCCGTTTCGTGTGTGTTTAGCTAGAATATCACGCCTTATCCGTGCTTTTTTGTGGTCCCAAATAAATTTACCGAACGACAATTGGAGAGCTTGCAGAGCATGAGACGAGACTCTTATCGGGAGTGTCTGAAAAAGATAAAGCAGTTTTGGGAGCACGTTCATTTTTATTGCGGTGATGCGGCAGATCCAGGACAGGAAATATGACCGCCAAAGCTGAAGATCACTATGAATCGACCTGAAAAGTGAGGGGTAGTTAGCACGATAGAGTGAGCCATATGTTTTTGTTATTTGAACACCTAGATATTGCAATGATTTTTTTCGCCAAGAGAATGAAAAATTAGATTGCAGTAGTTGTTTAACCGCACCTGGTATATGGAGAGGAAGCGCCTCAGATTTCGAATGGTTTATTTTATAGCCTGAGAGACAGCCATAGGTATTGAGTTCGTGGAAAAGGTTTGGAAGGGAGATGAGTGGGTTGGTTAGTGTTAGGAGAATATCATCCGCGAATAAGGAGAGGGTGTATTGAGAGTGATTGATTGATACCCCTGATATGTCAGGGTTAGCGCGGATGCGAGAAGCAAGAGGTTCAATAATAAGTGCAAATATGAGGGGTGATAAAGGGCACCCTTGCCTGGTCCCATTAGTAATAGAGAAAGGGTCTGATAAAAGTCCACCTGCGTGGACCGCAGCGGATGGGTTATGATATAAGGCCTGTATAGCTTGCAAGAATTTTCCTCGAAGACCGAATTGCATAAGGGTTTGGTGCATAAATGGCCAGGAAACCCTGTCGAAGGCCTTCTCCGCGTCCAGGGCAAGCACTAGAGAAGGTAGTTTGTGAACGTTAATGTGATGGATAACATTGACGGTTCGTCTAGTATTATCCAGTGCCTACCTGGAGGGGACAAAACCCACTTGATTAGGGTGAATCAGGGAAGGAAGAATTGGGTTAAGTCGAGTGGCCAGGATTTTAGCAAAGACTTTCAAATCAGTGTTGAGGAGTGAAATGGGGCGGTAATTAGTGACAGATTGAGAGTCTTTGCCAGGTTTGGGAATGACTGTAATTGTGGCCTTAGTAGTTTGGTAATGAAAGGGTGACCGTTCCAGAACCAGATTAAACATTTGGGCGAGATAAGGGACCAAAGTCAACTGAAAAGTCTTATAATATGACATTGGAAAACCATCTGGTCCCGGGGCTTTAGATGGTTTTTGCGATTGAAGAGCTAGTTTAATTTCATCCTCAGTGATGGGCCTATCCAAGCCCACCGAGGTCTCCGAGTCCACGCGAGGGAGGTCACAGGAGGTGAGAAAATCTGAGATTGAGGGAGTACCCGGGGGTGAGGTATTTGGGGAGGTCGAGGTGTTATACAGTTTTTCATAGTATGTTTTAAAGAGGGAGTTAATAACGGACGGGCTATACTGAAGAGTCCCAGTATCATCTTTCAGGGCTTTAATAGCTGTCTGAGCTTTCCTAGCTTTAAGCCTATTAACCAGGAGGGAATCAGCTTTGTTGCTTTTTTCGGAAAATTTTTGCTGGAGCCAGCGCAGAGATTTCTCAGTTTTTTCCGCTAACAAAGCATTCAGAGCTGCCCTAGCAATAGTTAGTTGTTTAAATAGAACTCGAGTGGGGCTTCGTTTATGTTGGGTCTCTAAAGTGTAAACCTCATCCGTGAGGGCCTTTAATTTTAATTTGTGTTCTCTATTTCTATGCGAGGTATAGCTAATTATGTGGCCTCTAATAACAGCCTTGTGTGCTTCCCAGACCAAGGGAGAACAAGGAGGGTCAACATTGTTAAGAGAAAAATAGTCCGTTATGGCAGAGTTAATCTTGTCTTGAAATTGCGGAATTTTTAGTAACGTTTCATTCAAACGCCACGGAGGGCGAGATATAGGGATATCTAGAAAATCAAAGGAAGCAGTCACAATGGAGTGATCCGACCACGGATTGGAAACTATAGTGGAGTTTACGATGTGTTTAGCTATGGAGGCACAACAGAGAAGGAGATCTATTCGGGAATAAGTGTGGTGTGGTGTTGAAAAAAATGTATAGTCCCGAGATGTGGGGTTGAGGGCCCTCCAAACGTCGAAAAGACCAGACTCTGTGACATGTTTACTTAGAGAACGGCTAGAAAGATTGGTTTGTGCTTGGGGCGTGGAGGAGGATCTATCCAAAGAATTGTCCAGGACAGCATTAAAGTCACCACCGAGAAGTAGGTAGCCCTTTCTAATCTTAGTCAGTTCTGTCAAGAAAGAGTTAAAAAAAGAAGTTTGGCCAACGTTCGGTGCGTATATGTTAGCTATTGTACATTCCAGATAACCCAATTTGCCAATCAGAAAAATATAACGCCCATCGGAGTCCCTGTGAACCGAGTCAAGGGTAAACGGAATTTTACTGTGGAGCATGATTGCCACTTTATTATGTTTAGTTTGGCTAGAGGAGTAAAAGGCAGTAGGAAACCATTTAGATTCTAGGGATGAGTGTGCAGTGGCCTTGAAATGTGTCTCTTGAATAAAAACTATACCCGAGCGGAGGGTTTGTAAGGATCTGAACAGTGAGAAGCGTTTTTGGGGAGTATTTAAGCCCTTGGCGTTCAGGGACGCTAGAGTTAGAGACATGGTGTCCTAGACTCAGAGAGAGAGAGGGGGAAAGAAGAAGAGAAAAAAAAAAGAAAGAAAAAAAAAGGAAGGTGGGGGGGGGGGGGGGGTTAAAACACCCGACCTGCCAGGGGTTAGGAAGAATAGAATATAAACTGAGAGATATGGGGGTGAGAACGGGGAGAGTCTGCGTGGAGAGTCCTCACGTCCAGCGGAGGAATAAGCACACAGATGTCGGGACCAAAGTGGTCCAATTCGAGGTGAAACCGATTTCCCCTCGGGTCACCTCAAGGGAGATTGGGGAGAGAGAGTAAAGGTAAAACACCTATAACAATAAAGCAGGGAGAGCAAGTAAATGAGGGAAAGAAAGTTAGAGTAGTGGGGGCCAGGTCCCACCAGTGGTTTCTTAAGAAAAGAGAGAAGGGGGAAGAAAAAAGAAAATAAAAAAATAAAACACAAAAATACATGTACATGTGCACGTACAAATATATATATTAGGACAGAGGTCCTACTTAGCAGATACATAAAGTATTGAATACATCACATAAAACAAGAAGTAGCCGCTTCAATGTAGTCAAGAAAATGTAAATTAGAGCGGAAAAATAGACAGAGACTTCGAGTCGTGGTAGTCAACAATTAGAACAACAACCTAGACATAAAGAAGTATATAACTTGGTAAATACCCTCTGGGTGCTTCGGGGGGAAACAAGGGGAGTCATCACCCAGAGAGGAGAGAAGAAAAAGAGAAAAGAAAAGAGAAGAAAAAAAAACCCCCCACCACAACAATATGCTTGGTGTGGCCGAGAGTGGGTTAACAAAAATAATCAGAGGGTAACAGGTAGAGCAAGTATCCTGCAAGAGATGGTCCTATAACAGTAAGCAAAAAAATAATAACAAATAACAAATCGCTTAAGACTGTATAGGATGGAGCAAACGGCGTGACCCATCAGGTACCCCCATACAGGCACACGGAGGGAGAGGGAGGGAAAAAAAAAGAAAAAAAAGAAAGAGGAAAAAAAAGAAAAAAAGGGGGGGGGGGCATCCGTGTACCCAGGGCGCGCCCAAGGGGGCAAAACGGGCCAAAAAACAGCCACAGCATAGCTCAACATTACAAATGCAATAAGGTATGAAGTTTAAACGAATACCTGCAAGATCAAAAAGACAGTCTCAGGAGAGGAACCCGATCAGTGTCGGGCCATGAGAGTAGAACGTTCAATTACAGGTTAGTATGATTCGCGGGAGGGGGACCAGAGTCCTCTAAGTGGGCCAAGAAGTCTTTCCCTTCAGTAGGATCCCTGATGACTATCGTCTTTCCATTGAGGTCGATGAGCAGTTTGAAGGGTAAGCCCCAGCGATAGCGGATACCGCGAGTGCGGAGGGCACTCGTTGGGTCCCTAAGTTCTCTGCTTTTAATGATCGTGGATGGAGCCTAATCTTGATAGAACTGCAGTTTAGCATCTTCAAATAGTATATGCGGTTTTCCTCTTGTCGGGTGAAGAACCAATTCTTTGTCTTTGAAGCTGAGAAAGCGTATAATGACATCTCTAGGAGGGTCGCTCGCACGTGGCTTAGGTCTCAGAGCTCTATGAGCCCTTTCTAGATTTAGTTGCCATGGTCCGGTATCGGGGACGACATAGGAGAAAAGTCTGTGAAGGTATGCCTCCAGATCTGCCGGGGGGACTGATTCTGGTATGTTGCGTATGCGGAGGTTGCATCTCCTCTCCCAGTTCTCCAGGTCCTCGTATTTCGTCCGCAGGTCTGATAGGTCTTGAATGATATGATCGACGTCTCGGATAAGCTCAGTTTGGACTTTTTGGAGGGAGTCCTGTCGGGACTCCAGTTTCGAGGTTCTAGAAGACAATGATGAGAGGTCGGACCTGATTGAGGCAACCGCTTTCTCTAATTTGGATTCCATGGATTCCTTAAAGTCCATTATGAGAGAGCGTAGGGCGAGAAAGTCCTCTTTCGTTGACGGAGTAGGCGGGGCAGCCACGTCTTTATCCAGTTGGGAGAGACGGGGCGAGGGGGGATCCGAAGAGGAGTACTTATCATTTTTATGAAAGTGTTGCGAGATGTCCCCTCCAGCTTTTTTCTTAGCATTAGTATTGGATCTACTCATGATGGTCGGCGATCAGAAGACCAGGTGTGTGTGCACGTCAGGTCGTAGCGCAATTTACAAATCGAGCGCTGTCAATATGACTTAGTTGGATGTATGAGGTTGGGGGGCTTGGAAGAGAAAACAAAATAAAAAAAAACACTGGTGGACACGGCCAAGCGTTAGTTAGTTATTGGGGCATGACGGCTCCAGAGTATGCAGGACTAGACCTAGCCGGAGTGATTGTATATCTGAGTGGGCAGCAGAACAAACAGGAGGGCCCAGGTGTCCTGCCCCAATCAATTGGCCCGTGAATTACAGAATCAGGAGGAGCTTGATGGAGCGTGAGCGAGGTCAGGCTACAGATATATATTGTAATGAAGCATGAAGACCTCGTTCTGGGTTACGAGGGGAATTTTAGCGAACTTGCAGGCCAGAGCCCCTTTGTAGTGCAACTTTCTTAGGTGCCAGCCAGGCCACGTCCCCCCAATGTTCTAGAGATTTATTATTTATTCACAGGGCTCCAGGCAGGGACCGATTCCTGGGGTCCCAAAACAGGCAAGGAGGGCTTTATATATAGAAGCGCCAGTGACCAAGATAGCGCCGCCTGGTCTTATGTGAGGCTCTCCCCTGTCCCGGCCTTCAGGAGCCGCCACTACGACTGCCAGGAGCGGGTTCAGCAGCGGGCTCAGCAGCAGGCAGGTCACGCGGTCCGGGGTCCCCCCAGCCCGGCGCCGCCGAGCAAGCAGAGCAGCCGCAACGGGAGGAGATGCGGCGGAAGCAGGGAGCCCGCCCGTCACCGGCCCTTCACAGTGCAGAGCAACATCCGGCGGGCGCCTGTGGAAGGTAAGAGGGGCAGCGGGCAGCACTCACCGTCCTCCGGGGGGGGCGATTCTTATGTGGTGTCTGGTGGTGCGGTGAGTCTCCGGGCGCCGAGCAGCGAGGGGTGCCGTCTTCTGGGCCGGATACAGGCCACCGTTCTCCAGGCAGAGAAATCGAGGTCCCGGCTTCAGCAGGGACAGCAGGCCGCAACCCGCACGGGAGTAGGAGACCCCCGCGGGCTCCGCAAACCGTGCTGCCAGGTACAGGGGTGCCCCAGGTGATATAGGGGGGTCCCCAAAGCGTCCATGGATCAGTCCCACGATGCAGGGAGCCTGTTGCCAGCAGGTCTCCCTGAAAATAATAAACCTAAGTCTTTTTTCTGAGAAACTCTGGAGAGCTCCTCAGTGTGCATCCAGTCTCACTGGGCACAGAATCTAACTGGAGTCTGGAGGAGGGGCATAGCGGGAGGAGCCAGTTCACACCCATTCAAAGTCTTATAGTGTGCCCATGTCTCCTGCGGATTCCGTCTATGCCCCATGGTTCTTGAAGCATCCCCAGCATCCTCTAGGACGTATGAGAAATAGCTGTGTATACAGCATGGCCTTCTATGGGATCAGGAGGTTAGCTTCACAATATTAAACAGCAAATAAGATGCAACCTCCCTATCCAGACCACTGCAAGAGCGTTATAAGCTGTTTATTGGCTAACGCACCTCCAATAGACCTGCACACACATCCATACAATCGTTGGTCTGTTCACCCAATACTGAGTAAACGAACCATGGATTGCACAGGTGTGTGCATAGCTTTAATACCAGTGATGGGCAACAGGCAGCCCTTACTTGCAGTCCCCCAGCTCCTTCTTGCTTTGTAGTCATATTTATTTTATAGCTTGTAATGCTTGTTTAACCACTTTCCTAGCATGGTCGCATCATTTGAGACCACACCAGGAAGTTTGTTATCTGATCTGGTCACAAATGATGCGACAGATACTTAGTGTCCGGCTCTCTGAAGAGAATCTTCCTGCAGCCGCCAATCACAGAGGCACCTCCCGGCCTCTCTGTCTCCCCTCCCCCAGTGTCTGCCATGCCGACAATCGCTGCTGATTGGTGAGCACATCAGGACCCCCCACCCCACCCGGAGGGAACTGTAAATTAACAATCCCGACCCCCAGTGTGTACCTGGTGGCTGCTGGGGAAATCAATTCTGCAATGGTCACAATGGTTTATGACATTCCGATGGTGATGATCCGATGTCCCGATGTTTGGGGGGAAAATATATTTTACAAATATTTAAAAAAAACCTTTTTTTATAAAATCATTTTGGATAAGTTTAAATACATGTCCTTGACCTAATTCAATTATAAAAAAATTTTTTTACAATATCTGAGCGGTTTATGGGGAAAAAAGTGTGCCAGTTAAGTGCTTAAAACAGCAATAGAAATAAATGATAAACCAGGCTTGTTTAGTATATTTTCTAGTGCCAGTGATCCACTTCACTTTGACAAACCATTCCTTAGTAACTATAACCCTAAGAGTAATGCACAGCCTGTTTGAAGGTTAGAAGGCAACCCGCTAGAGCCCCCAGTGTATCAGGCCCTACACACTGGGCGATTTTAGCTACCAATGATATTATCGTTGGTCGTTTTGTTTCATCAAAGATGGTTTGCCTACACACTGGACGATATCCGTGGCCAATTTGGACGAAAACGAGTTTTATGGTAAGAACTTACCTTTGTTAAAACTCTTTCTGCGAGGTACACTGGGCTCCACAAGGATTGGACAATGGGGTGTAGAATAGGATCTTGATCCGAGGCACCAACAGGCTCACAATTTTGACTTCCCAGAATGCACAGCGCCGCCTCCTATATCACCCCGCCTCCCAGCACAGGAGCTCAGTTTTTAGTTAACCAGCCCAATGCAGTAGCAGGAAAAGAGACGACAATGGTTAGTAGCCACATACACCACACTCTCACGACAGGAGGTGTCAGCGGCTAATGCCATACCAACCCAAAGAAGCTAAGTGCGTCAGGTTGGGCGCCTTGTGGAGCCCAGTGTACCTCGCAGAAAGAGTTTTAACAAAGGTAAGTTCTTACCATAAAACTCGTTATCTGCTGCGGGGTACACTTGGCTCCACAAGGATTGGACAATGGGGATGTCCTAAAGCAGTTCTTTATGGGAGGGGATGCACTGTAGCGGGCACAAGAACACGGCGTCCAAAGGAAGCATCCTGAGAAGCGGCAGTATCGAAGGCATAGAACCTTATGAACGTGTTTCCTGAGGACCACGTAGCCGCCTTGCACAATTTTTCAAGGGTCGCACCACGTTGGGCCGCCCTAGAAGGTCCAACAGACCGAGTAGAATGGGCCGTAATGTGAGCAGGAGCTGACAGACCAGCCTGCACATAAGCATGTGCAATCACCATTCTAATCCATCTGGCCAGAGTCTGCTTGTGAGCAGGCCAGCCACGTTTGTGAAATCCAAACAAAACAAAGAGAGAATCAGATTTTCGAATAGAAGCAGTTCTCTTCACATAGATACGGAGAGCCCGTACCACATCCAAAGACCGCTCTTTGGGAGACAAATCAAAAGAGACAAAGGCCGTAACCACAATCTCCTGATTAAGGTGGAACGAAGAAACCACCTTAGGTAAATATCCGGGACGAGTCCTAAGAACCGCCCGGTCACGGTGAAAAATCAGATATGGGGAACTACAAGACAAGGCACCCAGATCCGACACTCTTCTAGCAGAGGCAATAGTCAGCAAGAACACCACCTTAAGGGAAAGCCACTTAAGGTCAGCTGAACCAAGGGGTTCAAATGGAGGCTTCTGCGACGCCTCCAAAACCACCGACAAGTCCCAAGGAGCCACAGGCGGGACATAGGGAGGTTGGATACGCAACACACCCTGAGTGAAAGTATGAACATCAGGTAAAGTCGCAATTTTTCTCTGAAACCACACCGACAAGGCAGAAATATGAACCTTGAGGGAGGCCAGACGCAGGCCTAAATCTAGGCCTTGCTGCAGAAAAGCCAAAACTTTGGCTGTACTAAACTTGGAAGCGTCATAATTGTTAGATGCGCACCAAAGTAGGAATGCCAGACCCTATGATAAATTCGAGCAGAAGCCGGTTTCCGGGCCCGCAACATAGTATTAAGGACCTCTTCAGAAAAACCCTTAGCCCTCAAGACGGAAGCTTCAAGAGCCACGTCGTCAAAGATAGCCGGGTTAGGTCCTGGTAGACACAGGGGCCCTGAACGAGGAGGTCTGAGCGTTGTGGAAGTAGAAGTGGTCGGTCCGACGATATGGCCATGCAGGTCTGAGAACCAGTGCCGTCTGGGCCACGCCAGAGCTATGAGAAGCAGATTTCCTCTTTCTTGCTTGAACTTCCCAATTACCCTGGGCAGGAGTGACACCGGAGGGAACACGTAAGGCAGCCGAAACCTCCGCGGCACCGCCAGCACATCCACGAATGCTGCTTGAGAATCCCTTGTCCTTGCTCCGAAGACCGGAACCTTGTGATTGTGTCGAGACGCCATCAGATCTACATCTCGAAGACCCCACTTTTCCACTAGGAGTTGAAACACTTCTGGATGGAGGTCCCACTCGCTGGCATGTACGTCCTGACGACTGAGAAAGTCCGCTTCCCAATTCAGGACTCCCAGAATGAATATTGCCGATATGGCCGGTAGATGGCGTTCCGCCCAACGTAGAATCCGTGAGACTTCCTTCATTGCCAAACGGCTTCGAGTGCCGCCTTGATGATTTATGTAAGCCACTGTGGTGGCGTTGTCCGACTGTACTTGAACAGGATGGTTCTGAATTAAATGCTGGGCCAGGTTCAACGCATGGAAGACCGCCCGCAATTCCAGAATGTTGATCGAGAGGAGAGATTCCTCCTTGGTCCACCGACCCTGAAGGGAGTGCTGCTCCAGCACCACGCCCCAACCTCTCAGACTGGCATCTGTCGTCAACAGGACCCAGTTGGATATCCAGACGGGACGACCCCTGCACAATTGTTGGTCCCGGAGCCACCAAAGCAGCGACAGACGGACCTCCGGAGTCAAAAAGATCATTTGAGATCTGATCTGGTGAGGCAGGCCATCCCACTTGGCTAGAATCAGCCTCTGGAGGGGGCGAAAGTGGAACTGAGCATAGTCCACCATGTCGAATGCTGATACCATGAGGCCCAAAACCTGCATTGCCAAATGTATCGACACTTGCGGACGAGAAAGGAAGCAACGAATCCTGTCCTGAAGCTTCAGGACTTTCTCCTGAGACAAGAACAACCTCTGGTTGTTAGTGTCCAACAGCGCTCACAGGTGCACCATGCTCTGAGCAGGGACCAGGGAGGATTTCTTCCAGTTGATGAGCCACCCATAGGCTTGTAGTAACCGGACCGTCATATCCAGATGACGCAGGAGAAGATCTGGGGAATTTGCCAGGATTAACAAGTCGTCCAAATACGGCAGTATCCTGACCCCTTGACGGCGGAGTACCACCGTCATTACCGCCATAACTTTGGTGAAGACTCGCGGAGCCGTTGTTAAACCAAAAGGTAATGCCCGAAACTGGTAATGGATGTTGCCAATAGCAAACCTCAGGTATTGTTGATGTGACACTGCTATAGGAATATGCAGGTAAGCATCCTGTATGTCCAGGGAGACCATGTAGTCCCCAGGTTCCAAGGCCAGAACTATAGAGCGAAGAGTTTCCATACGGAACTTGGAAATCTTCACAAACCTGTTCAATGCTTTGAGGTTGAGAATGGGCCGGGAGGACCCATTCGGTTTCGGGACTAGAAACAGCGGAGAATAGTACCCCGGGCCCCTCTGAGCAAGAGGCACTTGTACTACGACTACTGTATCCAGGAGGGTCTGTACCACCGAGTGAAGAGTTTTTGCCTTTGTATGGTCCAAAGGGACGTCTGTCTGGCAAAATCGATGAGGGGGTCGGTTTTTGAAGGCTATGGCGTAACCTCGAGTGACGACTTCTCGTACCCAGGCATCTGAAGTGGTCTTCAACCATTCCTGGGTATACCCTAGAAGCCGGCCCCCCACCCTGGGATCCCCGCCCCGTCATGCGGCAGGCTTATCGGTCTTGGCAGCTGGCTGACGGGCAGCCCAGGCTCTTTTGGGCTTCGGCTTACCAGGTTTGGAAGTGCGGGCCTGCTTATGGTACACCTGACCTTTTGCTTTACCTAAAGGACGAAAGGACGTACCTTTAGCCTTCGACACAGAAGGAGCGGTATTAGGCAGACAGGCAGTTTTGGCAGTAGCCAAGTCAGCCACTATTTTATTTAAGTCCTCCCCAAACAGAATATCTCCCCTGAAAGGGAGTACCTCCAGGGTTTTTCTAGAGTCCAGATCCACAGACCAGGATCTCAGTCACAATATCCGGCGAGCCAGGACTAACGTAGTATAGGCCTTGGCTGCTAGGATACCGGCATCAGAAGCCGGCTCTTTAATATATCGAGAAGCTGTGACAATATATGACAAGCATTGTCTAGCATGGTCAGAGGAGATTTCAACTTCTAACTCCAAGGCCCATGCTTCAATAGCCTCTGCAGCCCATGTAGCTGCAATAGTGGGCCTTTGTGCAGCACCCGTGAGGGTGTAAATCGCTTTCAGACAACCCTCCACACGTTTATCCGTAGGCTCTTTTAGAGACGTGACGGTAGTGACAGGTAGAGCTGAGGAAACCACCATCCTAGCCACATGTGAGTCCACTGGAGGAGGCGTTTCCCAATTCTTAGACAGCTCTGGCGCGAGGGGATAGCGAGCCAGCATCTTCTTTTGAGGCACAAACTTCGCACCCGCGTTTTCCCAGGGTTCCTGACGTATATCCACTAGGTGATCAGAGTGAGGTAAAACTTGTTTCACCACCTTCTGACGCTTGAACCTATCTGGTTTCTTAGGAGGGACGGATGGCTCTGGATCATCCGTAATCTGCAGAATTAACTTAATAGCCTCCAAAAGATCAGGAACATCCACATGTGAACTACCCTCCCCATCAGCCGTATCGGAGTCAGAACCTGTGGGGTCAGTATATGTGCCGTCTTCATCAGACGAGGTGTCAGTGACGGCAGTGGATTGTGAGGAGACAAGCGCTCGCTTAGAGGACCTCTTGGACTTAGGCGAGCGTTGGTCAGACTTTTCAGTAGTCAAGGACTGGTTCAACTTCTTTAATTGAGCAGATAAATCGTCCGCCCACGGCGGGTTAGCTGCAGGGACCACATACGGTTGTACCGGCATTGGGGGTCCCATATGGGGTGTTAGTTTATGAACTAGCATATGCAGAAGTGTGGAAAAAGCGGCCCACGGTGGGTCAGTATGTGCCTCCGCTGCCACAGTCCCACTGGGGGGCAAGGAGCCCCCAGAACCAGAGCCCACAGCTGCTATATTCTCCTCATATTTGTCTGTGGCTTCAGCAACACCAGCAGTGTGTCCCGCCCCAGAACCGTTACCCTCAGAAGCAGACATGATATAACTTGCAGTATGAGGTAACACAGTACAATTATCAGCAGCACTATACCTCTAAACCAAAACCCCTGCGCAGTGTAGTCAGCACTAGCAGAGATAAAGGAGAGATATGGTGACTAAATCACAGAGAAAAATACGTAATACAGTATATCTTTGTGAAAATCCTATATTAGATAACACCTGACGTACCAAGCCCCCTCAGGTTATGGAATATAGGGATAGCAAGATGAGTGAAAGACACGAAATGGACACCACTCAGCTATCAAATGCACACACAGAAAGTCACAGTTTGTACAATGCAGAGGTTATTACTGACAATAATACTGCACTGGACTAGCTTACACAGCTATATAACAATACATATAACAGTACACAGTAAGAACTGGATTTATATCACAGGGTAATTGTACTATAAAACCCTGACTAAATGCAATCTTTCTTAACTATCACTGTCTAAAAAGGCAGGTAGAATACTTAAGTGTCATGTAAAGGCACAGCGCTGACAACCAGGCGGCTTTACATAGGAGGATTTGCCCAAGCAGTCCCAGGAACAGTGAGCTGAGGGATAATGGCGCCGCAGACACTGACAGGGAGTGAGGAAATGACAGATATGCAGCTCCAGGGCGGGAACACTTGCTACAAATGGCGCCCTGGCGCTGGGGGAGGGGCTTCAGGTCTAAGCCTTATCCCCTCTGCTGGCAAAACCACTGGGTACTGTGGGCGATATAAGAATTGGTTTAGAGAGAAAACCTGACCTGCGCCCATGCCCTGGTGATCTAGTGGGATCGCCTGTACTGCCACAGTGTCCACCGCCAGCGCGCGCGGCCCGCCTCCCACTGACCGCGCCGGATCGCGATAAAGACCGGGTCCCGCAAGTGGGACCCACTTACCACCTCCTGAAGCGCGGCCACGCTATCCTGGAGAGCCCCAGCCGTGTGTGTCTAACGTGAAGAAAACCGGAGCCTCCGCTGTAGGTACCCGGCAACCAGGGCTCGGGAGTGTACAGCGCCGCTGGGGAGAGCTGGAGCTGCAGCAGTGAATGTCACAAGACATTTACCACCGCTGCTACCCTTGAAGTCTTCACTTTTTACCTCATAAAAAGCTTTCTTAGGGCTGCTTGGAGCAGCCCCTCTGTTAAGTGCCTGCTTACTGCAGCACCAACTTACAAAACTGAGCTCCTGTACTGGGAGGTGGGGTGATATAGGAGGCGGCGCTGTGCATTCTGGGAACAGTCAAAGCTTTGAGCCTGTTGGTGCCTCGGATCAAGATCCTATTCTACACCCCATTGTCCAATCCTTGTGGAGCCCAGTGTACCCCACAGCAGAAATTACAGTAAATACATCTGTATTGTCCCAATTAACTTGCATGTATAAACAAGGATAGAACAACAATGAACAACGGCGAGGACGCGCATCGTTCATCGTTGATGCATACACACTGGAAGATAGCAACGATTTATCATTCATTTTTTAATGATATCGTTCATATCGACAATCATAAGTGTTAAGTGTGTAGGACCCTTATCACTACTCTAGGTCATCAACTCTTATATAAAACATAAATAAAAAAACTATATAGGATTTCAGACGTTTTTTTTCTTTTACTAAAAAATGTCTATATTGAAAGGGCTGTACCTAACCAAAGTAGACAAAAAAAAAAAAAAAGGATTTTGGTTACCCACTGGTAAATCCTTTTCTCGCAGTCTGTAGAGGATGCTGGGGTCCACATTAGAACCATGGGGTATAGACGGGTCCACCAGGAGCCATTGGCACTTTAAGAGTTTGAGTGTGCGAGCTGGCTCCTCCCTCTATGCCCCTCCTACCAGGCTCAGTCTAGAAACTGTGCCCGAAGAGACGGACATCTTCAAGAGAAGGATTTAACACAGATAGTGGCGAGATTCATACCAGCTCACACATACAAGGCACCTCAAAGCTAACTAGCTTGAAAAACTCAGCAACTGCTGAAACATTACTTACCAAGTAACAATGCAGTACATAACTAAACAAAGTTGTACTGAACCAGATAACGGTTGCAGGAAAATGAAGCGCTGGGCGGGCACCCAGCATCCTCTACGGACTACGAGAAAATGATTTACTGGTAGGTAACCAAAATCCTATTTTCTCTTACGTCCTAGAGGATGCTGGGGTCCACATTAGTACCATGGGGATGAACGGGAGGGAGAGCGCGGAGGATCCTGCAAACGACCGCTGGCATACCATACTGAACCCCTGCAAAACTGATTGACTGAACTTCAGATCATCAGAGGCCAAAGTATCGAAGTTGTAGAACTTAGCAAACGTGTTCGACCCAGACCAAGTTGCCGCTCGGCAAAGTTGTAATGCTGAGACACCCCGGGCAGCCGCCCAGGAAGAACCCACCTTACGAGTAGAGTGGGCCTTAACAGATTTTGGACACGGCAATCCTGCCGTAGAATAAGCATGCTGGATAGTGAACCTACCATACTGGAGAGCCTCATAAGAGGCCACCATCTTTCCCAAAAAGCGAATGCATTGATGAATCGACACCCGGGCTGGCTTCAGGACATCCCGGACCATTGTTTGTATCACCAACGCCTTTTCCTGCTTAAGAAGCACCCTCTGCACTTCGTGTCGAGGATCATCCCCAGAAAAGACAACCTCTAGGTTGGTTCTAAATGTGATTTTGGAAGGTTCAGAATCCAACCGTAGAGTCTGAGTTGGTGGGTTGTGAGAACAATGGCCTGCAACAGCTTCTCCTTGGACGATGCCTTTATCAGCAGATCGTCCAGATATGGACTGATGTTCACCCCGTTTGCGGAGGAGAATCATCATCTCTGCCATCACCTTGGTGAACACCCTCGGTGTTGAGAGGCCGAATGGCAGGGCCTAAAACTGGAAATGACAGTCCAGTAATGCGAAACGGAGATAAGCCTGATGCGGCAGCCAAATTGGAATGTGGAGGTACGCATCCTTGATATTCAGGGATACCAGGAATTCCCCCTCTTCCAAACCTGATATCACTGCCTGGAGAGACTCCATTTTGAACTTGAACTCCTTTAGAAAGGGGTTCAGTGACTTTAGGTTCAGAATGGGCCTGACCGAACCATCCGGTTTTGGTACCACGGAAAGGTTCGAATAGTAACCTATGGTTTGCAAATGAGGAGGGACTGGCACAATGACCTGTGCCTCCACCAACTTCTGGACAGCCTCTTGTAGGACAGTTCTGTCTGCCAGTAGAACTGGCAAGCCTGATTTGAAAAATCTTTGAGGGAGATTCTGAAATTCCAGCCTGTATCCCTGGGGCACAATATCTATCACCCAGGGATCCAGGCCGGATGATACACAGACGTGACTGAACTGTCGGAGTCTCGCTCCCACTGGCCCCACCTCCAGGCCACGCGGTCCACCGTCATGCGGAGGACTTTGGCGTATCTGAAACAGGCTTTTGTTCCTGGGAACCTGCAGCAGCAGGTTGCTTGGATTTAACTCGACCTCCCCTAAAGAAGGTATTGGACGGTTTGGCCTTTCTAGGCTTGTTAGCCCGAAAGCACTGTGATGTTGATGAAGAGAAGGATTTTTTTGGAGCAGGTGCAGCTGAGGGAAGAAACGGAGACTTACCCGCTGTAGCTGTGGATATCCACGCATCCAAAACTTCCCCAAAGAGAGCCTGACCTGTGTAGGGTAGGGACTCCACACTTTTTCTGGATTCCGCGTCGGCCGACCACTGGCGCAGCCACAGTCCCCGGCGAGCTGAAACAAACATGGAAGAGATTCCCGCAGCCATGGAACCGAGGTCTTTTATGGATTCTACCATAAAACCTGCTGAATCGTGAATGTTACGCAAAAACAATTCAACATCACCCTTATCCATCGTATCCAAATCCTCTAGTAAGGTGCCTGACCACTTTACTATAGCTTTTGCAATCCATGCACTAGCAATAGTGGGACGTAATATGGCCCCCGAAGTGGTGTACATTGATTTAAGTGTATTATCAATTTTACGATCAGCCGTCTCCTTTAAGGCGGTAGATTCCGGAACAGGTAAAACCACCTTTTTTGAGAGTCTGGACACAGATGCGTCAACAATTGGTGGGTTTTCCCATTTTTTTCTTTCTCTCACGTCCTAGAGGATGCGGAGGTCCACATTAGTACCATGGGGTATAGACTGGTCCACTAGGAGCCAATGGCAGTTTGAGAGTATGGGCTGGCCCCTCCCTGTATGCCTCTCCTACCAGACTCAGTTTAGAAAATATGCCCGGAGGAGCCGGTCACAGCTTGGGGAGCTCTCCAGAGTTTCCCTAGAAAAGTTTTATTTAGATTTTATTATTTTACAGGGCGGCTGCTGGCAACAGCCTCCCTGCTTCGTGGGACTAAGGGGGGGAGAGTAGTGTCAGCCCTACGGGGTCTGAGCCACTTACTCCGCTGACAGGACACTGAGCTCCTGAGGGGTCAGATCGTTCCCCGCCGCAGGGGATCGCTCGCCCCAGCAGCATGCCGCCACCCCCTTACAGAGCTGAAGAATCGGTGGCGAGTGAGACACCGACCCCCCTAGCAAGTGGGGGGGTCGGTGTGAAGATGGCGGCAGCAGGGTAGGAGCGCAGTATTAACTGTGCTCCGGGAGGCTCAGCGGTACAGCACTCAATCCTCAGGCCAGTATAATCAGTGGAAGAGCGGGAAGACAGCACCATTTTTGAGGCAGAGCTTCTCCTCAGAGCAGACCCAGTAGCGTTCAGCGCCATTTTCAGCCTGCACAGCGCTGATCAGGAGAAACAGGTCCCTCCACAGCAACGCCAGTTATCTGTAAACGGTACCAGGGGGTTGTAGAAGGGGGGGGGGGGGGGGGGGGGAGGCTGCATTACGATTGTGTATCCTGTTAAGGTGCACAGTCAGCGCTGACAAGGGGTCTCCCTTTGGTAAAAGCGCTGTGTGTGGGTTGGCTCCAATCTGTGTGTCTCTTGCCATTCTTGGGGGGAAAACTCTGCCCTCCCTTGTGTGTGTGTGAAGTATTTGGTGGTCTCCTTTAGCTATGTCCAGGGACATTGTGTCATATGCTGCAGAGGATATGTCCTCCCAGGATGATCCCATTCCATGTAATCAGGATAGCACTGGTTTAGCACAAATTCCAGCAAGGGAACCTGAGTGGTTTTCCTCTATCAAATCTTGGATTTCTCAGATTTCAGACAGGGTTGCAAGTAATGAATCTGCAACGCAGGTATTACAGAACTCTATGGCAGTATGGCCAGATTCTGGTACCTCAGGACGCTCCACTATATACCCCCACAAACGTGCGCGTGTTCATGTCATGCAAGATGACACGGATACCGATTCTGACACCACAGGCGGTAATGGGGATGTGTTGTGGGGGTCTGCCTCTCTTGCAAAGGGGGTGCAATTGATGATAGTCTATCAGGGATGTGTTGAATATTAATGATACCACACCTGAGCAGGTTGAGGAGGCTTTTTTCACTGAAAATAAGAAAGCCTCGCTAACCTTCACTGCGTCAAAGGAATTAAATGCTATATTTGAGCATGGTAAAACTCTGAGAAAAAATTCCAGAACCCCAAAAGGGTCCAGGTGGCGTTCCCTTTCCCTGAGGAGGATATATATTTTATAGTACCCAAAACATAGCTAGTACAGCTGGTTAGAAACACTCTTTAATATCGTCTACTTATATCTTACTTAGGGAAAGGCAATAAACAGGAGGGTGTGAACAGAAATCCACATCAAGTGCCCCGTTAGGCATACTACGGACCCTATTCCGTACGGATTGCAAATTCTGCTAAAAAGCAGAGATTGCAATCCGTTCTTTCGCATGCTGGTGGCCGCCGATCGCAGGGCAAGGCAGTCTAGCATGCTACCCACCGCCCACCAACTGCGACAACACTAATTGCGATCGCACCGCAATTAGTGTGTGGTCACAGAACCAGGGAGGCCTCCTGCCGGCGCAGCCCGGCTGCCCCGAAGACACGCCCCCATTTGCCTTGCAACAGTCAATGAATGCCCCCCACCCGCCCTATCTCGCAATCAGGCAGAGGCATTCGCAGTTAATGCAACCCAATCGTATTCACTGCACGCGCACCAATCTGAATATGGCCCTACATCTGGTAATTGCATAGCTCCAGACACTCCAAACCCGGAATCTTTACCTTACCAAGTGTTAGCTTTAAGGCGTACTATAGGCTATAACTGAATAGCTCTGGGCACTTAACCCATGAGTTAAAAGTCTATAGTGAGTCGCATGACTAATAGAATTCCCCCCAAAGAATGTTACTCCAGAAGGAAACCTGCAAGTCCATTTTCTCAGCCTCCCCCCCCCCCCCCCCCCCAAAAAAAAAAATACTGCCTTCCTGGACACAATTAATACATTTTACTGAACTTTTCTATGATATGACATCACTTCACTCCTCTAGGTTGTATATGTACAGCTCTTAAACACTTGTCTCGCCTAATCGCATCTTTAACTGGCATGGACCCATCTGATTCAATCTTGTCAGAAATGCTCACCAGCAACTGCAGGAAGGTAATATTCCAGCAGCCACCAGTTACAGAGCACTCTGCCCACCCCTCTACACCAGCAGTTCCCCATACCCAGTCTCCTCTTCTCCCAGACAGTTGTGGCTATCTCCCTCTCCTTCCCATTTTATGGCGCTCTCCCAGTCATTGCCCCCAAACACCAGAATAATTTTAATCCTGCTGCGAGTTTTGGGGCACTGCGGCTCTTGCGCAGATCATTAAACATTGGAGATTATGTAAATCTTTGAAACAGGCCCATTATTTAATTTTAAAAAATTACAATTTCCAGGAGATTTTTGAAAAAAAATATTAGCCAGTTAAGTAGCGATCCAATTTTCAGCGATGTAAGCGAAGGTGCACATTGGCCAGGACTATGGTACAGTGCCGTTACAGATTCGCCCTATGGCGCTCCTTTTTTTTTTTATTCATAAAAACAGGCTACATAAATAAGATCTAAGGCAGTTCACCCATTTTCCTCCTGTGCATTAGGTAAATTACTGTAAGGTATGTTTGCCATTTTATTAAGTACACTTACAAAAAAGGGTTTAGAACAGGCATGGCCAACTTGTGGCTCTCCAGCTGTTGTGAAACTACAAGTCAAAGCATGCCCTGCCACAGTATTGCTATTAGGGAATGCTAAAACTGTGGCAGGGCATGCTGGGATATGTAGTTTCACAACAGCTGGAGAGCCACAGGTTGACCAGGCCTGGTTTAGAAAATGATTTTGCTATTCTAGGGATGCCTACAGTTAGTAGTATAAATCCAAAAGGAATGCAACACTGTCTGGTCTTAGGACGCCCAAAAATATCCATTTCACTCATTACATTTAAACATTCTGTTTATAAAATACATTGTACTCTGAGGCTGATTCAGACCAGGACACAGTCCCAATTCACCAATGCTTTTAGGCCTGCCCATGCTGGGGCCAGTGTGCATGTGCTGTAACGTCACTGCAACCACGGTAGCAGTGCACTGTACACCACAGCTTGATTGTGCCGACAGGCGTTATGGGGAGAAGGGGGCTGTGTCCAAACTGGATGCAAGTTGTATCTGTTTAGGGGACGTGCCAAAGCCAGAGACTGCATCTTTCAACGGGTGTGGATCATTAGGTCGACAATGTTTAGGTCGACAGGGTTTCTAGGTCAACATGTTCTAGGTCGACAGGTCAACATGAGTTTTTCATGTTTTTTTGGTGTCATTTTCTCCGTACAGTGACTGGGAAGCCCAATTAGTGCACCGTGTTCGCTCGCCATGCTTCGGGTAAGGCCGCTGCGCTCGGCACAGGTTACAGTTCCAATCGTAGTCCACGTGGATCGTTAAAGTATGAAAAAGTTTAAAAAAAAAGGATTTTTTTTTTTTTTTTAAATAGGATTTTGATAACCTACCGGTAAATCCTTTTCTCCTAGTCCGTAGAGGATGCTGGGGACGACATCAAGACCATGGGGTATAGACGAGATCCGCAGGAGACATGGGCACTCTAAAGACTTTTCATTGGGTGTGAACTGGCTCGTCCCTCTATGCCCCTCCTCCAGACCTCAGTTGTAGGAACTGTGCCCAGGGAGACTGACATTTCGAGGAAAGGAATTACTTAACTAGTGGTGAGATATCTACCAACTCACACCCTCAACCATGCCGTACACATGGCATTCAACATAACACACGCCAACAGGCATGAACTAATTGCAGCAACATGCTGAAACCAAGATAACACAACTTGTGTAACTGTAATAACTAAACTGCAGGTAAAGTACGCACTGGGACGGGCGCCCAGCATCCTCTACGGACTAGGAGAAAAGGATTTACCGGTGGGTTATCAAAATCCTATTTTCTCATACGTCCTAGAGGATGCTGGGGACGACATCAAGACCATGAGGTCTATACCAAAGCTCCAGTACGGGCGGGAGAGTGCGGATGACCCTGCAGCACCGATTGACCAAAATTTAGGTCCTCATCGGCCAAGGTGTCAAACTTGTAGAACTTAGCAAATGTTTTTGACCCTGACCAAGTAGCTGCTCGGCAAAGTTGTAATGCCGAGACCCCCTGGGCAGCCGCCCAGGATGAGCCCACCTTCCTAGTGGAGTGGGCCTTTACCGACGTCGGTAACGGCAATCCAGCCGTAGTATGAGCTTGCTGAGTCGTATTTCTAATCCAACGTGCAATAGTCTGCTTGGAAGCAGGACAGCCAATCTTGTTGTGATCATACAGGACAAACAGAGCCTCTGTTTCCGTATACGAGCTGTTCTAGCAACATAGATTTTCAAAGCTCTAACCACATCTAGAGACTTTGAATCAGTGAATGTGTCAGTAACTACTGGCACCACAATAGGTTGGTTTATGTGAAAAGCAGAAACCACCTTTGGAAGAAAATGTTGGCGAGTCCACAACTCTGCCCTACCTTCATGGAAAATCAGGTAAGGGCTCTTGTGAGACAAGGCCCCCAATTCAGACACCCGCCTTGCGGATGCCAAAAGCATCACCACTTTCCAAGTGAGAAACTTCAACTATCTTTTGTAGAGGCTCAAACCAATCCGATAGAAAGAACTGTAATACCACGTTAAGGTCCCATGGTGCCACTGGAGGCACGAATGGAGGCTGGATGTGCAGAACCCCTTTCACGAAGGTCTGAACCTCTGGAAGAGAGGCCAATTGTTTTTGGAAGAACACTGACAAGGCCGAAATTTGGACCTTGATTGATCCCAATCGTAGGCCAATCTCCACACCATCCTGCAAAAAATGGAGAAAACGTCCTAAGTGAAACTCTTCCGTAGGAACTTTCTTGGATTCACACCAAGACACATATTTTCTCCAAATACGGTGGTAATGTTTTGACGTTACTCCCTTTCTGGCCTGAATAAGGGTGGGGATGACCTCCTTAGGAATACCCTTCCTGGCTAGGATACGGCGCTCAACAGCCATGCCGTCAAACGTAGCCGCGGTAAGTCTTGGTACACACACTGCCCCTGCTGCAGCAGGTCCTCCCGAAGAGGAAATGGCCGAGGATCTCCTATGAGTAACTGCTGAAGATCTGGGTACCAAGCCCTTCTTGGCCAGTCTTGGGCAATAAAGATTGCTCGAACCCTTGTCTTTCTTATGATCCTTAGTACTTTTGGGATCAGCGGAAGTGGAGGGAAAACGTACACTGACGGAAACACCCACTGGGTCACCAGTGCATCCACTGCTACTGCTTGAGGGTCTCTCGACCTGGAACAGTATCTCTGAAGCTTCTTGTTGAGACAAGACGCCATCATGTCTATTTGAGGAACTCCCCAAAGACTTGTCACCTCTGCGAAGACTTCTTGGTGGAGGCCCCACTCTCCTGGATGGAGATCGTGTCTGCTAAGGAAGTCTGCTTCCCAGTTGTCTACTCCCGGAATGAATACTGCCGACAGAACTTGTAGATGTTTTTCTGCCCAGCGGAGGATTTTTGTCGCCTCTGCCATTGCCGCTCTGCTTTTCGTTCCGCCCTGCCTGTTTAAGTATGCGACTGCTGTTACATTGTCCGCCTGGATCTGCACAGGACGGTCTTGAAGATGTACCGCTTGTTGAAGGCCGTTGTAAATGGCTCTTAGCTCCAGCACGTTTATGTGAAGGCAGGCTTCCTGATGTGACCAACGTCCCTGGAAGTTTTCTCCCTGAGAGACTGCTCCCCAGCCTCGGAGACTTGCATCAGTGGTTACTAGGACCCAGTCCTGAATGCCGAACCTGCGTACCTTTAGCAGGTGAGAGCTGTGCAACCACCACAGGAGCGAAATCCTGGTTTTTGACGACAGGATTATCTTTCTGTGCATGTGTAAGTGTGACCCCGACCACTTGTCCAACAGGTCCCACTGGAATACTCTGGCATGGAACCTGCCAAACTGTATGGCCTCGTAGGCCGCCACCATCTTCCCCAACAACCGAATGCACTGATGGATCGACACACTTGATGGTTTCAATATCTGTTTTACAATTTTCTGGATTTCCAGCAGAAGAAATACTCTCTGAACTTCTGTGTCCAGAATCATCCCGAGGAAAGACAACCTTGTCGTCGGTTCCAACTGTGACTTTGGGTAATTTATGATCCACCCGTGTTGTTGGAGTATTGACAGGGAGAGGGATATGTTTTGTAATAACTGCTCCCTGGATCTCGCCTTTATCAGGAAGTCATCAAGATAAGGGATTATATTGACTCCTTTCTGACGGAGGAGGACCACTGTCAAAGTCGGAAAAATATCATGCTACACGCTGCCATATATTCACCCCATGCGCTTGCCCGCTGCACATACACATTCTCTCCCGTGCGTGCGCATATTCGCAGTTGCGTGACGGCGCCTCCTCGGCCATGCGCTCGAGCGCATGGTATGTGCATTAACGGTAGAGTTTGTGTGCATCTAGCGGGCGCCTCAATTGTTACATAATAAATTCAAATAGTATGTTTTATAGGTAATGTTCCCCTTAATAATAACAGTAAGTTTGTTTAATGTAACTGGTCGCTGGACAGAGGAATTCCTCTTTGCATGGTACGAAGGGTCAGACAGGGTTTGAGCAGTTGTGTTTGGTACCTAACTAAAGAACATTTTATTAGAAACAATCCAGTGCTGGTTAGGTAAAGATTAATCGCTCCTGCGTATAGTTATGTCTATTAGTAGTTTCTGGACATTTACTATATTTGCGGTTCATTATCCATGCGGCGGGAATTCTGAGATTCCCTCCCACCTGAGCAGTTTGATATAGTCACAGCCCACCTGTTCAAACTAACCTACGACCTTTTGTTATGATGCGAGGAGACATTCCTGTGTCCAATGAACAATGAGATTATAGGTCCCTTTGTAGTATACTGTACGCAGTGTATATAAGGACAGCCAGCCTGGCCAGCTCAGTCTTCTCTCCACAAACGGTTTTCATCATTGACTAACTCGGAGCTGGTACCAGGACTGCCCAGCGATCATTCCCCAGTGTGTGTAAGTTATTCTCTGTGACCAACTTATTCCGTTTGTATTTGCCATATTCTCTCTCTGTTATTGTATAAGATTGTGACGCTATTGTATATTTATGTGTAGTTATTCTGCTTAGATATTGATGTTAGCCTGTAGTGTATGAACTGTTAACTGTTTTCCCCTTTTTACATAGCTAGATATTGTTAGTAAAGGTGTTGGAACCTTAGCAAGGTATCGTGTGTTTATTACAGGGCAGAGGGTAATCGGAGCGTCTCAATCGCTCAAACAGCTTTCACATTAACAAGGTTAAGCAGCGTTATATCGCTACAGTATTTCAGTAGTAAGGTTTACAGTACAAACTCAATCTTTCACTGTGTTGCATACAAGGTTTACTGAGTGTTATCCCGTGAGCGTCTGCGCCGCTTGTGTTCCCCTCGTGGTCACGAGCGTATGCTGCGCTAGTAGCGTAGCATTACGGTAGTCGGCCGCCTATAGCGTGCTCGACACCAAGCGTTAAGCTGTGAGCGAGCGTGCCGCATGTGCCTCTCGACCACGGATAAGCGTCTGCTACGCTAAGTGCGTACCCTTATGGTACCCCATACGCCAATTGCGTACTGAATCTCTTACCAGTATATAGTGAAGGTTATAAGGTAATAAATCGGCATTATCAATTGGCGGCTCGTCCGTCCTCCACATATCCGCACTAGCGAACACAGACTTTATCTATCAGCAAAGGGCGGGAAAGTAGTATCCCTTCGTATCCGTATTAGTGGTGAGGGATACAGTAGTGCTGGCTAGATAAGCGTCTGTTTCGCTACGCTGTAGGAGTGCTGGTGGAATCCGGAACCGGAAGGTAAGAACAGTACGCTATTGTCTTTTAAAACTGTTTATTTCTGTTTTGCGTACACACACGCACGCACGCACGCACACACCTGTATTTCTTTTTCCATTTGTATATTTTCACACCTCACCTTCCTGCTTGCCATTTCATAATTGATAACGTGCCGAGAATGATTTGTTGCTATTGGTAGTTAAAAGTAATATTAATACGTTAAGGAGTAAATTGTAAAAACACGCACACGGCTTTGCCTAAAGACAAGGAAAGATCTGTGTGGTGGTCGGTAGATGATTACAGTTAAAGATCATCTACATTGATATAAACGTGTTAGTTGTATTTCTGTGGATATACCTGGCTTGCGTACACGTCTCTAACAAAGGGTGGGACTAGCGTACGCGACGCAAGGGCCGACGCACGAAGCGTATATTACGCAACGGAGCGTCTGGGTACGCCCACGTGATACAAATCACACAATAGTATTCTTTTAGTTAGGCGATAAGGAGGCAACGCGATAATAGCGCAAGTCAAATCTCAGTGTCCTAAATTTTAAGCTAATAGATCCTGCTCTAGTTGCAACTCCTCGGGATTAGCCTGCGATACTGAATGAAAGGGATTTCTGCGCAGAAACGAAAGTAAAGAGTATATGAGGTGAAAGTGTGTGTATACATATATATAAGTTTCTAATTTTTGGGTGGAACCACAGGAAATCGAGTTCTCGTGAGGTACATACGTGTAAGTGACGGCACGGTGGCTTGGGAGGCATCCCTTGTTAAACATATTAAAAGAAGAGCATTAGAGTATAGCAGACCAAGAGGTCTACTGTAGCACGGACCAGGAGGTCCAGGTACAGCAGACTAGGAAGTCCGCTATAGATAAAGAGTAAAGGAGCACAACACCAGGAAGGGTTGGTGCGGTACCCATATAGGCCATTAAGCTCTGGCTGAAGGAATTCGCAGCCACAATTTTCGATTCCACTGGTCGCTCCGCACATAAGATTAGTTGCTTATGTGCAGAACGATTGTACCGCATGTAATTGTGTGCATTAGTTAGTAACTTGACCCAGTACCATTTGCGTACGCTAGAGGGGTCATAAACGCTATTTGTACATTCTAACGTGATTTGTGTAATTTTTTATTTTAAGGGAGGTTCGCTGGTCACTCGGGAATTCTCTAACAACCAATAGTTACTGGGAAGGGTTAAGTGCTCTTTGGATCACACCCACATGTTCCAGTAAATAGAGGTTCAGGTCGCAGGGGCCCTAGGTTGAGTACGCTAGCGCTAAGGCAGTGTGTGGGCGTATTGGTCGACGTGGGCGAGTGAGTGGAGGTACTCGGTAAACTTCCGCCGCCGGCCTACCCCGGACATCTTGGTTTTTGTAAGGGTTCGCTGAAGACCCTGATTTGAAGGTCAGAGGTAGTGAAAGCAACACCTGCAAAGATGGGGGCCAGTTGTTCAGGTAGGGGGCGATCAACCTCGGTTCAGGTTGACTTAGTAAACTGACCAATCGGGTCGGCAAGGTATATCATGTGTGAGAAATACGGTTCACACACAGAGGTTTTGTGCGATGAATGGGAAAGAATGACTGTGCATGACGGGGAAAAGTTCCCACGGGTAGGCAGTTTTAGTCCCGAGGTGTTACAAAATCTAAGGAGAAGGATATGTCTCATTAAATCTGCAAAGAGACGGATCAAACATTATGATTATTCACAGTTATGGCAACAGGAAGGTGAAATACAAAGAGGATTGGCTCAAGCGGCTGGATCTAACCCTATCAGGAAACGGATAGCCACCGCGCCACCACCACCATACATAACGGGAGAGAAAGTGGTTACAGAGAATGACACACTGGTGTATGATAAACATGCACTTAGTAACTGTATAAATGTTAAGAATAATGTAACCAAGATTGTTGATGCTAATATTAACCCGTGCAAGTTGTACCCTGTTTTAAACTTTCCCCAGGATTGTGACCAAGAGGATGAGCCAACAACAATATCGGCACTCTCTCTAGCAGCCACCATAGCAGAAACAACAGTGGGCACGGCCCAACCAGTAAGAGCAGTATCATAGGCCCCTAGTGGAGGGACAGGTGAGGTCGTATCAACTGGTAAGTACGGCACTATACACTATGCTGAAACCATTACACCACATGTTGTAGAATCTACTCAGAATGATGTTATTGAACTTAATCCCGTTAGGGTAATTGCAGTACCAAATGGGAAAACTGACACTTCAGGAGTCACTCCTGTCAGACACATCGCCATGCACTGCCCCCTTTCCCGAATGGAATTAAGATCAATGGTGTCTGAATTCCCTGATCCTAGGAAAGATCTAGTCGCAAGCCAGAAGTACATTAGAGAGCTAGGAAATACTGTGGAGCCCAATAACAAAGACTGGCAGATATTGCTGAGGGCATGTTTACCCTCCAATGTCGACTCAGCGAGATTTATAGCTGACTGTAAATTAGATGAAGAGGTACCCCTTACGGATGTGTACAACCAAGATAATGTAAAGAGAATAAATTTACAGTTAAGAGAGTATTTCCCAGCTGTTGCCAAATGGAACAAAATTTTCTCCATCAAACAAAAAGAGGGAGAAACAGCTGCTGATTATTTCCATCGGGCACTACAGGAAATGGCTAAGTATACAGGAATAGAAGACATTAAGACAAATGTGAATCATAGAGAAGTAGCAGTATCTGTGTTAATGGATGGTTTAAAGGAAGTATTGAGGACGAGGGTACAGACCACCCAACCATGTTGGTGATGTTTGTCGGTGGCTACTTTGAGAGAGGCCGCTATTGATCATGATCGAAACATCACCAGACACAGGGAGTCACAGAGTGATAAGTTAATGGCCGTAAGTATACAGGCCCTGACCACAAGGCCACCTCAGTATAAGTCTCCGACCCCTGTGGGTAAGTCAAATGTGGTAACTTGTTATTACTGTCATAAAGAGGGACATTTTGCACGAGACTGTAGATCGAAAAATGCACAAAAATCATATCAACCCCCTAGACAACGACATGACACACGAAATTGGGATCAAGGACCGCAGAGACGGAGTTATGAGCCACACGCAGGGGAAACAAAAAGGTATCCCCCAAGAAGAGACTGGCAAGTCTCTGATAGTTCCCATTTACCCCCTTCACAAGTAATAGCTGCCAGCGCAATGCAGGGAGGCCACCACATACAATAGGGGTGGGGCCACACCTGTAGTCTGCAGCCAGTGAAATTAATTGCGAGCCTTGGAAATGAACCTGAGGTCACAATTGATGTAGCTGGTAAATCTCTAAATTTCCTTGTAGATACGGGGGCGGCCAAGTCAGTGATAAATTCGACCGTGGGCATGAGAACCACTGGTAAAACAATTCCAGCCATGGGAGTAACAGGAGTAGTACAGCACTACCCTTTAAGCAAACCTGCAGAGATTACGATAGGGCCTTTGCTAACCAAGCATTCTTTTCTGCTGGCTGCATCGGCTCCGACTAATCTCCTAGGGAGAGATTTACTGTGCAAAATGGGATGTGTCATATATTGTACTCCTGAAGGTGTGTTCTTGGACATAGACTGAAAAAGAGAACTGGCTGCGCTGAATTTCAGAAGGATTCAAATAACAAAGGAGAGAGCCAATGTATCAATATAAAAAGACAACAGGTTTATTTAAAATATAATGTTAATTAGTAAAAATAATGATAAACAGACATATTGCATTAATGATAACACAGTCCGGTGTCTCACAGTGTCAGCAGTATGTTGGACTTTCACAGAACTGCCTCTGTAAGTGTGATGTATTAACGTCCAAAATCCATACCAGGTATTAGCTGCCGTTCCTACTGCTCAGGACCCGCCTCTTGAATACCTGTTCAGGTGTCTCATACGTGCTACCATCTCAGCACTCGTACTCCGGGCGGCTTTGAGATCTCCAATAGCCGCTGCCGTCACATACCGCTACAGCCAGCTGATTCCCGAGCGGTGCCCGCTCTCCTCTCCGTGACACTGCTGCTGTGTGTGGGTAACGCAGGATTCCTGTCCGGGGACGCCCGGTAGACGGACCAACCCACTGGAGAGGTAATTGTTCATTTACGGACTCACTGGCCCCCTCATGTGATCCCATATTGGAACCTGTCACATCACATTTCTTCATGCATCAATACTGAGCAGTAGGAACGGCAGCTAATACCTGGTATGGATTTTGGACGTTAATACATCACACTTACAGAGGCAGTTCTGTGAAAGTCCAACATACTGCTGACACTGTGAGACACCGGACTGTGTTATCATTAATGCAATATGTCTGTTTATCATTATTTTTACTAATTAACATTATATTTTAAATAAACCTGTTGTCTTTTTATATTGATACATTGGCTCTCTCCTTTGTTATTTGAATCCTTCTGAAATTCAGCGCAGCCAGTTCTCTTTTTCAGTCTATGCCTCCACACTATTACACATATAGTTGCAGGCTGCGCAGTAATTCAGAGGGCTTCTGATATATACATATATCTATCACATTGAGGCGCTTTTTCACAGTTAAATTTGTTTGTTTTTGGTCTTTTGCTATTCGTTGTGTTCTTGGACATACCCGAAAACCACGCTCAGGAAGTGCAGGATATGCTAGATTCCCCAACAAGATTAATGTCACACACTGTTGTTGTAAATAGGTGTCCGTCCAAGGTAGAGGAAATGATTTCCCAGATACCGGAATCACTTTGGACCAAGGATGGACAAGACACTGGATTAATGGCAAACGTAGCCCCAGTAGTTGTGCAAGTAAAAGATGGTAGGATAGCTCCAAAAATCCCACAATACCCTCTGAAGCCAGAGGTGGAGTTAGGAGTTTACCCTGTAATAGAGCGTTTGCTACAACAGGGCATTCTGGTAAGAACGTCCAGCACTGCCAATAGTCCCATCTTCCCTGTTAAAAAGAGTGGGGGGAGGGGTTACAGATTAGTGCAGGATCTAAGAGGGATCAACAAAATAGTTGAGAGTCAATTCCCTGTAGTGCCAAATCCAGCTGTCATCCTTATGCAAATCCCTCCCACTGCCAAATTTTTCACTGTGATTGACCTCTGCTCCGCTTTCTTCTCGGTACCTCTGCACGCTGACAGTCAATACTTATTCGCATTTACATACAGAGGAGTTCAGTACACTTGGACTCGATTACCACAAGGTTTCATAGACAGTCCAAGTATTTTCTCACAGGCCCTGCATGATTGTTTACAGTCTTTCCAACCAGAGAGTGGATCAATATTGATACAGTATGTGGATGATTTACTGCTGTGTTCAGATTCACTGGAAGCGTCCCTGAGAGATACGAAACAACTCCTGTTTCATCTTTCAGACACAGGACACAAGGTTTCCAAGGACAAGTTACAATTATGCCAGACCCGTGTGAAGTATTTGGGACACTGTCTGACACAAGGACTGAGACACCTTACCGCTGATAGAATTCAAGCAATTCGTGACATGACCCTGCCACAAACCCAGCAACAGATTAGAACATTTTTAGGAATGTGTGGGTATTGCCGTAACTGGATCCCAGGTTTTTCCATACTAGCCTTGCCTTTACAGGAGATGGTCTCCTCAAACAAACCTGATCGGATTTCGCACACAGACGAGTCCGAGATGGCATTTGAGAGACTTAAACAGTGCCTAACGCAGGCACCGGCATTAGGTATGCCTGACTATGGGAAACCCTTTGAGCTGTACGGAACAGAGAGAGCTGGGTGCGCAGCAGGTGTCTTAACCCAGAAGCATGGTGATGCCAGCAGGCCGGTAGCCTACTATAGCGCCCAGCTAGACACGGTAGCGCGATCCCTCCCCACATGCTTGCGAAGCGTTGCAGCAATAGCATTGCTAGTAAGTAAAAGCGAAGATGTTGTGCTAGGACACAACCTCACAATTCATACACCCCATGCAATGTCAGCCTTACTGAATTCGGCCCAAACCAGACACGTCTCATCAGCACGGTTTACAAGATGGGAATTGGCATTAATGGCCCCCGTAAACATCACCATAAGGAGATGCAGTGCATTAAACCCTGCAACATATCTCCCAGGTGTGCCTGGACAGGCACAAAGGGTGGAGGATGAGAGTGATGGTGAAGGAGGATTTAGTGGGGAAAATGACACGCATGATTGTATGGAATATTTGATCCAAAATTTCACGGCAAGACCTGACATCAGTGACAACCCACTGGAAGATGTAGATTTTACTTTCTACACCGACGGTAGTTGTCACAGACAGACGGACTCGGGAGACTTGTGTACTGGATACGCAGTCGTAGATGACCAAGGTACCATAGAAGCGGAACCCCTATGCCCACCACACTCAGCACAAGTTGCTGAACTGGTTGCCCTAACCAGAGCATGTGAATTGGCTAAAGGCAAGTCAGCCAATATTTACACAGATTCTAGGTATGCCTTCGGAGTAGTCCATGATTTCGGGGCCCTATGGCGCCTCAGAAATTTCATGACGGCAGCTGGCACACCCGTAGCGCATGCAGCCCACATCAAAAGACTTCTAACAGTGATACAGGAACCCGACAGAGTGGCTGTTATCAAGTGTAAAGCTCACACGTATAGCCAAGACCCGGTATCACTTGGTAACAGCCGAGCAGACGAAGCTGCTAAATCAGCAGCCGGTAACCCCATACAAACAGATAGTACACGACTGATGGTATTTGATACTGTAAATACACAGAAATTATATGAAATGCAAAATTTGTGTTCCCCACAAGAAATGGCAGTCTGGAGGTCAAAAGGATATGGCCAGGAGTCCTCAGGACAGACGGACAGGGTAAGCCAGTGGCACCCAGAGCATACCTTCCAAGTCTAGCGGAAGCGGCACATGGGCTGACTCATCTAGGCAAAGAAGGAATGTGTAAGTTGGTAAGAGCTTATTGGTGCGCCCCAGGATTTTCTTCCCATGCGGGTAAAAGAGAAATGACATGTCTCACCTGCTTGAGGAAGAATATCGGAAAGGCAATACCGACAGAGCCATCCCATATCCCTCCGACAGATGGTCCTTTCCAGGTAATACAAATTGATTTCATACAATTGCCACCTTGTAGAAATTTAAAGTATGTATTGGTCTGTATTGACGTGTTCTCAAACTGGGTTGAAGCATTTCCCGCGGCCACAAATACCGCTGTATTTACTGCAAAGAAAATTGTGCAGGAATTTGTGTGCAGGTATGGTATCCCCAGAATCATTGAGAGTGATAGGGGTACCCATTTTACAGGTGAAGTCTTTCAAACAATGTGTAAGTTGATGGGAATTAATAGTAAGCTGCACACTCCGTACCGCCCCCAGGCGAGTGCGAAAGTGAAAAGAGTAAACAGCACTATTAAAAACAAATTAAGCAAGGTAATGGCTGAAACAGGATTGTTGTGGCCCGAAGCTTTGCCAATCGTATTATACAGCATCAGAACCACTCCCAGGTCCCCTCTTAATCTGTCTCCTTTTGAAATCTTGTTTGGTCGACAACCCCATGTTATGATTAACCCCCAGGATGACTTGAAATGTAACAATTAAGTCACTGTAAAGTACTTGGTTAAGATGAGTAAGCAATTGAGGAATCAGAATGATAATCTAAAGTTGGTGATTCCTGATTTGCCAGACAATAATTGTCATGACATTGAACCTGGGGATTATGTAATGATACAGAATTTTCTACGCTCAGGTTGCCTTATTGACAGATGGGAAGGACCATATCAAGTCTTATTGACCAGCACAACAGCATTGAAGGTTGCTGAGAGAGAGACTTGGGTCAATTCGTCTCATTGTAAAAAGGTCGCTGACCCAGAGAGGTCCCGTGATAAAGAACAGACGGTAGAGGTTGTATCACTAGAGTGTCTGTTCAGGGAGGATTGAGACGACACCTGAGCGCTGAGAATAATAAGACCGGAAGCTTGTCGAGCCAGATTTTTATTTTTTTCCCCATTTGTTATTTTCTCCAGTTCCCACCTCCCTCCTATTTCCTTTCCCCTTTCTTATTTTTCTCCTTTTACTCCTCTAAGATGGACTTGCCCCAAGAGACTGTGATCCGGATTTTCCTGTTGACCCTGTTGTTGACCAGAGCAGTCTGTTTCGGTGAGAGTACCATGGAGGTCGAGAAAGGATCTGGAATGGGTTCTGATGACAGAGACGGAGGCGTAAATTTCCAAGAAAAGCACAATCACCGAGTAAAGGCGAGTATCAGAAAACGATCTGGTAGCATTGACAATAGAAGGAATTGTGAAGGATTGTTAGCTGAAGAAAACTGCATCTGTAGGCATTGTGACAATATAGTTGAGGATGGGTGCATCAAGAAATGTCAGTCCAGTTTTAATATGCACATGGACCGGCATCCATTGAGTGACTATCACTTCTTAGTGGGTAAAGTGTTAAATCAGACAGACTGTTGGGTATGCTCTCAAGTACCTCAAGGTCATAGCAAATCAGGACTAGTACCATTCCCTTTAACTGTAGTAGAGGTACTTGAGCTAAGTGGTGGGAGGCCGGTGGACAAGAGGTTTAATATCTCTAGTCCTCCTAGTTTGAAGCTCCACCAATACCATGTGGATAGGTCTTTAGTGTGCTTTAACATTTCCAATCCCCGAAAGCCGGGAAATTGGGAAGTGTCATGGAGTAATCAAACCATGACCTTTTCATACAGAGCCGACAGAATGCCCATAGACACAGAACTTATACGCCAGATAGACCATGGAAGATTTTTCCGGTATAGGTACACTCTAGGAAGTAGGACCATGCGAGTTGGAGAAGTATCACCAGGATACTGTGCACATATCGTACAAACAGATACGTGTACTAAACAGATGGGAGAATTAGGGTTAGGAGATTTCACATGGAAAATTTGTAACATGGTTATGTTATACTCCGTCCCATATGTTCTCCCCGATGATGCGTATTTCATATGCGGGAGGAAGGCGTATAAGTGGCTTGCCCCAAACTCAGAGGGATTGTGTTATATTGGAAAAGTACTGCCTGAAGTAATGACTGTATCCCATAACAAAATGAAAGATATTCACCGCAGTGCCCAAGCTCCTTATACTCACACTCATTACGAGCACATCGTTAAACGGCACCTGATAGAGAGGACAGAGCATCCAGCCTCTGATCTGATCCATGAATCCACCGGGATTCAATTCCTACTCGCGTTAGATATCACTCGTACCGCCAGAGGAGTGATAAATTATAGATATATATCTGCGCTTGCAAATTTATTAGACAATATCACCGAAATGTACGACACATTCAGGTACACTGGGAAAGAGTTACAAGCCTACAAAACAGAACTGGTTCAGCATAGAATGATTCTTAATTACCTCACAGCTGTGACAGGCGGGTATTGTGTTACCCTAGCAACTCAATATGGAATAAAATGCTGCACGTATATCACAAACAGCACGGAGGACCCGGCCGAGGTCATAGACCAAAAGATGGATGACATTTTACAATTAAAGTGGGAGTTCCTAAGGAGACATAATCTCACTCTCGCCGCTGTGGGCAATAAGCTGACCGGTTGGGTGTCATGGTTGAACCCACAAAATTGGTTCTCGGGCATAGGAGAATGGGCCCAAAGTATTATTATGGATGTAGGGAAATTTCTTTTGTGTATTCTGGGAGTCGTCATATTGGTTGGACTGATATTTAGATGCGTTCGGGCTTTAACGAAGTGTAAAGGTAGTACTAGAGTGATGAGTCTGAGGAGCGAAGACACTGTAATAACAACAACTAATTTGATTTATGACCCAACGATAGAGACAATGTTGTGATGAAAATGTGATTCCACGGTCCGTTTCTTTCACCCGTTTCTCCTTTGTTTTCCTCCAAGGTACAAAGACATCCGCTTGGAAGAAGAATTTGACAACCTCTTTTATACAGACCATTGATGGACTATGCCACAGACCCCCAATATCCCTAGTGACTTTAACTTTTACGATAGCCCAATACCTTAGAGACTGTAACTTTATGGACAATGGAACAACTTTTGCTCGCTATTTATAGCAAAAGCACCGAGAGACATCAGACAACATGTACATCAAGACAAGACATCAGACAAGACCTCAATCGGCGACTGTTTATTTAAACTCACATAGTTTACGACTGCATTTATAACGATTGCTTCTTATCTTCACCTCTACAACCTTCAGGTAATAACACACATAGTCGATAGGGAATATAGACACAGATATCAGCACTCACATACCCCCCCATTCATGTATCATCAACTAAATGTGCTCCCCATTTGTTGCAACCAAAAGCCAAAAGGAGCTCGGTAAAGTTTGACAGCCCATCCACAGACCCTTGATAAGGGATAAAAAGGAATTCAAATGTATACTTCGCAAAACCTCGAAGCTTGATTTAAAACACGTACGGCACGATGATACATGACCCCTCAAACATGGATTCATACATATATGCTTCTACTCTCACTAGGTCATACTTTTTCCCACCTGCTCCTCTCCTCCCTTTACCCAATCATAAAATGGTATTTACATGATGACATATATTTTTCTTTTTGAACTGTTTTAGGAAGTGGCAGTTATTGATGACTGCCAAAGGGTGGACTGTCAAAGTCGGAAAAATATCATGCTACACGCTGCCATATATTCACCCCATGCGCTTGCCCGCTGCACGTACACATTCTCTCCCGTGCGTGCGCATATTCGCAGTTGCGTGACGACGCCTCCTCGGCCATGCGCTCGAGCGCATGGTATGTGCATTTACGGTAGAGTTTGTGTGCGTCTAGCGGGCGCCTCAATTGTTACATAATAAATTCAAATAGTATGTTTTATAGGTAATGTTTCCCTTAATAATAACAGTAAGTTTGTTTAATGTAACTGGTCGCTGGACAGAGGAATTCCTCTTTGCATGGTACGAAGGGTCAGACAGGGTTTGAGCAGTTGTGTTTGGTACCTAACTAAAGAACATTTTATTAGAAACAATCCGGTGCTGGTTAGGTAAAGATTAATCGCTCCTGCGTATAGTTATGTCTATTAGTAGTTTCTGGACATTTACTATATTTGCGGTTCATTATCCATGCGGCGGGAATTCTGAGATTCCCTACCACCTGAGCAGTTTGATATAGTCACAGCCCACCTGTTCAAACTAACCTATGACCTTTTGTTATGATGCGAGGAGACATTCCTGTGTCCAATGAACAATGAGATTATAGGTCCCTTTGTAGTATACTGTACGCAGTGTATATAAGGACAGCCAGCCTGACCAGCTCAGTCTTCTCTCCACAAACGGTTTTCATCATTGACTAACTCGGAGCTGGTACCAGGACTGCGCAGCGATCATTCCCCAGTGTGTGTAAGTTATTCTCTGTGACCAACTTATTCCCTGTTTGTATTTGCCATATTCTCTCTTCGTTATTGTATAAGATTGTGACGCTATTGTATATTTATGTGTAGTTATTCTGCTTAGATATTGATGTTAGCCTGTAGTGTATGAACTGTTAACTGTTTTCCCCTTTTTACATAGCTAGATATTGTTAGTAAAGGTGTTGGAACCTTAGCAAGGTATCGTGTGTTTATTACAGTGCAGAGGGTAATCGGAGCGTCTCAATCGCTCAAACAGCTTTCACATTAACAAGGTTAAGCAGCGTTATATCGCTACAGTATTTCAGTAGTAAGGTTTACAGTACAAACTCAATCTTTCACTGTGTTGCATACAAGGTTTACTGAGTGTCATACCGTGAGCGTCTGCGCCGCTTGTGTTCCCCTCGTGGTCACGAGCGTACGCTGCGCTAGTAGCGTAGCATTACGGTAGTCGGCCGCCTATAGCGTGCTCGACACCAAGCATTAAGCTGTGAGCGAGCGTGCCGCATGTGCGTCTCGACCACGGATAAGCGCCTGCTACGCTAAGTGCGTACCCTTACGGTACCCCATACGCCAATTGCGTACTGAATCTTTTACCAGTATATAGTGAAGGTTATAAGGTAATAAATCGGCATTATCACCATCATCTCCGCCATCACCTTGGTGAATACCCTCGGTGCCGTGGAGAGACCGAAAGGTAACGCCTGGAATTGGTAATGGCAATCCTGAATCGCGAATCTCAGATAAGCCTGGTGAAGAGGATAAATGGGAACATGCAGGTAAGCATCCTTTATGTCCACCGACACCAAGTAGTCCCCCTCCTCCAGACTGGCAATCACCGCCCGAAGTGATTCCATCTTGAACCTTTTCAGGAAGAAATTCAGATTTTTTTAGATTTAGGATAGGTCTGACTGAGCCGTCCGGCTTCGGAACAAAAAGGCTTGAATAAAAACCCCGCCCTTGTTGTGACAACGGTACCAGGACTATGACCTGGTCTTGACATAATTTTTTGGATAGCCGCTATTACTGCTTCTCTCTCTGGCGGAGAAGCTGGCATGGTTGATTTGAAAAATCGGCACGGGGGAACGTCTTGAAACTCTAGTTTGTATCCCTGGGATACTATTTGCAACACCCAGGGGTCCAGTCCAGACAGAATCCAATCCTGGCTGAAGAGTTTGAGACGTGCCCCCACCCGAGCGGCCTCCCGCAAGGGAGTTCCAGCGTCATGCTGGGGATTTGGCAGAATTAGGGGTAGACCTTTGCTCTTGGGAACCTGGAGCCGGTGTGGGCTTCTTTCCCCTTCCTGCAAAGAAGGGGGAACCTCTCATCTTTTTGTATTTATTGGGCCGAAAGGACTGCATTTGCGGGCGATAGGTCTTTTTTGCCGATGCAGGCGCATAGGGCAAAAATGTCGACTTACCTGCGGTAGCCGCCGAGACTAACGCATCCAGGCCATCGCCAAATAAGGCCTCACCTTTATATGGGAGAGCCTCCATGTTTCTTTTGGAATCTGCATCCGCGTTCCACTGGCGAATCCATAACGCCCGCCTAGCCGATACTGCCATGGTAGCGGCTTGTGAACTCAAGAGTCCAATATCCTTCATTGCTTCCAGCATGTAGGCGGCAGCGTTCTTGATATTCCCTAACTTAAGGAGTATCTCATCTTTATCAATAGTGTCAATTTCTGAGGACATGCTTTCTGACCATTTTTCAATAGCGCGACTCACCCATGCGCAGGCAATAGTGGGCCTGAGCAGTGTACAACTGGTAACATAAATGGATTTCAATGTCGTTTCCATTTTGCGGTCTGCAGGCTCTTTAAGAGAAGCCGTGCCAGGAGCAGGGAGAATTACCTTCTTTGTCAACCTGGAAAGTGCACTGTCTAACACAGGGGGTGACTCCCATTTTTTCCTGTCTTCAACCGGGAAAGGATAAGCTATGTGAATCCTTTTGGGAATACGAATTTTTTTATCAGGATTAACCCACATCCCTTCAAACAGAGCATTTAGTTCGTGTGAAGGAGGGAACATGACTTTGGATTTCTTTTCCCTTACATAAATAAGCTTTCTCCTGAGGTACAGGAGTGCTTTCTGTAACCTCCAACACGTACCTTATAGCCACAATCATATATTGTATACTTTTTGCCAATTTATGATGTATCTCTCTGGATTCACTATCGTTGACACAAGAATCAGAATCCGTGTCGGTATCAGTGTTTACAACATTTGGAAATGGTCTCTTATGTGACCCAGAGGGGCCGCCCGCATAAGGAATAACAGCATCCTGAAAAATCACATCTTCCACAGATTTTCTCCAGCATGCAGCCTTAGATTCAGACTTATCCAATCTACGGTTAATCAGATGCATACTGTCACGTAGCTCTTTCACCCATGTAGGCTCTTGGTGTGCCGGTAGCGCCACCACATTACAACTCTGTGTCCCTAAAATGGCTTCCTCCGGGGAGGAACTCCCTGCCTCAGACATGCCTCACACGTGTACACCACACCACACAGACACACTGGGACTTATTTTGGGGACAGACCCACAGTAAAATCTGTAAGAGGGACACAGGATAGGAGCAGCCAGTTCTCAAACCCAGAGCCAGTATTGCCTGTGAATACAGTATGTCCACAGCCCAAAAGCGCTTTTAAATAGTAATATACACTATCAAATGCACCACAATCGCTTTGTGCCCCCCCCCCCCCCCCCCCTTTATAGCACCCAGCGTGTTCTCTGCAGCCTGAGGAGAGAAAATGGCGCTGAGTAGTGTGCTGGCTGCCTGAGGAAGAAGCTCCGCCCTTTTTACCTCAGAAACTTTTCATAATATTTATACTGGCAGGGGTTGGGTTGTGCCTGGGCATCTTATGCCCCCTTTTAGCCAGTTTGAGGTATTTTTCTTGCTGCCCAGGGCACCCCCCCCCCATGCCCTGCACCCTGCAGTGCCTGTGTGTGTGTGGGCAGCAATGGCGCGCTGCGCTCCCGCCAGCCATGTCGCACGTCAGCCGTCACTTACTTGATTGAAAATCATTCTTTTCATACTCCCCTGTCTTCTGGCTCTGTGAGGGGGGTGACGGCGTGCTGTGGGAGTGAGCATCTAGGCACGGCTAGCGTTCAGTTCCCTTCAGGAGCTAATGGTGTCCTGTCAGCCAGAAACAGAGCCATGAAACTCTGAGGAAGGTGGTTCTGCTTCTGCCCCCTCAGTCCCACGAAGCAGGGAGTCTGATGCCAGCAGATCTCCCTGAAAATAAAAAACCTAACATAAGTATTTTCAGTGAAACTCATTAGAGCTCCTCAGAGTGCATCCAGTCGACCTGGGCACATTTCTAAAACTGAGGTCTGGAGGAGGGGCATAGAGGGAGGAGCCAGTTCACACCCAATGAAAAGTCTTTAGAGTGCCCATGTCTCCTGCGGATCCCGTCTATACCCCACGGTCTTGATGTCGTCCCCAGCATCCTCTAGGACGTATGAGAAACTCATGTCGACCTTTTGACATGTCGACCTAGAACATGTTGACCTATAAACCCTGTCGACCTAGACACTGTTGATCTTCAGACCAGATCCCCTCCCAACGCAGATTCTCAGATCTTGGCCCCTTTATAGTGATGGTCGCGATGCTAACCCACTGTTGCGTTTTCAGACGCTGTCAGTGCATCACAGAATTCAGCAGTGGGTGAATTTTTACGCAAGATACCTCCTGTGGTATTTGCATAGTTTCAAACAGCCTACAAATACACAGCAGCAGCGACATTTGCATCCACCTCTGAATCAGGCCCTCTGGCCTTTCCAAGAGCTAAATAGACTACAGACTACAATAAGTACACAGGGGACAAAAAAGGAATACATATGTATTAACGGCAGAAGGGATGCCGGCTGTCAGTCTACAGACAGCAGAATCCCCGCAGTGAGTGCGCTCACCACAGGCTATATTCCCTCTCAGTTGGTGGCGCAGACCCACCAATCGAGTGTGAAAACCCGCCGGTGGTTGGGATTCCGACTGTTGGTATTTCATCAGCTGTCGGGATCCCAACGGACGATATTCGGACTGTATCCCAAAGAAAATTCTCAGCATCACATCATCTGCCGGAAGCTTCCATTTGTAAAATAAGAATTTACTCACCGGTAATTCTATTTCTCGTAGTCAGTAGTGGATGCTGGGAACTCCGTAAGGACCATGGGGAATAGACGGGCTCCGCAGGAGACTGGGCACTCTAAGAAAGAATTAGGACTACTGGTGTGCACTGGCTCCTCCCTCTATGCCCCTCCTCCAGACCTCAGTTAGGGAAACTGTGCCCGGAAGAGCTGACACTACAAGGAAAGGATTTGGAATCCCGGGTAAGACTCATACCAGCCACACCAATCACACCGTACAACATGTGATAACTATACCCAGTTAACAGTATGAATAACAACTGAGCCTCACTGAACAGATGGCTCATAACAATAACCCTTTAGTTAAGCAATAACTATATACAAGTATTGCAGACAATCCGCACTTGGGACGGGCGCCCAGCATCCACTACGGACTACGAGAAATAGAATTACCGGTGAGTAAATTCTTATTTTCTCTGACGTCCTAGTGGATGCTGGGAACTCCGTAAGGACCATGGGGATTATACCAAAGCTCCCAAACGGGCGGGAGAGTGCGGATGACTCTGCAGCACCGAATGAGCAAACTCAAGGTCCTCCTCGGCCAGGGTATCAAACTTGTAGAATTTCGCAAACGTGTTCGATCCCGACCAGGTAGCAGCTCGGCAAAGTTGTAAAGTCGAGACCCCTCGGGCAGCCGCCCAAGAAGAGCCCACCTTCCTCGTGGAATGGGCTTTTACTGATTTAGGATGCGGCAGTCCAGCCGCAGAATGTGCAAGTTGAATCGTGGAGCAGATCCAGCGAGCAATAATCTTCTTAGAAGCAAGAGCACCCAGCTTGTTGGGTGCATGCAGGATAAACAGCGAGTCAGTTTTTCTGACTCTAGCCGTCCTGGAAACATAGATTTTCAGGGCCCGGACTACGTCCAGCAACTTGGAAGCCTCCAAGTCCCGAGTAGCCGCAGGCACCACAATAGGTTGGTTCAAATGAAACGCTGATACCACCTTAGGGAGAAATTGGGGACGAGTCCTCAATTCTGCCCTGTCCATATGGAAGATCAGATAGGGGCTTTTATGTGACAAAGCCGCCAATTCTGACACCCGCCTAGCCGAAGCCAAGGCCAAAAGCATGACCACTTTCCACGTGAGATATTTTAATTCCACGGTCTGAAGTGGCTCAAACCAATGTGATTTTAGGAAATCCAACACAACGTTGAGATCCCAAGGTGCCACTGGGGGCACAAAAGGGGGCTGAATATGCAGCACTCCCTTAACAAACGTCTGAACTTCAGGCAGTGAAGCCAGTTCTTTTTGAAAGAAAATAGACAGGGCCGAAATCTGGACTTTAATGGATCCCAATTTTAGGCCCATAGTCACTCCTGACTGTAGGAAGTGCAGAAATCGACCCAGCTGAAATTCTTCTGTGGGGGCCTTCATAGCCTCTCACCAAGCAACATATTTTCGCCATATGCGGTGATAATGTTTTGCTGTCACATCCTTCCTAGCTTTTATCAGCGTAGGAATGACTTCAACCGGAATGCCCTTTTCCATCAGGATCCGGTGTTCAACCGCCATGCCGTCAAACGCAGCCGCGGTAAGTCTTGGAACAGACAGGGCCCCTGCTGTAGCAGGTCCTGTCTGAGAGGCAGAGGCCAAGGGTCCTCTGAGATCATTTCTTGTAGTTCCGGGTACCAAGTCCTTCTTGGCCAATCCGGAACGATGAGTATAGTTCTTACTCCTCTCTTTCTTATTATCCTCAGCACCTTTGGTATGAGAGGAAGAGGAGGGAACACATAAACTGACTGGTACACCCACGGTGTCACTAGAGCGTCCACAGCTATCGCCTGAGGGTCCCTTGACCTGGCGCAATATCTTTTTAGCTTTTTGTTGAGGCGGGACGCCATCATGTCCACCTGTGGCCTTTCCCAACGATTTACAATCAGCTGGAAGACTTCTGGATGAAGTCCCCACTCTCCCGGGTGGAGGTCGTGCCTGCTGAGGAAGTCCGCTTCCCAGTTGTCCACTCCCGGAATGAACACTGCTGACAGTGCTATCACGTGATTTTCCGCCCATCGGAGAAACATTGTGGCTTCTGCCATCGCTATCCTGCTTCTTGTGCCGCCCTGTCGGTTTACATGGGCGACCGCCGTGATGTTTTCTGACTGAATCAGCACCGGCTGGTTTTGAAGCAGGGGTCTTGCCTGACTTAGGGCATTGTAAATGGCCCTTAGTTCCAGAATATTTATGTGTAGGGAAGCCTCCTGACTCGACCATTGTCCTTGGAAGTTTCTTCCCTGAGTGACAGCCCCCCAACCTCGGAGGCTTGCATCCGTGGTCACCAGGACCCAGTCCTGTATGCCGAATCTGCGGCCCTCGAGAAGATGAGCACTCTGCAGCCACCACAGCAGAGACACCCTGGCCCTCGGGGACAGGGTGATCAGCCGATGCATCTGAAGATGCGATCCGGACCACTTGTCTAACAGATCCCACTGAAAGATCCTTGCATGGAACCTGCCGAATGGAATTGCCTCGTAAGAAGCTACCATCTTTCCCAGGACTCGCGTGCAGTGATGCACCGACACCTGTTTTGGTTTCAGGAGGTCTCTGACCAGAGATGACAACTCCTTGGCCTTCTCCTCCGGGAGAAACACCTTCTTCTGTTCTGTGTCCAGAATCATACCCAGGAACAGCAGACGCGTCGTAGGAACCAGCTGCGACTTTGGAATATTCAGAATCCAGCCGTGCTGTTGTAGCACTTCCTGAGATAGTGCTACTCCGACCACCAACTGCTCCCTGGACCTCGCCTTTATAAGGAGATCGTCCAAGTACGGGATAATTATAACTCCCTTCTTTCGAAGGAGTATCATCATTTCGGCCATTACTTTGGTAAATACCCTCGGTGCCGTGGACAGACCAAACGGCAACGTCTGGAATTGGTAATGGCAGTCCTGTACCACAAACCGGAGGTACACCTGGTGAGGTGGGTAAATGGGGACATGTAGGTAAGCATCCTTGATGTCCAGTGATATCATGTAATCCCCCTCTTCCAGGCTTGCAATAACCGCCCTGAGCGATTCCATTTTGAACTTGAACTTCCTTATATAAGTGTTCAAGGATTTCAAATTTAGAATGGGTCTCACCGAACAGTCTGGTTTCGGTACCACAAACATTGTGGAATAGTAACCCCGTCCCTGTTGAAGGAGGGGAACTTTTATTATCACCTGCTGGAGGTACAGCTTGTGAATTGCCGCCAGTACTACCTCCCTGTCCAGGGGAGTAGCTGGCAAGGCTGATTTGAGGTAACGGCGAGGGGGAGACGTCTCGAATTCCAACTTGTATCCCTGAGATACCACTTGTAGAACCCAGGGATCCACCTGTGAGCGAACCCACCGGTCGCTGAAGTTCCGGAGACGGGCCCCCACCGCACCTGGCTCCACCAGTGGAGCCCCAGCGTCATGCGGTGGATTTAGTGGAAGCAGGGTAGGATTTTTGTTCTTGGGAACTGGCTGTATGGTGCAGCTTTTTCCCTCTACCCCTGCCTCTGGGCAGCAAGGACGCGCCTTTAACCCGCTTGCCTTTCTGGGGCCGAAAGGACTGTACCTGATAATACGGTGCTTTCTTAGGCTGTGAGGGAACCTGAGGTAAAAATGTCGACTTCCCAGCTGTTGCTGTGGAAAAAAGGTCCGAGAGACCATCCCCAAACAATTCCTCACCCTTGTAAGGCAAAACCTCCATGTGCCTTTTAGAATCCGCATCACCTGTCCACTGCCGAGTCCATAATACTCTCCTGGCAGAAATGGACATTGCATTAATTCTAGATGCCAGCCGGCAAATATCCCTCTGTGCATCTCTCATATATAAGACTACGTCTTTAATATGCTAAATAGCAATATAGTGTCCCTGTCAAGGGAATCAATGTTATCAGACAGGGAATCAGACCACGCTGCTGCAGCACTGCACATCCATGCTGAAGCAATAGCAGGTCTCAGTATAGTACCTGAGTGTGTATATACAGACTTCAGGATAGCCTCCTGCTTTCTATCCGCAGGCTCCTTTAAGGCGGCCGTATCCTGAGACGGCAGTGCCACCTTTTTTGACAAGCGTGTGAGCGCTTTATCCACCCTCGGGGATGTCTCCCAACGTAACCTGTCCTCTGGCGGGAAAGAGTACGCCATCAGTAACTTTTTAGAAATCACTAGTTTCTTATCGGGGGAAGCCCACGCTTCTTCACACACTTCATTCAACTCATCTGATGGGGGAAAAACCACTGGTTGCTTTTTCTCCCCAAACATAATACCCTTTTTAGTGGTACCTGGGTTAATGTCAGAAATGTGCAACACATTTTTCATTGCCGTAATCATGCAACGGATGGCCCTAGTGGAATGTACATTAGTCTCGTCCTCGTCGACACTGGAGTCAGACTCCGTGTCGACATCTGTGTCTGCCATCTGAGGTAGCGGGCGTTTTTGAGCCCCTGATGGCCTTTGAGACGCCTGGGCAGGCACTGGCTGAGAAGCCGGCTCTCCCACAGCTGTTATGTCATCGAACCTTTTATGTAAGGAGTTGACACTGTCGTGTAAAACCTTCCACATATCCATCCACTCTGGTGTCGACCCCGCAGGGGGTGACATCACATTTATCGGCACCTGCTCCGCCTCCACATAAGCCTCCTCATCAAACATGTCGGCACAGCCGTACCGACACACCGCACACACACAGGGAATGCTCTGACTGAGGACAGGACCCCACAAAGTCCTTTGGGGAGACAGAGAGAGAGTATGCCAGCACACACCACAGCGCTATATAATCAGGGATTTACACTACACAAAGTGATTTTCCCTATAGCAGCTATACAAATACAGTTTGCGCCTAAATTTAGTGCCCCCCCTCTCTTTTTTACCCTTTGAGCCTGGAAACTGCAGGGGAGAGCCTGGGGAGCTGTCTTCCAGAGGAGCTGTGAAGAGGAAATGGCGCCAGTGTGCTGAGGGAGATAGCCCCGCCCCTTTTCGGCGGACTTCTCCCGCTCTTATATTAATATTATGGCAGGGGATTTTTGCACATAATAAGATTTTACTCACCGGTAAATCTATTTCTCGTAGTCCGTAGTGGATGCTGGGACTCCGTAAGGACCATGGGGATTAGCGGCTCCGCAGGAGACTGGGCACAACTAAAGAAAGCTTTAGGACTACCTGGTGTGCACTGGCTCCTCCCACTAAGACCCTCCTCCAGACCTCAGTTAGGATACTGTGCACGGAAGAGCTGACACAATAAGGAAGGATTTTGAATCCCGGGTAAGACTCATACCAATCACACCGTATAACTCGTGATACTATACCCAGTTAACAGTATGAAATATAACTGAGCCTCTCAACAGATGGCTCAACAATAACCCTTTAGTTAGGCAATAACTATAAACAAGTATTGCAGACAATCCGCACTTGGGATGGGCGCCCAGCATCCACTACGGACTACGAGAAATAGATTTACCGGTGAGTAAAATCTTATTTTCTCTGACGTGCTAAGTGGATGCTGGGACTCCGTAAGGACCATGGGGATTATACCAAAGCTCCCAAACGGGCGGGAGAGTGCGGATGACTCTGCAGCACCGAATGAGCAAACTCTAGGTCCTCCTCAGCCAGGGTATCAAACTTGTAGACTGTTGCAAAAATGTTTGAACCCGACCAAGTAACAGCTCGGCAAAGTTGTAAAGCCGAGACCCCTCGGGCAGCCGCCCAAGAAGAGCCCACTTTCCTCGTGGAATGGGCTTTTACAGATTTAGGGTGCAGCAGTCCAGCCGCAGCATGTGCAAGTTGAATCGTGCTACAGATCCAGCGAGCAATAGTCTGCTTAGAAGCAGGAGCACCCAGCTTGTTGGGTGCATACAGGATAAATAGCGAGTCAGTTTTCCTGACTCCAGCCGTCCTGAAAACATATACTTTTCAGGGCCCTGACTACGTCCAGTAACTTGGAATCCTCCAAGTTCCAAGTAGCCGCAGGCACCACAATAGGTTGGTTCACATGAAAAACTGATACCACCTTAGGAAGGAATTGGGAACGAGTCCTCAATTCCGCCTTATCCATATAAAATACAGATAAGGGTTTTTGTATGACAAAGCCGCCAATTCTGATACACGCCTGGCCGACGCCACGGCCCACAGCATGACCACTTTCCACGTGAGGTATTGTAGCTCCACGGATTTAAGTGGCTCAACCCAATGCGACTTCAGGAAATCCAACACCACGTTGAGATTCCACGGTGCCACTTGAGGCCCAAACGGGGGCTGACTATGCAGCACTCTCTTAACAAAAGTCCGAACTTCAGGCAGTGAAGCCAGTTCTATTTTGGAAGAAAATCGATAGAGCCGAAATCTGGACCTTCATGGAACCCAATTTTAGGCCCATAGTCACCTCTGACTGTAGGAAGTGCAGAAATCGACCTAGCTGAAATTTCTCCTTTGGGGCCTTCCTGGCCTCACAGCACGCAACATATTTCCACCATATGCGGTGATAATGGTTTGCGTTCACTTCTTTCCTAGCTTTAAATAACGTAGGGATAACTTCCTCCGGAATGCCCTTTTCCTTCAGGATCCGGCGTTCAACCGCCATGCCGTCAAACGCAGCCGCGGTACGTCTTGGAACAGACAGGCCCCCTGCTGTAGCAGGTCCTGTCTGAGCGGCAGAGGCCATGGATCCTCTGAGATCATTTCTTGGAGTTCTGGTTACCAAGCTCTTCTTGGCCAACCCGGAACAATGAGTATAGTTCTTACTCCTCTCCTTCTTATTATTCTCATTACCCTGGGTAAGAGAGGCAGAGAAGGGAACACATACACTGACTGGTACACCAACGGTGTTACCAGAGCGTCCACAGCTATCGCCTGAGGGTCCCTTGACCTGCGCAATATCTTTGTAGATTTTTTGTTGAGGCGGGACGCCATCATGTCCACCTGTGGCTTTTCCCAACGGTGTACAATCATTTGGAAGACTTCTGGATGAAGTCCCCACTCTCCCGGGTGGAGGTCGTGTCTTCTGAGAAAGTCTACTTCTCAGTTGTCCACTCCGGGAATGAACACTGTGGACAGTGCTAACACATGATTTTCCGCCCATCGGAGAATCCTTGTGGCTTCTGCCATCGCCATCCTGCTTCTTGTGCCGCCCTGTCGGTTTACATGAGCGACCGCCGTGATGTTGTCTGACTGGATCAGCACCGGCCGTTGTTGAAGCAGGGGCCTAGCCTGACTTAGGGCATTGTAAATGGCCCTTAGTTCCAGAATATTTATGTGTAGGGAAGTCTCCTGACTTTTCCATAGCCTTGGAAGTTTCTTCCCTGTGTGACTGCCCCCCAGCCTCGAAGGCTGGCATCCGTGGTCACCAGGACCCAGTCCTGTATGCCAAATCTGCGGCCCCCTAGAAGATGAGCACTCTGCAGCCACCACAACAGCGACACCCCGGCCCTTGGAGACAGGGTTATCCGCCGATGCATCTGAAGATGCGACCCGGACCACTTGTCCAACAGATCCCACTGGAAAATCCCTGCATGGGACCTGGCGAATGGAATTTCTTCGTAAGAAGCTACCATCTTTCCCAGGGCTCGCGTGCATTGATGCACCGACACCTGTATTTGTATTAGGAGGTCTCTGTCTAGAGACGACAACTCCTTGGACTTCTCCTCCGTGAGAAACCCTTTTTTTCCTGTTCTGTGTCCAGAACCATACCCAGGAACAGTAGATGCGTCGTAGGAACCAGCTGCGACTTTGGAATATTCAGAATCCAGCCGTGCTGTTGTAGCACTTCCCGAGATAGTGCTACTCCGACGAACAACTGCTCCCTGGACCTCGCCTTTATAAGGAGATCGTCCAAGTACGGGATATTTCGGCCATTACCTTGGTAAATACCTCGGTGCCGGGGACAGACCAACGGCAACGTCTGGCATTGGTAATGACAATCCTGTACCACAATTTTGAGGTACTCCTGGTGAAGAGGGTAAATAGGGACATGCAGGTAAGCATCCTTGATGTCCAGTGATACCATGAAATTCTCCAGGCTTGCCATAATCGCCCTGAGCGATTCCATTTTGAACTTGAACCTTCGTATATAAGTGTTCAAGGCTTTCCATTTTAGAATGGGTCTCACCGAACCGTCTGGTTTCGGTACCACAACATTTTGGAATAGTAACCCCGGCCTTGTTGAAGGAGGGGTACCTTGATTTCACCTGCTGGAAGTACAGCTTTTGAATTGCCGCCAGTACTACCTTTCTCCGAGGGCAGCAGGCAAGGCTGATGTGAGGTAACGGCGAGGGGGAGTCGCCTCGAACTCCAGCCTGTATCCCTGTGATACTATTTGCAGAACCTAGTGATCCACCTATGAGCAAGCCCACTGGTCCCTGAAGTTCCCGAGACGCGCCCCTACCGCACCTGTCTCCACCTGTGGAGCCCCAGCGTCATGCGGTGGACTCAGAGGAAGCGGGGGAAGATTTTTGATCCTGGGAACTGGCTGCTGGTGCAGCTTTTTCCTTCTTCCCTTGTCTCTGTGCAGAAAGGAAGCGCCTTTGACCCGCTTGCTTTTCTGAAGCCGAAAGGACTGTACCTGAAAATACGGTGCTTTCTTAGGCTGTGAGGAAACCTGAGGTAAAAAATTTTCTTCCCAGCTGTTGCTGTGGATACGAGGTCCCAGAGACCATCCCCAAACAATTCCTCACCCTTATAAGGCAGAATCTCCATGTGCCTTTTACAGCCAGCATCACCTGTCCACTGCCGGGTTTCTAATACCCTCCTGGCAGAATGGACATTGCATTAATTCTGGATGCCAGCCGGCAAATATCCCTCTGTGCATCCTTCATATATAAGACGACGTCTTTAATATGCTCTATGTTAGCAAAATATTATCCCTGTCTAGGGTATTAATATTATCTGACAGGGTATCAGACCACGCTGCAGCAGCACTATTTATGCTGAGGCAATTGCAGGTCTCAGTATAGAACCTGAGTGTGTATATACAGACTTCAGGATAGCCTCCTGCTTTTTATCAGCAGGCTCCTTCAAGGTGGCCGTATCCTAAGACGGCAGTGCCACCTTTTTTGACAAACGTGTGAGTGCCTTATCCACCCTAGGGGATATCTCCCAACGTGACCTATCCTCTGGCGGGAAAGGGTACGCCATCAGTAACTTTTTAGAAATTACCAGTTTCTTATCGGGGGAACCCACGCTTCTGTACACACTTCATTCATTCATCTGATGAGGGAACAAAACACTGGCTGCTTTTTCTCCCCAAAAATAAAACCCCTTTTATGTGGTACTTGGGTTCATGTCAGAAATGTGTAACACATTTTTAATTGCCGAGATCATGTAACGGATGTTCCTAGTGGATTGTGTATATGTCTCAACCTCGTCGACACTGGAGTCAGACTCCGTGTCGACATCTGTGTCTGCCATCTGAGGTAACGGGCGTTTTTTTGAGCCCCTGATGGCCTTTGAGACGCCTGGGCAGGCGCGGGCTGAGAAGCCGGCTGTCCCACAGCTGTTACGTCATCCAGCCTTTTATGTAAGGAGTTGACATTGTCGGTTAATACCTTCCACCTATCCATCCACTCTGGTGTCGGCCCCACAGGGGGCGACATCCCATTTATCGGCCTCTGCTCCGCCTCCACGTAACCTTCCTCATCCAACATGTCGACACAACCGTACCGACACACCGCACACACACAGGGAATGCTCTGACTGAGGACAGGACCCCACAAAGTCCTTTGGGGAGACAGAGAGAGAGTATGCCAGCACACACCAGAGCGCTATATAATGCAGGGATTAACACTATAACTGAGTGATTTTTTCCCCCAATAGCTGCTTGTATACATATATTGCGCCTAAATTTAGTGCCCCTCCTCTCTTTTTAACCCTTTGAGCCTGAAAACTACAGGGGAGAGCCTGGGGAGCTGTCTTCCAGCTGCACTGTGAAGAGAAAATGGCGCCAGTGTGCAGAGGGAGAAGCCCCGCCCCTTTTTCGGCTGACTTTTCTCCCGCTTTTTTATGGATTCTGGCAGGGGTAATTTATCACATATATAGGCCTGGGACTATATATTGTGATGATTTGCCAGCCAAGGTGTCTTATATTGCCCTCAGGGCGCCCCCCCCCAGCGCCCTGCACCCATCAGTGACCGGAGTGTGAGGTGTACATGAGGAGCAATGGCGCACAGCTGCAGTGCTGTGCGCTACCTTGGTGAAGACCAAAGTCTTCTGCCGCCGATTTTCCGGACTCTTCATGCTTCTGGCTCTGTAAGGAGGACGGCGGCGCGGCTCCGGGAACGAACACCAAGGTCGGGTCCTGCGGTCGATCCCTCTGGAGCTAATGGTGTCCAGTAGCCTAAGAAGCCCAAACTACCACCTGTTAGGTAGGTTCGCTTCTTCTCCCCTTAGTACCTCGCTGCAGTGAGTCTGTTGCCAGCAGATCTCACTGTAAAATAAAAAACCTAAATATACTTTCTTTCTAGGAGCTCAGGAGAGCCCATAGTGTGCATCCAGCTCAGCCAGGCACAAGAATCTAACTGAGGTCTGGAGGAGGGTCTTAGTGGGAGGAGCCAGTGCACACCAGGTAGTCCTAAAGCTTTCTTTAGTTGTGCCCAGTCTCCTGCGGAGCCGCTAATCCCCATGGTCCTTACGGAGTCCCAGCATCCACTTAGGACGTCAGAGAAAATAAGAATTTACTTACCGATAATTCTATTTCTCATAGTCCGTAGTGGATGCTGGGGACTCCGAAAGGACCATGGGGAATAGCGGCTCCGCAGGAGACTGGGCACAAAAGTAAAAGCTTTAGGACTACCTGGTGTGCACTGGCTCCTCCCCCTATGACCCTCCTCCAAGCCTCAGTTAGGATACTGTGCCCGGACGAGCGTACACAATAAGGAAGGATTTTGAATCCCGGGTAAGACTCATACCAGCCACACCAATCACAACGTACAACTTGTGATCTGAACCCAGTTAACAGCATGATAACAGAGGAGCCTCTGAAAAGATGGCTCACAACAAATAATAACCCGATTTTTGTAACAATAACTATGTACAAGTATTGCAGACAATCCGCACTTGGGATGGGCGCCCAGCATCCACTACGGACTATGAGAAATAGAATTATCGGTAAGTAAATTCTTATTTTCTCTGACGTCCTAGTGGATGCTGGGGACTCCGAAAGGACCATGGGGATTATACCAAAGCTCCCAAACGGGCGGGAGAGTGCGGATGACTCTGCAGCACCGAATGAGAGAACTCCAGGTCCTCCTCAGCCAGGGTATCAAATTTGTAAAATTTAGCAAACGTGTTTGCCCCTGACCAAGTAGCTGCTCGGCAAAGTTGTAAAGCCGAGACCCCTCGGGCAGCCGCCCAAGATGAGCCCACTTTCCGTGTGGAATGGGCTTTTACAGATTTTGGCTGTGGCAGGCCTGCCACAGAATGTGCAAGCTGAATTGTACTACAAATCCAACGAGCAATAGTCTGCTTAGAAGCAGGAGCACCCAGCTTGTTGGGTGCATACAGGATAAACAGCGAGTCAGATTTTCTGACTCCAGCCGTCCTGGAAACATATATTTTCAGGGCCCTGACTACGTCCAGCAACTTGGAATCCTCCAAGTCCCTAGTAGCCGCAGGTACCACAATAGGCTGGTTTAAGTGAAACGCTGAAACCACCTTAGGGAGAAATTGAGGACGAGTCCTCAATTCTGCCCTGTCCGTATGAAAAATTAGGTAAGGCCTTTTATAGGATAAAGCCGCCAATTCTGAGACACGCCTGGCTGAAGCCAGGGCTAACAGCATTACCACTTTCCATGTGAGATATTTTAAGTCCACAGTGGTGAGTGGTTCAAACCAATGTGATTTTAGGAACCCCAAAACTACACTGAGATCCAAAGGTGCCACTGGAGGCACAAAAGGAGGCTGTATATGCAGTACCCCCTTGACAAACGTCTGAACTTCAGGAACTGAAGCTAGTTCTTTTTGGAAGAATATCGACAGGGCCGAAATTTGAACCTTAATGGACCCTAATTTTAGGCCCATAGACAGTCCTGTTTGCAGGAAATGCAGGAAACGACCCAGTTGAAATTCCTCTGTAGGGGCCTTCCTGGCCTCACACCACGCAACATATTCACGCCAAATACGGTGATAATGTTGCACAGTTACATCCTTCCTGGCTTTGATCAGGGTAGGGATGACTTCATCCGGAATGCCTTTTTCCTTCAGGATCCGGCGTTCAACCGCCATGCCGTCAAACGCAGCCGCGGTAAGTCTTGGAACAGACAGGGTCCCTGCTGGAGCAGGTCCTTTCTTAGAGGTAGAGGCCACGGGTCTTCCGTGAGCATCTCTTGAAGTTCCGAGTACCAAGTCCTTCTTGGCCAATCCGGAGGCACGAGTATAGTCCTTACTCCTCTCCTCCTTATGATTCTCAGTACCTTGGGTATGAGAGGCAGAGGAGGGAACACATACACTGACTGGTACACCCACGGTGTTACCAGAGCGTCCACAGCTATTGCCTGAGGGTCCCTTGACCTGGCGCAATATCTGTCCAGTTTTTTGTTGAGGCGGGACGCCATCATGTCCACCTTTGGTTTTTCCCAACGGTTCACAATCATGTGGAAGACTTCTGGGTGAAGTCCCCACTCCCCCGGGTGGAGGTCGTGTCTGCTGAGGAAGTCTGCTTCCCAGTTGTCCACTCCCGGAATGAACACTGCTGACAGTGCTATCACATGATTTTCCGCCCAGCGAAGAATCCTTGCAACTTCCGTCATTGCCCTCCTGCTTCTTGTGCCGCCCTGTCTGTTTACGTGGGCGACTGCCGTGATGTTGTCCGACTGGATCAACACCGGCTGACCCTGAAGCAGAGGCCTTGCCTGACTTAGGGCATTGTAAATGGCCCTTAGTTCCAGGATATTTATGTGAAGTGACGTTTCCATGCTTGACCACAAGCCCTGGAAATTTCTTCCCTGTGTGACTGCTCCCCAGCCTCTCAGGCTGGCATCTGTGGTCACCAGGACCCAGTCCTGAATGCCGAATCTGCGGCCCTCTAGAAGATGAGCACTCTGTAACCACCACAGGAGAGACACCCTTGTCCTTGGAGACAGGGTTATCCGCTGATGCATTTGAAGATGCGATCCGGACCATTTGTCCAGCAGATCCCACTGAAAAGTTCTTGCGTGGAATCTGCCGAATGGAATCGCTTCGTAAGAAGCCACTATTTTTCCCAGGACCCTTGTGCATTGATGCACTGACACTTGGCCTGGTTTTAGGAGGTTCCTGACCAGGTCGGATAACTCCCTGGCTTTCTCCTCCGGGAGAAACACCTTTTTCTGGACTGTGTCCAGAATCATCCCTAGGAACAGCAGACGTGTCGTCGGAATCAGCTGCGATTTTGGAATATTTAGAATCCACCCGTGCTGTCGTAGTACTACTTGAGATAGTGCTACTCCGACCTCTAACTGTTCTCTGGACCTTGCCCTTATCAGGAGATCGTCCAAGTAAGGGATAATTAAGACGCCTTTTCTTCGAAGAAGAATCATTTCGGCCATTACCTTGGTAAAGACCCGGGGTGCCGTGGACAATCCAAACGGCAGCGTCTGAAACTGATAGTGACAGTTCTGTACCACAAACCTGAGGTACCCTTGGTGAGAAGGGCAAATTGGGACATGGAGGTAAGCATCCTTGATGTCCAGAGACACCATATAGTCCCCTTCTTCCAGGTTCGCTATCACTGCTCTGAGTGACTCCATCTTGAATTTGAACCTTTGTATGTAAGTGTTCAAGGATTTCAGATTTAAAATAGGTCTCACCGAGCCGTCCGGCTTCGGTACCACAAACAGCGTGGAATAATACCCCTTTCCCTGTTGTAGGAGGGGTACCTTGATTATCACCTGCTGGGAATACAGCTTGTGAATGGCTTCCAATACCGCCTCCCTGTCGGAGGGAGACGTTGGTAAAGCAGACTTCAGGAACCGGCGAGGGGGAGACGTCTCGAATTCCAATTTGTACCCCTGAGATACTACCTGCAGGATCCAGGGGTCCACTTGCGAGTGAGCCCACTGCGCGCTGAAATTCTTGAGACGGGCCCCCACCGTGCCTGAGTCCGCTTGTAAGGCCCCAGCGTCATGCTGAGGACTTGGCAGAAGCGGGGGAGGGCTTCTGTTCCTGGGAAGAGGCTGCCTGCTGCAGTCTTTTTCCCCTTCCTCTGCCCCGGGGCAGATATGAGTGACCTTTTGCCCGCTTGCCCTTATGGGGACGAAAGGACTGAGCCTGAAAAGACGGTGTCTTTTTCTGCTGAGAGGTGACCTGGGGTAAAAAGGTGGATTTCCCAGCCGTTGCCGTGGCCACCAGGTCCGATAGACCGACCCCAAATAACTCCTCCCCTTTATACGGCAATACTTCCATATGCCGTTTGGAATCCGCATCACCTGACCACTGTCGCGTCCATAACCCTCTTCTGGCAGAAATGGACAGCGCACTTACTCTTGATGCCAGAGTGCAAATATCCCTCTGTGCATCTCGCATATATAGAAATGCATCCTTTAAATGCTCTATAGTCAATAATATACTGTCCCTGTCCAGGGTATCAATATTTTCAGTCAGGGTATCCTACCAAGCCACCCAAGCACTGCACATCAAGGCTGAGGCGATTGCTGGTCGCAGTATAATACCAGTATGTGTGTATATACATTTTAGGATATTTTCCAGCTTCCTATCAGCTGGTTCCTTGAGGGCGGCCGTATCAGGAGACGGTAACGCCACTTGTTTTGATAAGCGTGTGAGCGCCTTATCTACCCTAGGGGGTGTTTCCCAACGCGCCCTAACCTCTGGCGGGAAAGGGTATAATGCCAATATTTTTTTAGAAATTAGCAGTTTTTTATCGGGGGAAACCCACGCTTCATCACACACCTCATTTAATTCATCTGATTCAGGAAAAACTACGGGTAGTTTTTTCACACCCCACATAATACCCTTTTTTGTGGTACTTGTAGTATCAGAAATGTTCAAAACCTCCTTCATTGCCGTGATCATGTAACGTGTGGCCCTACTGGAAAATACGTTTGTTTCCTCACCGTCGACACTGGAGTCAGTGTCCGTGTCTGGGTCTGTGTCGACCATCTGAGGTAACGGGCGCTTTAGAGCCCCTGACGGTGTTTGAGACGCCTGTACAGGTAATAACTGATTTGCCGGCTGTCTCATGTCGTCAACAGTCTTTTGTAAAGTGCTGGCACTATCACGTAATTCCTTCCATAAGACCATCCAGTCAGGTGTCGACTCCCTAGGGGGTGACATCACTATTACAGGCAATTGCTCCGCCTCCATACCATTTTCCTCCTCATACATGTCGACACAACGTACCGACACACAGCACACACACAGGGAATGCTCTGATAGAGGACAGGACCCCACTAGCCCTTTGGGGAGACAGAGGGAGAGTTTGCCAGCACACACCAGAGCGCTATATATATACAGGGATAACCTTATATAAGTGTTTTTCCCTTATATAGCTGCTGTATAGATTTATCTGCCAAATTAGTGCCCCCCCTCTCTTGTTTTACCCTGTTTCTGTAGTGCAGGACTGCAGGGGAGAGTCAGGGAGCTTCCCTCCAACGGAGCTGAGAGGAAAAATGGCGCCAGTGTGCTGAGGAGATAGGCTCCGCCCCCTTCTCGGCGGCCTTTCTCCCGCTTTTTTAAGAAAAAATTGGCAGGGGTTAAATGCATCCATATAGCCCAGGAGCTATATGTGATGTATTTTTTTTGCCATATAAGGTGTTTTTATTGCGTCTCAGGGCGCCCCCCCCCCCCCAGCGCCCTGCACCCTCAGTGACCGGAGTGTGAAGTGTGCTGAGAGCAATGGCGCACAACTGCGGTGCTGTGCGCTACCTTATTGAAGACAGGACGTCTTCTGCCGCCGATTTTCCGGACCTCTTCAGTCTTCTGGCTCTGTAAGGGGGCCGGCGGCGCGGCTCTGGGACCCATCCATGGCTGGGCCTGTGATCGTCCCTCTGGAGCTAATGTCCAGTAGCCTAAGAAGCCCAATCCACTCTGCACGCAGGTGAGTTCGCTTCTTCTCCCCTTAGTCCCTCGGTGCAGTGAACCTGTTGCCAGCAGGATTCACTGAAAATAAAAAACCTATACTTAAAACTTTTTTACTAAGCAGCTCAGGAGAGCCACCTAGTGAGCACCCTTCTCGTTCGGGCACAAAAATCTAACTGAGGCTTGGAGGAGGGTCATAGGGGGAGGAGCCAGTGCACACCAGGTAGTCCTAAAGCTTTTACTTTTGTGCCCAGTCTCCTGCGGAGCCGCTATTCCCCATGGTCCTTTCGGAGTCCCCAGCATCCACTAGGACGTCAGAGAAAATAAGAATTTACTTACCGATAATTCTATTTCTCGGAGTCCGTAGTGGATGCTGGGGTCCCTGAAAGGACCATGGGGGATAGCGGCTCCGCAGGAGACAGGGCACAAAAGTAAAGCTTTTACAGGTCAGGTGGTGTGTACTGGCTCCTCCCCCTATGACCCTCCTCCAGACTCCAGTTAGGTACTGTGCCCGGACGAGCGTACACAATAAGGGAGGATTTTGAATCCCGGGTAAGACTCATACCAGCCACACCAATCACACCGTACAACTTGTGATCTAAACCCAGTTAACAGTATGATAACAGAGGAGCCTCTGAAAGATGGCTTCCTAAACAATAACCCGAATTAGTTAACAATAACTATGTACAAGTATTGCAGATAATCCGCACTTGGGATGGGCGCCCAGCATCCACTACGGACTCCGAGAAATAGAATTATCGGTAAGTAAATTCTTATTTTCTCTATCGTCCTAAGTGGATGCTGGGGTTCCTGAAAGGACCATGGGGATTATACCAAAGCTCCCAAACGGGCGGGAGAGTGCGGATGACTCTGCAGCACCGAATGAGAGAACTCCAGGTCCTCCTTTGCCAGGGTATCAAATTTGTAAAAATTTACAAACGTGTTCTCCCCTGACCACGTAGCTGCTCGGCAGAGTAGTAATGCCGAGACCCCTCGGGCAGCCGCCCAAGATGAGCCCACCTTCCTTGCGGAATGGGCCTTAACAGATTTAGGCTGTGGCAGGCCTGCCACAGAATGTACAAGTTGAATTTTGTTACAAATCCAACGAGCAATCGACTGCTTAGAAGCAGGTGCACCCAACTTGTTGGGTGCATACAGTATAAACAGCGAGTCAGATTTTCTGACTCCAGCCGTCCTTTAAATGTATATTTTTAAGGCTCTGACAACGTCCAACAACTTGGAGTCCTTCAAGTCGTCTGTAGCCGCAGGCACTACAATAGGCTGGTTCAGGTGAAACGCTGATACCACCTTAGGGAGAAAATGCGGACGCGTCCGCAGCTCTGCCCTATGTCGAATGGAAAATTAAATAAGGGCTTTTATAAAACAAAGCCGCCAGTTCAGATACTCTCCCGGCCGAAGCCAGGGCCAGTAACATAGTCACTTTCCATGTGAGATATTTCAAATCCACCTTCTTTAGTGGTTCAAACCAATTTGATTTGAGGAAATCTAAAACTACATTTAGATCCCACGGTGCCACCTTAGGCACCACAGGAGGCTGTATATGCAGTACTCCTTTGATAAAAATCTGGACCTCAGGGACTGAGGCCAATTCTTTTTGGAAGAATATTGATAGGGCCGAAATTTGAACCTTAATAGATCCCAATTTGAGACCCATAGACAATCCTGATTGCAGGAAATGTAGGAAAACGACCCAGTTGAAATTCCTCCATCGGAGCACTCCGCTGCTCGCACCACGCAACATATTTTCGCCAAATACGGCGATAATGCTTCGCGGTGACTTCCTTCCTTGCCTTTATCAAGGTAGGAATGACTTCTTCTGGAATGCCTTTTCCTTTTAGGATCTGGCATTCAAACGCCATGCCGTCAAACGCAGCCGCGGTAAGTCTTGAAAAAGACAAGTACCCTGCTGAAGCAGGTCCCTTCTCAGAAGTAGAGGCCACGGATCGTCCGTGACCATCTCTTGAAGTTCCGGGTACCAAGTCCTTCTTGGCCAATCCGGAGCCACTAGTCTTACTCCACTTTGCCGTATAATCCTCAATACCTTTGGTATGAGAGGCAGAGGAGGAAACACATATACCGACTGGTACACCCAAGGTGTTACCAGCGCGTCCACAGCTATTGCCTGCGGATCTCTTGACCTGGCGCAATACCTGTCCAGTGTTTTGTTGAGGCGAGACGCCATCATGTCCACCATTGGTTTTACCCAACGGTTTAATAGCATGTGGAAAACTTCTGGATGAAGTCTCCACTCTCCCGGGTGAAGGTCGTGTCTGCTGAGGAAGTCTGCTTCCCAGTTGTCCACGCCCGGGATGAATACTGCTGACAGTGCTATCACGTGATTCTCCGCCCAGCGAAGGATCCTGGCAGCTTCTGCCATTGCCCTCCTGCTTCTTGTGCCGCCCTGTCTGTTTACATGGGCGACTGCCGTGATGTTGTCCGACTGGATCAACACCGGTCTTCCTTGAAGCAGAGGTTCCGCCTGGCTTAGAGCATTGTAGATTGCTCTTAGTTCCAGAATGCTTATGTGAAGAGACTTTTTCAGGCTCGACCACACTCCCTGGAAATTTCTTCCCTGTGTGACTGCTCCCCAGCCTCTCTGGCTGGCACCCGTGGTCACCAGGATCCAATCCTGCATGCCGAATCTGCGGCCCTCCAATAGATGAGCCTCCTGCAACCACCACAGAAGGGATACCCTTGTCCTCGGCGACAGGGTTATCCGCAGGTGCATCTGAAGATGCAACCCTGACCATTTGTCCAACAGATCCCTTTGCATGGAATCTGCCGAAAGGGATTGCTTCGTAAGAAGCTACCATTTTTTTTCCCAGGACTCTTGTGCATTGATGTACAGACACCTTTCCTGGTTTTAGGAGGTTCCTGACCAGGTCAGATAACTCCTTGGCTTTTTCTTCGGGAAGAAAAACCTTTTCTGAACTGTGTCCAGAATCATCCCCAGGAACAGCAGACGAGTTGTCGGCATTAATTGGGATTTTGGAATATTCAGAATCCATCCGTGCTGCTTTAGCACCTCTTGAGATAGTGCTAAACCCATCTCTAGCTGTTCTCTGGACCTTGCCCTTATTAGGAGATCGTCCAAGTATGGGATAATTAATACGCCTTTTCTTCGAAGAAGAAATATTATCTCGGCCATTACCTTTGTAAAGACCCGAGGTGCCGTGGACAAACCAAACGGCAGCGTCTGAAACTGATAGTGACAGTTTTGTACAACGAACCTGAGGTACCCCTGGTGTGAGGGGTAATTGGAACGTGGAGATACGCATCCTTGATGTCCAAGGATACCATAAAGTCCCCTTCTTCCAGGTTCGCTATCACTGCTCTGAGTGACTCCATCTTGAACTTGAACTTCTTTATGTACAGGTTCAAGGACTTCAGATTTAGAATAGGCCTTACCGAGCCATCCGGCTTCGGTACCACAAAAAGAGTGGAATAATACCCCTTCCCTTGTTGTAGAAGAGGTACCTTGACTATCACCTGCTGAGAATACAGCTTGTGAATGGCTTCCAAAACCGTCTCCCTTTCTGAGGGGGACGTTGGTAAAGCAGACTTCAGGAAACGGCGAGGTGGCTCTGTCTCTAATTTCAACCTGTACCCCTGAGATATTATCTGCAGGATCCAGGGATTTACCTGCGAGTGAGCCCACTGCGCGCTGTAATTCTTGAGACGACCGCCTACCGCCCCCGAGTCCGCTTGCGAAGCCCCAGCGTCATGCTGAGGCTTTTGTAGAAGCCGGGGAGGGCTTCTGTTCCTGGGAAGGAGCTGCCTGTTGCTGTCTCTTCCCTCGTCCTCTGCCTCGTGGCAGATATGAATAGCCCTTTGCTCTCTTATTTTTAAAGGAACGAAAAGGCTGCGGTTGAAAGGTCGGTGCCTTTTTCTGTTGGGGAGTGACTTGAGGTAGAAAGGTGGATTTCCCGGCCGTAGCCGTGGCCACCAAATCCGATAGACCGACCCCAAATAACTCCTCTACGCATCGCCTGTCCACTGTCGTGTCCATAAAGCTCTTCTGGCCGAAATGGACATAGCACTTACCCGTGATGCCAGTGTGCAGATATCTCTCTGTGCATCACGCATATAAAGAAATGCATCCTTTATTTGTTCTAACGACAGTAAAATATTGTCCCTGTCCAGGGTATCAATATTTTCGATCAGGGACTCTGACCAAACTACCCCAGCACTGCACATCCAGGCAGTCGCAATAGCTGGTCGTAGTATAACACCTGCATGTGTGTATATACCTTTTTGGATATTTTCCATCCTCCTATCTGATGGATCTTTAAGTGCGGCCGTCTCAGGAGAGGGTAACGCCACTTGTTTTGATAAGCGTGTTAGCGCTTTGTCCACCCTAGGAGGTGTTTCCCAGCGCTCCCTAACCTCTGGCGGGAAAGGGTATAAAGCCAATAACTTCTTTGAAATTAGCAGTTTTTTATCGGGGCACCCCACGCTTCATCACACACGTCATTTAATTCTTCTGATTCGGTAAAAACTACTGGTAGTTTTTTCACACCCCACATAATACCCTGTTTAGTGGTACCTGTAGTATCAGCTAAATGTAACATCTCCTTTATTGCCAAAATCATATAACGTGTGGCCCTTTTGGAAAATACGGTTGATTCGTCACCTTCACTACCGGAATCAGTGCCTGTGTCTGGGTCTGTGTCGACCGACTGAGGCAAGGGGCGTTTTACAGCCCCTGACGGTGTTTGAGGCGCCTGGACAGGCACTAAGTGAGTGTCCGGCCGCCTCATGTCGGCAAACGACTGCTTAAGCGAGTTGACGCTATCCCGTAATTCCACAAATAAAGGCATCCATTCTGGTGTCGACCCCCTAGAAGGTGACATCCTCATATTTGGCAATTGCTCCGCCTCCACACCAATAACGTCCTCATACATGTCGACACACACGTACCGACACACAGCAGACACACAAGGAATGCTCTATACGAAGACAGGACCCACTAGCCCTTTGGGGAGACAGAGGGAGAGTCTGCCAGCACACACCAAAAAGCGCTATATATGACAGGGATAGCCTTATGATTAAGTGCTCCCTTATAGCTGCTTTTATATTAATATATTGCCATTTATTTTGCCCCCCCTCTCTGTTATACCCTGTTTCTGTAGTGCAGTGCAGGGGAGAGACCTGGGAGCCTTCCTGACCAGCGGAGCTGTGAGAGGAAATGGCGCCGTGTGCTGAGGAGATAGGCCCCGCCCCTTTTCCGGCGGGCTCGTCTCCCGCTATTTAGTACATTTAGGCAGGGGTAAATATCTCCATATAGCCTCTGGGGCTATATGTGAGGTATTTTTAGCCTTTTTAAAGGTTTACATTTGCCTCCCAGGGCGCCCCCCCCCAGCGCCCTGCACCCTCAGTGACTGCCGTGTGAAGTGTGCTGAGAGGAAAATGGCGCACAGCTGCAGTGCTGTGCGCTACCTTAAGAAGACTGCAGGAGTCTTCAGCCGCCGATTCTGGACCTCTTCTTGCTTCAGCATCTGTGAGGGGGCCGGCGGCGTGGCTCCGGTGACCATCCAGGCTGTACCTGTGATCGTCCCTCTGGAGCTTCATGTCCAGTAGCCAAGAAGCCAATCCATCCTGCACGCAGGTGAGTTCACTTCTTCTCCCCTCTGTCCCTCGTTGCAGTGATCCTGTTGCCAGCAGGAATCACTGTAAAATAAAAAACCTAAGCTAAACTCTCTAAGCAGCTCTTTATGAGAGCCACCTAGAATTGCACCCTTCTCGGCCGGGCACAAAAATCTAACTGGAGTCTGGAGGAGGGTCATAGGGGGAGGAGCCAGTACACACCACCTGACCTGTAAAAGCTTTACTTTTGTGCCCTGTCTCCTGCGGAGCCGCTATCCCCCATGGTCCTTTCAGGGACCCCAGCATCCACTTAGGACGATAGAGAAATATAGTTTATTAGACTATATTATGTGCTGTTTGCCAATGTAAGGTACTCTTACTGCAGCCCAGGGCGCCCCCCCCCCCCAGCGCCCTGCACCCATCAGTGACCGGAGTATGTGGTGTGCATAGGGAGCAATGGCGCACAGCTGCAGTGCTGTGCGCTACCTTAATGAAGACAGGAGTCTTAAGCCGCCGATTTCCAGGACGTTCTTCTTGCTTCTGGCTCTGCAAGGGGGACGGCGGCGCGGCTCCGGGACCGGACGACCGAGGCTGGGCCTGTGTTCGATCCCTCTGGAGCTAATGGTGTCCAGTAGCCTAGAAGCCCAAGCTAGCTGCAAGCAGGTAGGTTCGCTTCTCTCCCCTAAGTCCCTCGTAGCAGTGAGTCTGTTGCCAGCAGATCTCACTGAAAATAAAAATAATATTTTACTCACCGGTAAATCTATTTCTCGTAGTCCGTAGTGGATGCTGGGGACTCCGTAAGGACCATGGGGAATAGCGGCTCCGCAGGAGACTGGGCACAGCTAAGAAAGATTTAGGACTACCTGGTGTGCACTGGCTCCTCCCACTATGACCCTCCTCCAGACCTCAGTTAGGATACTGTGCCCGGAAGAGCTGACACAATAAGGAAGGATTTTGAATCCCGGGTAAGACTCATACCAGCCACACCAATCACACCGTATAACTCGTGATATGATACCCAGTTAACAGTATGAACATAACAGAGCCTCTCAACAGATGGCTCAACAATAACCCTTTTAGTTAACGATAACTATATACAAGTATTGCAGACAGTCCGCACTTGGGACGGGCGCCCAGCATCCACTACGGACTACGAGAAATAGATTTACCGGTGAGTAAAATCTTATTTTCTCTGACGTCCTAGTGGATGCTGGGGACTCCGTAAGGACCATGGGGATTATACCAAAGCTCCCAAACGGGCGGGAGAGTGCGGATGACTCTGCAGCACCGAATGAGAGAACTCAAGGTCCTCCTCAGCCAGGGTATCAAATTTGTAGAATATTGCAAACGTGTTTGCCCCTGACCAAGTAGCAGCTCGGCAAAGTTGTAAAGCCGAGACCCCTCGGGCAGCCGCCCAAGAAGAGCCCACTTTCCTCGTGGAATGGGCTTTTACAGATTTAGGGTGCGGCAGTCCAGCCGCAGAATGTGCAAGTTGAATCGTGCTACAGATCCAGCGAGCAATCGTCTGCTTAGAAGCAGGAGCACCCAGCTTGTTGGGTGCATACAGGATAAATAGCGAGTCAGTCTTCCTGACTCCAGCTGTCCTGGAAACATATACTTTTCAGGGCCCTGACTACGTCCAGTAACTTGGAATCCTCCAAGTCCCAAGTAGCCGCAGGCACCACAAGAGGTTGGTTCACATGAAAAACTGATACCACCTTAGGAAGGAATTGGGAACGAGTCGTCAATTCCGCCTTTCCCATATAAAATACAGATAAGGGCTTTTGTATGACAAAACCGCCAATTCTGATACACGCCTGGCCGACGCCAAGGCCCACAGAATGACCACTTTCCACGTGAGGTATTATAGCTCCACGGATTTAAGTGGCTCAACCCAATGCGACTTCAGGAAATCCAACACCACGTTGAGATCCCACGGTGCCACTGGAGGCACAAACGGGGGCTGACTATGCAGCACTCCCTTAACAAAAGTCTGAACTTCAGGCAGTGAAGCCAGTTCCATTTTGGAAGAAAATCGATAGAGCCGAAATCTGGACCTTAATGGAACCCAATTGTAGGCCCATAGTCACCTCTGACTGTAGGAAGTGCAGAAATCGACCTAGCTGAAATTTCTCCTTTGGGGCCTTCCTGGCCTCACAGTACGCAACATATTTCCGCCATATGCGGTGATAATGGTTAGCGTTCACTTCATTTCCTAGCTTTAAATAGCGTAGGGATAACTTCCTCCGGAATTCCCTTTTCCTTCAGGATCCGACGTTCAACCGCCATGCCGTCCAAGGCAGCCGCGGTACGTCTTGGAACAGACAGGCCCCCTGCTGCAGCAGGTCCTGTCTGAGCGGCAGAGGCCATGGGTCCTCTGAGATCATTTCTTGGAGTTCTGGTTACCAAGCTCTTCTTGGCCAACCCGGAACAATGAGTATAGTTCTTACTCCTCTCCTTCTTATTATTCTCATTACCCTGGGTAAGAGAGGCAGAGAAGGGAACACATACACCGACTGGTACACCCACGGTGTTACCAGAGCGTCCACAGCTATCGCCTGAGGGTCCTTGACCTGGCGCAATATCTTTGTAACTTTTAGTTGAGGCGGGACACCATCATGTCCACCTGTGGCCTTTCCCAACGGTGTACAATCATTTGGAAGACTTCTGGATGAAGTCCCCACTCTCCCGGGTGGAGGTCGTGTCTTCTGAGAAAGTCTGCTTCTCAGTTGTCCACTCCGGGAATGAACACTGCTGACAGTGCTAACACATGATTTTCCGCCCATCGGAGAATCCTTGTGGCTTCTGCCATCGCCATCCTGCTTCTTGTGCCGCCCTGTCGTTTACATGAGCGACCGCCGTGATGTTGTCTGACTGGATCAGCACCGGCCGGTGTTGAAGCAGGGGTCTAGCCTGACTTAGGGCATTGTAAATGGCCCTTAGTTCCAGAATATTTATGTGTAGGGAAGTCTCCTGACTTTTCCATAGCCTTGGAAGTTTCTTCCCTGTGTGACTGCCCCCCAGCCTCATAGGCTGGCATCCGTGGTCACCAGGACCCAGTCCTGTATGCCGAATCTGCGGCCCCCTAGAAGATGAGCACTCTGCAGCCACCACAACAGCAACACCGTGGCCCTTGGAGACAGGGTTATCCGCCGATGCATCTGAAGATGCGACCCGGACCACATGTCCAACAGATCCCACTGGAAAATCCTTGCATGGGACCTGGCAAATGGAATATCTTCGTAAGAAGCTACCATCCTTCCCAGGGCTCGCGTGCATTGATGCACCGACACCTGTATACGTATTAGGAGGTCTCTGTCTAGAGACGACAACTCCTTGGACTTCTCCTCCGGGAGAAACCCTTTTTATCCTGTTCTGTGTCCAGAACCATACTCAGGAACAGTAGACGCGTCGTAGGAACCAGCTGCGACTTTGGAATATTCAGAATCCAGCCGTGCTGTTGTAGCACTTCCCGAGATAGTGCTACTCCGACGAACAACTGCTCCCTGGACCTCGCCTTTATAAGGAGATCGTCCAAGTACGGGATAATTATTTCGGCCATTACCTTGGTAAATACCTCGGTGCCGGCGACAGACCAACGGCAACGTCTGGAATTGGTAATGACAATCCGATACCACAATTTTGAGGTACTCCTGGTGAAGAGGGTAAATAGGGACATGCAGGTAAGCATCCTTGATGTCCAGTGATACCATGAAATTCTCCAGGCTTGCAATAATCGCCCTGAGCGATTCCATTTCGAACTTGAACCTCCGTATATAAAAGTGTTCAAGGTTTTCAATTTTAGAATGGGTCTCACCGAACCGTCTGGTTTCGGTACCACAACATTTTGGAATAGTAACCCCGGCCTTGTTGAAGGAGGGGTACCTTGATTTCACCTGCTGGAAGTACAGCTTGTGAATTGCCGCCAGTACTACCTTTCTCCGAGGGCAGCAGGCAAGGCTGATGTGAGGTAACGGCGAGGGGGAGTCGCCTCGAACTCCAGCCTGTATCCCTGTGATACTATTTGCAGAACCTAGGGATCCACCTGTGGGCAAACCCACTGGTCCCTGAAGTTCCCGAGACGCGCCCCTACCGCACCTGTCTCCACCTGTGGAGCCCCAACGTCATGCAGTGGACTCAGAGGAAGCGGGGGAAGATTTTTGATCCTGGGAACTGGCTGCTGGTGCAGCTTTTTCCTTCTTCCCTTGTCTCTGTGCAGAAGGGAAGCACCTTTGACCCGCTTGCTTTTCTAAAGCCGAAAGGACTGTACCTGAAAATACGGTGCTTTCTTAGGCTGTGAGGAAACCTGAGGTAAAAAAAATTTCTTCCCAGCTGTTGCTGTGGATACGAGGTCCCAGAGACCATCCCCAAACAATTCCTCACCCTTAGAAGGCAGAATCTCCATGTGCCTTTTATAGGCAGCATCACCTGTCCACTGCCGGGTTTCTAATACCCTCCTGGCAGAATGGACATTGCATTAATTCTGGATGCCAGCCGGCAAATATCCCTCTGTGCATCCTTTATATATAAGACTTTATATATAAGACGACGTCTTTAATATGCTCTATGTTAGCAAAATATTATCCCTGTCTAGGGTATTAATATTATCTGACAGGGTATCAGACCACGCTGCAGCAGCACTATTTATGCTGAGGCAATTGCAGGTCTCAGTATAGAACCTGAGTGTGTATATACAGACTTCAGGATAGCCTCCTGCTTTTTATCAGCAGGCTCCCTCAAGGTGGCCGTATCCTAAGACGGCAGTGCCACCTTTTTTGACAAACGTGTGAGCGCCTTATCCACCCTAAGGGATATCTCCCAACGTGACCTATCCTCTGGCGGGAAAGGGTACGCCATCAGTAACTTTTTAGAAATTACCAGTTTCTTATTGGGGGAACCCACGCTACTTTACACACTTCATTCATTCATCTGATGAGGGAACAAAACACTGGCTGCTTTTTCTCCCCAAAAATAAAACCCCTTTTATGTGGTACTTGGGTTCATGTCAGAAATGCGTAACACATTTTTCATTGCCGAGATCATGTAACGGATGTTCCTAGTGGATTGTGTATATGTCTCAACCTCGTCGACACTGGAGTCAGACTCCGTGTCGACATCTGTGTCTGCCATCTGAGGTAACGGGCGCTTTTTTGAGCCCCTGATGGCCTTTAAGACGCCTGGGCAGGCGTGGGCTGAGAAGCCGGCTGTCCCACAGCTGTTTTACGTCATCCAGCCTTGTAAGGAGTTGACATTGTCGGTTAATACCTTCCACCTATCCATCCACTCTGGTGTCGGCCCCACAGGGGACGACATCCCATTTATCGGCCTCTGCTCCACCTCCACGTAACCTTCCTCATCCCACATGTCGACACAGCCGTACCGACACACAGCACACACACAGGGAATGCTCTGACTGAGGACAGGACCCCACAAAGTCCTTTGGGGAGACAGAGAGAGAGTATGCCAGCACACACCAGAGCGCTATATAATGCAGGGATTAACACTATAACTGAGTGATTTTTCCCCCAATAGCTGCTTGTATAAACAATATTGCGCCTAAATTTAGTGCCCCCCCTCTCTTTTTAACCCTTTGAGCCTGAAAACTACAGGGGAGAGCCTGGGGAGCTGTCTTCCAGCTGCACTGTGAAGAGAAAATGGCGCCAGTGTGCTGAGGGAGATAGCTCCGCCCCTTTTTCGCGGACTTTTCTCCCGCTTTTTTATGGATTCTGGCAGGGGTATTTATCACATATATAGCCTCTGGGGCTATATATTGTGATATATTTGCCAGCCAAGGTGTTTTTATTGCTGCTCAGGGCGCCCCCCCCCAGCGCCCTGCACCCTCAGTGACCGGAGTGTGAAGTGTGTATGAGGAGCAATGGCGCACAGCTGCAGTGCTGTGCGCTACCTTGGTGTAGACTGATGTCTTCTGCCGCCGATTTTCCGGACTCTTCTTGCTTCTGGCTCTGTAAGGGGGCCGGCGGCGCGGCTCTGGGAACAAACATCAATGGCCGGTTCCATGCGGTCGATCCCTCTGGAGCTAATGGTGTCCAGTAGGCTAAGAAGCCCAAGCTACCACCAGTTAGGTAGGTTCGCTTCTTCTCCCCTTAGTCCCTCGCTGCAGTGAGTCTGTTGCCAGCAGATCTCACTGTAAAAGAAAAAACCTAAAATATACTCTCTCTCTCGGAGCTCAGGAGAGCCCCTAGTGTGCATCCAGCTCAGCCGGGCACAGGATTCTAACTGGGGTCTGGAGGAGGGTCATAGTGGGAGGAGCCAGTGCACACCAGGTAGTCCTAAATCTTTCTTAGCTGTGCCCAGTCTCCTGCGGAGCCGCTATTCCCCATGGTCCTTACGGAGTCCCCAGCATCCACTAGGACGTCAGAGAAAATAATAATTTACTCACCGGTAATTCTATTTCTCGTAGTCCGTAGTGGATGCTGGGGACTCCGTAAGGACCATGGGGAATAGACGGCTCCGCAGGAGACTGGGCACATCTAAAGAAAGATTTAGGACTATCTGGTGTGCACTGGCTCCTCCCCCTATGACCCTCCTCCAAGCCTCAGTTAGGACACTGTGCCCGGAAGAGCTGACACAATAAGGAAGGATTTTGAATCCCGGGTAAGACTCATACCAGCCACACCAATCACACCGTATAACTCGTGATAGGAACCCCGGTTAACAGTATGATAACAAAAGGAGCCTCTGAACAGATGGCTCGCAATAACAACCCGATTTGTGTAACAATAACTATTTACAAGTATTGCAGACAATCCGCACTTGGGATGGGCGCCCAGCATCCACTACGGACTACGAGAAATAGAATTACCGGTGAGTAAATTCTTATTTTCTCTGACGTCCTAGTGGATGCTGGGGACTCCGTAAGGACCATGGGGATTATACCAAAGCTCCCAAACGGGCGGGAGAGTGCGGATGACTCTGCAACACCGAATGAGAGAACTCCAGGTCCTCCTCAGCCAGGGTATCAAATTTGTAGAATTTTGCAAACGTGTTTGCCCCTGACCAAGTAGCAGCTCGGCAAAGTTGTAAAGCCAAGACCCCTCGGGCAGCCGCCCAAGATGAGCCTACCTTCCTTGTGGAATGGGCTTTTACAGATTTAGGCTGCGGTAGTCCCACCGCAGAATGCGCCAGCTGAATAGTGCTACAAATCCAGCGCGCGATAGTCTGCTTAGAAGCAGGAGCACCCAGTTTGTTGGGTGCATACAGGATAAACAGCGAGTCAGTTTTCCTGACTCCAGCCGTCCTGGAAACATAAATTTTCAGGGCCCTGACTACGTCCAGTAACTTGGAATCCTCCAAGTTCCTAGTAGCCGCAGGCACCACAATAGGCTGGTTCAAGTGAAACACCGATACCACCTTCGGGAGAAACTGAGGACGAGTCCTCAACTCTGCCCTATCCATATGGAAAATCAGATAAGGGCTTTTATATGACAAAGCCGCCAATTCTGACACACGCCTGGCCGAAGCCAGGGCCAACAGCATGACCACTTTCCACGTGAGATATTTCAAATCCACAGTCTTAAGTGGTTCAAACCAATGTGATTTCAGGAACTCCAAAACCACATTGAGATCCCAAGGTGCCACTGGGGGCACAAAAGGAGGCTGAATATGCAGAACTCCTTTGACAAAAGTCTGAACTCCAGGCAGTGAAGCCAGTTCTCTCTGGAAGAAAATCGACAGGGCTGAAATCTGGACCTTAATGGACCCCAATTTGAGGCCCGACGTCACCCCTGCTTGCAGGAAATGCAGGAATCGACCCAGTTGAAATTCCTCCGTTGGGGCCTTCCTGGCCTCACACCAAGCAACATATTTCCGCCAAATGCTGTGATAATGTTTTTCGGTGACATCCTTCCTGGCTTTGATCAGGGTAGGGATGACTTCCTCCGGAACGCCCTTTTCCTTCAGGATCCGGTGTTCAACCGCCATGCCGTCAAACGTAGCCGCGGTAAGTCTTGGAACAGACAGGGCCCCTGCTGCAGCAGGTCTTGTCTGAGCGGCAGAGGCCAAGGGTCCTCTGAAAGCATTTCTTGAAGTTCCGGGTACCAAGCTCTTCTTGGCCAGTCCGGAACCACGAGTATAGTTTTCACTCCTCGCCTTCGTATTATTCTCAGTACCTTGGGAATAAGAGGCAGAGGAGGAAACACATAAACCGACTGGTACACCCACGGTGTTACTAGAGCGTCCACAGCGATCGCCTGAGGGTCCCTTGACCTGGCGCAATATCTTTTTAGCTTTTTGTTGAGGCGGGACGCCATCATGTCCACCTGTGGTTCAGTACCGGTTGGTTCTGAAGCAGGGGCCTTGCTTGGCTTAGGGCATTGTAAATGGCCCTTAGCTCCAGAATATTTATGTGAAGCGAAATCTCCTGATTTGACCATAGTCCTTGGAAATTTCTTCCCTGTGTGACTGCACCCCAGCCCCGAAGGCTGGCATCCGTGGTCACCAGGACCCAGTCCTGTATTCCGAATCTGCGGCCCTCTAGTAGATGAGCCCTCTGCAGCCACCACAGCAGCGACACCCTGGTCCTTGCCGACAGGGTTATCCGCTGTTGCATCTGGAGATGGGACCCGGACCATTTGTCCAACAGGTCCCACTGGAAAGTCCTTGCGTGGAACCTTCCGAATGGAATTGCTTCGTACGAAGCTACCATTTTTCCCAGGACTCGTGTGCATTGATGTACCGACACCTGTCCCGGTTTTAGGAGGTCTCTGACTAGAGATGACAACTCCTCGGCTTTTTCCACTGGAAGAAACACTTTTTTCTGGTCTGTGTCCAGAATCATTCCCAGGAACAGAAAACGTGTCGTCGGGACCAGCTGTGACTTTGGAATATTGAGAATCCAGCCGTGCTGTTGTAGCACTTCCCGAGAAAGTGCTACCCCCACTACCAACTGTTCCTTGGACCTCGCCTTTATCAGGAGAACGTCCAAGTACGGGATAATTAACACTCCCTTCTTGCGAAGGAGTATCATCATTTCGGCCATTACCTTGGTAAAGACCCTCGGTGCCGTGGATAACCCAAACGGCAGCGTCTGGAACGGATAGTGACAGTCCTGTACCACAAATCTGAGGTACTCCTGGTGAGGAGGGTAAATGGGGACATGCAGGTAGGCATCCTTGATGTCCAGAGAGACCATGTAATCCCCCTCGTCCAGGCTCGCAATAACCGCCCTGAGCGATTCCATCTTGAACTTGAACTTTCTGATATACGTGTTCAAGGATTTTAAATTTAAGATGGGTCTCACCGAACCGTCCGGTTTCGGTACCACAAACATTTTGGAATAGTAACCCTTTCCTTGCTGAAGGAGGGGTACCTTGACAATCACTTGCTGTGAATACAGTTTTTGGATAGCCACCAACACTGTTGCTGGTAAGGCAGATTTTAGAAAACGGCGGGGGGGGGGGGGGGGGACACGTCTCGAATTCCAGCCTGTACCCCCGAGATACTACTTGAAGGATCCAGGGATCCACCTGTGAGAGAGCCCACTGTGTGCTGAAATTTCTGAGACGGGCCCCCACCGTACCCGGGTTCGCCTGTGAAGCCCCAGCATCATGGTGTGGACTTACCGGACGCGGGGGAGGACTTTTGCTCTTGGGAACTGGCTGTATGCTGCAGCTCTTTCCCTCTACCTTTGCCTCTCGGCAGAAAGGATGCGCCTCGAGCCCTCTTGTGTTTATGGGGCCGAAAGGACTGTACTTGATAATACGGTGCTTTCTTTTGCTGTGGGGTAGCCTGTGGCAAAAATGTCGATTTCCCAGCCGTAGCTGTGGAAACGAGGTCTGAAAGACCATCCCCAAACAGTTCCACCCCCTTATAAGGCAAAACTTCCATGTGCCTTTTTGAATCGGCATCACCTGACCACTGCCGAGTTCATAACCCCCTTCTGGCGGCAATGGACATTGCGCTTATTTTTGATGCCAGCCGGCAAATATCCCTCTGTGCATCGCACATGTATAAGACAGCGTCTTTTATATGCTCTATTGTCAGCAAAATATTGTCCCTATCCAGGGTATCAATATTATCCGACAGGGAATCTGACCACGCAGCACTGCACATCCATGCTGATGCAATCGCTGGTCGCAATATAATGCCCGTGTGTGTATATATAGCTTTTAGGGTAGCCTCCTGCTTTCTATCAGCAGGATCCTTTAGGGCGGCCGTATCCTGAGACGGTAGTGCCACCTGTTTTGATAAACGTGTAAGCGCTTTATCTACCCTAGGGGATGTTTCCCAACGTGACCTATCCTCTGGCGGGAAAGGGTACGCTGCCAATAACCGTTTAGAAATGATCAATTTCTTATCGGGGGAAGTCCAGGCTTCCTCACACACACCTCATTTAATTCCTCAGATGCAGGAAAAAATAAGAATTTACTTACCGATAATTCTATTTCTCGGAGTCCGTAGTGGATGCTGGGGTTCCTGAAAGGACCATGGGGGAATAGCGGCTCCGCAGGAGACAGGGCACAAAAAAGTAAAGCTTTTACCAGATCAGGTGGTGTGCACTGGCTCCTCCCCCTATGACCCTCCTCCAGACTCCAGTTAGGTACTGTGCCCGGACGAGCGTACACAATAAGGGAGGCAATTTGAATCCCGGGTAAGACTCATACCAGCCACACCAATCACACCGTACAACTTGTGATCTAAACCCAGTTAACAGTATGAGAACAGAAAGAGCCTCTTAAAGATGGCTCCTTAACAATATAACCCGAATTTGTTAACAATAACTATGTACAGTATTGCAGATAATCCGCACTTGGGATGGGCGCCCAGCATCCACTACGGACTCCGAGAAATAGAATTATCGGTAAGTAAATTCTTATTTTCTCTATCGTCCTAAGTGGATGCTGGGGTTCCTGAAAGGACCATGGGGATTATACCAAAGCTCCCAAACGGGCGGGAGAGTGCGGATGACTCTGCAGCACCGAATGAGAGAATTCCAAGTCCTCTTTTGCCAGGGTATCAAATTTGTAGAATTTTACAAACGTGTTTTCCCCCGACCACGTAGCTGCTCGGCAGAATTGTAATGCCGAGACCCCTCGGGCAGCCGCCCAAGATGAGCCCACCTTCCTTGTGGAATGGGCCTTAACAGATTTAGGCTGTGGCAGGCCTGCCACAGAATGAGCAAGTTGAATTGTGTTACAAATCCAACGAGCAATCGTCTGCTTAGAAGCAGGGGCACCCAACTTGTTGGGTGCATATAGTATCAACAGCGAGTCAGATTTTCTGACTTCAGCCGTCCTTGAAATGTATATTTTTAAGGCTCTGACAACGTCCAACAACTTGGAGTCCTCCAAGTCGCCAGTGGCCGCAGGCACCACAATAGGTTGGTTCAGGTGAAACGCTGATACCACCTTAGGGAGAAAATGCGGACGAGTCCTCAGTTCTGCCCTATCCGAATGGAAGATTAGATAAGGGCTTTTATAAGATAAAGCCGCCAATTCAGATACTCTCCTGGCGGAAGCCAGGGCCAGTAACATAGTCACTTTCCATGTGAGATATTTAAAATCCACCTTTTTCAATGGTTCAAACCAATGGGATTTGAGGAAATCTAAAACTACATTTAGATCCCACGGTGCCACCGGAGGCACCACAGGAGGCTGTATATGCAGTACTCCTTTAACAAAAGTCTGTACCTCAGGAACTGAGGCCAATTCTTTTTGGAAGAATATTGACAGGGCCGAAATTTGAACCTTAATAGATCTCAATTTGAGACCCATAGACAATCCTGATTGTAGGAAATGTAGGAAACGACCCAGTTGAAATTCCTCCGTCGGAACACTCCGATCCTCGCACCACGCGACATATTTTCGCCAAATGCGGTGATAATGTTTCGCGGTGACTTCCTTCCTTGCCTTAATCAAGGTAGGAATGACTTCTTCTGGAATGCCTTTCCCTTTTAGGATCTGGCGTTCAACCGCCATGCCGTCAAACGCAGCCGCGGTAAGTCTTGAAAGAGACAGGGACCCTGTTGTAGCAGGTCCCTTCTCAGAAGTAGAGGGCACGGGTCGTCCGTGACCAACTCTTGAAGTTCCGGGTACCAAGTCCTTCTTGGCCAATCCGGAGCCACTAGTATTGTTCTTACTCCTCCTCACCGTATAATCTTCAATACCTTTGGTATGAGAGGCAGAGGAGGAAACACATATACTGATTTGTACACCCAAGGTGTTACCAGTGCGTCCACAGCTATTGCCTGTGGATCTCTTGACCTGGCGCAATACTTGTCCAGTTTCTTGTTGAGGCGAGACGCCATCATGTCTACCATTGGTCTTTCCCAACAGTTTATTAGCATGTGGAAGACTTCTGGATGAAGACCCCCCTCTCCCGGGTGAATATCGTGTCTGCTGAGGAAGTCTGCTTCCCCGTTGTCCACGCCCGGGAAGAACACTGCTGACAGTGCTATTACGTGATTCTCCGCCCAGCGAAGAATCTTGGCAGCTTCTGCCATTGCACTCCTGCTTCTTGTGCCGCCCTGTCTGTTTACATGGGCGACCGCCGTGATGTTGTCCGACTGAATCAACACCGGTTTTCCTTGCAGGAGTGGTTCCGCCTGGCTTAGAGCATTTTAGATTGCTCTTAGTACCAGAATGTTTATGTGAAGAGACTTTTCCAGGTTCGTCCATACCCCCTGGAAGTTTCTTCCTTGTGTGACTGCTCCCCAACCTCTCAGGCTGGCGTCCGTGGTCACCAGGATCAAATCCTGTATGCCGAATCTGCGGCCCTCCAATAGATGAGCCTTTTGCAACCACCACAGAAGATATACCCTTGTCCTTGGCGACAGGGTTATTCGCAGGTGCATCTGAGGATGCGACCCTGACCATTTGTCCAACAGATCCCTTTGGAAAATTCTTGCATGGAATCTGCCGAATGGAATTGCTTCGTAAAAAGCCACCATTTTTCCCAGGACTCTCGTGCATTGATGTACAGACACCTTTCCTGGTTTTAGGAGGTTCCTGACAGGTCGGATAACTCCTTGGCTTTTTCCTCGGGAAGAAAAACCTTTTTCTGAACCGTGTCCAGAATCATCCCTAGGAACAGCAGACGTATCGTCGGAAAACAGCTGCGATTCTTGGAATATTTAGAATCCAGTCGTGCCGTCGAAGAACTACTTTAGATAGTGCTCTTCCGACCTCCAACTGTTCTCTGGAACTTGCCCTTTTTAGGTCGTGCAAGTAAGGGATAATTTAGATGCCTTTTTTCTTTGAAGAAACATCTTTTCGGCCATTACCTTGGTAAAAAGGCCCGGGGTGCCGTGGATAATTCAAACGGCATCGTCTGAAACTGATATTGACAGTTCTGTACCACGAACCAGAGGTACCCTTGATGAGAAGGACAAAATTTGGACATGGAGGTAATCCTTGATGTCCAGGGACACCATATAGTCCCCTTTTTTCCGGTTCGCTATCACTGCTCTGAGTGACTTTATCTCGATTTGAACCTTTTATGTAAGTGTTCAAAACATTTTAGATTTAGACTATGTGTCACCAAGCCGTCTGGCTTCAGTACCACAATATAGTGTGGAAAAATAATACCCTTTTCCTTGTCGTAGGAGGGGTACTTTGATTATCACCTGCTGGATATACAGCTTGTGAATTGTTTCCAATGCTGCCTCCCTGTCGGAGGGAGCCGTTGGTAAAGCAGACTTCAGGAACCTGCGAGGAGAAGATGTCTCGACTCTCCAATCTTTACCCCTGGGATAATACTCGTACGATCTAGGGGTCAACTTGCGAGTGATCCCACTGCGCCCTGAGACTCTTGAGACTACCCCCCCACCTTGAGTCCGCTTGCACGGCCCCAGCGTCATGCTGAGGACTTGGCAGACGCGGTGGAGGGCTTCTTTTCCTGGGAAAGGGCTGCCTGCTGCAGTCTACTTCCCTTACCTCTATGTCTGGGCAGATATGACTGGCCTTTTGCCTGCATGTCCTCATGGGAAAGGAAAGATTGAGGCTGAAAAGACGGTGTCTTTTTTAGCTGAGATGTAACTTGGGGTAAAAAAGGTTGGATTTCCCAGCTGTTGCTGTGGTCCCCAGGTCCGATGGACCGACCCCCAAATAACTCCTTCCCTTTATACAGCAATACTTCCATCTGCCGTATGGGATCTGTATCACCTGACCACTGTCGTGTCCCTGACATCTTCTGGGAGATATGGACAACGCACTTATCTTGATGCCAGAGAGCAAATATCCCTCTGTGCATCTCACATACATATATATAGAATGCATCCTATTAAATGCTCTACATGAATAAAATATTTTCAGTCAGGGAATCCGACCAAGCCAACCCAGCACTGCATCTCCAGGCTGATGGCGATCGCTGGTCGCAGTATAACCACCGTATGTGTGTATATACTTTTTAGGATATTTTTCCAGCTTCCTATCAGCTGGCTCCTTGAGGGCGGCCGTATCTGGAGACGGTAACGCCACTTGATAAGCGTGTGAGCGCCTTATCACCCTAAGGGGTGTTTCCCAACGTACCCTAATTTCTGGCGGGAAAGGGTATAACGCCAATATTTGCTATCGGGGTAACCCTACGCATCATCACACACTTCATTTTATTTTATCTGATTTAGGAAAAACTACAGGTAGTTTTTTCACTCCCACATAATACCCTTTCTTGTGGTACTTGTAGTATCAGAAACACGTAACACCTCCTTCATTGCCCTTAACGTGTGGCCCTAATGAGAAATACGTTTGTTTATTCACCGTCGACACTGTATTCAGTGTCCGTGTCTGTGTCTGTGTCGACCGACTGAGGTAAATGGGCGTTTTTAAAACCCCTGACGGTGTTTCTGAGACGCCTGGACCGGTCCTAATAGATTGTCGGCCGTCTCATGTCGTCAACCGACCTTGCAGCGTGTTGACATTCTCACGTAATTCTCTAAATAAGCCATCCATTCCGGTGTCGACTCCCTAGAGAGTGACATCACCATTACAGGCAATTTCTCCGCCTCCTCACCAACATCGTCCTCATACATGTCGACACACACGTACCGACACACAGCACACACACCGGGAATGCTCTGACAGAGGACAGGACCCACTAGCCCTTTGGGGAGACAGAGGGAGAGTCTGCCAGCACACACCAAAAACGCTATAATTATATAGGGACAACCTTATATAAGTGTTTCTCCCTTATAGCATCTTTTATATATATACAATATCGCCAAAATCAGTGCCCCCCCTCTCTGTTTTAACCCTGTTTCTGTAGTGCAGTGCAGGGGAGAGCCTGGGAGCCTTCTCTCCAGCTTTTCTGTGAGAGAAAATGGCGCTGTGTGCTGAGGAGATAGGCCCCGCCCCTTTTTCGGCGGGCTCGTCTCCCGCTATTTTTGAAGTTAGGCAGGGGTTAAATATCTCCATATAGCCTCTGTGGGCTATATGTGAGGTATTTTTTTGCCTCTAATAAGGTTTTTATTTGCCTCTCAGAGCGCCCCCCCCAGCGCTCTGCACCCTCAGTGACTGTTGTGTGAAGTGTGCTGAGAGGAAAATGGCGCACAGCTGCAGTGCTGTGCGCTACCTTTATGAAGACTCAGGAGTCTTCAGCCGCCGATTTTGGACCTCTTCTCTCTTCAGCGTCTGCAAGGGGGCCGGCGGCGCGGCTCCGGTGACCATCCAGGCTGTACCTGTGATCGTCCCTCTGGAGCTAGTGTCCAGTAGCCAAGCAGCAAATCCACTCTGCACGCAGGTGAGTTCACTACTTCTCCCCTAAGTCCCTCGTTGCAGTGATCCTGTTGCCAGCAGGACTCACTGTAAAGTAAAAAACCTAAGCTAAACTTTCTCTAAGCAGCTCTTTAGGAGAGCCACCTAGATTGCACCCTTCTCGTTCGGGCACAAAATCTAACTGGAGTCTGGAGGAGGGTCATAGGGGGAGGAGCCAGTGCACACCACCTGATCTGGTAAAAGCTTTACTTTTTTGTGCCCTGTCTCCTGCGGAGCCGCTATTCCCCCATGGTCCTTTCAGGAACCCCAGCATCCACTTAGGACGATAGAGAAACTACTGGTAGTTTTTTCTCACCGAACATAAATAAGAATTTACTTACCGATAATTCTATTTCTCGTAGTCCGTAGTGGATGCTGGGGACTCCGTCAGGACCATGGGGGATTAGCGGCTCCGCAGGAGACAGGGCACAAAAATAAAGCTTTAGGATTAGGTGGTGTGTACTGGCTCCTCCCCCTATGACCCTCCTCCAAGCCTCAGTTAGGATACTGTGCCCGGACGAGCGTACACAATAAGGAAGGATATTGAATCCCGGGTAAGACTCATACCAGCCACACCAATCACACCGTATAACTTGTGATCTGAACCCAGTTAATAGTATGACAAACGTAGGAGCCTCTGAACAGACGGCTCACAACAATAACAACCCGAATTTGTTTGTAACAATAACTATGTACAAGTATTGCAGACAATCCGCACTTGGGATGGGCGCCCAGCATCCACTACGGACTACGAGAAATAGAATTATCGCAAGTAAATTCTTATTTTCTCTAACGTCCTAAGTGGATGCTGGGGACTCCGTCAGGACCATGGGGATTATACCAAAGCTCCCAAACGGGCGGGAGAGTGCGGATGACTCTGCAGCACCGAATGAGAGAACTCAAGGTCCTCCTCAGCCAGGGTATCAAATTTGTAGAATTTTGCAAACGTGTTTGCCCCTGACCAAGTAGCAGCTCGGCAGAGTTGTAATGCCGAGACCCCCCGGGCAGCCGCCCAGGATGAGCCCACTTTCCTTGTGGAATGGGCCTTGACAGATTTAGGTTGTGGCAAGCCTGCCACAGAATGTGCAAGTTGAATTGTGCTACAAATCCAACGAGCAATCGTCTGCTTAGAAGCAGGAGCACCCATCTTGTTGGGTGCATACAATATAAACAGTGAGTCAGACTTTCTGACTCCCGCCGTTCTTGAAATATATATTTTCAATGCCCGGACCACGTCCAACAACTTGGAATCCTCCAACTCGTTAGTAGCCGCAGGCACCACAATAGGCTGGTTCAGGTGAAACGCTGACACCACCTTAGGCAGAAAATGAGGACGCGTCCGCAGTTCTGCCCTGTCCGTATGGAAAATCAGATATGGGCTCTTATATGATAAAGCCGCCAATTCTGATACTCTCCTGGCTGAAGCCAGGGCCAGTAGCATGGTTACTTTCCATGTAAGATACTTCAGCTCCACCGATTTGAGCGGCTCAAACCAATGGGATTTGAGAAAATCCAAGACTACATTAAGATCCCACGGTGCCACTGGGGGCACAACCGGGGGCTGTATATGTAGTACTCCTTTTACAAAAGTCTGGACTTCAGGAACTGAAGCCAATTCTTTCTGGAAGAAAATCGACAGGGCCGAAATTTGAACCTTAATGGACCCCAATTTGAGGCCCATAGACAATCCTGTTTGCAGGAAATGTAGGAATCGACCCAGTTGAAATTCCTCCGTGGGGGCCTTCCTGGCCTCACACCACGCAACATATTTTCTCCAAATGCGGTGATAATGTTGTGCAGTCACCTCCTTCCTGGCTTTTACCAGTGTAGGAATGACCTCTTCCGGAATGCCTTTTTCCCTTAGAATTCGGCGTTCAACCGTCATGCCGTCAAACGCAACCGCGGTAAGTCTTGGAATAGACACGGTCCCTGCTGAAGCAGGTCCCGTCTTAGAGGTAGAGGCCACGGATCCTCCGTGAGCATCTCTTGAAGTTCCGGGTACCAAGTCCTTCTTGGCCAATCCGGAGCCACTAGTATCGTTCTTACTCACTTTTGCCGTATAATTCTCAGTACATTTGGTATGAGAGGCAGAGGCGGGAACACATACACTGACTGGAACACCCACGGTGTTACCAGAGCGTCCACAGCTATTGCCTGAGGATCTCTTGACCTGGCGCAATACCTGTCCAGTTTTTTGTTGAGGCGGGACGCCATCATATCCACCATTGGTTTTTCCCAACGGTTCACAATCATGTGGAAGACTTCTGGATGAAGTCCCCACTCTCCCGGGTGTAGATCGTGTCTGCTGAGGAAGTCTGCTTCCCAGTTGTCCACTCCCGGAATGAATACTGCTGACAGTGCTATCACATGATCTTCCGCCCAGCGAAGAATCCTTGCAGCTTCTGCCATTGCTGTCCTGCTTCTTGTGCCGCCCTGTCTGTTTACGTGGGCGACTGCCGTGATGTTGTCCGACTGGATCAACACCGGCTGACCCTGAAGCAGGGGTTTTGCCAGACTTAGAGCATTGTAAATCGCTCTTAGCTCCAGTATATTTATGTGAAGAGACATCTCCAGGCTTGACCATACTCCCTGGAAGTTTCTTCCCTGTGTGACCGCTCCCCAGCCTCTCAGACTGGCATCCGTGGTCACCAGGACCCAGTCCTGTATGCCGAATCTGCGGCCCTCTAACAGATGAGCCCTCTGCAACCACCACAGAAGAGACACCCTTGTCCGTGGCGATAAGGTTATCTGCTGATGCATCTGCAGATGCGATCCGGACCATTTGTCCAGCAGATCCCACTGAAAAGTTCGTGCGTGGAATCTGCCGAATGGAATCGCTTCGTAAGAAGCCACCATCTTTCCCAGGACTCTTGTGCATTGATGCACAGACACTGTCCCTGGTTTTAGGAGGTTCCTGACAAGTTCGGATAACTCCCTGGCTTTCTCCTCCGGAAGAAACACCTTTTTCTGAACCGTGTCCAGAATCATTCCCAGGAACAGCAGACGTGTCGTCGGGGTCAACTGAGATTTTGGAAAATTCAGAATCCACCCGTGTTGTTGCAGCACTAGTTGGGTTAGTGCTACTCCGTCTTCCAGCTGTTCTCTGGACCTTGCCCTTATCAGGAGATCGTCCAAGTAAGGGATAATTAATACGCCTCTTCTTCGTAGAAGGATCATCATTTCGGCCATTACCTTGGTAAAGACCCGAGGTGCCGTGGACAATCCAAACGGCAGCGTCTGAAACTGATAATGACAGTTTTGCACCACGAACCTGAGGTACCCTTGATGTGAAGGGCAAATTGGGACATGCAGGTAAGCATCCTTTATGTCCAGGGACACCATAAAGTCCCCTTCTTCCAGATTCGCTATCACTGCTCTGAGTGACTCCATCTTGAACTTGAATTTTTGTATGTACAGGTTCAAAGATTTCAGATTTAGAATAGGTCTTACCGAGCCGTCCGGCTTCGGTACCACAAATAGCGTGGAGTAATACCCCTTTCCCTGTTGTAGGAGGGGTACCTTGACTATCACCTGCTGAGAAAACAGCTTGTGAATGGCTTCCAATACCGTCGCCCTGTCTGAGGGAGACGTTGGCAAAGCAGACTTTAGGAACCGGCGAGGGGGAGACTTCTCGAATTCCAACCTGTAACCCTGAGATACTACCTGCAGAATCCAGGGGTCCACCTGTGAGCAAGCCCACTGTGCGCTGAAATTCTTGAGTCGACCCCCCACCGCTCCTGAGTCCGCTTGTAAGGCCCCAGCGTCATGCTGAGGGCTTTGCAGAACCCTGGGAGGGCTTCTGTTCCTGGGCAGGGGCTGCTTGCTGCCCTCTCTTACCCCTTCCTCTGCCCCGAGGCAGATATGACTGTCCTTTTGTCCGCTTGTTCTTATAGGACCGAAAGGACTGCGGCTGAAAAGACGGTGTCTTTTTCTGTTGGGAGGGGGTCTGAGGTAAAAAAGTGGATTTTCCGGCAGTTGCCGTGGCCACCAGATCCGATAGACCGACGCCAAATAATTCCTCCCCTTTATACGGCAATACTTCCATATGTCGTTTGGAATCCGCATCACCTGACCACTGTCGCGTCCATAAACTCCTTCTGGCAGATATGGACATCGCATTTACTCTCGATGTCAGAGTGCAAATATCTCTCTGCGCATCTCGCATATAAAGGAAAGCATCCTTTAATTGCTCTATAGTCAATAAAATACTGTCCCTATCCAGGGTATCAATATTTTCAGTCAGGGAATCCAACCAGACGACCCCAGCACTGCACATCCAGGCTGAGGCGATGGCTGGTCGCAGTATAACACCAGTATGTGTGTATATACTTTTTAGGGTAGTTTCCAGTCTCCTATCCGCTGGATCCCTGAGGGCGGCCGTATCAGGAGACGGTAACGCCACTTGTTTTGATAAGCGTGTGATTGCCTTATCCACCCTAGGGGGTGTTTCCCAGCGCGCCCTAACCTCTGGCGGGAAAGGGTATAATGCTAATAACTTTTTTGAAATTAGCATTTTTCTATCTGGGTTAACCCACGCTTCATCACATACATCATTTAATTCCTCTGATTCAGGAAAAACTACAGGTAGTTTTTTCACCCCCCACATAATACCCCTTTTTGTGGTACTTGCAGTATCAGAGATATGCAAAGCCTCCTTCATTGCCGTGATCATATAACGTGTGGCCCTACTTGAAAATACGTTTGTTTCATCACCGTCGACACTAGATTCAGTGTCTGTGTCTGGGTCTGTGTCGACCGACTGAGGTAAAGGGCGCTTTACAGCCCCTGACGGTGTCTGAGACGCCTGGGCAGGTACTAACTGGTTTGCCGGCCGTCTCATGTCGTCAACTGATTTTTGTAATGTGCTGACATTATCACGTAATTCCATAAACAAAGCCATCCATTCCGGTGTCGACTCCCTGGGGGGTGACATCACCATTATCGGCAATTGCTCTGCCTCCACGCCAACATCGTCCTCATACATGTCGACACACACGTACCGACACACAGCAGACACACAGGGAATGCTCTTATCGAAGACAGGACCCCACTAGCCCTTTGGGGAGACAGAGGGAGAGTTTGCCAGCACACACCCAAGCGCTATAATATATATGGGAACAACCTTATATAAGTGTTGTTCCTTATAGCAGCTTAAATATATCCAATATATCGCCAAAAAATGCCCCCCCTCTCTGTTTTACCCTGTTTCTGTAGTGCAGTGCAGGGGAGAGTCCTGGGAGCCTTCCTCACAGCGGAGCTGAGCAGGAAAATGGCGCTGTGTGCTGAGGAGAATAAGCCCCGCCCCCTATTTCGGCGGGCTTTCCTCCCGTAGTTTTAGATAACTGGCATGGGTTAAATACATACATATAGCCTTAATGGCTATATGTGATGTATTCTTTTGCCATAAGGTATTAAAATATTGCTGCCCAGGGCGCCCCCAGCAGCGCCCTGCACCCTCCGTGACCGCTTGGTGTGAAGTGTGTGACAACAATGGCGCACAGCTGCAGTGCTGTGCGCTACCTTCATGAAGACTGAAGAGCCTTCTGCCGCCTGTTTCCGGACCTTCAATCTTCAGCATCTGTAAGGGGGGTCGGCGGCGCGGCCCTGGGACGAACCCCAGGGTGAGACCTGTGTTCCGACTCCCTCTGGAGCTAATGGTGTCCAGTAGCCTAAGAATCCAATCCATCCTGCACGCAGGTGAGTTGAAATTCTCTCCCCTAAGTCCCTCGATGCAGTGAGCCTGTTGCCAGCAGGACTCACTGAAAATAAAAAACCTAAAAAACTTTTTCTAAGCAGCTCTTTAGGAGAGCCACCTAGATTGCACCCTGCTCGGACGGGCACAAAAACCTAACTGAGGCTTGGAGGAGGGTCATAGGGGGAGGAGCCAGTACACACCACCTAATCCTAAAGCTTTATTTTTGTGCCCTGTCTCCTGCGGAGCCGCTAATCCCCCATGGTCCTGACGGAGTCCCCAGCATCCACTTAGGACGTTAGAGAAATACCCTTTTTTTTTTTTTGTGGTACCTGGGGTACTATCAGAAATGTGTAATACATTTTTCATTGCCTCAATCATGTAACGGGTGGACCTATTGGAGGGTACACTAGTCTCATCGTCGTCGACACTGGAGTCGGTATCCGTGTCGACATCTGTGTCTGCCATCTGAGGTAGCGGGCGTTTTAAAGCCCCTGATGACATTTGAGACGCTGGAACAGTCACAAGCTGAGTAGCCGGCTGTCCTATGTCGTCAAACCTTTTATGTAAGGAGCTGACACTGTCACGTAATTCCTTCCATAAGTCCATCCACACAGGTGTCGACCCCTCAGGGGGTGACAACACATTTACAGGCATTTGCTCTGCCTCCACATCATTTTCCTCATCATACATGTCGACACAGCGGTACCGACACACAGCACACACACAGGGAATGCTCTGACAGAGGACAGGACCCCACAAAGCCCTTTGGGGAGACAGAGGGAGAGTATGCCAGCACACACCAGAGCGCTATATAACAGAGGGATATCACTATACAGAGTGTTTTCCCCTATAGCTGCTTGTATTATATATATATATATATATATATATATATATATATATATATATATATACTGCGCCTAAATTTAGTGCCCCCCTCTCTTTTTTACCCTTTCTGTAGTGCAGGACTGCAGGGGAGAGCAAGGGAGCGATCCTTCCAGCGGAGCTGTGAGGGAAAATGGCGCCAGTGTGCTGAGGGAGATGGCTCCGCCCCTTTTTCGGCGGGCATTCTCCCGCTTTTTGTGTTATTCTGGCAGGGGTAATTTACACCTATATAGCCTCTGGCGGTATATATGGTGTCAGTTTTGCCAGCCAAGGTGTTAATATTGCTGCTCAGGGCGCCCCCCCCCCAGCGCCCTGCACCCATCAGTGACCGAAGTGTGTGGTGTGCATGAGGAGCAATGGCGCACAGCTGCAGTGCTGTGCGCTACCTTGGAGAAGACAGAAGACTTCAGCCGCCGATTTTCCGGACCTTCTTGCTTCTGGCTCTGTAAGGGGGAAGGCGGCGCGGCTCCGGGAACGGACGACGAGGTCGGGTCCTGTGTGCGATCCCTCTGGAGCTAATGGTGTCCAGTAGCCTAAGAAGCCCAAGCTACCACCACTTAGGTAGGGTCGCTTCTTCTCCCCTTAGTCCCTCGCTGCAGTGAGCCTGTTGCCAGCAGGTCTCACTGTAAAATAAAAAACCTAAACTATACTTTCTTACTAGGAGCTCAGGAGAGCCCCTAGTGGGCATCCAGCTCGGCTGGGCACAGACATCTAACTGAGGCTTGGAGGAGGGTCATAGGGGGAGGAGCCAGTGCACACCAGATAGTCCTAAATCTTTCTTTAGATGTGCCCAGTCTCCTGCAGAGCCGTCTATTCCCCATGGTCCTTACGGAGTCCCCAGCATCCACTAGGACGTCAGAGAAAAACCTAATAAATACTTTCTTTACTAGAAGCTCAGGAGAGCCCCTAGTGTGCAACCAGCTCGAGCCGGGCACAGATTCTAACCGAGGTCTGGAGGAGCGGCATAGAGGGAGGAGCCAGTGCACACCAGTAGTCCTAATTCTTTCTTAGAGTGCCCAGTCTCCTGCGGAGCCCGTCTATTCCCCATGGTCCTTACGGAGTTCCCAGCATCCACTAGGACGTCAGAGAAAAATAGTAAAGCATGTAGACAGTAGGAGCTACCACACTCAGCGAGTCACCTAGCACTAATGCATAGGTTCTCAAACTCGGTCCTCAGGACCCCACACAGTGCATGTTTTGCAGGTAACCCAGTAGGTGCACAGGTTTATTAATTACTCACTGACATTTTAAAAGGCCCACAGGTGGAGCTAATTATTTCACTTCTGATTCTGTGAGGAGACCTGCAAAACATGCACTGTGTGGGGTCCTGAGGACCGAGTTTGAGAACCTGTGCACTAATGCCTGCCAGTGCCATACTGTAAACATGGGGCCATATACGTTTACCATAATAACCCTTTAAACCAGGACGCTCATGGATTGCACAGGTTTTGTGGCTGATTACAACCATCTGAAATGCAGGCTTGAAGTCAGCCAGCCACAGATAAATCATTAGTGTCCCGTATTAAAGGGATAGTATGGTAAGCCTATATATAGTGTACTATATACTTAGCTGCGGAGAGAGATAACTGCCATGTTACATGCTATGCTTAAACGAGGAGTTAGGAACTTGTTGGTACTTTTCTCCGCAAACTTTCTCTCTCTCTCCAAGGCTTAGTACATACATACTATAGAGGACACTGACCAGCAGAGCATAAGTTTTACATACAGGACACGTGTAAAACACAAATCTAGTAAAACGCAACAGAACCATAACTATAGGGTCAGATCTGCAGCAGCGTAGAGCGCAGCGCACACAACAGGCACAGGCCCGGGCTGCGCACCCTCGGGTCACGCTAATGAGCAGCCGTCTCCACATGCCAGCGCCTACCCGTGTTACCGCGGCACAGCACAACACTCGAGGTAACAAATGGTGGGGTGTGTGCGGGGAATCACCGGCTCCTGCAACACACAGCAGCGGTCACTGCAGCAGCCATATTGGGAGGCTCCCTATATGGGACGCGTATTATACACCATGCCATGCACAGCACCGGTATATGCGCCTCCGGCCCCGGTGTAACACCGGATACACTCCCACCAGCCAGTGCCCGACCTGCGCCCCAACGGGAGGCGCACACGCTACACACACTCATCATTATTCTCACGCTCTTCCAAGGCCCAGGGATGTCGGGGCCGGGAGGAAGCAGGACGCCCCACCCCGCGACGGCCGGGAATGCTGGGCGGCGTGACGTCAGGTGTAAGCCCCGCCCCGGCTGCTATATAAACGGTGCGCACGCTGCCTTTGCTCTCTTCCTCACCGGGTTTGCGGCGCATGATAAGGTAAGGCGGAGTTCGTGATCGGTGCTAGGCTGGGGCGTAGGATGGAAATAGCAGAGCTGGCGGTGTTATGCGTGGACTCATGTTTGGATTTATCTCGCTGCGGTGATGATGATGATTGCGGCGGCGCGGAGCCCGGCTGTGAGCGCGTCAGTTTCTTCAGCGGCCTTCTGGCCCTACATGGCCGGTCTGCGGCCTACACCCAATCCACCCGGTATCCTGCCCCAGAACAGCCATCCGCCCCAGCTGAGCTGGCCCCCGATCTCACTGACACCCGGGCTGTGGCAGCAACGCTATATCTGGCTGTAATCTCCGAGCAGCGGCCGGGTGTGTACCCAGGGCGCAGCGGCCGCGTTCCCGGTGCTGGGTGTGGCGGATCCCGGTCGCCGCTGAGCAAGGGGTCTGAATGTGTCTGGGTCCGGCATTACCACGGATCTGTGTGACGTTACCGATTAGCGTACCGTATATCGGGCCTGGATATATACGCCGTCATGCATGTGGCGCTTGGGCTCCCCGTCATTAGTTCGGGGGTGTGGGCGCCACAGGCGAGCTATGGTGCTGTGACGGCCGCTGTCGGCGCTGTGTACAATGTAAAGATGGCGGCGGCTCTCCTGACTGCTGATCGGGCTTCCCCTCACACAAGATGGAGGACGATGAGTCACCGCTCGGGAGACAAAGAGCTGTAGGCGCGCGTGTGGGTACGGCGCACGCAGCCGGCCTGGCGAGAGGCCCCTATATATTACTCACACTGTGCGGGACGCTTCACTGCGGCGTCTCCCCCCTATCTCCTCCACATGTGCGGTGGGTGGGGTTGTCTGGCTGACACGTTGCCTAGTCCATGTTGAGGCTCTGTATCCCTGCGCTCTTGCTGCTGTAGTCACTCTTCTGTAACCTGTGGAATTTCAGTTTAAAAAAACAAAAACATGTTTTGTTCCCTTTTAGGTGTCCATCGCCAAACATCTAACCATCCACAATGGGAAAAGAAAAGACACACATCAACATCGTCGTCATTGGACACGTAGATTCCGGGAAGTCCACAACAACTGGACATCTTATCTACAAATGTGGTGGCATTGACAAGCGAACCATTGAAAAGTTTGAGAAGGAAGCTGCTGAGGTAAGAAACTTGACATGTGTGCCTATTTATATCTGTACCTTTTTGTATTAGCGGTGTTAAACCAGAATATATAGGTATATATCATATTTCTATATAAATCTGCTAAACTTTTAGCATACTTTTAAATATAACATATTTTTTCTTTTGGTTCATCCTCCCTTTCTAATCCATGAATGCATTCAGTGATGAGCTTTTAACTATGTCGCACCTCTCACTGCAAGAAGTAAAATGGCTGCCAAAGTATTCTGTTAATGAAGTAGGAAGTCTCTAGCTAGTTTGGCAGCTTAATCGCTGACCTTTCTCTCATTTAATAGATGGGAAAGGGCTCCTTCAAATACGCTTGGGTCTTGGACAAACTGAAGGCTGAACGTGAACGTGGTATTACTATTGACATCTCCCTCTGGAAATTTGAAACAAGCAGATACTATGTCACAATTATTGATGCTCCTGGCCACAGAGACTTCATCAAGAACATGATCACTGGTACTTCTCAGGTAAATAAGACTTCGGTGTACGGCATGGATAATTGATTTCACCCATATTGTTTAATGGCTCAGTGTTTGTGGGCGTAGGATGTGAGTTTCTGTTACAGCAGCGCAGCATATTGCAGCCTGTGCTGCCAATCTCCCTGCAGTTGGTTAATGTATGGATTAATAAAGTGGTTCCTCGAATCGTGGCGCTCTAGTATAGAAGCAGTTTTTTTGAGAATATTTATTTAAAGTATTAATTTACGTTTGTTTATGCATCTGTTTGCTATGCAGTTTGACATACAACATGTGGCACCCAGTAGGAGTACTGGCTTAAACTTGTGGCTAATAGTATCCATTAGGTTGCTTAATCTTAAGAGATCACCATTGTTTTTAGCTTTTGCTAAATAAAATTAACAAGGAACATGGGGAAAAATTGAACTGTGTATTGCAAATTCATGGCAACAACTTCTTACATTCCTTTTTCTCATAGGCTGACTGTGCTGTCCTGATTGTTGCTGCTGGTGTTGGTGAGTTTGAAGCTGGTATCTCAAAGAATGGACAAACTCGTGAACATGCTCTTCTGGCCTACACCCTGGGTGTGAAGCAGCTCATTGTTGGTGTCAACAAAATGGACTCTACCGAGCCACCATACAGTCAGAAGAGATACGAGGAAATTGTAAAGGAAGTAAGCACTTACATCAAGAAGATTGGCTACAACCCAGATACTGTTGCTTTCGTACCCATCTCTGGCTGGAACGGTGACAACATGCTTGAACCCAGTGCTAATGTAAGTATCTTTTTAAACCAAGATATATATCTAATTTAATGTAATGCTTAACTTGTTTTTTTACACAAGTCTAAATAATTGTTGCTTCTGTAGATGCCTTGGTTCAAGGGATGGAGCATCACCCGTAAAGAAGGAAAGGGCAGTGGAACTACTCTGCTTGAAGCTCTTGACTGCATTCTGCCACCAAGCCGCCCCACTGATAAGGCTCTACGTCTGCCTCTACAGGATGTCTACAAGATTGGTGGTACGTACTTGCTTACTGCAATGGTTGACCCACCCTGCCAGTCTTACACTTCAGATGGCTACATGTTAAAGAATTCTATTTCCACTCACCAATAGCAGTTACCAACTTTATATCTCACTGGTAACAGTCAGTTTTACCCCAACAGCTCACTGTCTAGGTCTCATCTTTGATTTCTCCTCCTTTTGTGCACCACATTCAGTCTGTCTCAAAATCTGTTTACATCCAAACACCCTCCTCCTTCCATCCAAAATGACCTTATCTTACACAAGATACAGTGGTGGGTACACTAGACTATGTGCCTGATACATCCACCAATCTGCTGCAGTGGGCCGACATAGTGCCTAGTGTGTACCCAGTTTGTCATTTTAAATAGGACTAGGTAAAAAAAAAATCCTCATCTGGAAGACTTAAAATATATCCATATTTATTTAGCTCACCCCTGTCCAATTTTGGACTTTTTCGCTATATCCTTTGCAATTGAAGTATAATACATGCAGGAAGTTGACTTGGTTTTTACTACACTTAGGTTTAATATAAGATAATTTTAATAGACCATATTAAGTTTTAAATGTTAAACTATTTTTTGCGAAAGTGTCAAGAGTCTTCCACTTGTTTGCTATTTAATGCCCACTGACTATAGTGCACTGCCAACTTGATACATTAATATTGTGTGTGTGTATATATAACAATTACTGATTCATGTTCTGTCATCACCCAGTTTTCACCCATTACACTTTCCAATTTGAACAGCAATGTATCAGAATATGCTGCGCTATAAGAAACAGTTGACTGATAAATAATGTTACATCTTCTTTCGCCTAGGTATTGGAACAGTACCAGTTGGTCGTGTGGAAACCGGTGTCCTGAAGCCAGGCATGGTAGTCACTTTTGCCCCAGTCAATGTAACAACTGAAGTAAAGTCTGTGGAAATGCACCATGAAGCTCTGACTGAGGCCATGCCCGGTGACAATGTTGGTTTCAACGTAAAGAACGTTTCTGTGAAGGACATCCGTCGTGGTAACGTTGCTGGTGATAGCAAGAACGACCCACCTCTGGAAGCCGGTAGCTTCACTGCACAGGTATTTAGGTGGTTCAACTGCATAAATGGGCAAGGCAGACTAGTAATGTAAGAGTAACGTTGACTTGCTCTTTGCAGGTTATCATCCTGAACCATCCAGGCCAGATCAGTGCTGGGTATGCACCTGTGCTGGATTGTCATACTGCTCACATAGCTTGCAAATTTGCTGAGCTCAAGGAAAAGATTGATCGTCGTTCTGGTAAGAAACTGGAAGAAAACCCCAAGTCCCTGAAGTCTGGTGATGCTGCCATTGTTGAAATGGTCCCTGGCAAACCCATGTGTGTGGAGAGCTTCTCTGACTATCCTCCCCTTGGTGAGTAGCATCTGTCTGAGTATTGGTCTTCATTGTTTTGATTTTTCTTATAAAACAGTCTAGGTTTTGTACGGTATAGTTCAAGGATCTAAGGCTCTCCCTTGCAAAATGCGTGAGCTTTTTACTAATAACCTTTTTTTCCCTAGGTCGCTTTGCTGTGCGTGACATGAGACAGACTGTTGCCGTTGGTGTCATCAAGGCAGTTGAGAAGAAGGCTGCCGGAAGTGGCAAAGTCACAAAATCTGCTCAGAAGGCCCAGAAAACGAAATGAATATTTCTTAAATGCATTACCACCTCAGTCATAACCAGTGGTGGAAGAACGGTCTCAGAACTGTTTGTCTTAATTGGCCATTTCAGTTTAATAGTAAAAGACTGGTTAATGATTACAATGCATCGTAAAAGCTTCAGAAGGAAAGGAATGTTTGTGGACCATTTTGTTTGTGGCAGTTTTAAGTTATTAGTGTTTTAAATCGGTAATTTTTAAGTGGAAACAACTTGACCAAAATCTGTCACCATATTTGAGACCATTAAAAAAAAGTTAATTATAAATGTGTTGTGGTTTATATTAAATAACAGATTTAATGTTTCCAAATTGGTCATGGTTTATTAACTTAAACCAGGCATGTCCAAACTGTGGCCCTCCAGCTGTTAAACTACATATCCCAGCATTCCCCGACAGTGTTGCTGTCTGAGAATGCTAAAGCTGTCGGGGCATGCTGGGATGTGTAGTTTCTCAACAGCTGGAGGGCTGCAGCTTGGACATGCCTGATAACCCTTTATGCAGCCAGTTTGTGATTCCCTGAAATGTGAAAAGTTGAAAATAGAACTGCCCCTTGAACAGGAATTATGTGACAAAAACTGATGCACTGTAGATGCCATTCTGTATTGCATGGGTCCTCAACCTATGGCCCTCTAGCTGCTGTGTAGCATCCCAGTATGCCCTTCCTACATTTTAGCATGCCTTAATAGCAAAACTGTGGCAGTTGAAGACCCATGCTGTATTGGATCGTATGGACTTGTGTAATGTTTCAAGCACTTACTAGTAGTGGGTATCCGTTCAGATGGTCGACCATGTTATGGTCGACAGTCGTTAGGTCGACCACTATTAGTCGACATTTACATGGACACGTGGTCGACACGTGAAAAGGTCGACATGAGTTTTTTAACTTTTTTCCTTTTGGGGAACTTTTCCATACTTTACGATCCACGTGGACTACGATTGAAACGGTAATCTGTGCCGAGCGAAGGCACCATGCCCGAAGCATGGCGAGCGAAGCGGTGCACTAATTGGGGTTCCCAGTCACATTACACAAAAAACGGCACCAAAAAAAGTAAAAAAAACTCGTGTCGACCATGTGTCCATGTCGACCAGTAGTGGTCAACCTAATGACTGTCGACCATAACATGGTTGACCATTCATACCGGAACCCTAGTAGTGATAGTAGCATGCTTTATATGGTAACTGGTACGCACTCTACATGTGTTCTACCATGGTGAACTTAGTGGACATCTCAAACAAATCACCCTGTGAGTAGAGGACTGACCTATAAAGGCTGAGTTTCTGATGTCTGCTATGGTTATTTAGAGTTGAACAATGAGGATCGGATTAAGGGGTCCAATTGTCAACAAGAAATTTTGTGATTGGCTGGAGCACCATTTGTCACACACATTTCGATTTCCCCCAACTAATTTTTCACACATGACAGGAGCATGTGAGACAACATGACTGCAGCTGATTGGCTGGAGTACCACTTGTAATACACAAGTTTTATCGCTAGTTTGATAAATGAGCAATTTTTTTTTTTTTTTTTTTTTTTTTTTTTTTGCAGTAACTGAGGAAACACTTATTTTCTCTTTAGAGTTAGATGTAACCATGCTCATCGTGGCTGTGACTAGGTGCGGGTGTTACCCCTTGGCTGAAATGCGCATGCCGGTGTGTCTTAGCTGCACCTGTGGGCATTATCATTGCAAAAGTGGCGGCCCAGGTGCGACTGCTTTGCAGCCACGATGACTGGCTACATCTGTAAGGGGGGTTTACATGGTACAAAAAGCTTGACCATTTCCTATATGGTGTTTTAGTATTATATTTAGAGCCTAGAATAGTGACTTTACATAACCAATTTTAAATATGTAACTTTACATTATTGTCTGGCAAGTGGACTCAAGGTGCATAAACACTGGGCGTTTCTGCCCAGCATGAATGCTCAGCGATTGCTGGGCTGAAAATTAGCTCAGTGCGTACACACTGACTGTCCTCACCACCCCCCTGCCCAGCGATGTCAGGGGGGGTGAATGGCTTTCCATAGCAGGACGCTATGGAAAGCCATTCACTCCACTGGTAATACCAGCAGATGAAGCGGGGGCGCTTATCGCCACACTGGGTGGTTTTATACAGCTGGTTTCAGCTCAAAATCGCCTAGTGTGTATGGCCCATTAATTAAAAAAATGTGATCAATGAGAGGTTGTATTAGTTAAACAATTAACAAGATCATTTGGCTTTAGTGTAAAGTAATCTGATTGCACAAAATAAAGTACTTTTCTACACTGAAATGTCTTCAAACTTATACATTACTTGTGATAGCTGAAGGCAGTCAGGTTAATTGCATAAGCTGTTTCTAGCGTGGGACGAGATTAGGTCTAAGGTTCACTCATTTTGATAATGCATCTCCCCCTCCCAAAATTAGCATGACACTACATGAATAACAAGCTTATTTAAGCGTGTGTGCACATCGTATAAGTCATCTTAGTGTCAGATGACCATAACTGGAATGTGACAAAGTGCTTTAATTCTGTTACTGAAATTGATTTAACTGATTAAATCATAGTAATAAGTACAGACAAAAAGTAAATTGAGCAATATTTACATGTTCAGTAAAATGTGTCACTCTTGGAAGCAGTCGGTAAAACAGGAGTACTGCAGAGTGCAGACCTCCGATATTGCTGTAAGGCAGTGGTTCTCACTGCTGCGGGATGGTTGCAGGGGTGCCTCAGGTTGGTGGTTAAGGACCAATTCAAACTATTGTCTATAATTGTCAGCCACAAGCACTAGTTTTTCCTGTCAAAATATGTGGACAAACATAAGCAAATTTTGTTCCTCACCAAATAATTGAACCTAAGGATGACAAACTGTTTTTCTAAATGTTTCAAGAAATTTTTGGCTTTGGAGTGCCCTTAAAAAAAATAAAAAAAATTCTGATACTCTTAAGGCAGGGATGGGGAACCTTTGGCCCTCCAGCTGTTGAACTACACATCCCAGCATGCCCTGCAACAGTTTTAGCATGGCCAAATAGCAAAACTAGCAAGGCATGCTGGTATGTGTAGTTCAACAACAGCTGGAGGGTGAAAGGTGGGAACCACTAAAGCCATGTAAGTCGATCTAAATCAGGTCTGCAAACTCTGTCCTCATTACCCCACACAGTGCATGTTTTGCAGGTCTCAGAATCACAAGTGAAATAATTAACCCCACCTGTGGTCCTTTTAAAATGTCTGTGAGTAATTAATACATCTGTGCACCTGCTGGGTTACCTGCAAAACATGCACTGTGTGGGGTAATGAGGACTGAGTTTGCAGACCTATGATTTCTCTAACGTCCTAGTGGATGCTGGGAACTCCGAAAGGACCATGGGGAATAGCGGCTCCGCAGGAGACTGGGCACAACTAAAAGAAAGCTTTTAGACTACCTGGTGTGCACTGGCTCCTCCCACTATGACCCTCCAAGCCCCAGTTAGATTTCTGTGCCCGGCTGAGCTGGATGCACACTAGGGGCTCTCCTGAGCTCCTAGAAAGAAAGTTTATTTTAGGTTTTTTATTTTACAGTGAGACCTGCTGGCAACAGGCTCACTGCATCGAGGGACTAAGGGGAGAAGAAGCGAACCTACCTGCTTGCAGCTAGCTTGGGCTTCTTAGGCTACTGGACACCATTAGCTCCAGAGGGATCGACCGCATGGAACTGGCCTTGGTGTTCGTTCCCGGAGCCGCGCCGCCGTCCCCCTTACAGAGCCAGAAGCAAGAAGAGGTCCGGAAAATCGGCGGCAGAAGACATCAGTCTTCACCAAGGTAGCGCACAGCACTGCAGCTGTGCGCCATTGCTCCTCATGCACACTTCACACTCCGGTCACTGAGGGTGCAGGGCGCTGGGAGGGGGCGCCCTGAGCAGCAATAAAAACACCTTGGCTGGCAAATATATCACAATATATAGCCCCAGAGGCTATATATGTGATAAATACCCCTGCCAGAATCCATAAAAAAGCGGGAGAAAAGTCAGCGAAAAAGGGGCGGAGCTATCTCCCTCAGCACACTGGCGCCATTTTCTCTTCACAGTGCAGCTGGAAGACAGCTCCCCAGGCTCTCCCCTGTAGTTTGCAGGCTCAAAGGGTTAAAAAGAGAGGGGGGGCACTAAATTTAGGCGCAATATTGTATATACAAGCAGCTATTGGGAAAAATTCACTCAATATAGTGTTAATCCCTAAATTATATAGCGCTCTGGTGTGTGCTGGCATACTCTCTCTCTGTCTCCCCAAAGGGCTGTGTGGGGTCCTGTCCTCAGTCAGAGCATTCCCTGTGTGTGTGCGGTGTGTCGGTACGGCTGTGTCGACACGTTTGATGAGGCTTATGTGATGGCAGAGCAGATGCCGATAAATGTGATGTCGCCCCCTGTGGGGCCGACACCAGAGTGGATGGATAGGTGGAAGGTATAAACCGACAGTGTCAACTCCTTACATAAAAGGCTGGATGACGTAACAGCTATGGGACAGCCGGCTTCTCAGCCCGCGCCTGCCCAGGCGTCTCAAAGGCCATCAGGGGCTCAAAAACGCCCGCTCCCTCAGATGGCAGACACAGATGTCGACACGGAGTCTGACTCCAGTGTCGACGAGGTTGAGACATATACACAATCCACTAGGAACATCCGTTACATGATCCCGGCAATAAAAAATGTGTTACACATTTCTGACATTAACCCAAGTACCACTAAAAAAGGGTTTTATGTTTGGGGAGAAAAAGCAGGCAGTGTTTTGTTCCCCCATCAAATGAGTGAATGAAGTGTGAAAAAGCGTGGGTTCCCCCGATAAGAAACTGGTAATTTCTAAAAAGTTACTGATGGCGTACCCTTTCCCGCCAGAGGATAAATTACGCTGGGAGATATCCCCTAGGGTGGATAAGGCGCTCACATGTTTGTCAAAAAAGGTGGCACTGCCGTCTTAGGATACGGCCACTTTGAAGGTACCTGCTGATAAAAAGCAGGAAGCTATCCTGAAGTCTGTATTTACACACTCAGGTACTAGACTGAGACCTGCAGATAGTGCTGCTGCAGCGTGGTCTGTAACCCTGTCAAACAGGGATACTATTTTGCGAACATAAGACGTCGTCTTATATATGAGGGATGCACAGAGGGATATTTTGCCGGCTGGCATCCAGAATTAATGCAATGTCCATTCTGTCAGGAGGGTATTAGAGACCCGACACTGGACAGGTGATGCTGACTTTAAAAGGCACATAGAGCCTTATAAGGGTGAGGAATTGTTTGGGGATGGTCTCTGGGACCTCGTATCCACAGCAACAGCTGGGAAGAAAAAATTTTTACCTCAGGTTTCCTCACAGCCTAAGAAAGCACTGTATTATCAGGTACAGTCCTTTCGGCTTCAGAAAAGCAAGCGGGTAAAAGGCGCTTCCTTTCTGCACAGAGACGAGGGAAGAGGGAAAAAGCTGCACCAGTCAGCCAGTTCCCAGAATCAAAATTCTTCCCCCGCTTCCTCTGAATCCACCGCATGACGCGGGGGCTCCACAGGCGTAGCCAGGTACGGTGGGGGGCCGCCTCCAAAATTTCAGCGATCAGTGGGCTCGCTCACGGGTGTATCCCTGGATCCTTCAAGTAGTATCTCAGGGGTACAAGCTGGAATTCGAGGCGTCTCCCCCCCGCCGTTTCCTCAAATCTGCCTTGCCGACAACTCCCTCAGGCAGGGAGGCTGTGCTAGAGGCAATTCACAAGCTGTATTCCCAGCAGGTGATAGTCAAGGTGCCCCTACTTCAACAAGGACGGGGTTACTATTCCACACTGTTTGTGGTACCGAAACCGGACGGTTCGGTGAGACCCATTTTAAATTTGAAATCCTTGAACACATACATAAAAAAATTCAAGTTCAAGATGGAATCGCTCAGGGCGGTTACTGCAAGCCTGGAGGAGGGGGATTACAACAAGGAGGCTTACCTACATGTCCCCATTTACCATCCTCACCAGGAGTACCTCAGATTTGTGGTACAGGATTGCCATTACCAATTCCAAACACTGCCGTTTGGACTGTCCACGGCACCGAGGGTCTTTACCAAGGTAATGGCAGAAATGATGATACTCCTTCGAAAAAGGGAGTTTTAATTATCCCGTACTTGGACGATCTCCTTATAAAGGCGAGGTCCAAGGAGCAGTTGTTGGTCGGAGTAGCACTATCTCGGGAAGTGCTACAACAGCACGGATGGATTCTATACATTCCAAAGTCACAGCTGGTTCCTACCACACGCCTGCTGTTCCTGGGGATGGTTCTGGACACAGAAGAGAAAAAAGTGTTTCTCCCGCAGGAGAAAGCCAAGGAGCTGTCATCTCTAGTCAGAGACCTCCTGAAACCAAAACAGGTATCGGTGCATCACTGCACACGAGTCCTGGGAAAAATGGTAGCTTCTTACGAAGCAAAATTCCATTCGGCAGGTTCCATGCAAGAACCTTTCAGTGGGACCTCTTGGACAAGTGGTCGGGATCGCATCTTCAGATGCATCGGCTGATAACCCTGTCTCCAAGGACCAGGGTATCTCTACTGTGGTGGCTGCAGAGTGCTCATCTTCAAGAGGGCCGCAGATTCGGCATACAGGACTGGGTCCTGGTAACCACGGATGCCAGCCTTCGAGGCTGGGGGGCAGTCACACGGAAGAAATTTCCAAGGACTTTGGTCAAGTCAGGAGTCGTCCCTACACATAAATATTCTGGAACTGAGGGCCATTTACAATGCCCTAAGTCTGGCAAGGCCTCTGCTTCAAAACCAGCCGGTACCGATCCAATCAGACAACATCACGGCAGTCGCCCATGTAAACCGACAGGGCGGCACAAGAAGCAGGATGGCGATGGCAGAAGCCACAAGGATTCTCCGATGGGCGGAAAATCACGTCTTAGCACTGTCAGTAGTGTTCATTCCGGGAGTGGACAACTGGGAAGCAGACTTCCTCAGCAGACACGACCTACACCCGGGAGAGTGGGGACTTCATCCAGAAGTCTGCCAACTGTTGGTAAACCGTTGGGAAAGGCCACAGGTGGACATGATGGCGTCCCGCCTAAACAAAAAAACTAGATATTGCGCCAGGTCAAGGGACCCTCAGGCAATAGCTGTGGACGCTCTAGTGACACCGTGGGTGTACCAGTCGGTTATGTATTCCCTCCTCTGCCTCTCATACCAAAGGTACTGAGAATAATAAGAAAACGAGGAGTAAGAACGATACTCGTGGTTCCGGATGGGCCAAGAAGAGCTTGGTACCCAGAACTTCAAGAAATGATATCAGAGGACCCATGGCCTCTACCGCTCAGACAGGATCTGCTACAGCAGGGGCCCTGTCTGTTCCAAGACTTACCGCGGCTGCGTTTGACGGCATGGCGGTTGAATTCCGGATCCTAAAGGAAAAGGGCATTCCGGAGGAAGTCATTCCTACGCTGATAAAAGCCAGGAAAGAAGTAACCGCAAACCATTATCACCGTATTTGGCGAAAATATGTTGCGTGGTGTGAGGCCAGGAAGGCCCCAACAGAGGAATTTCAGCTGGGTCGTTTTCTGCACCTCCTACAGTCAGGAGTGACTATGGGCCTAAACTTGGGTTCCATTAAGGTCCAGATTTCGGCTCTGTCGATTTTCTTCCAGAAAGAACTGGCTTCACTGCCTGGAGTTCAGACATTTGTAAAGGGAGTGCTACATATTCAGCCCCCTTTTGTGCCTCCTGTGGCACCTTGGGATCTCAACGTGGTGTTGAGTTTCCTAAAATCACATTGGTTTGAGCCACTTAAAACTGTGGATTTGAAATATATCACGTGGAAAGTGGTCATGTTATTGGCCTTGGCTTCGGCCAGGCGAGTGTCAGAAGGGGCGGCTTTGTCATGTAAAAGCCCTTATCTGATTTTCCATATGGATAGGGCAGAATTGAGGACTCGTCCCCAGTTTCTCCCTAAGGTGGTATCAGCTTTTCACTTGAACCAACCTATTGTAGTGCCTGCGGCTACTAGGGACTTGGAAGATTCCAAGTTACTGGACGTAGTCAGGGCCTTAAAAAATTATATTTCCAGGACGGCTGGAGTCAGGAAAACTGACTCGCTTTTTATCCTGTAGGCACCCAACAAAATAGGTGCTCCTGCTTCTAAGCAGACTATTGCTCCCTAAATTTGTAGCACAATTCAGCTGGAGCATTCTGCGGCTGGTTTGCCGCATCCTTAATCAGTAAAAGCCCATTCCACGAGGAAAGTGGGCTCATCTTGGGCGGCTGCCCGAGGGGTCTCGGCTTTACAACTTTGCCAAGCTGCAACTTGGTCAGGGGCAAACACGTTTGCTAAATTCTACAAATTTGATACCCTGGCTGAGGAGGACCTTGAGTTCTCTCATTCGGTGCTGCTGAGTCATCCGCACTCTCCCGCCCGTTTGGGAGCTTTGGTATAATCCCCATGGTCCTTTCGGAGTTCCCAGCATCCACTAGGACGTTAGAGAAAATAAGATTTTACTCACCGGTAAATCTATTTCTCGTAGTCCGTAGTGGATGCTGGGCGCCCATCCCAAGTGCGGATTGTCTGCAATACTTGTATATAGTTATTGTTAAAGGGTTATTGTTATGAGCCATCTGTTGAGAGGCTCAGTTATGTTTCATACTGTTAACTGGATATGGTATCACGAGTTATACGGTGTGATTGGTGTGGCTGGTATGAGTCTTACCCGGGATTCAAAATCCTTCCTTATTGTGTCAGCTCTTCCGGGCACAGTATCCTAACTGAGGCTTGGAGGAGGGTCATAGTGGGAGGAGCCAGTGCACACCAGGTAGTCTAAAAGCTTTCTTTTAGTTGTGCCCAGTCTCCTGCGGAGCCGCTATTCCCCATGGTCCTTTTGGAGTTCCCAGCATCCACTACGGACTACGAGAAATAGATTTACCGGTGAGTAAAATCTTATTTTAAATGTATATCCCAGTTGGCACCAGAATGCTGCAAGCAGTTCCATGTCAAGATCCTTTGATTAGATCTACTTTGTATAACCCTACCAGTCCGTAGTGTTTACTTCGCTGTTGCACTTTTATTTTGCTGCTTTTCAGCTATTACCGAAAGTCCCTTCGCTTCTTGCTCTTGTAGATCCAGAATTTAATATACAAGTGTGCAGTTGTAAAGAGCTGGAAAAAAAGCAAAAACTTTCTCTGACGTCCTAAGTGGATGCTGGGACTCCGTAAGGACCATTGGGAACAGCGGCTCAGCAGGAGACTGGGCACAACTATAAAGAAAGCTTTAGACTACTGGTGTGCACTGGCTCCTCCCACTATGACCCTCCTCCAGACTTCAGTTAGAATCTTGTGCCCGGCTGAGCTGGATGCACACTAGGGGCTCTCCTTAGCTCCTAGAAAGAAAGTATATTTAGGTTTGCCTGAGGGCAATATTACACACCTTGGCTGGCAAATATACACCATATATAGTCCCAGAGGCTATATAGGTGTAAATTAATACCCCTGCCAGAGTTTCAAAAACGCGGGAGAAGTCAGACAAAAAAGGGGCGGGGCTAACTCAGCACACTGGCGCCATTTTTCCCTCACAGCTCCGCTGGAAGGAAGCTCCCTGGCTCTCCCCTGCAGTCTACAACTACAGAAGGGTAAAAAAGAGAGGGGGGGCACTAAATTTAGGCGCAGTATATATATATATATATATATAGCAGCTATAAGGGGATATAATTCAGTTAGTCCCTGTATTATATAGCGCTCTGGTATGTGCTGGCATACTCTCTCTCTGTCTCCCCAAAGGGCTTTGTGGGGTCCTGTCCTCTGTCAGAGCATTCCCTGTGTGTATGCGGTGTGTCGGTACGGCTGTGTCGACATGTTTGATGAGGAGGCTTATGTGGAGGCGGAGCAAATGCCTGTAAATGTGATGTCACCCCCTGCGGGGTCGACACCTGAGTGGATGGTTCTGTGGAAGGAATTACGCGACAGTGTCGACTCCTTGCATAAAAGGTTTGACGACATACCTACTATGGGACAGCCGGCTTCTCAGCCTGTGCCTGCCCAGGCGTCTCAAAAGCCATCAGGGGCTCTAAAACGCCCGCTACCTCAGATGGCAGACACAGATGTCGACACGGATACTGACTCCAGTGTCGACGGCGATGAGACTAATGTAACTTCCAATAGGGCCACACGTTACATGATTGAGGCAATGAAAAATGTGTTGCACATTTCTGATGTTACCCCCGGTACCACAAAAAAAGGGTATTATGTTTGGAGAGAAAAAACTACCAGTAGCTTTTCCTCCATCTGAGGAGTTAAATGACGTGTGTGAAGAAGCGTGGGCTTCTCCTGATAAGAAACTGGTAATTTCTAAGAGGTTACTAATGGCGTACCCTTTCCCGCCAGAGGATAGGTCACGCTGGGAAACATCCCCTAGGGTGGATAAAGCGCTCACGCGCTTGTCAAAGAAGGTGGCACTACCGTCTCCGGATACGGCCGCCCTGAAGGAATCTGCTGATAGAAAGCAGGAGGCTATCCTGAAGTCTATATATACACACACAGGTGTTATACTGAGACCAGCTATTGCGTCAGCATGGATGTGCAGTGCTGCAGCTGCGTGGTCAGATTCCCTGTCGGAAAATATTGATACCCTAGACAGGGACACTATATTGCTAACCGTAGAGCATATTAAAGACGCACTTTTATACATGAGGGATGCACAGAGGGATATTTGCCGGCTGGCATCCAAAATTAGTGCAATGTCCATTTCTGCCAGGAGAGGGTTATGGACTCGGCAGTGGACAGGAGATGCAGATTCCAAAAGGCACATGGAAGTTCTGCCTTATAATGGTGAGGAGTTGTTCGGGGATGGTCTCTCGGACCTTGTTTCCACAGCAACAGCTGGGAAGTCTACATTTTTACCCCATGTTCCCTCACAGCCAAAGAAAGCACCGTATTATCAGGTACAGTCCTTTCGGCCCAATAGGGGCAAGCGGGTTAAGGGCGCGTCCTTTCTGCCCAGAGGCAGAGGTAGGGGGAAAAAGCTGCAGCATACAGCCAGTTCCCAGGAGCAAAAGTCCTCCCCCGCTTCCTCTAAGTCCACAGCATGACGCTGGGGCTCCACAGGCGGAGCCAGGTACGGTGGGGGCCCGTCTCAAATATTTCAGCAATCAGTGGGCTCGCTCACGGGTGGATCCCTGGATCTTTCAAATAGTATCTCAGGGGTACAAGCTGGAATTAGAGACGTCTCCCCCCCGCCGTTTCCTCAAATCTGCCTTACCAACCACTCCCTCAGGCAGGGAGGCAGTGTTACGGGCAATTCACAAGCTGTATTCACAACAGGTGATAGTAAAGGTGCCCCTACTTCAACAAGGACGGGGTTACTATTCCACAATGTTTGTGGTACCGAAACCGGACGGTTCGGTGAGACCCATTTTAAATTTGAAATCCTTGAACACATATAAAAAAATTCAAGTTCAAGATGGAATCGCTCAGGGCGATTATTGCAAGCCTGGACGAGGGGGATTACATGGTATCACTGGACATCAAGGATGCTTACCTGCATGTCCCCATTTACCATCCTCACCAGGAGTACCTCAGATTTGTGGTACAGGATTGTCATTACCAATTCCAGACGTTGCCGTTCGGTCTATCCACGGCTCCGAGGGTCTTTACCAAGGTAATGGCCGAAATGATGATACTCCTTCGAAAGAAGGGAGTTTTAATTATCCCGTACTTGGACGATCTCCTGATAAAGGCGAGGTCCAGGGAGCAGTTGTTGGTCGGGGTAGCACTATCTCGGGAGGTGCTACAACAGCATGGCTGGGTTCTAAATATTCCAAAGTCACAGCTGATCCCTACGACACGTCTACTGTTCCTGGGGATGGTTCTGGACACAGAACAGAAAAAAGTGTTTCTCCCGGAGGAGAAGGCCAAGGAGCTGTCATCTCTAGTCAGAGGCCTCCTAAAACCAAAACAGGTGTCGGTGCATCACTGCACGCGGATCCTGGGAAAGATGGTAGCTTCCTACGAAGCAATTCCATTCGGCAGGTTCCATACAAGAACTTTTCAGTGGGACCTATTGGACAAGTGGTCCGGATCGCATCTTCAGATGCATCGGCTGATAACCCTGTCTCCAAGGACCAGGGTGTCTCTGCTGTGGTGGCTGCAGAGTGCTCATCTTCAAGAGGGCCGCAGATTCGGCATACAGGACTGGGTCCTGGTAACCACGGATGCCAGCCTTCGAGGCTGGGGGGCAGTCACACAGGGAAGAAACTTTCAAGGACTATGGTCAAGTCAGGAGACTTCCCTGCACATAAATATTATGGAACTGAGGGCCATTTACAATGCCCTAAGTCAGGCAAAACCCCTGCTTCAAAACCAGCCGGTACTGATCCAGTCAGACAACATCACGGCGGTCGCCCATGTAAACCGACAGGGCGGCACGAGAAGCAGGACGGCGATGGCAGAAGCCACAAGGATTCTCCGATGGGCGGAAAATCACGTGTTAGCACTGTCAGCAGTGTTCATTCCGAGAATGGACAACTGGGAAGCAGACTTCCTCAGCAGGCACGACCTCCACCCGGGAGAGTGGGGACTTCATCCAGAAGTCTTCCAAATGATTGTAAACCGTTGGGAAAGGCCACAGGTGGACATGATGGCGTCCCGCCTAAACAAAAAGCTAGAAAGATATTGCGCCAGGTCGAGAGACCCTCAGGCGATAGCTGTGGACGCTCTAGTGACACGTGGGTGTACCGGTCGGTTTATGTGTTCCCTCCTCTTCCTCTCATACCAAAGGTACTGAGGATAATAAGGAGAAGAGGAGTAAGAACTATACTCATTGTTCCGGATTGGCCAAGAAGAGCTTGGTACCCGGAACTTCAAGAAATAATCTCAGAGGACCCATGGCCTCTGCCGCTCAGACGGACCTGCTACAGCAGGGGCCCTGTCTGTTCCAAGACTTACCGCGGCTGCGTTTGAGGGCATGGCGGTTGAACACCGGATCCTGAAGGAAAAGGGCATTCCGGAGGACGTCATTCCTACGCTGATTAAAGCTAGGAAAGAAGTTACCGCAAACCATTATCACCGCATTTGGCGAAAATATGTTGCTTGGTGTGAGGCCAGGAAGGCCCCAACGGAGGAATTTCAGCTGGGTCGATTTCTGCACTTCCTGCAGTCACCCCTGACTATGGGCCTAAAATTGGGTTCCATTAAGGTCCAGATTTCGGCCCTATCGATTTTCTTCCAGAGAGAACTGGCTTCACTACCTGAAGTTCAGACTTTTGTTAAGGGAGTGCTGCATATTCAGCCCCCTTTTGTGCCTCCAGTGGCACCTTGGGATCTCAACGTGGTGTTGGATTTCCTAAAGTCACATTGGTTTGAGCCACTAAAAACCGTGGATTTGAAATATCTCACGTGGAAAGTGGTCATGTTGTTGGCCTTGGCTTCGGCCAGACGTGTGTCAGAATTGGCGGCTTTGTCGTGTAAGAGCCCTTATCTGATTTTCCATATGGATAGGGCAGAATTGAGGACTCGTCCCCAGTTTCTCCCTAAAGTGGTATCAGCTTTTCATCTGAACCAGCCTATCGTGGTGCCTGCGGCTACTAAAGACTTGGAGGCTTCCAAGTTGTTGGACGTAGTCAGGGCCCTGAAAGTCTATGTTTCCAGGACAGCTGGAGTCAGAAAGACTGACTCGCTATTTATCCTGTATGCGCCCAACAAGTTGTGTGCACCTGCTTCAAAGCAGACTATTGCTCGCTGGATCTGTAGTACGATTCAGCTTGCACATTCGGCGGCTGGACTGCCGCATCCTAAATCAGTGAAAGCCCATTCCACGAGGAAGGTGGGCTCTTCTTGGGCGGCTGCCCGAGGGGTCTCGGCTCTACAACTTTGCCGAGCAGCTACTTGGTCGGGGTCAAACACATTTGCAAACTTCTACAAGTTTGACACCCTGGCTGAAAAGGACCTAGAGTTTGCCCATTCGATGCTGCAGAGTCATCCGCACTCTCCCGCCCGTTTGGGAGCTTTGGTATAATCCCCATGGTCCTTACGGAGTCCCAGCATCCACTTAGGACGTCAGAGAAAATAAGAATTTACTCACCGGTAATTCTATTTCTCGTAGTCCGTAGTGGATGCTGGGCGCCCATCCCAAGTGCGGATTGTCTGCAATACTTGTATATAGTTATTGTTTAACTAAAGGGTTATTGTTGAGCCATCTGTTGAGAGGCTCAGTTGTTAACATACTGTTAACTGGGTATTGTATCACGAGTTATACGGTGTGATTGGTGTGGCTGGTATGAGTCTTACCCGGGATTCAAAATCCTTCCTTATTGTGTCAGCTCTTCCGGGCACAGTATCCTAACTGAAGTCTGGAGGAGGGTCATAGTGGGAGGAGCCAGTGAACACCAGTAGTCTAAAGCTTTCTTTATAGTTGTGCCCAGTCTCCTGCGGAGCCGCTGTTCCCCATGGTCCTTATGGAGTCCCAGCATCCACTACGGACTACGAGAAATAGAATTACCGGTGAGTAAATTCTTATTTTCTCATACGTCCTAGAGGATGCTGGGGTCACATCAAGAACCATGGGGTATAGACAGGATCCACAGGAGACATGGGCACTTTAAGACTTTCAAAGGGGTGTGAACTGGCTCCTCCCTCTATGCCCCTCCTCCAGACTCCAGTTTAGAATCTGTGCCCAGGCAGACTGGATGCACACTGAGGAGCTCTACTGAGTTTCTCTGAAAAGACTTTGTTAGGTTTTTTATTTTCAGGGAGCACTGCTGGCAACAGTCTCCCTGCTTCGTGGGACTTAGGGGAGAGAAGTCAGACCTACTTCTGTGAGTTTAAAGGCCCTGCTTCTTTGGCTACAGGACAACATTAGCTCCTGAGGGTCTGATCGTTAGGTACGCCTAGATGCTCGTTCCCAGAGCCCGCCGTCACCCCCCTTGCAGAGAAAGAAGTCAGAAAACAGGTGAGTAGAAGAAGATCAGAAGACTTCAGCGACGGATTTGAGGTACCGCATAGCGGCCGCACTGAGTGCCATTCTCCCACACTCAGAGGCACTACAGGGTGCAGGGCGTGGGGGAGGGGGCGCCCTGGGCAGCATTTTAACCTCAAAATAACTGACTGGCAAGAGCGGACATAGTGCCAGGGCACTAAAAGTTTAAAAATGAGCAGGTCTGAAGCGCGCCGTTACGGGGGCGGGGCTTAGCCCTCACAGTACACAGCCCGGCGCCATTTTCTCTACACAGGCTGCAGAGACGCTGGTCCTTCACACTGCTGTACAAGTAACGGTGCAAAATGGGGGGGAGGGGGGGGGGGCACAGTGATTTTGGTGCATTGTATGTAAATTATAAAAGTGCTGCAGGTCTGGGACATTTTCTGTAGTGTTCAGACCGGGTTTGGGCGCTGGGGTGTGAGCTGGCAATATCTCCCTCTGTGTCTCTCTGACAGGCTTTACTGTGGGTCTGGTCTGTCCCCTATAGGCCCAGTGTATCTGCGTGTGGTGGGTGCACGTGTGTCGGCGTGCTCTTCCCAGGAGGAGACTATGTTAGGGACACAAACGGCTGTGGGAGTGACCCTGTCGGCAATGCCGACACCTGATTGGGTGAATGTTTTGAGTGCTTTGAATGCAAATGGGGCTCTGATAAATAAAAGATTGGATAAATCTGAGTCTCGGAACCAGGCTTGGAAGAAATCCGTAGAGGATGTGTTGTTTCAAGTACAGACCCCCTCGGGGTCACAAAAACGTACATTTGCCCAGCTGACAGACACGGAAACCGACACGGACACTGACTCAAGTGTCGACTATAGTGATGCCAGATTAAATCCAAAACTGGCAAAGAGCATTCAGTACATGATTGTGGCTATAAAAGATGTATTACATATCACTGAGGACCCTACTGTTCCTGATACTAGGGTCTGTATGTTTAAAGGAAAGAAACCTGTGGTAACGTTTCCTCCCTCTCATGAACTGAACACGCTTTGTGAAAAGGTTTGGGAAAGTCCTGACAAAAAGATTCAGATTCCCAAAAGGATTGTAATGGCGTACCCGTTTCCCTCTGGGGATAGGGAATAATGGGAGTCACCCCCCCACCCCCCATTGTGGACAAAGCTCTGTCACGGCTGTCCAAAAAGGTAGCTCTCCCGTCCCCTGACACGGCAGCCCTAAAGGATCCTGCGGATCGTAGGCAGGAAAATACATTGAAATCCATTTATGTCACCACGGGTACGCTACTCAGACCAGCCATTACATCTGCGTGGGTGAGTAGTGCTAGCGAAAAATGGGCAGATAACTTGTCATCTGAAATGGATACCCTAGATAGGGATAGCATTCTTTTGACACTAGGTCATATCAGGGACGCCGCAGTCTACCTAAAGGAAGCTGCGAGAGATATTGGCCTCTTGGGATCACGAGACAATGCCATGGCAGTCTCAGCTAGGAGAGCATTGTGGATTCATCAATGGAATGCTGACTCTAAGAAAGCTATGGAGTCTCTACCATATAAGGGTGGTGTGTTGTTTGGTGACGGCCTCGCTGATTTGGTATCTACGGCTACCGTGGGTAAGTCATCATTTTTATCTTATGTGCCTGCACCACAAAAGAAAGCACACCACTATCAGATGCAGTCCTTTCGGCCCAATAAATACAGAAGGGGCCGAGGGTCTTCCTTCCTTGCTATGAGAGAAAAGGGAAAAGGTAAACGATCACCGGCCGTGGCCGGTTCCGAGGAGCAGAAGTCCTCCCCGGCTTCTGCCAAGTCCACCGCATGACGCTGTGGGGGCATGTCTCAGGCTCTTCAGTCAGTTCTGTGCTCGTTTGGCCCTGGACCCATGGGTTTTAGAAATAGTGTCCCAAGGGTACAAACTGGAGTTCCAAGACATGCCCCCTCACCGATTTTTCAAATCAGCCTTACCAGCTTCTCTTCCAGACAGGGAGGTGGTATGCGCCGCAATACAAAAATTGTGTCACAATCAAGTCATTGTCAGGGATCCCCGGTCGCAACAGGGAGAAGGCTTTTATTCGAGCCTGTTCGTGGTCCCGAAGCCAGATGGCTCAGTCAGACCAATCCTGAACCTCAAATCCCTCAATTTCTACCTAAACAAATTCAAATTCAAGATGGAATCTCTCCGGGCAGTGATCTCCAGTCTGGAGGAGGGAGATTTTATGGTGTCGGTAGACATAAAGGATGCCTACTTGCATGTTCCCATTTATCCCCCACATCAGGCTTACCTGAGGTTTGCAGTTCGGGATTGTCATTACCAATTTCAGACGTTGCCGTTTGGTCTGTCCGAGGGTTTTCACCAAAGTAATGGCCGAAATGATGGTTCTCCTACGCAAACAAGGAGTCATGATTATCCCGCACTTGGACGATCTCCTGATAAAGGCTGATAATGCTGATTATGATTACCTTATAACCTTCACTATATGGGTAAGAGACTCAGTACGCAATTAGCGTATGGGGTACCGTAAGGGTACGCGCTTAGCGTAGCATACGCTCGGCCGTGATCGAGACGCACCACGCTCACAGCTTAATGCGTGGTGTCGAGCACGCTATAGGCGGGCGACTACCGTAATGCTACGCTACCAGCGTAGCGGACGCTCGAGACCACGAGGAGATCACGAGCAGCGCAGACGCTCACAGGATGACAATCAGTAAACCTTGAATGTAACACACAGAAAGGATACTCTTATGCTGTAAACCTTGTACTGAAATACTGCAGCGATATAACGCTGCTTAACCTTGTTAATCCTAAAGATGTTTGAGCGATCGAGACGCTCCTATTACCCTCTGCAATGTAATGAACACACGATACCGTGCTAAGGTTCCAACACCTTTACTAACAAGCTTTTAGTTATATCGAAAAGGGGTAAACAGTTTACAAGTCATACACTACAAGCTAACATATAATTCTAACAGAATATCTAGACAGAAATATACAATAACGTTACAATCTTATACTATAACAGAGAGAGAGAGAGAATGAATGGCCAATACAAACAAAGAGCGAGTTGATTACAGAGAATTACTTACACACACTGGGAACGATCGCTGCGCTATTCCTGGTACCAGCTCCAAGTTAGTCAATATGAAAACCGTTTGTGGAGTCAGCGTGAGCTGCCCAGGCTGGCTGATCTTATATACACTGCATACAGTACACTACAAAGGGACCTATAATCTCATTGTTCATTGGACACAGGAATGTCTCCTCGCATCATAACAAAAGGTCATAGGTTAGTTTGAACAGGTGGGCTGTGACTATTACAAACTGCTCAGGTGGGAGGGAATCGCCGGATTCCCGCCGCATGGATAATGAACTGCAAATATATGAAATGTCCAGAATCTACTAATGGCCATAACTATACGCAGGAGCGATTAATCTTTACCTAACCAACACCGGATTGTTGCTATTAAAATACTCTTCGGTTAGGTACCAGACACAACTGTTCTACCTTAATCAGACCCTTTGTACCACGTAAAGAGGAACTCCTATGTCCCTGAACAAGTCACATTAAACAAACTTACAGTTATCACTAAGGGGAACATTACCTATAAAACCTGCTATATGGATTTATTATCTAGCGATTGAGTCGCTCGCTAGACGCACACAAACTCTACCGTAAATGCACATACCATGCGCTCAAGCGCACGCCCGTAGAGGCGCCGTCACGCAACTGCGAATATGTGCACGCACGCCAGAGAAAGTGCATGTGCAGCGGGCAAGCGCATGAGGTGAATATATGGCAACGTGCAGCATGATATTTTTCTGACTTTGACAAGGCGAGATCCAGGCACCGATTGATGCAGAACATTACGCTCTCCAACAATTCTGCAGCAACATGGTTGGCTCCTAAACTTGCCAAAATCACAGTTGGTTCCGACGAGACAGCTGTCGTTTTTCGGAATGATTCTGGACACAGAATTACAGAGAGTCTTTCTTCCAGTGGAAAAGGCTATGGAAATTCAGAACCTGGTCAAACAATTGCTGAAACCAGCAAGAGTATCGATCCATCAATGCACCCGGTTGCTGGGAAAGATGTGGCGGCCTACTAGGCCATTCAGTTTGGCAGATTCCATGCCATAGTGTTTCAGTGGAACCTGTTGGACAAGTGGTCCGCGTCCCATCTGCACATGCACCGAAGGATAACCCTGTCTTCCAAGACCAGAATCTCACTCCTGTGGTGGCTGCACAGCTCTCACCTCCTAGAGGGACGCAGGTTCGGGATCCAGGACTGGATCTTAGTGACCACGGATGCGAGTCTCCGAGGCTGGGGAGTAGTCACGCAGGGGGAAAGCTTCCAGGGAAGATGGTCAAGCCAGGAAATGTGTCTACACATAAACGTTCTGGAGTTAAGGGCCATTCACAACGGCCTTCTGCAAGCGGAACATCTTCACAATCGGCCCGTCTTGATTCAGTCGGACAACATAACAGCAGTAGCGTACATAACCCGCCATGGCGGAACAAAGAGCAGAGCGGCAATGGCAGAAGCCACAAAGGTGCTCCGTTGGGCGGAAAAGCATACAAGCGCTCTGTCAGCGATCTTCATTCCAGGAGTGGACAACTGGGAAGCAGACTTCCTCAGCAGACATGATCTCCATCCAGGAGAGTGGGGTCTTCATCAAGAGGTCTTTGCAGAAGTGACAAGTCTTTGGGGAATTTCTCAAATAGACATGATGGCGTCTCGCCTCAACAAGAAACTTCAGAGATATTGTTCCAGGTCAAAAGACCCTCAAGCAATAGCAGTGGATGCCCTAGTGACACCGTGGGTGTTTTAGTCAGTGTACGTGTTTCCTCCGCTTCCACTCATTCCAAAAGTGATAAAGATCATAAGAAGAACAAAGGTTAGAGCGATTCTCATTGTTCCAGACTGGCCAAGAAGGGCTTGGTAACCGGATCTTCTGGAATTACTCGTAGGAGATCCCTGGCCTCTTCCTCTGAGGGAGGATCTGTTACAGCAGGGGCCGTGCGTGTTCCAAGACTTACCGCGATTTCGTTTGACGGCTTGGAGGTTGAACACCGGATCCTAGCCCGGAAGGGTATTCCCGAGGAAGTTATCCCCACTCTTATTTAGGCCAGGAAGGGAGTAACGTCCAAACATTACCACCGTATTTGGAGAAAATACGTGTCTTGGTGTGAATCCAGGAAGGCTCCTTCGGAAGAATTTCAGTTAGGACTTTTTCTCCATTTTCTACAAGCCGGTGTGGATGCGGGCCTAAAGTTGGGCTCAATTAAAGTTAAAATTTCAGCCTTATCGGTTTTCTTCCAAAAACAATTGGCCTCCCTTCCAGAAGTTCAGACCTTCGTGAAAGGCGTGTTGCACATCCAACCTCCCTTTGTGCCCTCTGTGGCACCATGGGATCTTAACGTGGTGTTGCAATTCCTTCAATCTTATTGGTTTGAACCTTTGCAGAAGGTAGAGTTAAAATTTCTTACTTGGAAAGTGGTCATGCTGTTGGCCTTGGCATCCGCAAGGCAGGTGTCTGAATTGGCTGCCTTGTTTCACAAGACCCCTTATTTGATCTTCCATGAAGATAGAGCAGAATTGAGGACTCGTCAGCAGTTTCTGCCGAAAGTGGTTTTGTTGTTTCACTTGAACCAACCTATTGTGTTGCCAGTGGCTACTGACGCCTTGCTGGAATCGAAGTTTCTCGATGTAGTAAGAGTTTTGAAAATTTATGTCGCCAGAACGGCTCAGTTTAGGAAAACAGAGGCTCTGTTTGTCCTGTATGCTCACAATAAAATTGGGGCTCCTGCTTCCAAGCAGACTATTGCGCGCTGGATCTATCATACGATTCAGCAGGCTCATTCTACGCCTGGATTGCCATTACCGAAATCGGTTAAGGCCCATTCTACCAGAAAGGTGGGCTCGTCCTGGGCGGCTTCCGAGCAGCTACTTGGTCGGGTTCAAACACCTTTGCGAAGTTCTACAAGTTTGATACCCTGGCTAATGAGGACCTCATGTTTGGTCAATCGGTGCTGCAGAGTCATCCGCACTCTCCCGCCCGTTCTAGAGCTTTGGTATAACCCCATGGTTCTTGATGTGACCCCAGCATCCTCTAGGACGTATGAGAAAAATAGGATTTTAATACCTACCGGTAAATCCTTTCCTCTTAGCCCGTAGAGGATGCTGGGCACCCGTCCCAGTGCGTACTGTATCTGCAGTTATTAGTTGTGGTTACACACATGTTGTGTTACGTTTATAGTCAGTCTGTTGCTGATGATGTTCATGCCGTTGACTTGCGTTGTGTTAAATGCCATGTTGTACGGCGTGCTTGAGGTGTGAGCTGGTATGTATCTCACCTTAGTTTAACAATAAATCGTTTTCCTCGAAAAGTCCGTAACCCTGGGCACAGTTCCTATAACTGGAGTCTGTGGGAGGGGCATAGAGGCAGGAGCCAGTTCACACCCCCTTGAAAGTCTTAAAGTGCCCATGTCTCCTGTGGATCCCGTCTATACCCCATGGTTCTTGATGTGACCCCAGCATCCTCTACGGACTAAGAGAAAAGGATTTACCGGTAGGTATTAAAATCCTATTTTCTGCAGTGGGGTACACTGGTATTCCACAGGGAATAACATCGGGGTGTAGAGTTGGATCTTCATTCGAGGCACCAACAGGCTAAAGCTTTGACTGTTCCCAGGATGCACTGCACCGTCTCATCTATAGCCCTGCCTCCAGGCACTGGAGCTCAGTTTGTAAGTTGGTGCCTGCAGTGCAGATCAGTAACAGATGGCAGTCCTGAATAGAGCTTTTTAGAAGACTTCAAGAGCCGCAGCACTTTCTATGTCTTTATGACATGCTGTGCTGCGGCTCTATCACCTACCTCAGCAGCGCTGCATACTCCAGCGGCCGGTTTCCCGGGTACTTGCAGTGGAGACCCACCGGTTTTCAGGCACACCACCACTGTCACTCTCCAGGATCACGTGGCTGCACTAAAGGGAGGAGGTAAGAGGGTCCCCCAGGTGGGACCCGCCGGTAAATCACGATCCGGTCGCGGTCCCAGGAAACGGACCGCGCCGCTGGCGTAGACACTGTCGCAAAGGGACCCCACTATATCCACCAGGGCAAGGAGCACAGATCAGATTTACTAAAATCCGTTTATAAAAGGCTCCACAGTATGCGGTGGTGAAGCCCAGCAGAGGGGATAAGGCGCTGACCTGTAGCCCCTCCCCGAGCTCTGGGCGCCATCTACTGCTGGTTGAGATTTTGGCGCCATTACATAGCTGGGCTGATCTCTGGGACTGCTGGGCACTGTCTCCTCTGTAAATCCGCCTGTATTATCAGCGCTGTGCATTTACAGACATTACATGTCATTTTAGACAGTGTTCGTTAAGAACAAGTGTACTGCTATCTGAATATTTAGTACAAGTATTCTGTGATATACATCCAGTGTTTACTGTGCATTGTTATATCTGTATACATACATACCTATATGTAATTTACTAGTCCAGTCAGTTTTATTGTTTATATGTAATAATTCCTGCATTGTATCTGTGACTGAGTGCCTGTAGCTGCTGTGCGGATTCCATTCTTGTGTATCACACGTTTTGCTATCACTATATTCTGGGGAACTAGGTGCGTCAGGGCCTTGTATAATATATAGTGCTACACAGGGTATACTGTTTGTATTTCTCACTGTGTTTTTCAGTCACCCCACACCACTTAAATCCTCTGTGCTCTGTATTTACTGTCACAAAACATGGTATTATTTGCTATTTTTTGTGTTTGCCTATATTGTACTGTTACGCCCAAAGGCTACATCCCATACAATGTCTGCTACAGAGGGCGGGACATACGCGGACGCTCCTGCATCATCCAGTGCTGTCATCACGGATTCACCAGTGGGGGAAGTGTTAGCTGCTGGTTCAGGCGCTGGGTGTCATACATCTCTCAGTCCGCCTGCGGCACCTGTGGTCAATCAGGACCTACCTTGGGCAGCTTTTTCAAATATGCTGACTACACTTGTAATGCGTCTTACGTCTGTGGGGCCTCCCGTGCCATTACAGCCACATATTGTCCCTGTAGATAATCCGCCCTGGGCGGTATCTCTTTCTACCCAGTTACAGCAATTTAATCAGACTTTAGTTAGACAAAAGTCCACCCCACGTCCCTCTGGGGCCAAGGGGTCATCTAAGCGGGCCATTTCTTCCTCACATTCCACTAATGTTTTGGATAATTCTTCCGATGAGGATGGGGAATATACTGATCCCTCAGACACTGATACAGTTGCTTCTGATGAGGAATCTACAACCCAGGTTGATGTTCCTGACCTTGTGGAGGCTATCAAACTGATTCTCCAAATTGGTGATGACTTTGAGCCTCCTGTTACATCTAAGAAACCTGATAAGTTTAAATGTCAGAAGGTTGCTAAAGTAGTTTTACCACATTCTGACCTTTTAATTGACATATGTCAGGAATCCTGGTTATCTCCAGGAAAGAAGTTTTCCCTGTCTAAAAAGATGCTAGCTTGTTATCCTATCCCTGTGGAGTTGAGTAACAAGTGGGAAACTCCACAGCCGGTGGACTCTCATGTCGCCCGACTTATGGTGTAATCTACTCTCCCTGTCACCTCACTGAAGAAACTGACAGATTAGCGTGGGGAGGGATGCAAGAAGTCTATTTACACTCTTACCGGTGCTGTACATAGACCCACTATGGCGGCCTTTTGGGCGGCAAAAGGAATTGAAGCACAGGTTCAGGCAATTGAGGATGAGCTACCTCAGGATTTTTCTGACACTTCCAGACAATATCTGTCGTATATTACCACAGCCTCTCACTATATTCAGGAGGCAGCCTCTGGTGCAGGGGTCATGGCGGCCAAGGCATCTACTATGTCTATCCTGGTTCGCCGGATTCTGTGGTTGAGATCCTGGAAAGTGGACCTGGACTCTAAAAAGACCTTCCTTTCAAGGGAGACATACTATTTGGGGAGGATCTGAACAAGATTGTGATTGACTTGGCGACGGACAAGACTGCATTTCTCCCAAGTACTAATCCTTCTGCTCAGAAGGCTAAGAGTACAACTTTTCATTCCTTTCGACCTCCAAGTAAAGCAAAAGGTCAGGCATACCCAAGACAGGCTCGTACGTCCAAAACCACTAAGCCCAAATCGAAACAATCCTGGGATGCCCATCAGCCTGCTTCCAAACAAGACAGGCCTGTTGCATGATGGGGCGGGCCTCCCCCTGGGGGGACCCCAGGCTGCGTGGCCGACTTCTGCAGTTTGCCCAGGCCTGGTTAAAGACCTCTTCAGATGCCTGGTTGCGGGAAGTTGTCTCTCACGGGTACGCAATCTCTTTCAAGAAACGTCCCCCTCGCCAGTTCTATTCAACGGTTATCTCCTTGGATCCGTTGAAAGTGCAAGCTCTACACCTGGTTGTACAGTCCCTCCTGGAAACAGGTGTGGTAGTGCCGGTACCTCTGTCCCAGAGAGCAAGGGGATACTATTTGACCCTGTTTCTAGTTCCGAAACCGAATGGGTCTTTCCGGCCTATCCTCAACCTCAAATCATTGAATAAGTTTGTAAGAGTGTTCAAATTCCGTATGGAAACCCTGCGCTCTATTGTGCTGGCCATGGAACCCGAGGACTATATGGTATCCCTGAACATACAGGATGCTTTCCTGCACATACCTATTGCCATTTCGTATCAGCAATATCTGCGGTTTGCTGTTGGCAACCTTCATTTTCAGTTCCATGCTCTGCCATTTGGACTGGCCACGGCACCTCAGATATTCACCAAGGTCATGGCCGTGATGACGGCTTTCCTCCGTTGTCAGGGAATCAGGATCCTGCCGTATCTGGATGACTTGCTGATTCTGGCGAACTCCCAAGATGTCTTCCTCAGTCAACTGGAGATGTCGGTCCAATTCCTACAAGCCCACAGATGGCTCATCAATTGGAAGAAGTCCTCACTGGTCCCTGCTCAGAGCATGGTGCACCTGGGGGCGCTGCTGGACACGCACAGCCAAAGATTGTTTCTGTCTCCGGAGAAGGTCCTGAAATTTCAGGACAAGATCAGATGCTTCCTCTCTCGCCAGAGAGTGTCGATACACTCGGCGATGCAAGTACTAGGCCTCATGGTGTCGGCTTTCGACATGGTAGAGTACGCTCAATTTCATTCCCGCCCTCTGCAGAGGTTAATTATTTCCAAATGGGATGGCCTGCCTCATTGGATCAGGTCTCAAATGTTCTCCTTGACTCCGGAGGTTCGTATGTCACTGAGCTTGTGGCAACAGGACCAACAGTTGAGCAAGGGCCTTCACTTCTGGATCTCCAACTGGGTCCTCCTGACAACGGATGCCAGTCTGCGAGGTTGGGGCGCGGTGTTGGAGCAACACTCTCTCCAGGGTCGGTGGACCAGGGAGGAATCTCTCCTCCCGATAAACATTCTGGAATTGCAGGCAGTGTTCAATGCGTTGACACTGGCCCTGCCTCTGGTATAGAACAGGCCTGTTCAAGTACAATCAGATAACGCCACCACGGTGGCGTACATAAATCATCAAGCCGGCACTCGAAGTCGCATGGCAATGATGGAAGTGTAAAAATTCCTCCAATGGGCGGAACGCCATCTGCCAGCCTTATCGGCAGTGTCCATTCTGGAAGTCCTCAACTGGGAAGAGGACTTCCTCAGTCGTCAGGACGTGCACGCCGGAGAGTGGAGTCTTCATCCTGAAGTCTTTCAACTCCTAGTGGACAAGTGGGGCCTACCAGATGTAGACCTGATGGCATCTCGACAGTCACAAGGTTCCGGTCTTCGGAGCAAGGACAAGGATCCTCAAGCAGCGTTTGTGGACGCACTGGCAATTCCATGGAAATTTCGACTGCCATACGCGTTCCCTCCGGTGTCACTCCTGCCCAAGGAACTACGGAAGTTCAAGCAAGATGGAGAAATACTACTTCTAGTTGCTCCAGCATGGCATTGGTTCTCAGACCTGCAGGGTCTCTCGATAGAGCGTCTGCTTCTACTTCCTCAACGCCCAGACCTCCACGTTCAGGGCCCTTGTGTCTACCTGGACCTGGCCAGACTGGCTTTGACGGCGTGGCTCTTGAAGCATCACTCCTGAGAGCAAAAGGATTCTCTGAGGCGGTCATTCAAAATATGTTGAAGGCCTGTAAACCAGCTTCGGCTCGGATTTATTACAGGGTCTGGAATTCTTACTTCACATGGTGTGCTGCTAAGAATTATGATGCATATACTTTCAAAACTTCCAGACTTTTGGCTTTTCTACAACAAAGCCTAGACTTGGGCCTTCATCTGGCCTCCCTCAAGGTTCATATATCTGCCTTGTCAGTGTGGTTTCAGAGAAAAATTGCATCTCTTCATGACGCTCACACTTTCACTCAGGGTGTTCTACGGATTCAGCCTCCCTATGTCCCTCCTGTGGCTCCATGGGATCTGTCTGTCGTCTTAAATGTCCTGCAAAAGTCTCCATTTGAACCTCTTGAGTCTGTGGACCTTAAATGACTTACGCTTATGGTCGTACTTCTGTTGGTTATTGCCTCTGCTAGGAGGGTGTCGGACTTAGGCGCTTTGTCCTGTCGTCCACCCTTTCTGATTTTTCACCGTTACCGGGCAATTCTTCAAACTTGCCCTGGTTATTTGCCTAAGGTGGTATCATCTTTTTAACTTAACCAGGAGATTGTTGTTCCAGCCTTCATCTCTTCTGGTTTGTTCTCCAAAGAAAGATCTTTATGTGGTGCGTGCTCTCCGTGTTTATGTGGAAAGGACTGCCTCTATCAGGTCAGATTCCCTTTTTGTACTTTTTGGTTTTCACAAACATGGCTGGCCCGCGAATATGCAAACCTTGGCCAGATGGATTAGAATGGTGATTGCACAAGCTTATGCGCAGGCTGGGCTCCCAGCTCCTGCTGCTATCAAAGCCCATTCTACTCGGTCGGTTGGACCTTCTTTGCCGGCCCGCCGTAGCACGTCCGCAGAACAATTGTGCAAGGCGGCTACGTGGTCCTCAGTGAACACATTCATCAGGTTCTATGCCTTTGATACTTCCGCCTCCCAGGATGCTTCCTTTGGACGCTGGGTTCTTGTGCCTGCTACAGTGCGTCTCCTCCCATGAGGAACTGCTTTAGGACATCTCCGATGTTATTTCCTGTGGAATACCAGTGTACCCCGATGCAGAAAAGGAGATTTCTGCTGCGGGGTACACTGGGCTCTACAAGGATTAACATCGGGGGTGTAGAGTAGGATCTTGATCCGAGGCACCAACAGGCTCAAAGCTTTGACTGTTCCCAAGATGCACAGCGCCGCCTCCTTTAAAACCCCGCCTCCGTGCACAGGAGCTCAGTTTGTAAGTTGGTGCCATGCAGTAAGCAGGCAATCAAAGGGGGCTGCTCTTGCAGCCCATATTATAGCTTAATTTCAGAAGAAAAGAAGAAATTTTGAAGAATTCAAGGGCTGCAGCTTTTATGTATGTCAGATAGGCATCCTCTACTGCAGCTCCATCATTCCCCCAGCGGCGCTGTATATTCCTGCACCCTGGTTGCCGGGTAACTACAGCGAAGGCTTCGGTGTCCTTCTGTTAGTCACACACACTCGCCACTGACCTCCGGGATTGCGTGGCCGCAGTTACAAGGGGAGGTAAGGTGTCTCTTTGGCCTGCTATTACCGCGATCTGGCACGGCCGTGGGAGGCGGGCCTGCGCGCGCTGGCATGGACTACAGTGTCAGCTGCTCTACTAGTCACCGGGACACAGGGCACAGGTGGGGGGTTTTCTCTTATAAAAAACTGTTTTTAACAGCCTGCAGTGCCCAGTGGGGAAGCCAGCAGGGGGATAAGGCCTGACCTGTAGCCCCTCCCCCAGCCCAAAGGCGCCATTTGGGAAAATGTTACCGCCCCTGAGCTGCATATCTCTTCCTCACTCCCTGTCAGCCGTCATCACAAGGAGCTACGCTGTTCCTGGGACTGCTGGGGCAAATCCTCCTCTGTAAAGCCGCCTGCTCACCAGTGCTGTGCATTTTACAGGACACTTAAGTATTCTACCTATCAAGGGACAGTGTTAGTTAAGAAAGAGTGCATACATTCAGGGCTGTGTGGTACAAACGCCCTGTGATATACATCCAATTTCTCTAACGTCCTAGTGGATGCTGGGGACTCCGAAAGGACCATGGGGAATAGCGGCTCCGCAGGAGACTGGGCACAAAAGTAAAAAGCTTTAGGACTAGCTGGTGTGCACTGGCTCCTCCCCCTATGACCCTCCTCCAAGCCTCAGTTAAGATTTTGTGCCCGAACGAGAAGGGTGCAATCTAGGTGGCTCTCCTGAGCTGCTTAGAGTAAAAGTTTAAATAGGTTTTTTTATTTTCAGTGAGACCTGCTGGCAACAGGCTCACTGCATCGAGGGACTAAGGGGAGAAGAAGCGAACTCACCTGCGTGCAGAGTGGATTGGGCTTCTTAGGCTACTGGACATTAGCTCCAGAGGGACGATCACAGGCCCAGCCATGGATGGGTCCCGGAGCCGCGCCGCCGTCCCCCTTACAGAGCCAGAAGACTGAAGAGGTCGGGAAAATCGGCGGCAGAAGACGTCCTGTCTTCACTAAGGTAGCGCACAGCACCGCAGCTGTGCGCCATTGCTCTCAGCACACTTCACACTCCGGTCACTGAGGGTGCAGGGCGCTGGGGGGGGGCGCCCTGAGACGCAATAAAAACACCTTTTTTGGCAAAAAATACATCACATATAGCTCCTGGGCTATATGGATGTATTTAACCCCTGCCTATTTTTACATAAAAAAGCGGGAGAAAGGCCGCCGAAAAAGGGGCGGAGCCTATCTCCTCAGCACACTGGCGCCATTTTTTCCTCACAGCTCCGTTGGAGGAAGGCTCCCTGACTCTCCCCTGCAGTCCTGCACTACAGAAACAGGGTAAAACAAGAGAGGGGGGGGGGCACTAAATTGGCATATAAATATATACAGCAGCTATATTAGGGAAAAACACTTATATAAGGTTATCCCTGTATATATATAGCGCTCTGGTGTGTGCTGGCAAACTCTCCCTCTGTCTCCCCAAAGGGCTAGTGGGGTCCTGTCCTCTATCAGAGCATTCCCTGTGTGTGTGCTGTGTGTCGGTACGTTGTGTCGACATGTATGAGGAGGAAAATGGTGTGGAGGCGGAGCAATTGCCTGTGTTAGTGATGTCACCCCCTAGGGAGTCGACACCTGACTGGATGGTCTTATGGAAAGAATTACGTGATAGTGTCAGCACTTTACAAAAGACTGTTGACGACATGAGACAGCCGGCAAATCAGTTAATACCTGTACAGGCGTCTCAAACACCGTCAGGGGCTCTAAAGCGCCCGTTACCTCAGGTCGATACAGACACGGACACTGACTCCAGTGTCGACGGTGAGGAAACAAACGTATTTTCCAGTAGGGCCACACGTTACATGATCACGGCAATGAAGGAGGTTTTGAACATTTCTGATACTACAAGTACCACAAAAAAGGGTTTCTCTATCGTCCTAAGTGGATGCTGGGGTTCCTGAAAGGACCATGGGGAATAGCGGCTCCGCAGGAGACAGGGCACAAAAGTAAAGCTTTTACAGGTCAGGTGGTGTGTACTGGCTCCTCCCCCTATGACCCTCCTCCAGACTCCAGTTAGATTTTTGTGCCCGGCCGAGAAGGGTGCAATTCTAGGTGGCTCTCATAAAGAGCTGCTTAGAGAGTTTAGCTTAGGTTTTTTATTTTACAGTGATTCCTGCTGGCAACAGGATCACTGCAACGAGGGACAGAGGGGAGAAGAAGTGAACTCACCTGCGTGCAGGATGGATTGGCTTCTTGGCTACTGGACATGAAGCTCCAGAGGGACGATCACAGGTACAGCCTGGATGGTCACCGGAGCCACGCCGCCGGCCCCCTCACAGATGCTGAAGCAAGAAGAGGTCCAGAATCGGCGGCTGAAGACTCCTGCAGTCTTCTTAAGGTAGCGCACAGCACTGCAGCTGTGCGCCATTTTCCTCTCAGCACACTTCACACGGCAGTCACTGAGGGTGCAGGGCGCTGGGGGGGGGCGCCCTGGGAGGCAAATGAAAACCTTTAAAAAGGCTAAAAATACCTCACATATAGCCCCAGAGGCTATATGGAGATATTTACCCCTGCCTAAATGTACTAAATAGCGGGAGACGAGCCCGCCGAAAAAGGGGCGGGGCCTATCTCCTCAGCACACGGCGCCATTTTCTGTCACAGCTCCGCTGGTCAGGAAGGCTCCCAGGTCTCTCCCCTGCACTGCACTACAGAAACAGGGTATAACAGAGAGGGGGGGCAGAATAAATGGCAATATATATTAATATAAAAGCAGCTATAAGGGAGCACTTAATCATAAGGCTATCCCTGTCATATATAGCGCTTTTTGGTGTGTGCTGGCAGACTCTCCCTCTGTCTCCCCAAAGGGCTAGTGGGTCCTGTCTTCGTATAGAGCATTCCCTGTGTGTCTGCTGTGTGTCGGTACGTGTGTGTCGACATGTATGAGGACGATATTGGTGTGGAGGCGGAGCAATTGCCAAATATGAGGATGTCACCCCCTAGGGAGTCGACACCAGAATGGATGCCTTTATTTATGGAACTACGGGATAGTGTCAACACGCTAAAGCAGTCGTTTGACGACATGAGACGGCCGGACAATCAATTAGTGCCTGTCCAGGCGACTCAAACACCGTCAGGGGCTGTGAAACGCCCTTTGCCTCAGTCGGTCGACACAGACCCAGACACAGGCACTGACTCCAGTGGTGACGGTGACGAATCAATCGTATTTTCCAGTAGGGCCACACGTTATATGATTTTGGCAATGAAGGAGGCGTTACATTTAGCTGATACTACAAGTACCACAAAAGAGGGTATTATGTGGGGTGTGAAAAAACTACCCGTAGTTTTTCCCGAATCAGATGAATTAAATGAGGTGTGTGATGAAGCGTGGGTTTCCCCCGATAAAAAACTGCTAATTTCTAAAAAGTTATTTGCATTATACCCTTTCCCGCCAGAGGTTAGGGCGCGTTGGGAAACACCCCCTAGCGTAGATAAGGCGCTCACACGCTTATCAAAACAAGTGGCGTTACCGTCCCCTGATACGGCCGCCCTCAAGGAACCAGCTGATAGGAAGCTGGAAAATATCCTTAAAAGTATATACACACATACTGGTATTATACTGCGACCAGCAATCGCCTCAGCCTGGATGTGCAGTGCTGGGGTGGCTTGGTCGGATTCCCTGACTGAAAATATTGATACCCTGGACAGGGACAATATATTATTGACTATAGAGCATTTAAAGGATGCATTTCTATATATGCGAGATGCACAGAGGGATATTTGCACTCTGGCATCAAGAGTAAGTGCGATGTCCATTTCTGCCAGAAGAGGATTATGGACGCGACAGTGGTCAGGGGATGCGGATTCCAAACGGCATATGGAAGTATTGCCGTATAAAGGGGAGGAGTTATTTGGGGTCGGTCTATCGGACCTGGTGGCCACGGCAACGGCTGGAAAATCCACCTTTTTACCCCAAGTCACCTCGCAGCAGAAAAAGATACCGTCTTTTCAGGCTCAGTCCTTTCGTCCCCATAAGGGCAAGCGGGCAAAAGGCCACTCATATCTGCCCTGGGGCAGAGGAAGGGGAAAAAGACTGCAGCAGACAGCCTCTTCCCACGAACAGAAGCCCTCCCCCGCTTCTGCCAAGTCCTCAGCATGACGCTGGGGCCTTACAAGCGGACTCAGGCACGGTGGGGGCCCGTCTCAAGAATTTCAGCGCGCAGTGGGCTCACTCGCAAGTGGACCCCTGGATCCTGCAGGTAGTATCTCAGGGGTACAAATTGGAATTCGAGACGTCTCCCCCTCGCCGGTTCCTGAAGTCTGCTTTACCAACGTCTCCCCCCGACAGGGAGGCGGTATTGGAAGCCATTCACAAGCTGTATTCCCAGCAGGTGATAATCAAGGTACCCCTCCTACAACAGGGAAAGGGGTATTATTCCACGCTGTTTGTGGTACCGAAGCCGGACGGCTCGGTGAGACCCATTTTAAATCTGAAATCCTTGAACACTTACATAAAAAGGTTCAAGTTCAAGATGGAGTCACTCAGAGCAGTGATAGCGAACCTGGAAGAAGGGGACTATATGGTGTCTCTGGACATCAAGGATGCTTACCTCCATGTCCCAATTTGCCCTTCTCACCAAGGGTACCTCAGGTTTGTGGTACAGAACTGTCACTATCAGTTTCAGACGCTGCCGTTTGGATTGTCCACGGCACCCCGGGTCTTTACCAAGGTAATGGCCGAAATGATGATTCTTCTTCGAAGAAAAGGCGTCTTAATTATCCCTTACTTGGACGATCTCCTGATAAGGGCAAGGTCCAGAGAACAGTTAGAGGTCGGAGTAGCACTATCTCAAGTAGTACTACGACAGCACGGATGGATTCTAAATATTCCAAAATCGCAGCTGATTCCGACGACACGTCTGCTGTTCCTAGGGATGATTCTGGACACAGTACAGAAAAAGGTGTTTCTCCCGGAGGAGAAGGCCAAGGAGTTATCCGACCTAGTCAGGAACCTCCTAAGACCAGGCCAAGTGTCAGTACATCAATGCACAAGGGTCCTGGGAAAGATGGTGGCTTCTTACGAAGCGATTCCATTCGGCAGATTCCACGCAAGAACTTTTCAGTGGGATCTGCTGGACAAATGGTCCGGATCGCATCTTCAAATGCATCAGCGGATAATCCTGTCTCCAAGGACAAGGGTGTCTCTCCTGTGGTGGTTACAGAGTGCTCATCTCCTAGAGGGCCGCAGATTCGGCATTCAGGATTGGGTCCTGGTGACCACGGATGCCGGCCTGAGAGGCTGGGGAGCAGTCACACAGGGAAGAAATTTCCAGGGCTTGTGGTCAAGCATGGAAACGTCACTTCACATAAATATCCTGGAACTAAGGGCCATTTACAATGCCCTAAGTCAGGCAAGACCTCTGCTTCAGGGTCAGCCGGTGTTGATCCAGTCGGACAACATCACGGCAGTCGCCCACGTAAACAGACAGGGCGGCACAAGAAGCAGGAGGGCAATGATGGAAGTGGCAAGGATTCTTCGCTGGGCGGAGAATCATGTGATAGCACTGTCAGCAGTGTTCATTCCGGGAGTGGACAACTGGGAAGCAGACTTCCTCAGCGGACACGATCTTCACCCGGGGGAGTGGGGACTTCACCCAGAAGTCTTCCACATGATTGTGAACCGTTGGGAAAAACCAAAGGTGGACATGATGGCGTCCCGCCTCAACAAAAAACTGGACAGATATTGCGCCAGGTCAAGGGACCCTCAGGCAATAGCTGTGGACGCTCTGGTAACACCGTGGGTGTACCAGTCAGTGTATGTGTTCCCTTCTCTTCCTCTCATACCAAAAGTACTGAGAATCATAAGAAGGAGAGGAGTAAAGACTATACTCGTGGCTCCGGATTGGCCAAGAAGGACTTGGTACCCGGAAATTCAAGAGATGCTCACGGAAGACCCGTGGCCTCTACCTCTAAGAAAGGACCTGCTCCAGCAGGGACCATGTCTGTTCCAAGACTTACCGCGGCTGCGTTTGACGGCATGGCGGTTGAACGCCGGATCCTGAAGGAAAAAGGCATTCCGGATGAAGTCATCCCTACCCTGATCAAAGCCAGGAAGGATCTAACCGTACAACATTATCACCGTATTTGGCGTAAATATGTTGCGTGGTGCGAGGCCAGGAAGGCCCCTACAGAGGAATTTCAACTGGGTCATTTCCTGCAAACAGGACTGTCTATGGGCCTCAAATTAGGGTCCATTAAGGTTCAAATTTCGGCCCTGTCAATATTCTTCCAAAAAGAACTGGCTTCTGTTCCTGAAGTTCAGACGTTTGTCAAGGGAGTACTGCATATACAGCCTCCTTTTGTGCCTCCAGTGGCACCTTGGGATCTCAATGTAGTTTTGGGATTCCTAAAATCACATTGGTTTGAACCACTCACCACTGTGGACTTATAATATCTCACATGGAAAGTGGTAATGCTGTTAGCCCTGGCTTCAGCCAGGCGTGTCTCAGAATTGGCGGCTTTATCCTATAAAAGCCCTTACCTAATTTTTCATACGGACAGGGCAGAATTGAGGACTCGTCCTCAATTTCTCCCTAAGGTGGTTTCAGCTTTTCACTTAAACCAGCCTATTGTGGTGCCTGCGGCTACTAGGGACTTGGAGGATTCCAAGTTGCTGGACGTAGTCAGGGCCCTGAAAATATATGTTTCCAGGACGGCTGGAGTCAGAAAATCTGATTCGCTGTTTATCCTGTATGCACCCAACAAGCTGGGTGCTCCTGCTTCTAAGCAGACGATTGCTCGTTGGATTTGTAGTACAATTCAGCTTGCACATTCTGTGGCAGGCCTGCCACAGCCAAAATCTGTAAAAGCCCATTCCACACGGAAAGTGGGCTCATCTTGGGCGGCTGCCCGAGGGGTCTCGGCTTTACAACTTTGCCGAGCAGCTACTTGGTCAGGGGCAAACACGTTTGCTAAATTCTACAAATTTGATACCCTGGCTGAGGAGGACCTGGAGTTCTCTCATTCGGTGCTGCAGAGTCATCCGCACTCTCCCGCCCGTTTGGGAGCTTTGGTATAATCCCCATGGTCCTTTCGGAGTCCCCAGCATCCACTAGGACATTAGAGAAAATAAGAATTTACTTACCGATAATTCTATTTCTCATAGTCCGTAGTGGATGCTGGGCGCCCATCCCAAGTGCGGATTGTCTGCATTACTTGTACATAGTTATTGTTACAAAAATCGGGTTATTGTTATTGTGAGCCATCTTTTCGGAGGCTCCTTCTGTTATCATGCTGTTAACTGGGTTTAGATCACAAGTTGTACGGTGTGATTGGTGTGGCTGGTATGAGTCTTACCCGGGATTCAAAATCCTTCCTTATTGTGTACGCTCGTCCGGGCACAGTATCCTAACTGAGGCTTGGAGGAGGGTCATAGGGGGAGGAGCCAGTGCACACCAGGTAGTCCTAAAGCTTTTTACTTTTGTGCCCAGTCTCCTGCGGAGCCGCTATTCCCCATGGTCCTTTCGGAGTCCCCAGCATCCACTACGGACTATGAGAAATAGAATTATCGGTAAGTAAATTCTTATTATCTACTGTGTTTTGTTATATCTACTGTTTACATATATAGCTATACTGAGTATTACTTTCTATTGCTAGTCCAGTGCAGTTTTATGGTTGTATAATTCCTGCATGGTACGTTTGTGACTATATATGTGTGTGTGCATGTAGCTGCTGCGTGGCTGCCATCTCGGGTATTTCACTCAGCGTGCTACTCCTATATTCTGTAACCTGAGGGGGCTAAGCGTGTCAGGTTTTCGGTACAATATAGGTATTTCACAAGATATACTTGCTGTGTATTTTTCTTTGTGATTTATAGTCACTTTAGATATATATATATATATATATATATATATATCTTGGATTCCCGGTTTGTGCTGACAGGAAAGTCACACTACACTGTGAGTTCTTGCTAGGTATATCGCTGCTAAGATTGTACCAGGTTGCCTGATATTGTGCTTATTATTATGTTAGCTACACAAGGCAACGGAGCTGGGGCTTCTCCCACATTGCGTGGTGGTGATGCTACAGACACTTTTGAGGAAAATATGGCAGCAAAGAGTTCAGGTTCAGGGGGTTCCTTACCCCCCAGTGGGTCTGTAGCACCGGGGGCAACAAATGACCCACCTTGTGCTACCTTTTCCACGCTGTTTAATATGCTAGTAACTAAACTGATGCCCCCTGTGGGACCACCTGTGCCAATGCAGCAGTTTATGGTTCCTGCAGTCAATCCGCCATGGGCGGATCAAATATCAACTCAGTTACAGCACTTGAACCAGTCACTGACTAAATCTAAATCTCACTCTCGCCCACCTAAGACTAAGACGTCTTCTATACGGGCCGCTACTTCTTCACAATCCACTGCTATTCCGGACACATCCTCTGAGGAGGATGGTGCGTATACTGACCCCACAGACACTGACTCAGATGCTTCTGATGGGGAAGGGAAGTCAATGGTGGATGTCCCTGATTTGATTGAGGCTATCAGGCTCATTCTTCAGGTCTCTGATTAACCTGGGCCTGTGGCTGTCTCTAAAAATCCGGACAGATTTAAACGTAAGAAAGTGGTTAAACAAGTTTTACATCATTCTCAACACCTGGCTGACATACGTCAGGAATCCGGGGAAAACCTGGGAACAAAATTCACACCGCATAAGAGACTGTTGGCTCGCTATCCTCTCTCTGCGGAGCTATGTAAAAATTGGGAAACTCCTCCGCCTGTAGATTCTCATGTGGCACGCATGGTAGTTTCCTCTGCTCTGCCATTAACTACCGTCACCTCTCTGAAGGGACCGACAGATAGATGTGTGGAGGGTTGTTTGAAAGCGATTTACACCGTAACGGGGGCTGTGCATAGGCCAACCATTGCAGCACAATGGGCTGCTGAAGCTGGTGAGGCGTGGGCTGCCTTCCAACGCATCTGAGTATGCTCGACAATGTCTCTCATATATTGCCACGGCTTCTCTGTACCTTAAGGAGGCGGCCTCCGATGCCGGGGTGCTGGCGGCCAGGGCTGCTACTACGTCCGTCATGGCCAGACGTATCCTTTGGTTGAGATCCTGGTCGGTGGATATGGATTCCAAGAAAACCCTGGAGGTGCTTCCATTCAAGGGAGACATTCTCTTTGGAGAAGACCTCAATAAGATTGTGGCTGATCTGGGTACTACTAAAACAGCTTGCCTACCTAGTACGGCTCCTTGCACGCAGAAGGCTAAAAGTACTTTCCCTCTGCCCTTTCGTCCTCCAGGTAAAGCAAAAGGTCAGGCGTACCCAAAGCAAGCTCGTGCTTCCAGACTTGCCAAGCCCAGACCAAAGCGGACCTGGGCTGCCCGTCAGCCTGCTTCCAAAACTTACAAGCCTGCTGCATGACGGGGCGTGCCTCCCTCTGGGGGATCCCAGGGTGGGGGGCCGACTTCTAAGTTTTGCCCAGGAATGGTTGAAGACCACTTCCGATGCCTGGGTAAGGGAAGTCGTCACTCGAGGTTACACCGTACCCTTCAAGAATCGTCCCCCTCATTGATTTTGCCTGACAGATGTTTATCTGGACCCGGCGAAGGCAAACACTCTGCATTCGGTGGTACATTCCCTCCTGACCACAGGAGTGGTAGTACAGGTGCATCTGACTCAGAGAGGCAAGGGGTACTATTCACCGCTGTTTCTAGTCCCGAAACCGAACGGGTCCTCGCGGCCCATTCTCAAGTTGAAGTCCTTGAACAAGTATGTGCAGGTCTCCAAGTTTCGTATGGAAATTCTGCGCTCTATTGTTCTGGCCTTGGAGCCTGGGGACTACATGGTCTCCCTGGACATACAGGATGCTTACCTGCATATTCCTATTGCAGCTTCTCATCAGCAGTACCTGAGGTTTGCGGTGGGCAACCTTCATTACCAAGTTCGGGCGTTACCTTTTGGTTTGACAACGTCTCCGCGAGTTTCCACCAAAGTAATGGCGGTAATGACAGCTGTACTACGCCGTCAAGGGGTCAGGATCCTACCGTTACTGGACGATTTGTTGATCCTGGCAAATTCCCCAGAACTTCTGTGTCATCTAGATCTGACGGTCCAGTTCATGAACGCCCACGGGTGGCTAATCTACTGGAAGAAATCCTCCCTGGTTCCTGCTCGGAACATGGTGCTCCTGGGAGCGTCATTGTACACTCACAACCAGCGGTTGTGCTTGTCTCAGGAGAAAGTCCTGAAGCTTCAGGACAGGACTTGATGCTTCCTATCTCGTCCGCAAGTGTCGATACATTCGGCAATTCAAGTGCTAGGTCTCATGGTGTCGGCTTTCGATATGGTGGAGTATGCTCAATTCCATTCTCGCCCTCTACAGAAGTTAATTCTGACCAAGTGGGACGGCCTGCCTCACCGGATCAGTTCTCATATGATCTCCCTGTCTCCGGAGGTCCACCTGTCACTGAGCTGGTGGCTCCAGGACCAACGATTGAGCAGGGGCCGTCCCTTCTGGATATCCAACCGGGTCCTGCTGATGACGGATGCCAGTCTGAGAGGTTGGGGCGCGGTGTTGGAACAACACTGTCTTCAGGGTCGGTGGACCGAGGAGGAGTCTCTGCTCCCGATAAACATTATGGAACTGCGGGCAGTGTTCAATGCATTAAACCTGGCCCAGCATTTGATACAGAACAGACCTGTTCATGTACAATCGGACAACGCCACCATGGTGGCATACATCAATCATCAAGGCGGCACTCGAAGCCGCATGGCAATGAGGGAAGTTTCAAGAATTCTTCAGTGGGCAGAACGCCATCTGCCAGCCATATCCGCAGTGTTTATTCCGGGGGTCCTAAACTGGGAAGCGGACTTTCTCAGTCGTCAGGACGTACACGCCGGAGAGTGGAGCCTTCATCCAGAGGTGTTTCAACTTCTCGTGGACATGTGGGGCCTTCCAGATGTGGACCTGATGGCGTCTCGACACAATCACAAGGTTCCGGTCTTCGCAGCAAGGACAAGGGATCCTCAAGCAGCGTTCGTGGATGCTCTGTCTATCCCATGGAACTTTAGGCTGCCGTATGTATTCCCTCCGGTGTCATTACTGCCCAGAGTAATACAGAAGTTCAAGCAAGAAGGAGGAAACCTACTTCTGATTGCTCCAGCGTGGCCCTGGTTCTCCGATCTACAGGTCCTCTCGCTAGATCGTTCCCTTCTACTTCCACAATGACCAGACCTTCTCGTTCAGGGCCCTTGTGTTTACCAGGACTTGGCCCGTCTGGCTTTGACGGCATGGCTCTTGAAGCTTCTGTCCTAAGGGCCAAGGGTTTTTCTGAGGCAGTCGTTCAAACTATGTTGAAGGCCCGTAAGCCGGCTTCTTTTCGGATTTACCATAGGGTCTGGAATGTTTACTTTACTTGGTGTGCGTCTCACAATCATGACTTTTCAAGTTTAGCACGGCCAAACTGTTGGCCTTCCTACAACAGGGCCTGGACTTAGGCCTTCGTCTGGCCTCCCTCAAGGTTCACATTTCTGCCTTGTCGGTTTGGTTTCAGAGAAAGATTGCTACCCTACCTGATGTTCATACGTTCACTCAGGGCGTGTTGCGGATTCAGCCTCCTCATGTTCCTCCTGTGGCCCCTTGGGATTTGTCGGTGGTTCTGGAGGCCTTGCAAGAGTCTCCATTTGAGCCGCTTGCCTCTGCTGACCTTAAGTGGCTATCCCTTAAGGTGCTATTTTTGCTGGCTATTGCTTCAGCTAGACGGGTCTCGGACTTAGGTGCCTTATCCTGTAAGTCCCCCCATTTGATTTTTCACCGTGACCGGGCGGTTCTTAGAACCTGACCGGGTTATTTACCCAAGGTGGTGTCTTCCTGACACCTTAACCAGGAGATTGTGGTTCCAGCCTTTAATTCTCCTGAGTTGTCTTTCAAAGAGCGGTCTTTAGATGTGGTGCGGGCTCTCTGTATCTATGTGAAGAGAACATCCTCCATTAGGAAATCTAATTCTCTGTTTGTACTGTTTGGTTTTCACAAACGTGGCTGGCCTGCTTCCAAGCAGACCCTGGCTAGATGGATTAGAATGGTGATTGCACATGCTGGTCGTCCAGCTCCTGCTACAATCAAAGCCCATTCTACTTAGTCGGTTGGACCTTCTTGGGCGGCCCACCGTGGTGCGACCCTTGAACAATTGTGCAAGGCGGCTACGTGGTCCTCAGTGAACACGTTCATAAGGTTCTATGCCTTCGATACTTCCGCCTCCCAGGATGCTTCCTTTGGATGCCGGGTTCTTGTGCCCGCTACAGTGCATCCCCTCCCATAAGGAACTGCTTTAGGACATCCCCGATGTTAATCCTTGTGGAGCCCACTGTACCCCGCAGCAGAAAATGAGATTTATGGTAGGAACTTTCTCTTACGTCCTAGAGGATGCTGGGGTCCACTTTAGTACCATGGGGTATAGACGGTTCCGCAGGAGCCCTGGGCACTTTAAGACTTTTTAGCTGTGTGAACTGGCTCCTCCCTCTATGCCCCTCCTCCAGCCCTCAGTTTAGAAAATGTGCCCGACGAGACTGGGTGCACTCTAGTGGAGCTCTACAGAGTGAAAAATAGAATTTTAGTTTTTTTCTTTTACAGGGAAACTGCTGTCAGCAGTTTCCCTGCTTCGTGGGACTTAAAGGGGGAAGTAGGAACCAACTTCTCAGTTAGTTCAATGGTTCTGCTTCCGCTGACAGGACACCATTAGCTCCTGAAGGGTACTGAACACAGGGGGTCATTCCAAATTGTTCGCTCGATAAAAATCTTCGCATCGCAGCGATTTTCCGCTAAATGCGCATGCGCAATGTCCGCACTGCGACTGCGCCAAGTAAATTTGCTATGCAGTTAAGAATTTTACTCACGGCTTTTTCTTCGTTCTGGCGATCGTAATGTGATTGACAGGAAATGGGTGTTACTGGGCGGAAACAGGCCGTTTTATGGGCGTGTGGGAAAAAACGCTACCGTTTCCGGAAAAAACGCAGGAGTGGCCGGAGAAACGGGGGAGTGTCTGGGCGAACGCTGGGTGTGTTTGTGACGTCAAACCAGGAACGACAAGCACTGAACTGATCGCAGATGCCGAGTAAGTCTGGAGCTACTCAGAAACTGCTACGAGGTGTGTAATCGCAATATTGCGAATACATCGTTCGCAATTTTAAGATGCTAAGATTCACTCCCAGTAGGCGGCGGCTTAGCATGAGCAAATCTGCTAAAATCCGCTTGCGAGCGAACAACTCGGAATGACCCCCACAGCTCCAGCCTAGCCAGCGTTCACTCCCACAGCACTGCCGCCACCCCCTAACAGAGCCAGAAGTCAGAAGACAGGTGAGTAGTTACCGGAGTCCTACAGAAAGGGGTCCTCCGGTCATCCAGGCGGCATACATGTACAAGCGCAGCGACGGCTGCGCACCATGTTCTCAGCACAGGGTGCATAGCGAGGGGGGGCGCGCTCTGAGGACATAGAAAATCCTTACTCTTACTGGCAAAAGGTATCTCCCTGAAAGCTGAGGAGATGCCAGCCGCGGCCAGTATAAAATATGTTTGTTTTTCTGAGGGAGAAGCGCGCCATTAGAAGGGCGGGACTTCTCCTCAGCGTTGCCAGTACATTCACCGGCGCCATTTTCTCTCCACAGAAGCGCGGTGTGCTGCTTCTCAACGCTGTCTCCTCAAACCACTGTCGCAAGTACCAGGGGGTTTTAAGGGGAACAGGGGGGATATTGTTATTGTATACCTTATTTCTCTAACGTCCTTGAGGATGCTGGGACTCCGTAAGGACCATGGGGAATAGACGGGCTCCGCAGGAGATAGGGCACTTTAAGACAGCTTTGGATTCTGGGTGTGCACTGGCTCCTCCCTCTATGACCCTCCTCCAGACCTCAGTTTCTCTGACGTCCTAAGTGGATGCTGGGACTCCGTAAGGACCATGGGGAATAGCGGCTCCGCAGGAGACTGGGCACAACTAAAGAAAGCTTTAGGACTACCTGGTGTGCACTGGCTCCTCCCCCCATGACCCTCCTCCAGACCTCAGTTAGAATCTTGTGCCCGGCTGAGCTGGATGCACACTAGGGGCTCTCCTGAGCTCCTAGAAAAAGAAAGTTTATTTTAGGTTTTTTATTTTCAGTGAGATCTGCTGGCAACAGACTCACTGCTACGAGGGACTAAGGGGAGAGAAGCGAACCTACCTGCTTGCAGCTAGCTTGGGCTTCTAGGCTACTGGACACCATTAGCTCCAGAGGGATCGAACACAGGGCCCGACCTCGATCGTCCGGTCCCGGAGCCGCGCCGCCGTCCCCCTTACAGAGCCAGAAGCAAGAAGACAGTCCTGGAAATCGGCGGCAGAAGACTTCGGTCTTCATCAAGGTAGCGCACAGCACTGCAGCTGTGCGCCATTGCTTCCCATGCACACCTCACACTCCGGTCACTGATGGGTGCAGGGCGCTGGGGGGGGGGGGGCGCCCTGGGCTGCAATATTAAGTACCTTGGCTGGCAAAACTACACATAATATAGTCATAGAGACTATATATGTGTAAAATCCCCTGCCAGATATACCTACAAAAAAGCGGGAGAAGTCCGCCGGAAAAGGGGCGGGGCTATCTCCCTCAGCACACTGGCGCCATTTCCCCTCACAGCTCCGCTGGAAGGATCGCTCCCAGGCTCTCCCCTGCAGTTTCCAGACTACATAGGGTAAAAAAGAGAGGGGGAGGCACTAAATTTAGGCGCAATATTGTGTATACAAGCAGCTATTGGGAAAATCACTCAGTTACAGTGTTAATCCCTGTGTTATATAGCGCTCTGGTGTGTGCTGGCATACTCTCTCTCTGTCTCCCCAAAGGGCTTTGTGGGGTCCTGTCCTCAGTCAGTGCATTCCCTGTGTGTGTGCGGTGTGTCGGTACGGCTGTGTCGACATGTTTGATGAGGAGGCTTATGTGGAGGCGGAGCAGTTGCCGATAAATGTGATGTCACCCCCTGCGGGGCCGACACCTGAGTGGATGGACTTGTGGAAGGACTTACGTGAAAGTGTCAACTCCTTACATAAAAGGTTTGACGACATAGCAGATGTGGGACAGCCGGCTTCTCAGCTCGTGCCTGCCCAACTGTCTCAAAAGCCATCAGGGGCTCTAAAACGCCCGCTACCTCAGATGGCAGACACAGATGTTGACACGGATACTGAATCCAGTGTCGACGACGATGAGACTAATGTAACTTCCAATAGGGCCACACGTTACATGATTGAGGCAATGAAAAATGTGTTGCACATTTCTGAGGTTACCCCAGGTACCACAAAAAAGGGTATTATGTTTGGAGAGAAAAAACTACCAGTAGTTTTTCCCCCATCTGAGGAATTAAATGAAGTGTGTGAAGAAGCGTGGGCTTCCCCCGATAAGAAACTGGTAATTTCTAAAAGGTTACTAATGGCATACCCTTTCCCGCCAGAGGATAGGTCACGTTGGGAAACATCCCCTAGGGTGGATAAAGCGCTCACACGCCTGTCAAAGAAGGTGGCACTACCGTCTCCGGATACGGCCGCCCTAAAGGAGCCTGCTGATAGGAAGCAGGAGGCTATCCTGAAGTCTGTGTATACACACTCAGGTATTATATTGAGACCGGCTATTGCTTCAGCATGGATGTGCAGTGCTGCAGCTGCGTGGTCAGATTCCCTGTCAGAAAATATTGATACCCTAGACAGGGACACTATATTGCTAACCGTAGAGCATATAAAAGACGCAGTCTTATACATGAGAGATGCACAGAGGGATATTTGCCGGCTGGCATCTAAAATAAGTGCAATGTCCATTTCTGCCAGGAGAGGATTATGGACTCGGCAGTGGACAGGTGATGCAGATTCTAAAAGGCACATGGAAGTTTTGCCTTATAAAGGTGAGGAGTTGTTTGGGGATGGTCTCTCGGACCTCGTTTCCACAGCCACAGCTGGGAAGTCAGCATTTTTACCCCATGTTCCCTCACAGCCAAAGAAAGCACCGTATTATCAGGTACAGTCCTTTCGGCCCCAGAAAGGCAAGCGGGTTAAAGGCGCGTCCTTTCTGCCCAGAGGCAGAGGTAGAGGGAAAAAGCTGCAGCATACAGCCAGTTCCCAGGAGCAAAAGTCCTCCCCCGCTTCCTCCAAGTCCACCGCATGACGCTGGGGCTCCACAGGTGGAGCCAGGTACTGTGGGGGCCCGTCTCAAAAACTTCAGCAATCAGTGGGCTTGCTCACGGGTGGATCCCTTGATCCTTCAAGTGGTATCTCAGGGGTACAAGCTGGAATTCGAGACGTCTCCCCCCCGCCGTTTCCTCAAATCTGCCTTGCCAACAACTCCCTCAGGCAGAGAGGCAGTGCTAGAGGCAATTCACAAGCTGTAAAAACACAAACAAAATTCCTGCGCACTGATCGAGGGTATAAGACACTCTGTTAAATGTCAGTGAATAAATGACCCTTCTGGGTTTAGCGTTTAAGATAAATCTGATGAACAAAAAGTCTCAATGAGGTCAATTGTCCAAAGATACTATGGTCATGGACCATAGTATCTTTGGACAATTGACCTCATTGAGACTTTTTGTTCATCAGATTTATCTTAAACGCTAAACCCAGAAGGGTCATTTATTCACTGACATTTAACAGAGTGTCTTATACCCTCGATCAGTGCGCAGGAATTTTGTTTGTGTTTTTATTGTACTTTAGTGATTGGTGTAAGTCACGTCTGATTTCTGCAGCCGGATTTTAAGCAAGGAGCGCAGGTGATTATTTTTATATTTTAAATTCACAAGCTGTATTCCCAGCAGGTGATAGTCAAGGTGCCCCTCCTTCAACAAGGACGGGGTTACTATTCCACAATGTTTGTGGTACCGAAACCGGACGGTTCGGTGAGACCCATTTTAAATTTGAAATCCTTGAACACTTATATAAAAAAATTCAAGTTCAAGATGGAATCGCTCAGGGCGGTTATTTCAAGCCTGGACGAGGGGGATTACATGGTATCACTGGACATCAAGGATGCTTACCTGCATGTCCCCATTTACCATCCTCACCAGGAGTACCTCAGATTTGTGGTACAGGATTGTCATTACCAATTCCAGACGTTGCCGTTTGGTCTGTCCACGGCACCGAGGGTATTTACCAAGGTAATGGCCGAAATGATGATACTCCTTCGAAAAAAGGGAGTTTTAATTATCCCGTACTTGGACGATCTCCTGATAAAGGCGAGGTCCAGGGAGCAGTTGTTGGTCGGGGTAGCACTATCTCGGGAGGTGCTACAACAGCACGGTTGGATTCTAAATATTCCAAAGTCACAGCTGGTCCCTACGACACGTCTACTGTTCCTGGGGATGGTTCTGGACACAGAACAGAAAAAAGTGTTTCTCCCGGAGGAGAAAGCCAAGGAGCTGTCATCTCTAGTCAGAGGCCTCCTGAAACCAAAACAGGTGTCGGTGCATCACTGCACGCGAGTCCTGGGAAAAATGGTAGCTTCCTACGAAGCAATTCCATTCGGCAGGTTCCATGCAAGGACTTTTCAGTGGGACCTGTTGGACAAGTGGTCCGGATCGCATCTTCAGATGCATCGGCTGATAACCCTGTCTCCAAGGACCAGGGTGTCTCTGCTGTGGTGGCTGCAAAGTGCTCATCTTCAAGAGGGCCGCAGATTCGGCATACAGGACTGGGTATTGGTGACCACGGATGCCAGCCTTCGAGGCTGGGGGGCAGTCACACAGGGAAGAAACTTCCAAGGACTATGGTCGAGTCAGGAGACTTCCCTACACATAAATATTCTGGAACTGAGGGCCATTTACAATTCCCTAAGTCAGGCAAAACCCCTGCTTCAAAACCAGCCGGTACTGATCCAGTCAGACAACATCACGGCAGTCGCCCATGTAAACCGACAGGGCGGCACAAGAATCAGGACGGCGATGGCAGAAGCCACAAGGATTCTCCGATGGGCGGAAAATCATGTGTTAGCACTGTCAGCAGTGTTCATTCCGGGAGTGGACAACTGGGAAGCAGACTTCCTCAGCAGGCACGACCTCCACCCGGGAGAGTGGGGACTTCATCCAGAAGTCTTCCAACTGATTGTAAACCGTTGGGAAAGGCCACAGGTGGACATGATGGCGTCCCGCCTCAACAAAAAGCTAGAAATATATTGCGCCAGGTCAAGAGACCCTCAGGCGATAGCTGTGGACGCTCTAGTGACACCGTGGGTGTACCGGTCGGTTTATGTGTTCCCTCCTCTTCCTCTCATACCCAAGGTACTGAGGATAATAAGGAGAAGAGGAGTAAGAACTATACTCATTGTTCCGGATTGGCCAAAAAGATCTTGGTACCCGGAACTTCAAGAAATGATCTCAGAGGACCCATGGCCTCTGCCGCTCAGACAGGACCTGCTGCAGCAGGGGCCCTGTCTGTTCCAAGACTTACCGCGGCTGCGTTTGACGGCATGGCGGTTGAACACCGGATCCTGAAGGAAAAGGGCATTCCGGAGGAAGTCATTCCTACGCTGATTAAAGCTAGGAAAGAAGTGACCGCAAACCATTATCACCGCATTTGGCGAAAATATGTTGCGTGGTGTGAGGCCAGGAAGGCCCCAACGGAGGAATTTCAGCTGGGCCGTTTTCTGCACTTCCTACAGTCAGGGGTGACTATGGGCCTAAAATTGGGTTCCATTAAGGTCCAGATTTCGGCTCTATCGATTTTCTTCCAGAGAGAACTGGCTTCACTACCTGAAGTTCAGACTTTTGTTAAGGGAGTGCTGCATATTCAGCCCCCTTTTGTGCCTCCAGTGGCACCTTGGGATCTCAACGTGGTGTTGGATTTCCTAAAGTCACATTGGTTTGAGCTTCTTAAAACCGTGGAATTAAAATATCTCACGTGGAAAGTGGTCATGCTGTTGGCCTTGGCTTCGGCCAGACGTGTGTCAGAATTGGCGGCTTTGTCATGTAAAAGCCCTTATCTGATTTTCCATATGGATAGGGCAGAATTGAGGACTCGTCCCCAGTTTCTCCCTAAGGTGGTATCAGCCTTTCATTTGAACCAACCTATCGTGGTGCCTGCGGCTACTAAAGACTTGGAGGCTTCCAAGTTGTTGGACGTAGTCAGGGCCCTGAAAATTTATGTTTCCAGGACGGCTAGTGTCAGGAAAACTGACTCGCTATTTATCCTGTATGCACCCAACAAGCTGGGTGCTCCTGCTTCAAAGCAGACTATTGCTCGCTGGATCTGTAGTACGATTCAGCTTGCACATTCTGCGGCTGGACTGCCGCATCCTAAATCAGTGAAAGCCCATTCCACGAGGAAGGTGGGCTCTTCTTGGGCGGCTGCCCGAGGGGTCTCGGCTTTACAACTTTGCCGAGCAGCTACTTGGTCGGGGTCAAACACATTTGCTAAATTCTACAAGTTTGACACCCTGGCTGAGGAAGACCTAGAGTTTGCCCATTCGGTGCTGCAGAGTCATCCGCACTCTCCCGCCCGTTTGGGAGCTTTGGTATAATCCCCATGGTCCTTACGGAGTCCCAGCATCCACTTAGGACGTCAGAGAAAATAAGATTTTACTCACCGGTAAATCTATTTCTCGTAGTCCGTAGTGGATGCTGGGCGCCCATCCCAAGTGCGGATTGTCTGCAATACTTGTATATAGTTATTGTTTAACTAAAGGGTTATTGTTGAGCCATCTGTTGAGAGGCTCAGTTATTATTCATACTGTTAACTGGGTATAGTATCACGAGTTATACGGTGTGATTGGTGTGGCTGGTATGAGTCTTACCCGGGATTCAAAATCCTTCCTTATTGTGTACGCTCTTCCGGGCACAGTATCCTAACTGAGGTCTGGAGGAGGGTCATAGGGGAGGAGCCAGTGCACACCAGGTTGTCCTAAAGCTTTCTTTAGTTGTGCCAAGTCTCCTGCGGAGCCGCTATTCCCCATGGTCCTTACGGAGTCCCAGCATCCACTACGGACTACGAGAAATAGATTTACCGGTGAGTAAAATCTTATTTTTACACCGTGTCCAGAGCAAGATGGGTGCACTGTAGAGAGCTCTCTAGAGTTCTCTGCTTGAAAGCATTTTTGTTTGGATTTTTCTTCTACTTTTTACTACTTTTTAACAAGGAGCACTGCTGGCAACAGGCTCCCTGCATCGAGGGACTGAGGAGAGAGGAGCAGACCTTCTTGTCAAAGATAGGCTCTGCTTCCTCGGCTACTGGACACCATTAGCTCCAGAGGGGGTGAACGGAGGTTCTTACTGGGCGTCCACCCCCGGAGCCGCGCCGCCGTTCTCCTCACAGAGCCAGAAGCACAGAAGTCAGAAGACATCTCAGGCGGCAGAAGCCTTCAGCTTCACTGAGGTAACGCACAGCACTGCAGCTGTGCGTCATTGCTCCCATACACCTCACACACTCCGGTCACTGTAAGGGTGCAGGGCGCAGGGGGGGGGGGCGCCCTGGGCAGCAATATAAACCTCTACATGGCAACAGGACTATATACATGTACAGGTGGGCTCTGTACATGTGTATAAAAGAGCCCCCGCCATATTTTCCTAAGTTTGAGCGGGACAGAAGCCCGCCGCCGAGGGGGCGGGGCTTCTCCCTCAGCACTCACCAGCACCATTTTCTCTCCACAGCACTGCTGAGAGGAAGCTTCCCGGACTCTCCCCTGCTTACACGGTGAAAGGGTGCTTAATAGAGAGGGGGGGGCACATAATTGGCGGTTTTCATATTACACAGCGCTTCTGGGGGAAATCATTTTGTGTTGGTCTCCAGGGTTATTGCGCTGGGGTGTGTGCTGGCATACTCTCTCTCTGTCTCTCCAAAGGGCCTTGACAGGGATACTGTCTTCAGGAAAGGGGTTCCCTGTGTGTGTGAAGTGTGTCGGTACGCGCGTGTCGACATGTTTGACGAGGAAGGCTCGCTTAATGTGGAGGGGGTCTGCTTGAATGTCAGGTCGCCGGCGGCAACGCCGACACCGGAATGGGTGGATATGCTGAATGTCTTGAATGCAAATGTAAATCTATTACATAAGAGGTTAGACAAGGCAGAAGCTAGGGATCAGTCAGGTAGCCAGTCCATGCCTGTCCCTGTAGCGCCAGGCCCGTCGGGGTCTCAGAAGCGCACCATATCCCAGATCGATGACACAGATACCGACACAGATTCTGACTCTAGTGTCGACTATGAAGATGCAAAATTACAGCCGTAGGTGGCTAAAGGTATACGGTACATGATTATGGCCATTAAAGAGGTTTTGCATATTACTGAGGAACCCCCTGTCCCTGACATGAGGGTACACATGTATAAAGAGAAAAAGCCTGAAGTCACTTTTCCATCATCATTTGCGTTAAGTGAATTGTGCGAAAAGGCTTGGGAATCTCCAGATAGGAGACCACAAGTTCCCAAAAGGATTCTTATGGCGTATCCTTTTCCACAAACGGATAGGATACGCTGGGAATCTTCGCCAAAAGTAGACAAGGCGCTGACACGTTTATCCAAAAAGGTGGCACTGCCTTCTCAGGATACGGCTTCCCTCAAGGAACCGGCTGATCGCAGGCAGGAAATTACCTTGAAGCACATTTACACTCATTCCGGTACTATTGCTAGACCGGCTATGGCGTCGGCCTGGGTTTGTAGTGCAGTTGTGGCATGGGCAGATTCCTTATCTGCGGAGATTGACACCTTAGATAGGAATGCCATTCAAATGACCATAGAGCATATCAGAGATGCTGCCTTGTATATGAGAGATTCTCAGAGAGACATTTGTTTATTAAGCTCCAGAATAAATGCTATGTCTATTTCTGCTAGGCGACTCCTGTGGACCCGACAGTGGACGGGAGATGCCGATTCTAAGCGGCACATAGAGTCCTTGCCGTACAAGGGGGAGGAGTTGTTTGTAGACGGCCTCTCGGACCTTGTCTCTACGGCTACGGCTGGTAAGTCGAATTTCTTACCTTATGTCCCCCCGCAGCATACTAAGAAGGCACCTCATTATCAAATGCAGTCCTTTCGTTCCAATAAAAACAAGAAGGTGCGGGGATCGTCCTTTGTTACCAGAGGAAAAGGCAGGGGAAAGAAGCTGCACACAGCTAGTTCCCAGGAGCAGAAGTCCTCCCCTGCGTCTGCAAAGTCCACCGCATGACGCTGGGGCTTCCCGGGGGGAGGCAGATCTGGTGGGGGCTCGTCTTCGGTTTTTCAGCCACGTCTGGGTTCAATCGCAGGTGGATCCCTGGGCAGTAGAGATTGTTGCTCAGGGATACAGGCTAGAATTCGAAGACTTGCCTCCTCGCCAGTTTTTCAAATCGGCTCTACCGACTTCCCCGTCAGAGAGGGAGTCAGTGTTGACAGCAATCCAAAAATTGTATGTTCAGCAGGTGATTGTCACAGTTCCTCATCTCCAGCAGGGAGAGGGATATTATTCAACCCTGTTTGTGGTCCCGAAACCGGACGGTTCGGTCAGGCCCATTTTAAACCTGAAATCTCTGAACTTGTACTTGAAAAGGTTCAAGTTCAAAATGGAATCACTCCAGGCGGTCATCGCCAGCCTGGAGGGGGGGGATTGGATGGTGTCCCTGGACATAAAGGATGCATACCTTCATGTTCCAATATTCCCCCCTCATCAGGCATTCCTGAGGTTTGCAGTGTAGGACTGTCACTACCAATTTCAGACGTTGCCGTTTGGGCTTTCCACGGCCCCGAGGATTTTCACCAAGGTAATGATGGTGCTCTTGCGCAGTCAGGGGTTCACAATTATCCCATACTTGGACTATCTCCTAATAAAGGCGAGATATCGGGAGAAGTTGCTGGACAGCGTGTCTCTGTCCATGAAGACGTTGCAGCTACACGGCTGAATTCTCAATATACCGAAGTCCCAGCTAGTTCCTACAACGCGTCTGACCTTTCTGGGCCTGATCCTAGACACAGGCCAGAAAAAGGTTTTTCTTCCGATCGAAAAGGTTCAGGAACTCATGACCACGGTCAGGAAACTATTGAAACCAAAGAAGGTTTCAGTGCATCAGCGCACGCGGGTCCTGGGGAAGATGGTGGCTTCATACGAGGCCATCCCTTTCGGCAGATTCCATGCGAGGACTTTTCAATGGGACCTCTTGGACAAGTGGTCCGGGTCCCATTTACAAATGCATCAAAGGATCACCCTGTCTCCCAGGACCAGGGTATCTCTCCTGTGGTGGCTGAACAGTGCTCACCTACTAGAGGGTCGCAGGTTCGGCATTCAGGACTGGGTCCTGGTAACCACGGACGCAAGCCTCCGAGGCTGGGGAGCAGTGGCACTGGGAAGAAATTTCCAAGGTCTCTGGTCAAGCCTGGAGACTTGTCTACACATCAACATCCTGGAGTTGAGGGCCATATGCAACGCCCTGCGCCAAGCGGAGAAATTA